>NC_045598.1:89863998-90471498 GCF_009762305.2 Zalophus californianus
GAAAATTAAGGACAAAGAAAGGACTGTTAAAATTGACAAATGAAGACATTGTCAGAAACCATTTCAATGAGCAATTCTCACTGGGGCGGTGAAAGAAATCATTAGGTTGCAGGAAATGGAGGCAATAAATAAGACCCCACTCTTTCAGTAAGTTTGGCATTAAAAGATAAAAAGAAGTGTCTCAAGTGTCAAGCAGATGTGTTAGTCACTTCTTCTCATTCCAGATGTTAACTATAATCCCAAACCACCATTTCAGAAGTGCCTGCTTTTAATTGCTAGGAAAACAGAGTGTAAACAAGTGTAAATGGCTTGATGCAGATTCACCAACATTGCGGAAGAATGCGTTTCGATGATGTCCAGAGATTGCATTATCTTTGTAGTTGTAGCGTGTGTCTGATTTTTTAAATACTACACAAAATTCTGAAGCCCTTAGGTGACAGGAACCATGTTTAGGAGGAGTCAAAAGGAGAACCTCTGCCTGCTATGTGCTGAAATGCTCCCATCTGTACTGAATTCTAACAGAACATCTCCTCCATCATATACAGATTTATGGATGAGTTCCTTTATTACCACACATCGTTCCTTCTTGAAGATAACAGAAACCTACAGCTGCCAATCGCTAATAAGCGTAGTTTTCTTGCATTACAATCCACTCTACAATGCGTTTTCCTTGTAAAATCCCAAAGGTTAAAAAAAAAAAAGATATATTTGTAGCTGACTGCAGTCAAGCTGTCAAATATCTAAACTGATTCATTTCTCTATCTCGTGTCTAAATTAGCACATACAGTTCTGAGACGTTTATGTCTGCTAAGGTGAAACCAAAAAAAACACGCCACTCTATCATCTCTTTCAACTCATATTATGACAAAAGTTACATACCAAAATATGTAGGGAGTTTTCAGATGTGGTAGGAGACAAATTCTTAAAAAAAACTGTAATGCATTATGGTAATATGATAAATGCCACGTAGAATTGGTCCATTATGGCCATGGATACACAAAAAGAACATTATTAGGGAGAAAGTCTGAGTAGAAAGGCAATATGCTGTATAAAGAGTCTGAAGATTATTTAGAGTTAACTTAATACAAATGTTTAATTTTTTCATAGAGAATTTACCAATTTGCCACTTCAAAAGGCTTTTTTTATGATTTCCTTCAACAACATCACTATTCCTCAATCTCGACTGAGCATTAGAATCACTTGTGGAGATTTAAATACTATCAGTATCTCAGGTACAGAAATTGGTACTTTTTGGACTTTTTGTGGTGTTCATTATGTGTAGCCAAACTTGATTGCACTGTGCCTACTGATGAACAAATGAGGTAGGTATAGCAGGTAGTATCTACTAACTATATCCATTTACGTGATAAAAATAAAGTCAAAAGTTAAAATGAGCTTAAAGTTAAAATAAGGTTGCATAGCTATATCAGGGAGCCTGACATGGCATCTCTGTGGTCTTAGAAGGGGTTTACACTGCTTTCTAACATTACAAACATTCTTGAATGTCAGGACAACTTGTGAAAATGGTCTTTGAGGTGGATGAATCTATTCCATGTGGGCAGTGCTCAGCAAGAAGTGCCTGGGAGCAGGAGCATCAGGTGGGAACCTACTAGAATATTTTGGGCATGAAGGGGTGCTATAGATCTACACAGGCATGGTTAACTCATAAGTGAGGGCATAGATTGACCATACAGCAATGTGAATTTATGGTAACATCTCCAAATTTCTAAGAAAAAGAATCTTAGACAACATAAAAAGCCTAGTATATTACTAGACTATTTATAAATCTTTAGATTTGTAATTCTTTTAATTAGTGGTCAGCTTCTGCTTGCTGGTGATGACTATGGAAATCAACCCTGAAAGCACTACTGTAGGTCAATGAGTTGTAATTAAATTTGAAACATCTCTGCCTCGTGATGAAAATGCAATACCTCTGGCTGATTAGATACCTGGAAATGTCTGTTAGATAAAAATTCTGTCTCATAAATCACTAAGAAAAGAATGAGTCATACTTACATGCATAAATATTGCTTAATTTCAACACTTAACTGCGTGTGCATTATTAATTAATAACATGTGTTGCTCATAAACTACTTTTAATGCTTGTTACCAAGTATAACAGTTGACCTTGAATAGATCCCTCTTTTATAAAGTTTCAAATGGCAACATGCTTCTGAATGCAAATGAATTTGACAGATAAGGGAGTTGTACATGTGTGTGTGTGCCTAGTCTTAAATTTCGGAAAAACACAAAGATTTATGTTAAGGTTTTATCAAGAAATTCTTTATTCTGGTGAAGACTGAACTCGTTTAATATTAAAATGCCATCCTTGGTCAGAGATTTAATCCTTTCATCTCAGAATTTAGTCCCTGCTAGAAATAACAAAGAACGTATTATGAAAGAGAACTGGTTGACCTTCTTGTCATTCACTTGAAATCATCCATAGCTTCTTTTAGAAAATTGTTATGGATCTCTGAGCTATGATTTAAAATCTAAAGATCTGAAATATATAATTGTATTTGCCAGTGTGCAGCTATTTTTTATTATTATTTTGAATCTGTGTAAGTCTTCAGGGAAATGAGTTTTATTATTTCACCTAAGCTTGCTGCCTGCTGGGTCAAGCAGTGCTCCTATTTATTTAAAATGTTTGAAATGCTCTGAGTGATAATAGTTAATTATTTGATACATGAGGACAGATATCCAACTGAAACACCCAAAGTAAAGCAAGCTCAGAAAACGATGTTGAGCAAAACATGCAAGGAAAAAAGAGCTAAAAACATCACTCTGTAGAACCTTGAAGGAATTAGTTATTATGAACAGCTGAGTTTTCCAGGTAGCTAAAATTGTCTTAAGAGTTACAAACTTAATACTCACAGGAGCCATGCAGATAGAGTATGGTGTGGTTAAAGGAGACTCAGCTCCAATTATTTGAGTTTGTTTTGTTTGTTTTTATGCTGATAGTATTTGTTGGCACGTAAGTTGTCTATAGTAAAATGCACAGCAGAAAAGTATATAGCTTAATATTGGCAAATGTTTATAACCACCACCAAGATCAAAATAAATAGTATTTCCAGCAGCCCATAAATTTCCTTTTCCAGTCAATTCTAGTTGCAATTCCTCTGCAACTCCCCCAAAGACAATCACTATTCTGATTTCTAGCATTATAAGATAATCTTTCTTATTCTTAAACTTCATTATATATGAAATCATACAGGGTGTACTTTTTATGCCTGGCTTTTTTTTCTCCATATAATGGTTTTGAGATTCATCCATGTTGCTCCGTGTCACTTACTTGTTTTTGTGTTTATTGTTGTTTTGGGGTAGCGTTCCACTGAATGACTGTACCACAACTTGTAACTACGTTCTCCTGTTGATAGGCATTTGAGTTGTTTCCAGTTGGAAGCTCTTATAACTAAAGCTGTTGTGACCATTCTTATATAAGTCTTTTTTTGTGGACATATATACCGATTTCTTTAGGTTAAATTAGGAGTAGAATTTCTGGGCCATATTTTAGCTACCTGGTTAACTTTATAATAAACTTTCAATTATTCCAAAGTGGTGACTATATTTTTAATCCCACTGGCCATATATGAGAGTTCCCATACAGTTGATTGTTGAAAATTAAGTACATTGGTTCATTATCACCATATCTTCTAATTTCTCCAAGAAATGGGAGATGCCAGTTTTTAGGCAAAACATTCTGATTTTTAAATATTGGCAAGTAAGTAATCCAGTTGTTTTAAATAAACTAACCTATTATATTCATCAAGCCAGAGTCTTCCTGCAGGCCACCAATTTTACAATTCTGGTATATTACTTCTCTAACTTCTTAAACAGAGTAAGATAAACAGGACCAATTATTTTTGATGACTTAGATTATGTATAAATGTCAATTATTAGTCTGTATTATTACAATTTTGGATGACATCAGAATCTATTGAGGTACAAAGGAAGATCTGTCTCAATACAAAATAACCCCCAAAGGTTCTAGGATTTATTCTTTTACATCACTTCTGCCTTTTGAAATTTTCTATCTTCTTTGTTGTCATCAGCCATTTGCTAAATTCTCGATGATATACAAATGATCATTTTTCCCATTTCTAATTTATTGCTTCCTAATTTCCTTTGCAGGAATCCAGATAATCACTCTTCCACAAAGAACTATGTGTAAAATGAGGACAAATAAACTGTAAATGAATGACTGAAAAATAAACCCTTATAAGTAAAGAGTAAGAATTTGGGGCATTGATTTTGTGACATCTATTTTTTTGCCTGGAATGGCCTATTTATTTCCTGGTGCTGAGCCATCATCTTCCAGAGAGAGGAGTTTTCCAGAGAGTTGAATTTTTAGATAGCTAAAGTATTAGTCTTATGTCAATAAGGGATTTCACCGAAGGGCAAAGACCCAAATAAGGGACTAATAGGAAGAGATATAAGATGTTCTCATAAAGCAAATTTCTTCAGGAAAGAAAGCACATCTCCAAATGCATTGGCCTTTCTTTATACAACAGATTAATGTTTTATGGTATTCACTGTGAATATTTATAAAGGCTGGTGTGAACCATTGGTTCTCAAGTAATCGGTAATTATTACATATTTTTGGCAATGCAGAAAGTATTCCCAATTTCTGTTTTAATTTTGAACCAATAGTAGCCAACAATAATCGAGTGTTTATGTGGTTAGTACTATCTAAGCCTTTTACATACATTGTTGAGTCTGATCCTCACACCATGCAATGAGAGCAGTTATTATTATCAGACCCAAATTCCAAAGGAGAAATCTGTAACCCAGACATTTTAGTAAGAGGACCAAATTCATCCAGCTAATAGATGGTGGGAGCAGAAACCGAACCCAGAAAGTTTTCTTACAGAGCCCATGATATTAGCCACAATGCTACACATCTCTCCATCTACATCTTTTTTTTTTCTTCTAGGTTGAAATTTTAAGAAAATAATTCAGTTAAGGTCACACTTGCAATTACTTTAATAACTTGCAATAAATCATTGTCACAGTTCCCTATATGCTACTGAAACTATCAGAAATCACTACTGAATGAGCAACATATTCTGAATAGCTACTTTTAACATGCCTCTGTATTAAAGGAGAAATTGTTAAGCCGAAGTGCTTGCCTCCATGATAGATGCCTTTGAGGTATTATAAAGAAGGCTGTAAATGGTCCATTCCATTTATTTCCACAGCCTTATTTTCAATATATTCACAAGTAGGCACTGACTATGTAAGTTAGTTTGACATACCACTTAGAAAATCAAGTGATTTGTATCCAAAGTACTTAAAAAGAACAATTAGCATTCTATCAGAAAGAAAAGAATCATGCAATTGTACATAAACACAGTACAAGCTGCAGAGTGTTTTCCTTGTGCTAAGTAATTAATTACGTGTCTCTAAAAATGTTCCACTTTACTGATTTACGAGGAAGGCTTTTCCATGTTTGCTACTTAGTTCACAAAGCCCTGCCATTCTGACAGCTATAATTAGGAATGAGTAGGATTTCCAAATTCAAAACATTATTTGCTTGGCAATTAACATAACTTTTAATATAAATGTGTGAGTGGGTTTAAATAGGTTCTCTAAAAAAAGAAAAGAAAAAAAAAAAGCCCTCCTCCAAAAATATAAAACATGAGCTCCTTGGATGTCAACATTGACCACAATCTCACAGATCCTTCCCCTTCTCTCACTTTTACGAGCACTGGAAAGGTCAGCCTGAGCGATGCTCCTGGTTTGGAAAGGCAGCCTCTGCTCATGGGCTCTCCACCCTCATCTCAGGTCCCCCAGGCCTTGAGAGGAATGTACTCCTAGAACAGCTGGGCTCCCCCTACTCATTCAGCTCTTCAGTGGGTCACACTGCAAAATCCGAGGCATTGTACTGGCTTCTTCAAATGCAAATATGAATAAAGAAAACATTTAACTTTTTCCTAATGACTTAGCAACCTCTGCTCCCGGCAGGAACCATTGTTCCTCCCAGATTGCTAAAGATACTAAGAATTTTCTCTTTCTTTTTTACTTAAAAAAATTAAACTACAAATAATAATGCAAGTGGAGGACGTTGGGTTTTGATATAAATTTAAAGCACTCTTGTTTAAAATTTGCCCTGAGACTTTGAAGTAATCATCATTTTTATTTGGTTTTCTGTATAAGCTTTCAAATTATTGTTGCACGGTAAAAGATTGAGGAGGACTAAAAGATTCTGGTAAATAATAGCATCAGCTGTTTGATAAAGTTTTACAAACAGATAAAATATTGAATGCAGGAGGGCAGCAGGTTAGAGTCCCATCAGCTTACAAAAACCAAAATCCACTTTCTGAAGACCTCCGTTTATACCAAGATGGACATATGTAGGAACACAGAAGTCTTGACAGGTTATGCTCTTTCATTATCCAAAGCAATTGCCATTTTTTGGAAGAGCCTTTGAGGTTGTTCACGATATGACATTATGTTTTGACTAAGCATTCAGTATTAGGGATAATTAAGCAAATTTAAGTATATCAAAAGCTTTCAGAGCCACCAGGAGTTCCTTTAGTGTTTTAAAGATACCCCACTGAGAAAAGACAAGGCCCTTTTTTCCTGTCTCAAACAGGTTCCATCAAATCCCCTTAGCAAAAATCCTGAGAAAATTGTATGTGAGCAATATTATAAGAATATGTTGGTATCATTTCACTGGGAGATTAATAAGTTCTCTGTGGGTGGCTCAAGTTTTTAAATGCATTGCATTTTTTATGCAAATACTGGATGGCAGTCATTGTTCTTCTGAAGAACAAAACAAGAAGAAAATGGGGTAAGAATGAACAGATAATGGTTTTATAACATATAAAAGGAATAACTTCCTTAGAGAAGCAACTGCTAATTATTGGAATATATCACAGGAATCTGTTACTCTTGAGGTGGCAAACTTGTGACCTGTGGATTAAATCTGGCCATCAGACATTCTTCTGCCTGCACTGTGTTCTAAAACATTGAGAGATGCCATACGAAAATTCAGATTTCATGCTTCTATCAGATGATCGAGCCACTCTGTGCTCCTCTAACTGCCTGACGGCAACCAGGTGGAACTGAGCAGGGGCTGTCTTTTTACACACTGGACGTGCTCTCTATGGCTTACCTTGGTCCCCTCAATTTCCTATTGCCCGTTTCTCTGCCTACTTCATAAGCTTATTTTGCCTGCGTGACCCTCATAGGTAGCTGTTTTCAACCCCTATTTCATTTGTGCATCCTAGCTAGTCACAATGTGCTATATTTATGCTTCTAAAGTTTCAAAAATATACTCGTTCCCTTTCCTCCTCCATTTTGACTAAAGTCAGAGAATGAAGTAGCAATGCACTCGGTCTACGAAAAATTAGAATAGAGGCACCAAAAACAAACAGCCCCATATTGTCCAAAATCTCTGGGAACCCATGAGGGTTAAAATATTCAGCTTAAGAGCATTCAGTAGGTGTCTTCTGAGACCACATATGGGTAAGAAAATGTTTTCTCTATATCCACCCTCATGTTAAGGGCTGGATGCAAACCAACACAGGGTGAAATATAGGCATCTCTCAAGTTCGTGTCAGTCTCCAGATGTGGTTAGAAAATGTCTTGTTTGAAAAAGGCATGAGGGGAGCCTGGGTGGCTCTGATGGTTAAGCGTCTGCCTTTGGCTAAGGTCATGATCCCAGGGTCCTGGGATTGAGCCCCACATTGGGCTCCTGGCTCAGCGGGGAGCCTGCTTCTCCCTCTCCCTCTGCCTCTCCCCCTGCTCATGCTCTCTCTGTCTGTATCTCTGTGTCTCAAATGAATAAATAAAATCTTAAAAGAAAAGAAAAGAAAAAGGCAAGACATGAAATACTTAACGATAAATAATCCTTTCCAGAAACAGTCATTGGTCTGCACTGGGTAAGCTCTAGAGCATTCTAGCATTCAAGTTCAGTTGACCAAACTACTGTCAGGAGTAGAAAAGTGAATCACATAGGGGCGCCTGGGTGGCTCAGTTGGTTAAGCGACTGCCTTCGGTTCAGGTCATGATCCTGGAGTCCCGGGATCGAGTCCCACATCGGGCTCCCTGCTCAGCGGGGGGTCTGCTTCTCCCTCTGACCTTCTGACCCTCTTCCCTCTCGTGCTCTCTGTCTCTCATTCTCTCTCTCAAATAAATAAATAAAATCTTAAAAAAAAAAGAAAAGTGAATCACTATATTGCACACCTGAAACTAATATATCACTGTATGTTAACTATACAGGAATTGAAAAGAAAAGAAAAAAAGAAAAGAGAAGAGGAAAGAAAAGAAAAGAAAGCAAAAAAAAAAAAATATCTAGTACTAGCTCAGTTTCTGAGGTATTCAAAGCATCTCCTAGAACTGTGCTTTTCAACCTTTATTTTGCATATGAATTATCTGGGGATTCTTATTCAATAGGTTCAGGGTGGGGCCTAGGATTTGCATTTCTAACAAACTGTCACATGATGCTAATAACTTCTTGTTGAGTATCCTTGGTCTAGAACAATCTCATCTAACCTACCTTTTCCTTGATTCTTTCAGTACCACCCACGGGGCTTGTAGACTGTCACTGAAGCATGATGGATTTGCCATGTTATCCCCTTCATCTGTTTGGGCAGCTATAACAAAATACCATAAACAACAGAAACTTATTTCTCACAGTTCTGGAGGCTGGAAGTCCGAGATCAGGGTGTCAGCTTGGGCAGGTTGCAGACTGCCACCTTCGTGCCGTGTCCTCACATGGTGGGAGGGGCTAGGGAGCACTGGGGTCTCTTTTACAATATTAAAAATCCCATTTATGAGGACTCCATTCTTGTGAACTAAGCACATCCCAAAGGCCCCACCCCCTAATATCATCACTTCGAGCATTAGGATTTCAAAATATGAATTTAGAGGGGACACAAACATTTAGACCAAAGCAGCAGTTAAAGTGCCAAAGAGAAAGAAAGTGTAAAAGTAGGTGATAAGATAAGCATAAGTCTGAGAAACCATTCATGCAACCCTCGCAAATTGTTTAGACTGAACTTTCATACATCACAATGGTGGATCTGTATATATCTGGAATGTATATATACTTCAGTATATATACATATACCAAAGTATGGCTACCAATATCTGATAAAAATTATTTTAGTTTCAAACTTATTTATCTTTTGATTAAAGATCTTTTGGTTTAATTTCTAGTTATTGTCATAAATAAAAATCAAGTGATGTTAATGATTTCACAAGTCTATTCTGTGTTATTCTGATTACGAATTAATTTTAATGATCATTGTAAGTGATCGTAGATAAATCGCATTGAGGCAATTGCTAATTTTAGATCATCCTAATGCTGTAAAAGTTCAAGTTAATTTGCAGTTTATCAATATTTATATATTAATAAAAATGCTAATTTTTCATACAATTGACATAGCATTTAAAGAGATTCTTGGGGGAGCGGAGCAAGATGGCGGAGGAGTAGGAGACCTGGATTTCGTCTGGTCTCAGGAATTCAGCTGAATAGGGATCAAACCATTCTCAACACCTACAAACTCAACAGGAGACCGAAGAAGAGAGTAGCAACAACTCTCTGAACAGAGAAGTGACCACTTATTGGAAGGTAGGACGTGCAGAGAAGTGAATCCGAGGTGATAGTCGGGAGGAGAGACGGCGGGGGAGGGGGCCTCCGTTGGCCGCTTCTGGCAAGTGAGAGAGCCACGGAGCACAAAATAGGGGCTTTTAGAAGTCGGCTCCGCTGAGGGATGTCGCTCCAGTGGCTAAGCGGGGGATGGAACCCTCGCGGGACAGTGTGGTCTCAGGACCCTCGGGGTCAAGAAAAACTGGGGGTGCCTGAGTGCAACAGAGCTCCAAGGTATTAGAGCGGGGAAGCCGGGTGCAGAGATGGAGCCAAGGCGTGGGCTCTCAGCTCGGGGTGGCCATAAACTGTGATCCGCGGCCCAGTGGGGCCACTGCTCCTCCAGCAGGGACCCAACAAGCAGCAGATCCGGGGAGACTCCCCTTCCTCCCCCGGGAGGAGCAGTGCGGAAGCGCACTGCAGGGATCTGCTGGGTTTGGAGACTCCACAAGGTGTAGGGAGCCAGAGATAGAAACACGTGGTCACAGGCCAGGTGAGCACAGAGTGTGGCTGGAGACCGGGGAGATGGGAGTGACTGCTTTTCTCTGGGGGCGCACTGAGGAGCGGGGCCCCGAGTTCTCAGGTCTCGGGCAGAGATTGGGAGGCCACCATTTTCACCCTGGTCCTCCAAAGCTGTACCGAGAGCTTGCAGGGAACAAAAGCTCCCGAGAGCAAACCCGAGAAGATTGCATAGCCCGGAATGACAAGGGCGGGGCAATTCCGCCTCCAGCAAAGACATTTGGGAACCACGGCAACAGGCCCCTCCCCCCAGAAGATCAGCACGAGCAGCCAGCAAGCCAAGAACAAGTTTACCGATCAAGGAGAACAGGAGAACTCCAGCACTAGGGGAATACTGCACATAGAATTCATGGCTTTTTTACAATGATTCATTAGTTTTTCAAAGTTAATTTTTTAACTGTTTTTTTTTTAATTTTTCTTTTTCCCTTTTTCAACCAACATCTTATCAATCCCTTTAAAAAAAAACATTTTTTATTTTTCTTTTTTAGAGTCATATTTTATCCCTTCATAGTAGTTACCCTTATTTTTGGCATATATATATAAGTTGTTCTCTCTTTAAAATTTTGAGATACAATTTCTTCTAACAGATCAAAATATACCCTAAATCAATACTGTATGGCTTTGTTCTAGTCTCCTGCCTGATCATATTCTCTCCCTTTTTTTTTAACTTCTTTCTTTTTTCAAACACCTTCTTATCTTATCAATTCCTTTTATAAGATCTTTTATAATTTTCATCTTTACACTCATCTTCCATCCCTTCATTGTATCAACCCTTATTTTGTACATATATAATAAGTCTTTCTTCCTTTAAAATTTTAGGAGGCACTTTCTTCTAACAGACCAAAATACGCCCAAAATCCAGTGTGTGGCACTGATCTCTGCACTAGCCTGATCATATTTGATCATATTCTGTTTTTTTTTGTTTTGCTGTTTTTGTTTGTTTTTAATCTTTTTCTTCTTTTTTTTTTTCCTCTTTCTTTTTTCTTTCTTTCCCTTTCTTTTCCCCTGGTTTCAGGTCTTTTCTGATTTCTATAGAGTATACTTGCTGGGGACGTTGTTAACCTGTGAGCATTTTGTTCTCTCATTCATCTATTCTCCTCTGGACAAAATGACAAGACGAAAAAAATCACCTCAGCAAAAAGAACAAGAGGTAGTACCGTCTGCCAGGGACCTACTCAATATGGATATTAGTATGATGTCGGACCTAGAGTTCAGAATCATGACTTTAAAGATACTAGCTGGGCTTGAAAAAGCGTGGAAGTTATTAGAGAAACCCTTTCTGGAGAAATAAAAGAACTAAAATCTAACCAAGTCGAAATCAAAAAGGCTATTGATGAGGTGCAATCAAAAATGGGGGCACTAACTGCTAGGATAAATGAGGCAGAAGAGAGAGTCAGCGATATAGAAGACCAAATGATGGAAAATAAAGAGGCTGAGAAAAAGAGAGATAAACAACTACAGGAACACGAGGGCAGAATTCGAGAGATAAGCGATACGATAAGACGAAACAACATTAGAATAATTGGGATCCCAGAAGAAGAAGAAAGAGAGAGAGGGGCAGAAGGTATATTGGAGCAAATTATAGCGGAGAACTTGCCTAATGTGGGGAAGGAAACAGGCATCAAAATCCAGGAGGCACAGAGAACCCCTCTCAAAATCTATAAAAATAGGTCAACACCCTGACATCTAAGTAAAACTTATGAGTCTCAGAAACTAAGAATATCCTGAAAGCAGCTCAGGAGAAGAGATATATAACCTACAATGGTAGAAACATTAGATTGGCAGCAGACCTATCCACAGAGACCTGGCAGGCCAGAAAGAACTGGCATGATATCTTCAGAGCACTAAACGAGAAAAATATGCAGCCAAGAATACTATATCCAGCTAGGCTGTCATTGAAAATAGAAGGAGAGGTAAAAAGCTTCCAGGACAAACAAAAACTAAAGGACTTTGCAAACATGAAACCGGCCCTCCAAGAAATATTGAAAGGGGTCCTCTAAGCAAAGAGAGAGCCTAAAAGCAGCATGGACCAGAAAGGAACAGAGACAATATACAGTAACAGTCACCTTACAGGCAATACAATGGCCCTAAATTCATACCTTTCAATAGTTACTCTGAATGTAAATGGGCTAAATGCCCCAATCAAAAGACACAGGCTATCGGATTGAATTAAAAAACAAGACCCATCAATATGCTGTCTGCAAGAGACTCATTTTAGACCCAAAGATACCCCCACATTGAAAGTGAGGGGGTGGAAAACTATTTACCATGCTAATGGACACCAAAAGAAAGCTGCGATGGCAATCCTTATATCAGACAAATTAGATTTTAAAACAAAGACTGTAATAAGAGATGAGGAAGGACACTATATCCTACTTAAAGGGTCTATCCAACAAGAAGATCTAACAATTGTAAATATCTATGCCCCTAACATGGGAGCAACCAATTATATAAGGCAATTAATAACAAAAGCAAAGAAACACATTGACAACAATACAATAATAGTGGGGGACTTTAACACCCCCCTGACTGAAATGGACAGATCATCTAAGCAAAAGATCAACAAGGAAATAAAGACTTTAAATGACACACTGGACCAAATGGACTTCACAGACATATTCAGAATATTCCATCCCAAAGCAACAGAATACACATTCTTCTCTAGTGCCCATGGAACATTCCCCAGAATTGATCACATCCTAGGTCACAAACCAGGTCTCAACCGGTACCAAAAGACTGGGATTATTCCCTGCATATTTTCAGACCACAGTGCTTTGAAACTAGAACTCAAGCACAAGAGGAAAGTCGGAAAGAACTCAAATACATGGAGGCTAAAAAGCATCCTACTAAAGAATGAATGGGTCAACCAGGAAATTACAGAAGAATTAAAAAAATTCATGGAAACCAATGAAAATGAAAACAGAACTGTTCAAAATCTTTGGGATACAGCAAAGGCAGTCCTGAGAGGAAAGTATATCGCAATACAAGCCTTTCTCAAGAAACAAGAAAGGTCTCAAACACACAACCTAACCCTACACCTAAAGGAGCTAGAGAAAAAACAGCAAATAAAGCCTCAACCCAGCAGGAGAAGAGAAATAATAAAGATCAGAGCAGAAATCAATGAAATAGAAACCAAAAGAACAGTAGAACAGATCAACGAAACTAGGAGTTGGTTCTTTGAAAGAATTAACAAGATTGATAAACCCCTGGCCAGACTGATCAAAAAGAAAAGAGAAATGACCCAAATCAACAAAATCATGCATGAAGGAGGAGAGATCACAACCAACACCAAAGAAATACAAACAATTATAAGAACATATTATGAGCAACTCTATGCCAGCAAATTAGATAACCTGGAAGAAATGAATGCATTCCTAGAAATGTGTCAACTACCAAAATTGAACCAGGAAGAAATAGAAAACCTGAACAGACCTATAACCACTAAGGAAATTGAAGCAGTCATCAAAATTCTCCCAAGAAACAAAAGCCCGGGGCCAGATGGCTTCCCAGGGGAATTCTACCAAACATTTAGAGAAGAATTAATACCTATTCTCCTGAAACTGTTCCAAAAAATAGAAATGGAAGGGAAACTTCCAAACTCATTTTATGAGGCCACCATGACCTTGATCCCAAAACCAGACAAAGACCCCATCAAAGAGGAGAATTACAGACCAATATCCTTGATGCACATGGATGCAAAAATTCTCACCAAAATACTAGCCAATAGGATCCAACAGTACATTAAAAGGATTATTCACCATGACCAAGTGGGCTTTATCCCTGGGCTGCAAGTTTGGTTCAACATCCGCAAATCAACCAACGTGATACAATACATTAACAAAAGAAAGAACAAGCATCATATGATCCTCTCAATAGATGCAGAAAAAGCATTTGACAAAGTACAGCATCCTTTCTTTTTCAAAACTCTTCAGAGTATAGGGATAGAGGGTACATACCTCAATATCATAAAAGCCATCTATGAAAAACCTACAGCGAATATCATTCTCAATGGGGAAAAGCTGAGAGCTTTTCCCCTACGGTCAGGAACACGGCAGGGATGTCCACTCTCACCACTGCTATTCAACATAGTATTAGAAGTCCTAGCCACAGCAATCAGACAACGAAAAGAAATCAAAGGCATCCAAATCGGCAAGGAGGAAGTCAAACTCTCACTCTTTGCAGATGATATGACACTGTATGTGGAAAACCCAAAAGACTCCACCCCAAAACTACTAGAATTCATACAGGAATTCAGTAAAGTAGCAGGATATAAAACCAATGCACAGAAATCAGTGGCATTCCTATACACCAACAACCAGAAAGAAGAGAGACAAATTAAGGAGTCAATCCCATTTACAATTGCACCCAAAACCATAAGATACCTAGGAATAAATTTAACCAAAGAGGCAGAGGATCTGTACTCAAAAAACTATAAAATACTCATGAAAGAAATCAAAGAAGACACAAAGAAATGGAAAAATGTTCCATGCTCATGGATTGGAAGAACAAATATTGTGAAGATGTCAATGCTACCTAGAGCAATCTACACATTCAATGCAATCCCCATCAAAATACCACCCACTTTTTTCAAAGAAACGGAACAAATAATCCTAAAAGTTGTATGGAACCAGAAGAGACCCTGAATAGCCAGAGGAATATTGAAAAAGAAAAGCAAAGCTGGTGGCATCACAATTCCGGACTTCCAGCTCTATTGCAAAGCTGCCATCATCAAGACAGTATGGTACTGGCCCAAAAACAGACACATAGATTGATGGAACAGAATAGAAAGCCCAGAAATGGACCCTCAAGTCTATGGTCAGCTAATCTTTGACAAAGCAGGAAAGAATGTCCAATGGAAAAAAGACAGTCTCTTCAACAAATGGTGTTGGGAAAATTGGACAGCCACATGCAGAAGAATGAAACTGGACCATTTCTTTACACCACACACAAAAATAGACTCCAAATGGTTGAAAGACCTAAACGTGAGACAGGAGTCCATCAAAATCCTCAAGGAGAACACAGGCAGCAACCTCTTCGACCTCAGCCGTGGCAACTTCTTCCTAGAAACATCGCCAAAGGCAAGGGAAGCAAGGGCAAAAACGAACTATTGGGATTTCATCAAGATAAAAAGCTTTTGCACAGCAAAAGAAACAGTCCACAAAACCAAAAGACAACCGACAGAATGGGGGGAAAATATTTGCAAATGACATATCAGATAAAGGGCTAGTATCCAAATCTATAAAGAACTTATCAAACTCAACACCCAAAGAACAAATAATCCAATCAAGAAAGGGGCAGAAGACATGAAGAGACATTTTTCCAAAGAAGACATCCAAATGGCCAACAGACACATGAAAAAGTGCTCAACATCGCTCGGCATCAGGGAAATCCAAATCAAAACCTCAATGAGATACCACCTCACACCAGTCAGAATGGCTAAAATTAACAAGTCAGGAAACGACAGATGTTGGCAGGGATGCGGAGAAAGGCGAACCCTCCTACACTGTTCGTGGGAATGCAAGGTGGTGCAGCCACTCTGCAAAACAGTATGGAGGTTCCTCAAACAGTTGAAAATAGAGCTACCATACGATCCAGCAATTGCACTACTGGATATTTACCCCAAAGATTCAAATGTAGGGATCCGAAGGGGTACGTGCACCCCGATGTTTATAGCAGCAATGTCCACAATAGCCAAACTGTGGAAAGAGCCAAGATGTCCATCGACAGATGAATGGATAAAGAAGAGGTGGTATATATACACAATGGAATATTATGCAGCCATCAAGGAATGAGATCTTGCCATTTGCAATGACGTGGATGGAACTGGAGGGTGTTATGCTGAGTGAAATAAGTCAGTCAGAGAAAGACATGTATCATATGACCTCACTGATATGAGGAATTCTTAATCTCAGGAAACAAACTGAGGGTTGCTGGAGCGGTGGGGGGGTGGGAGGAAGGGTTGGCTGGGTGATAGACATTGGGGAGGGTATGTGCTATGGTGAGCACTGTGAATTGTGCAAGACTGTTGAATCACAGATCTGTACCGCTGAAACAAATAATGCAATATATGTTAAGAAAAAAAGAAGAAGATAGCAGGAGGGGAAGAATGAAGGGGAATAAGGTGTAGGGGGAGATGAAACATGAGAGACGATGGACTCTGAAAAACAAACTGAGGGTTCTAGGGGGGAGGGGGGAGGGAGGATGGGTTAGCCGGGTGATGGGTATTAAAGAGGGCACATTTTGCATGGAGCACTGGGTGTTATGCACAAACAATGAATCATGGAACACTACATCAAAAGCTAATGACGTAATGTATGGTGATTAACATAACAATAAAAAATTTAAAAAAAAAGAGACATTCTTTGTACTCCGCCAAGTTATATAGGTTAAAACAAGTGATCCGTTCTAGATTTTTTGTGTGTGATAAATTCCATCTGGCTAATGCAATGGAGAGATTTCAAAATCATTTCTTTGGTCCAGATTTCAGAATCAATCCTTTAGTATTTTTATGTCTTCCTTCCCTGCGAGGTAACCAATTTAAGTGAAATAAAGCGATTTTTAATGGAATAGACTGTTCAAATGACCCTATTTCCTGAAGAGGGCATTTTCATGAATATTTATTTAATCTCTTTTACTTTTCTCAGGTTTTATTTTAAATTATGTTCACCAGTATAACCTCGGGAGTTGAAAAATCTGTTTTTTTCATGAAGGCATTGAATAATAAACATATACCTGTTACATAAGTTTCTAAGAGATTTCTATAACTTGCTTTTAAAATATTCATCTAGTGCCATCCCGCCACAAATAATAAATATACCTCCTCTCTCTTTTAGATTTTTTTTAAAAAATAGGGTAAAAAAGGGACGCCTGGGTGGCTCAGTCACTTAAGCGTCTGCCTTCGGCTCAGGTCATGATTCCAGGGTCCTGGGATCGACTCTCATGAATAAATAAATAAAATCTTTTTTAAAAAAATTTAAAAAAATAAAAATAAAAAATAGGGTAAAAAACACATAGAACTGATATAACTGAAAGATAAAACCAAATAATTATATTATTTAGATAGCTATTACAAATATGAAATGTTGATATATTCGTGATGAAATAGGGAGATGATGTGCATGTATACTGAATGCAAATTTTTTTCTCTCTGAAATACATAAACAACGCGAACAGTTTACAGAAAAAGTTTGAAGACTGTTCATCCCGCAGAGGAAGTTTGTGAATTTTTTACACTAGCTTAGGCAAGAATAACTCATTATAAGTCTTCCTTACATCGGTTTTAATCAGAATCATTAAAGTCTTTATTTAAATTCTGATTTGGAAGTGTTTCAAGTAACAGAAAATAATTGGTAAATAAATTTGCTCCACAAAGATTCTTTTTCCAAAAGATCACCATTATTCGAGTTAGTAAGAGAGAAAAATATATATTTTTTTTCCAAAAGACAGTCTATTACAATTCCTGTAAGTCCT
The DNA here is from genome assembly GCF_009762305.2 of Zalophus californianus. Taxonomy (NCBI): domain Eukaryota; kingdom Metazoa; phylum Chordata; class Mammalia; order Carnivora; family Otariidae; genus Zalophus; species Zalophus californianus. The sequence goes on from NC_045598.1 coordinate 89,881,583, forward strand.
AAAAAGAAAAGAGAAAACATGTAGCATTGGACTTGTGGAAACAGATTTACCACTAGGTACACGTGGCTCTGGCCAACACCATCTTATGTTGCCTTTACGGTTGCTGCCAGGGAAATTCTTTCCTATGCAGCCTGGGTTTAAAATCATTCCCAGCTCAAAACAAAGCAAAACAAAAATGGTATTTAATAAGAGAACTTGGCCTGACAACTTTGAACCACTTTCAGCTGCGTTTAACCACCACTTTGCACACTTGTAACACGGGAAGCCCTCTGAGCTTTAAACAAACTTGACAAAAATTAGCACATTAGCCTGTACGTAGTTTGGAGCCTGCTAAGTTAGCTAGCTTCTCCTCTTCTCAGTTTCTGTACCTTCTGTGTATAGGACAACATAAAATGATGAATGAACAATGTGTAGCATCCTCCTGCTATATATAAATCGATCCATAAAGTAAACATTTCCTTTCTTCCTGTCTCATTGTTCCCCCCAACAACCTTTTCTAGGAATCCCTGAGGCATATGGCTGCTTGAAGTTGTTTTGATGTAGGAAAGATGTTAGGGTTCGGAACCGACGGTCAAGAAAGAATTCTTGACACGTCTTTGGTGCAAAAAGTGGTTTTATGAAAGCATGGGGACAGGACCCGTGGGCAGAAGGAGCTGCACCGGGGGCCTGAGGAGTGGCTTGTTATATACTTTCAAGTTGGGAGGGGGTTAGGAATAGCATAAGTCTCTAAGGAACTTTGGAAGAAAGGTTTCCAGGACCTTGGGGGGCTAGCTATTGTTGGGAAAAGGTCATTTATTACTGTCCAATAAAACCTTAGTTGTGAGACCCTTCAGATGCATACGGGTGGGTCATATGCTTGGGGGATGATTGCCAACATACATCTTAGGGGGTAGAGATAAAGGAAGTTTCCAAAGGAACTTTTTATATGTTAAAGTAGACTCACAGGATCCTGGAGGTCGGGCTAAGATTGCCTTTTGCCCTTAGCGATGTGGTAACATTGAGGCAGCTGAGTTCCTAGAGGAATGTCACTCTGCCTGCTTCAAGGACAGTGGGCTGTAGATAGTAAGGAAATTTAATTTTTCTTGTTGCCTTTGTTTCCCACATCAGTTTGTGGTTATATTAAATAGTTCACCTCTTAATTTTAGATTTTAGAGCCACAAATCCCAAATGTGAATCTTAGCGCTGACACTATTTGTGTGAGTCACAAATGTGCTCAGTTTCCTTATTAGTAAAATAAGAAAAATAATAATCCCTACTCCATGGGGCTGTTGTGAAAAATCAAATGAGGTAATATATGTGAAAGTGCTTTGTGAGCCAGTCCAGTTAACAATTATCATGAAAGCAAGCAAAAAGCTAATTCTAAATTCCAAGGTGGATAGCAACTTAAGTAAGCCCCACTAGAACATCCAAAAAAAAAAAAAAAGTCAAAAAATAATAGTAAAATAAAATAAATAACCCCTAAGCAAATTTCTATTTTCATACATTTCTTTCTCCAGAAAACCAAATGCTGAATGGAAAAGCGACTCCAGCACTATATAAAAAAGCCTCACAGTGCCAGATCCATTTCAATGCCAAACCGAGAATCAAATGCTATTTCTCTTCACCTTGATATTCCTTTTTCAGTGCTGTGGATAAAGCCACAGGCATTAAGTCTGGTTCACCTTGGAATTTCCCATCAACCTTCAAAAGGAACCAAAGCACAGCAAGGTCTGAGCTTATTTTGTTCATAGGTATGAGCTCGCAAAGGAACTGACTTAACAGCTCTTCATGTGAAAACATCCTGAGGCTTTTAGTTGACTGTAAATTCAATATAATCTCACTCTGTGAAACACCTGAAAATAATACTAATAAAAGAATAACAATAATAATGATAATAGTTAATATCTGTTGGGTAATTACAGTATACCAGGGTATGGTTCAAAGAGCTTCCCATGCACTAACTCATTTAAACCTCATTTATATACTATGAGGTAGGTATTATCACCAGCCCCATTTTCCAATTGTTTAAATTGACAATAACAGTTACCACTGACAGAAAGCTTATTGTGCAAGCTAACCTAGATGCTTTATACACTGAATTTCATCAAATTCTTAATCTAATTATGCGGCCAATGTATAATAAATGAAAGTCAAGAATTCCTATTTTTCTTATCATACACTAAAACTCAAACGCCACAAGTGTTTTTCAACAGAGGTGGACAGGGACTGTTCAGAGTGCTTCAAGATATCACTATCCCTGGTCCTAACTGCTAAATGTCAGTAATGACCCTTCCCTAGACATTGTGGCAACCTCAACATTTCTACTCATGTGTCAATCCTTTGTAGGGAAATATCATAGCCTTTTTTGAGAATTATAAGAAGAATGGAAAAATAGTTCCTTGGTTTTAACCAGGAATGGATTTTGGCTATTTGCTCATTCATTTATTCATTCATCCAATAAATGTTTATCAGGCATATTGTGTTTGGAAGGCAACAGACTCGGTATCACAACATCAGAAAGAAGAAACACACACAATCTATGTCTTGTCTACAGTACAAAAGGGAAGTAAAATAGTAAGAGGGATAACTATTTAAAAGAAAGAAAGTGACTTGAAGCATAAGACGTCCAAATGAAAATGTTCTTAGGGCTTAGAGAAGAACAGTCACTGCTAGCTGGGAAGAGACATAGAAGGCTCCATGGAGAAGACATGCCTGGGACCTGGGCTTTGAAGGAAAGTGGGCTGGGCTCAAGTAGAATCTGAAATGAAGAGAATTCTGAGCAAAAGAGCAAAACGAGTTAAGATACAGATGTGATGAAGTGTAGGACATTTGAGAAACTGTGATAATACCATCATGACGGAAGTAGCTTGGTGTGAGCGGGGAGGGGGGTTGCAGAGGTGGGGGAGGATAATGGGAGGAAAGGAAGAGACAATTGGAAGGAAAATCAAAGAATATCATGAGGGTCAGGTTAGAATGGTGAGGGAGAGTCACTGTGTAGAGAACCATGACAAAAATTATCTTTTGGAAATATTTATCTGGCAGCTGAATTAAATGTATTGAAGAGGGCACAGCTTGGAGATAGACATATAAGTAGAGTCTGTGTCCACAAAAAACCCAACCAAACCAACAAGCAAACAAGGAACTCCAATAGAGGAAAAAAGAGGTGGATTCAGGAAATGTTGCAAAAGTAAGCTCAACTCTTTGGCCACTAATTTGATGTGAGTGGGTCAGCTTCATTTACAGTGAGGTTTGAGCTTAAGTGAATTCATGAAGCTATTTATTCAACCCCAAATTGTGGAATACTTCTACCTACCTGGCTGAAGTACTGTGTTAGGCACTGGAGATACAGAGAGGTAAATGATTCCTAGACTTTGGTGAAAGGAAGGAGATTAGACCAGGTCCAGAAGGAAAAAAAAAAGTCAGGAAGAGAAGTAGATTTTAATGGCAAAGACAGATGCAGTTAAGGTAACATTGAGTTTGAAGACCTGGCTAAAAATCCAGGACGAGGTGTCTAATAAGTAGATAAAACTTGTCACAACCCAGCTTTACCATCCTTTTATGACGTTCTCTCCTGATTCATTCAACAAACAATTTTTAGAGTGCCATCTATATGCATATCACTGCACGAGGCACTGAGGATACAAATATCTAAGTGCTATTGACTCTACTTGATTCCTATCTCTCTGATCTGCCCAACATTCTTTATCCCCACAGTTACCCTAATTCACGCCTCCATGTCCTCTCAATTCAATTTGTCTAACGGACCCCCTTACCCACAGTTTTCACCCTCTACAAATCTATTCTCTGTACTGGAGCTTCAAAGGCATCCAAATCGGCAAAGAGGAAGTCAAACTCTCACTCTTTGCAGATGATATGATACTGTATGTGGAAAACCCAAAAGACTCCATCTTAAAACTGCTAGAACTCATACAGGAATTCAGTGAAGTGGCAGGATATAAAATCAATGCACAGAAATCAGTGGCATTCCTATACACCAATAAGACAGAAGAGAGAGAAATTAAGGAGTCGATCCCATTTACAATTGCACCCAAAACCATAAGATACCTAGGAATAAATCTAACCAAAGAGGCAAAGGATCTGTACTCAAAAAACTATAAAATACTCATGAAAGAAATTGAGGAAGACACAAAGAAATGGAAAAACGTCCCACGCTCATGGATTGGAAGAGCAAATATTGTGAAGATGTCAATGCTACCTAGAGCAATCTACACATTCAATGCAATCCCCATCAAAATACCATCCACTTTTTTCAAAGAAATGGAACAAATAATCCTAAAATTTGTGTGGAACCAGAAAAGACCCCGAATAGCCAGAGGAATGTTGAAAAAGAAAAGCAAAGCTGGTGGCATCACAATTCCGGACTTCCAGCTCTATTACAAAGCTGTCATCATCAAGACAGTGTGGTACTGGCACAAAAACAGACACAAAGATCAATGGAACAGAATTGAGAGCCCAGAAATGGACCCTCAACTCTGTGGTCAACTAAAGTTTGACAAAGCAGGAAAGAATGTCCAGTGGAAAAAAGACAGTCTCTTCAACGAATGGTGTTGGGAAAATTGGACAGCCACATGCAGAAGAATGAAACTGGACCATTTCTTTACACCACACACAAAAATAGACTCCAAATGGTTGAAAGACCTAAACGTGAGACAGGAGTCAATCAAAATCCTCAAGGAGAACACAGGCAGCAACCTCTTCGACCTCAGCCGCATCAACTTCTTCCTAGAAACATCGCCAAAGGCAAGGGAAGCAAGGGCAAAAATGAACTATTGGGACTTCATCAAGATAAAAAGCTTTTCACAGCAAAAGAAACAGTCAACGATACCAAAAGACAACCGACAGAATGGGAGAAGATATTTGCAAATGACATATCAGAGAACAGGCTAGTATCCAAAATCTATAAAGAACTTATCAAACTCAACACCCAAAGAACAAATGATCCAATCAAGAAATGGGCAGAAGATATGAACAGACATTTTTCCAAAGAAGACATCCAAATGGCCAACAGACACATGAAAAAGTGCTCAACATCGCTCAGCATCAGGGAATCCAAATCAAAACCTCAATGAGATACCACCTCACACCAGTCAGAATGGTTAAAATCAACAAGTCAGGAAACGACAGATGTTGGCAGGGATGCAGAGAAAGGCGAATCCTCCTACAGTGTTGGTGGGAATGCAAGGTGGTGCAGCCACTCTGGAAAACAGTATGGAGTTTCCTCAAACAGTTGAAAATAGAGCTACCATACGATCCAGCAATTGCACTACTGGGTATTTACCCCAAAGATTCAAATGTAGGGATCCGAAGGGATACGTGCACCCCGATGTTTATAGCAGCAATGTCCACAATAGCCAAACCGTGGAAAGAGCCAAGATGTCCATCGACAGATGAATGGATAAAGAAGAGGTGGTATATATACACAATGGAATATTATGCAGCCATCAAAAGGAATGAGATCTTGCCATTTGCAACGACGTGGATGGAACTGGAGGGTGTTATGCTGAATGAAATAAGTCAGTCAGAGAAATACATGTATCATATGACCTCACTGATGTGAGGAATTCTTAATCTCAGGAAACAAACTGAGGGTTGCTGGAGTGGGGGTGGGGTGGGAGGGATGTGGTGGCTTGGTGATAGACGCAGGGGAGGGTATGTGCTATGGTGAGCACTGTGAATTGTGCAAGACTGTTGAATCACAGATCTGTACCGCTGAAACAAATAATACAATATATGTTAAGAAAAAAAAAAGAAGATAGCAGGAGGGGAAGAATGAAGGGGGGCAGAAATTGGATGGGGAGAGGAACCATGAGAGACGATGGACTCTGAAAAACAAACTGAGGGTTCTAGGGGGGAGAGGGGTGCGGGGATGGGTTAGCCTGGTGATGGGTATTAAAGAGGGCATGTTCTGCGTGGAGCACTGGGTGTTATGCACAAACAATGAATCATGGAACACTACATCAAAAACTGATGATGTAATGTATGGTGATTAACATAACAATAAAAAATTAAAGATAAAATAAAATTACATATTTGATCATATAACACAGCTGCTTAGAATTTACATCTTTTCATTACTTTTGGGTGATGTCCAACTTCCTTAACCAGTTCTGCTCTCTGCTGACCTATTCGCCCCAACCCCAAATTGTTTCATGCCATTATCTCTTTCCATCTTATGTCACAGCCATAGTGCCTCGCTGGTGCCTTGATTGCTTTAAGACCTTCACACATTCATTTAGAAGTCAGTTATCAGTTACTTCCTAAATGATAGCCATTGGTCTAAGCACTCAAATAGCAAGACTAAGTCCCTGTTCTCATGAAATTTTTGTCTTACTGGTTTAGAGGGACAGACCATAAACAAAGAAAATAATGTATTTCAGATGTTTGTGAGTTCTATGAGAACAGGGCAATGGGACAGAGAGTGAGTGGATGTCTGGGGTAGAGGGTAGGGTATACATGTATTTCTAGATGACTAGAATATTCTTACATTCTTCCCTTGCTGTACCACCCCACAATCTACCCCATGTCTGGATAACCCCTACTCATATTTCAGGTTTTAGCTTAGTTATCACTTCACTAGAAAGCTTTTCTTGACCTCTCCTCTATACAGACTAGAATAGGTGCCTATATTCTCATGTCCCAGAGTTCTCTTTGTCATTTCTCAGTTTTGTGGCTTCTCTTTTGTAATACTCATCACACTTTAAATTATTTATTTAAAGCATTTTAATAATTGTTTAAAATAATCATTACTTTAAACATTAAATAGTTGAAATAATTATACTCCCATAGTCATAATAAACAATAAATTATATATTATATTTACATAATAAATAACAATGAATACTTAAATAATTACTTAAAATAATAATTACTTTTGAAAACTATTTAAAATCTATTTCCTACATTCAAAATTCCATGAAAAACATCCATTCTACAAAATCTACGCTTGAAAGCCTCCCCTCTCTGGAGTTTAAGGGATGGTTTCTCGAAGGAAGTGTTCATTAGGCTGAAGCCTGGGTAGTAAGAATTAGCTAGGTGAAGATCTGATTTGGCTAGATAAGAAAACATCCCAGGGTAGTATGGTGGGAGTGACAGGGATTGAGGTAGGAGTGCTGTTTTAGACTAGGAGTCAGAGGAGTTTCCCTGAGGTGGTGAAAGTTGAGTTGAGACTTGACCGGCAAGAAGGATGGAGCCATATATATGAATGCAAGGACAGCAGAATTTCAGAAGGAGAGAAGAGTGCAAAAAACAGGAATGAGCTTAGCGTAGCCTAGGATGAATTAAGAGGATGAACATGACTGAGGTAAAGTGATCAAAAGGGTTTGTGGTAGGCGTTGAGGTCTGAGAAGTAGGCAGAGGCCAAATCACAGAGGGCTTTATTGTCTGTTGCAAGGAATCTGGACTTTATTTTAGGTGCACTGAAAAACCGGGAAGATTCAAGGCAGCAAGTGACATGCCTGATTTATATTTTAAGAAGATTACTCTGGCTGTTGTATAGACAAAGGATTTTAGGAGGCAGGAGGGTGCGCAATGAGACACCAGTTAAAAGCTCATAAATAACATAAATGATCACCTCTGTAATGTGAATGAAGAGTCAGAAAGGAATGTCTTGCATTCTGTCATAGTGATTATTTCCTTTGAGAACAAAAGAAGTAAGATGTAATGAAAATAGGAGTCAGGCAGATTTGGGTTTAAACTGTAGCCCAGCTATGTGACTTTAAATAAGGGAACTTACATGAGAAAAATCCATTCCTCACAGGGTTACTGAGAAGACCAATGAGGACCAATTCTATCATAGAGCTGGCACATGAAGAAGCTAACAAACATACTTCCCTTCTCTTCTTTTAAAGGACATATATTCCATGTGAAGAATAATACATGAAATGACCAGTGACTATTGACTTAACAGCAGTGATGAGTATTTCATGTGGGCCTACTATTCCAGGCACTATTCTAGGTGCTGAGGGCACAACCGGAAACAAGGCAGACCAAGTTTCCTTTCTCAGGCAGCTTATAGGACAGTAGGAAATACAGACTTCACACAAATATTTACATGATCACAGTTAGGGTGAGTCGTACAGAGGATAAGGTCTTTAAAACAGATGATGATAAGAGTTCATTCAATCTCAAGTGTTAGGGAAGCCTCCTGGAATGGAATTTAGTTGGGGACCTGAAGGGTGAGTGTTAGCTAGGTGATGATTTATTTGATCTGGTCTTTGCCAAGGTGACAACTTGCAGAAAATAAATTTTTATAAGGATCAGAAGGAGAAACCAATAAATGGAAACAGCAATGAGCCATCTGATGCTAGGGATCCAGAGCAATGAGTTGTGGGGGTACGTGATCCATGATGGGGAAGATGAAGCAGGCAAGTGTGATGCTCAGCATAGACAATGGACATTATATATATCACAGAGGGCAGAGGGAAGTATCATGCTCAGAACTTCACACTTTTCCTTTCCAACTTCCAAGACATTGTGAGTATAAATGGTGAGGAGAAATTAGACTCAGGAAAGTTGGGTTAGTCAATAGTTTAGGAGTTTGGGCAGCTTTTTCAGTCAAGCAGAACTGAGTGGAGTCAGGCACAAATAATTAAATGATAACTTCTCCTTGCTGGTGTCCATAAAAAATAAAAGATCTGTTGAGAGCTCATCTACAAATCTACAACTGCCCCAATTATCCAACATCAAAATATATATCATGATCCAAAATCTAAATTGATTCGTGAATAAAACGTCCTTAAAAGATATCAAAGTTTTTCTGATCCATTTGTGCATAATTATCTCACAAATAATTTACTTGAAAATGTTATATAAGTTCAGGGATGATGAGAAAATTCAGAATGTAAGGAGGCCATATCTATAACCTCAAACCTGCTTTGTCCAAACTTTCAGATTGGAATGAAGGTAGAAAGTGCTCAAAATACAGCCTTTGATCAAGTACCTTTTTGTCTTAGAAAAATAATATTAGAGGGAAAGTGTAAAGTCCATATTCTCATTTGGCAAATTAATGTGAGCACATTAAAGCAAACAAACAGCAACAATAAACAGAGAGAAGCCCACATCCTACCTGGGAGAAAAATATTTTTGGTATTCAAAAACTGTTTGCTCAGAAGGATCTTTCCCTATTTTTGTAAAGCAATGTTCATTTTTCATCTCTGCCCATTGCGTTTAGAGAGGGCCAAGTTGACAGTGTTCCTTCCTGTGTGTGCTGATGTGGCTGAAAATCCCAGTGGCCAATCAGCAATTTTTGCACACTCTCGTTTCCAGTCCAGCCTGTCCCTTGAGCATGGATTCTAAGTGCAGCTTGCCAAGAGCGCTCTGTTGGTGGTCTTGGCCTCAAAGTCAGGCGATGTCAAACTGAATTGTTTCACCTCTGATCAAGGAAATCCTACTTGTCCTGCAGACTGTTGTGTCTTCTCTGTGCCCTACAAGGTTATAGTCCTTTAAACTGGGTTATTGGAAACATTTTTCTTGCCTGCTGCACACAAGCCAGAACTCTTTCAGTTTCCTCTAGTTATTCTCCTGATCCCTTGGAGTATTCCATTCTTTTCCTGGGAGAGGAAGCTCAACTTTTGAAAAATGAATCAGGATGGAACTCCGCCATTTGGAGACAGGGCTTTTGCAAAGGGAGCCAGAATGTGAGAGCACTTTCCTTCATTGCCCTCATACTATCTGGAGAGTTTAAGTCACTGCCAGTCTCCGGCTTGATGGATTTGGAGTAGAGATTAATTTTTTCCATGTGCTTTCCGAGGACAGTCTATGCCCTCTGCCTGTGGACTCGGTGCATATGTTATGTTAAGCGCAAGAATGTAAAAACATTCTTCAATGGCAAAGTTGAATTTTACTCTGATCTGCTGCTTTCACTCATCCCCTTGTTCTCCAGACTTAGGCTCTGTTAACCCCTTGGAGAAAGTATCGGCTTCTAGTGGAATTTTTTTTGGCTTCATTGTGTAAACAAATGTAATCTGCAAATGTGAAATGCCTAGCAAACTGCCTGACACATAATGGATGCTGATTAAATGGTAACTTTATTTCATGGCTTCCAGTTTGCTCATTTTTTAAAATAATTGAAATAATAGTGTTTCGCTTTTTTCTTTGAAGGGTTTCCAAAGTATATCCTTCACCTTTCAAATTGTTTTAAATCAATGGAATTAAAATAGCATGCTTAATATGGAAAGATGTACAGTTCCTCAGAGAACAGATTTAGGACTGGATCTCTTTATTTAGAGTTTTTACAAGGATAGAGAAAACAACATGCTTAAAGGATGAATTTCTCTTTTTGTGGTTAATCAGATTTGTTTGCTGTTTCAAGGGAGAAATTTTAAATTCATAAATGGATCTTCATACATTTTAAGATCTTCTTAAAGTGAGGGCTTATATAAAGCGAATGCCATCTAATGGTCGGTGACTTTATCAGGGTTTTATCTAAAGAAACTGCTGTAACAATAGGTTTGTAACTCCTATACCTGAAAAATACATCCATCCTTCTGATTCCATTGCTTGAGGATGGATCCTTTCTTCCCAAAGGGAGAAGATTTCTTTTACCATCCACAACAGCCAAAACAACCATTTTAATCAATGGTCTTTGAGGCACCAATCACATTCCCCTCATTACCATAGATCCTTCCAGTGACAGTTTATAAAAAATAGTAGAATTCCCTTTTATTTCTGACTAGGTTATCTATGGCCATCTCTCTAGAAGTGTTACATATTTTTTTAAAAAGGAATTTTTGAGAAACCCAAGGAAGATATTGGTCTTAACATATCAATAATGTGCAGAAGGAAATAAGGGGAAGAAAAGAAGCATCCTCAGGGAAATTGTCTGTATGGATAAGAGGGTTGAGATCTGATGCCCTCCTATGCTTTCTTCTGACTTAAATTCTGCAAAGTCTCAATACTGGCTTGCAACAAAAACCTTTATTCAGGGCTAAGAAGAGCATAAAAATAAATATTTTAGGGCTTTAAACATCATAGATTATTGAAATTCAATAAACTCATAGAAAATTTGTATATATAAAGCAGATTTATTTTCATTAGGTGGGAATGAAGACTAAAAAAAAGTTTCTATAACCTTAAAAGAGCTGAAATAATTTTCTCTACAAAAATTGTGTTCTCAAGTTTCATTGCCTTGTGCCAGTTTTCAGCCCAGAGTAAATTTTTATGGTGGAGTCATAAACCTCTGAAAATCATACCACTAGTTTATAGTGAAAGGCTGACACCACTTTAATTACAGTGTGGCAAGGGCCGGGGTGAGAAGCCTAGCATTAACTCCTTCACTCACACTCTCCTTCAGATACAGGTGGACTTTGTGATTTAATCGTGAAAACGTGTATTTCGAAGTTATGAGTTTGTACGTGGGTTCTGTTTTATTTTGATTTCTTTGCCCCTTCCAAGAAATACTATCTTTAGAGTTCTAATAAATAGCTTCATTCCTCAGATTTGGATCAAAGAAATCTGCCATCTCTGAGTTAACCAACCTTCCTGGGCTATTGTGGCTAACATCAGACTTAGATTTATGAGCAGCTTTTGGACTATCATCACTGGGATCTTCCTTTGGCTAACAGATGAAGAATAAGGAGCCTGGTCTTCTAATTTGCAACTGAGAAATGACTGCAGAAACTCATGCCCTACAAAAGGAAAATCCAAGGCTTCTGACTACAACTGTTTCTTTGGAGACGTTGCCCATATTTTGATGAACAAGGAAATGATCAAGCAACTGTTTAAGAGGATCAATGAACCATAAGTGGCCTAAAATAACTGACTCATGAAAGCAACAAAGCTTTTCGCAGGCATCTTAGGGATCTCAAATATGGAGGCTGTTTTTTGTTGTGGGTTTTTTGTTTTGTTTTGTTTTGTTTTGTTTTTTGTATTCGCCAGGGGGGCACATTTAGATTATAAACTGCTAAGGGATTGCAACCATGTATTATATCGTGTTGAGTACATTGTGAGGACTTAAAAAACATGAATCAATTTTAATGACATGTTGAAAAAATGGAGGAAAGGAAGACAGACATCTTCTTTGTAGTAAGATACCTAGGAAATTTCATCCTAAAATGGCTGAGGAAAGAGCCCTAATGAAATAAGCTAAGCTGGGACAGATCCATCAAGTCAATAACTACATTAGCAATTACATCCTTTTAGTGAAAAAGCAATCCCGAGCCATGTCTCCACAGCTATTGAGGGGATGTCTCCGCCGCCGCGCTGGGAGAGGCCAATACCATTGGCTGCCTCAGCTCTCCAGGGCTTTCTGTTAAAACAGTTGATGGATTAAGTTGGCAGCTAACAAGGGCCAGCCACCAGAGTGTATTGGGACTGTGTCTGGAAGCTCATGGAAAATTCTGAGAGAGTTTGTACCCAAACAAAGTATAGAAATGGATTTGATGGCACCTAGGAAGGTTCCTTTTTTCTTTTTCTTTCTTTCTTTCTTTCTTTCTTTCTTTCTTTCTTTCTTTCTTTCTTTCTTTCTTTCTTTCTTTCTTTCTTTCTTTCTTTCTCTTTCTCTTTCTTTCTTTCTTTCTTTCTTTCTTTCTTTCTTTCTTTCTTTCTTTCTTTCTTTCTTTCTTATTTCTTTCTGTATTTGTTTCTATCTTTCTTCTTTCTTTCTTTTTCTTTCTATTCTGTATTTCTTCTTTCTTTCTTTCCTTCCTTCCTCCCTCCCTCCCTCCCTCCCTCCCTCCCTCTCTCTCTCTCTCTCTTTCTTTCTTTCCTTCTTTCCTAAACTGGTCATTCCGTTTTCTATTAGTAACTGACAAAGTAAACAACCGCGGGCTACTCTGACTGGAGATAGATATTGCTGATAAATCATGTTTTCAAGGCGTTCTTCACTGAATTATAATGTATTAATGCTGCAAGGAATCTTAGAGAAAAACCTTGCCAAGTGACTTACCTACACAGACTCTTTCTTTTCTAAATCATAGACTTGCAGTTCTTAGAAAATGAATCTAATATAATGGGTGTGTTGCTCACTATCTGTACTCATTTTATTTTCCACTTACTATTTCATGCTGTGTATGTAGCCCATTTTTGTGTGTGTGTTTTAAAATCCACAAGCATTAACCACCCCCTCAACCCCCACCCCAAATCTGGTCCCAGATTGTCTGTCTCCTGGGTTCATAATTTTCAAAATCTGGTAAAATACAGACAATGAGTTTAAAGTCAATATAACCAGTTGGAGTTGAAAAACCTTTGTTTACTTGTTTGGTTGGCTGGTGTTGTGAAAACTAAATCAATCTTGGCTAAAAGTGGTTCCAGCTGATCCCTGTACATTTAGTCCTGCTCAGAATTGCTATTACATTACTTAAGCTGTTGAATTCTCAACCTTTTAAATGGGCAGCCTTTGTCTTCTGCTGATAGCCTGTATGCTGCTTGATTAGCATGGGTTTGATTCTCTTCTGGGCACTTTTCTTTTCATTAAACCCAATAGCTTTTTTGGCTTGGAACTTCTAGAAGCACCCTAGGATCACTTATGTATGTCCTTTCCATTTATAAAAGTCAGCTCCTGGTTTCCACAGGATAATATAGGTAAAAGTGCTTTGAAAAAGTTAAAAGCATCATACAAATACAAAGTACGGATATTTTCTTATTTGGGAAGGTAACCTTAGGGAAGCAGGTTTGGTACAGCACTGTAGTTTGACTTTTGTTCTAGATCTTTCTTTTTCTTTCTTTCTTTCTTTCTTTCTTTCTTTCTTTCTTTCTTTCTTTCTTTCTTTCTTTCTTTCTTTTTTTCTTTCACTCCTTCTTTCTTTCTTTCTTTCCTCCCTTTCCTTCGAAGCACTTCAAGAGTTTTCCCTTTTGGATCCCTGAAGCCCTGAAGTTGCTTTTCCACTAGCATAAGGAATAAGCAAAACAATGAATAAATATTTCACAGCTAGCATTTGGGGAAAAACAACCCACTGACATCTTTCTGCTTTTGGAAGTAGAACAAATCAACATTAGGGTATTGGGATGGCTGGATTAGGGGGTTATCAAAAATAAAAGCATACATAGGGGCAATACAATGGCCAGAATACTATCAGGCAGCTGAAAAGAGAAGCCAGGGGAGTGGAGTCCCAGAGTTCTCAAGGTTCAGGTTGGTTTCATAGGGTCAGTTACTTGATGCTCTTCCTTGAACCCATTCACAGGCTTACTTCTATTAAAATTCGTAGATCCACCCACAGATGGAGGCATCCTGTAGGGAAAAATAGTTATAACTTATACAAATTAATTTGATGTTTCTGGCTTCTATAATTCTCTAATGCTTCTTATCTGGAGCTTCTTCCATGACAATCAAATGGCAAGAGATGTGAACAGCTATTATCAAAAATATACCCCAATGATTCAAAGATAGCTCTAACGGGTTTTGGTAACTGGGTGAAATTTCTAGTGACAAAGAAAAGTGATTTAAAAAGCCGTAGCAGAGAAAAGAGTAAGCAAGCTCAGAAACCTCAGTTAACAATGTTAATACCATGTTGGCTAATGCACAAACAACTTCAATTTCCTTAATTAGTTCAGAGTTAGGTGACAACATATTTAATCAGTGAGCTAACAAGTGCAGCAGCTGATTGCTCTCACCACCATGTGTGTATGTTTTGACTGAAAAAGTAAATAAAATTACTTTAACTGCAGTAATAAAGTGGCATCCTAATTTTATTACTGTAGCAACCTTTTGGAAGTACCATACAGCAGTGAAAATTGATTATTTCCCAAGTGCTTGTTTCCCTCCTTAACATGTCACTGTGGCTAACCCTTTGGGAATGTGATGGCTAACTCAGGGTCCATTGGTCAGAGACAGACCACATCATCCCCCATGTTTTGTGTCTCTTCTTTAAGGTACTGAGATGGTTCTGAGTGCATTGCTTGAACTCCCATTAGCAGCTATGTTCCTGGGTGGCAAAATGTGGCATTTGGCAGACAGAGGGATCTGCTCAAAATTCAGTGTTTTTCCAATTAGTTAAACACACCTAGAAGCCAGCAGTGTGTCTGCTTTTTTTTTTTAAGTGTTTCTGTCAGTGAGATCAGGAATAGGTGTCATATTTCTCATCTTCTTCCTGACCTATATAGGGATTTTCATTTATTTATTTTAT
Organism: Zalophus californianus; assembly: GCF_009762305.2. Lineage (NCBI taxonomy): Eukaryota > Metazoa > Chordata > Mammalia > Carnivora > Otariidae > Zalophus > Zalophus californianus. The sequence goes on from NC_045598.1 coordinate 89,896,642, forward strand.
ATTAACCAGCTTGGATTTTGCTATGATTTTCTTAGGTTAACAAAGGAGAGGTCTCAAAAGCAATGCTACTCACTCAGGAAACATGTCTTCCTCTATCCTCGGTCCACCAGGGGCTACCATATTTAGAGTACATTGTTCTTCAAACCATTGTACAGTTTAAACCAATAACATGTAATGAAAACAGCCAATAATAACCTGCTCTTTTTGCCATCATTACCTATACAAGGTGAGGGACTCGGTGTATCTATATTAGGTTTTCTCACCTTTAGCCCTCATCAAAAATACTGAGATAAAGGTCTGACTGGAAAGACTTTTGTTACCCCCTTATGAAAACTCCTGATCCAATATATCAGGAGGAATTTTAATTAAAATCAAGAAAAAGCCAAAACCTAGGATCTAGGATACTTTTATTTATCTCAGCTGGAGTGGTGATGTTGTACACCATCATCTTCATCACTAGCTTCATTAAGTGTGACTATGCCTAGTTCTTAGCTGCTTTATTTCATTTAATCCACATAACCACTGTGGGAAGTAGACATTACAATACCCATTTTTCAGATGAGGAAATAGAAGCACAGAGAAGTATATATTGCAGTGAGATCTGAACCCAGGCCTTCACTGTGCTTCTCAAGCTGATCCTAACCACATTGCTAAATTCCTTCTTATCCTGCATTATTAAGGCTGCTCCAACTTGTTTTGGGTATCCTGTATGTTACAGGGGAGACTCAGAGTTCTCTTCTTTATCTTTGAGCCTATTGGGACTTACAGTTTTCCACATAATGCAGGTCTAATCAATGGCTTCTCATGACTAAGTTCTTCTCAGCACTAGAGATTGATCCAGGGGGATATTCCTTATTTTTCTTTCTAGAATGACACACCTCCTCTCTTTTGAGTTCATTTCAAAAAATAGGATACCCATAGGCCTGGCAGCCAGCTAGGCATGAGTTCAAACCTTGACTTTGTCTCTTATTATCTGTGACTCTTGAACAAATTACTTAATTTTTGAACCTAAGTTTTCTCATTGGTGAAATGGAGATACAGATACACTATATATACTTTGTGTAGGCATTAGATGAGATCATAGCACTATATTTATGCAATTCAAGATATATATGAAACCCCCCAAACAAAAACCTCACAATTAGATAGAGCCACCAAAATGTTGCATAGTATAGGCTTACTTCTCAAGTTTATTGTTTACATACCACTTGTGTTATCAATATCTGGAAGCCTGGAAACGTATTTCAATGAGAAGTTAATAATATTTACACTACTGGTACGGAGATATATGGAAGGTGGGTATCCTGACTTTCGAAATGTCTTTCTCTACATCTATGGGGCAACTTGAGTGGTTTACATTTCTCTTGTTCTCTCTTGGCTTTGGGTTTCTGCTACCATTGGATTCATTTAGTTGTGGATTATCTCATCATTGAAAATATGTTGTGACTATTTCCAATGGCTCCCCACAACTGGATAACAGTCTGATCCTTCCTGTGCCAGGTATCAGTGACCCAAGGCTATGTCATTAACAGTCATCTACTGAAGCCTGTGGGCAGTGGATTCCATTGCAACCCATACACAAACAATTTAAAATTGAGATTTAACCATATTCTTAAAAGTCCTTGAGCCATTCTTAATGGCTCACCTCTAGAAGGCTTAGTTTCCACTCTGTGCTTAGCTTCTCTTCCTCTCTGCAAACTTCTCTCTTCCTCTCTCCACTTTCCCAATCCTCCTGGAAACACCCACATTTGTACCTAATTATGCAGAGAAATAATTTAGTTCTTTTCATTTCTCTCCTCTACCTTCTGACCTTTATTTTTCTCCCAAAACCAAGTAGCTCATCAATGGGTTTTGCTATGTTCCAGAATTTATGCCACTCTCTAGGGAGGCAGAAGCTCCTGTAGTGTAGTTAGAGTTTCAAATCACATTCTCCCTCCCTTCACCCACTGTACGTTCATTCATAAAATTCTTATTAAATACCTATTGTATGCCTAGTAACGTTAAGCAAAAATGGTAAAGAATGTCTGCCTCTGAAGGGCTTACTTAGGTCACCTTTACCATTCTTGTCTATTAATAACTGTTGTGACTTGGGGAAATAGCAATAGAACTGAAAACTGAGATAGAACATATTCTTCCATGGGGCTCTTGGGTGGTTCAGTCGGTTAAGTGCCTGCCTTCAGCTCAGGTCATGATCCTGGGGTCCTGGGATCGAGCCCCACATCGGGCTCTCTGCTGAGTGGGTAGTCTGCTTCTCCCTCTCCTTCTACCCCTCCCCCTGCTCGTGCTCTCTCTCTCTCAAATAAATAAATAAAAGCTTTAAAAAAATATTCTCCCTTCATAATGTGGGATTAGCAAAATGCTGCTTCTAATTCATTTTCTTCACAATTAGAGAGTTAAAGTACTATATCAGCATTGATATTCTGAGTAGTAATAAGGTAAAAAAAAAAAGTAGTATGGACATCACAGCATCATCAGAAAAGTCAACCTGAGAGCTCAGAGTAAAATAGCCAAAGATATGAGAAACAGAATTTGGGTTAAAATTTAGATTCTTCTCTTTTTCAACTCTGGATTCACAGTTCTACTTCCCTTGCCACTCATGTGGCAATGTCTCTGTATTTTCTTGTCCCCCTGGGCTATTCATTTAGAAGATAGTAAGAGAAGGTTGGCAGGTGATTACTTATTGTAGAGTTTTGAAAAGGAACTGGAAGAGCCAAGAGTGTTGAAATGCAATGGGACAGGAGTATTAAAACCTCTATCTGGTAGCCTATTGATATATTCATCTGTGACTTTAAGATGATTCATTCTGTAATAACCAAAATTTAGCATTTTAATATGTCACATATCAACTCTAAAAATCCTGTTTTTTAATGGAAGCAATGACTAAAGAGAGTTATATCAAGACATCTAAAAGAGGCTGTTAAAATAAAACTTCAACTGTGATTTGAAAGAATTAATTTAGAAAGCTAACATATGTACCAGGTGCATTCCTACCTAAAACACTCTAAAAATAATACAGGATTCTCAGAATGAGGACCAAGAGGGACATTTAGCACTAGCATATTTTGTTTGTCTCCTAATAATTTCTGTAAAAAAACATTAAGCAGTCTTAGATGGACATCAATTTTGCTTTCTTGCCCCTGTGGACTAGGCTATTTTATCATCCGTAGGAAATCAGAGAAAAATAATTGTATTGTAAAAATGATTCTGGCTAGCTTCAAAGTTTTAATTGCTTTATTTTTTCCCCTTGAAACACCTGATATTTAACAGGCAGAAAAAAGTACATGGAGAATAAACATTTTTATAAATAAACAATAAGCACCAAAGAATATTATTGACTGCAGTTGAAGCCTCCCACAAAAATAGATTAACAGAAAAAATAAGGCTCTCTTCCATAAATTGGCTTAACAGGATGTGCTGTCTTAAGGATATCTCCAGGATTGCAAAATACTGTCACTTCAGTGATGAGAGGATCCTAAGTAAATTGTACTCACTAGTGACATTTCTGTGCAATACAGACATTTCACTCCTTCTTGCTCAGAGTCCAGACACAGGGCAGAACCAGCCAAAATGGACAAGAGCATGGAAATAGTTCTCCAAAGCATCTCTACTGGCATTTTCCTGAAGTTTTAGCACACAATGGGGCTTTTCCTTGCTTACAGGAAAGTTCCATTTTTCATCCTCCAGAGAGCCATGATTATGTCCTGTTTTTAATGCCTCAGAAGGAGCTGAAGTTTTTCTTCAGATTAAAGTCATCGTCTGAGTGACATGAGGAAGGAATCCATCAGTTATCACCCAGTTACCATCAGTTAACCACCCAAGGGAACAGTTTTGAAGGAGCAAAGGCTGAAGGGGTATTTATAAGACAGAGGAATCGGCTATTTCCAGGATTTTTAATGGATACGGTTTCAGGTCGCAATAATCCAATGGTGGGAGAGTTGGTCACCCTTTAAAAAAAAGTAATTAAACAACATCATTCACCATTTTGATTAAATCACCAACTGGGGTCTATTAAATTTCCCTTGGAAATACCCCTATTTCCTTTTCCCTGGTGTGAACTCTGTCTCATGCACACTGCTGTTTCTGTCATCCGCAATCTTTGACCGTCAAGAATGCCAAGCAGGCAGACCAGTGCAGAGGGCAGTATGGGAGCAACCTTATGTGTTCCTATTTAAAACAAGCAAACAAGCTGAAACAGCTGGAAGAGATGGAAGAGAGATGCTGCAATTTATTCCTGTCTGTGCTCAGTGTCCTGCAGAAACTGGAAACACATTTTCCCCTTTCAGCATGGCATGGTAGAGGTAATTGTCAACAGAAATTACAAATACAGAGAAAAACGATGTACCTGGGTCAGCATGAAACTGTAACAATGGATAGACCTACTTCTAACAGAACATGTGCTTTCTGATTCCTCTTCCACCCCAAAAATGTAACTGACCTCCTCTTGCAAGGGAACAGTATAGAGAATTGTTTAAGAATATGGGCCAGAGGAGCCTAAAAGGCTTTGTTTTGAATCTCAGTTTTATTAATCTGTGACCTCGAGTGATGCAGATTCCTAATTATAAAATGGGGATGATAACTGCATGACATTATATAGTTGCCACAAAGATAAGGTATGGGTGGTGTATATAGCATAGCATATAGAATTGTCAAATCACGATGCTGTAAACCTGAAACCAATGTAACATTGTGTGTCAAGTATACCTCAATTAAAAAGGAAAGATGAGGTATATGACATGCTTAGCACAGTGCATGGCACATAGTAAGTACTCAAAATATGTTAGCCATTGATTAGCACAGAAATGTGGAAATGCAGCTGCTTGATTATGGAGAAGTAAATGGAATTTACTAATGGATTAATTCCAAAAGCACTGCTACTATACAGAGATGCTCTTTTTTTTTTCATTTTATAACACAGCCTTTATTTTCTGTTTCAAAACAAAATTTCCAAGAAACAAAACAAAATACTTACAATGGTTGGGTACAAATGAAATAAAAATCACAGTTTCAAAGAACCAAAATCAGACAACTGCTTAAAGGCAGATCACTTGGTTTACCAAAAAAAAAAAAAAAAAAAAAAAAGGTTAATGTCAAGAAGGATTAAAATTAAGTTTAACAACATTCTATATAATGCTACATTCCCCAATTAAGAAAGGAGAGTTCACATATACAACTAAACGTTAAGAGTAAAGAAGTGGCTGAAATTCTGCATACTTCATAGTAAATTATGCATGAAAGTTTATTAACTGCATAAACTTCCTGAGTGGCTCCCATGCTGCACTAGGTCTACATGCTTAATATTCATATCAAACAAGTTACAGCTTTAAGTAATTGAGCATGACAGATCTTGAACAACTGCACTTTCCGATCAGTCACTATTTCTGCTGAGGGTATGTTCTGGACCACAAACCTCAATCTGTTATTTTAACTTATAGTGGAAAAGAAATGCAACTTAAAACAAAAACAAAAACAAAAACCTGGAAGGATGACAAGCATGCATTTAGGAGTTTATTTTACACCCTTTTTTTTTTCTCAAGAGTCCAGTTTCTCTCTTCCCTTCTTGCTTGACTTTTAGCCTTTTTGAGTTTTTTTTTTAATTAAAAGAAAACCTTCCAGAATGGAGACTGTTGGTTTGTACAGTCTTCCAACTATCTCAGTTGAAAATAATGTCAGTGTCACCTAGCCACTATTCCAGGCCCCTGCCTATGTTGACTATCAACGACCCTGACCAATGTTTGTGTTCATCCTTCACATACAAAGACTATTTCCATGGTGAACTGAAAGCAATGACAAAAGAACCAGTCTCTGCCGTCATGGTGCTTAAGGTGGAGTGGTGGAGGCAAGTCTTAATTTGATAATCACACAAATAGCTCTATACAATTACACTGAATGACTCAAAGAAAATATAACTAATGCCAGGAGAGAATATAATAGGGACCCTAAGTAGACTCCAGTGTCAGGAAAGATCTTCCTGAGAAGGTCATATCCAAAGCAAAACCTGAAGGATCAGTAGTAGTTAGCCAGATAAAAGAGGTTGGAGCTGGTGGTGTGTGCTTCAAATAGAACAGTGTGTACCAGAGGGCTGATACAGTAATGAACTTGGCCTATTTGAGGGAAAGAGAGTAGGCCGATGAAACGGAGAGTGAGAGAGGGAAAGGGGGAGTGAAGAGAGAAAGTTGGCAGAGATAAGTAGTGGCCGGGTCATGCAGAAATTTCTAGGCTTGCATTGACATTTTGACATTTTTTCTTAAAAAATGTCATGAGGCAGTTAAAGGGATTAGAGCATTAGCAAGGGACAAATTAGACTTATATTTTATAGAGATCATTCTGGCTACTGTTTGAGAATGGGTAGGGCAAGGAAAGAATGGATGTACAGAAAGAAGGTAGACCTTCGCTGGAGATGTCCCAGTAAAAGGCAATGAAGAGGGTAGTGAGAGTGTAGACACAGGGACATTGACTGGATTAGAGATGTGTTTGGAAAGTTGGAGTGGGAGGAGTTGGTGGTGCATTGGAGTGATGGGGGTGAAAGGGAGGCAGACTCAAGGAGGACTCACTGATGTCTTGGTTCAAGCAAGTAGATAGATGTGCATGTCAATTCCTGATGAGCTAGTTCATTCACTTAATAACATTGCTGTTGATGAGGTTCATAGATAGCCATTAAAGATTTGCTGTTTTATTATATAAATAGATTGATGTCATTTGGTGTCAGCATTGTCAATTTAAATTTGGGAAGGTGTAATCAAATATTTCCTAATAACGTTTTGTAATAAGTTGCCAAACGTATAGATTTCCAGTGCAAAAGCTCTTTCCTTTTATGTATGCCCTGCTGCACTTCTGGTGTTTTTGATGGATTTAACATGTACAAATCTTTTTTTGGTATTTAGGAATTTCTCTGTCTTCCTCCTTCTTAACCTCGTTCTCTGCCCCCTTTCTCTCTCACAGCATAGAGTCCATCATTGTGGTCACTTACCTCCATGAAAGCTGTCTGAAGTGAGATAATAATAAGATGGATAAAAGTATGCTATAAAAAATGGTGCCTACCATTAAGTGTAGATACAAGCCACTGAAGTGTGGGTAAGGAAGAAGAGACTTTCTCAACAGCTTGTTGAGTTAATTGAATAGGAACAGTAAAGGAGATTTCTCAAATCCAGAAGTTAGGACATTCAACATTGCTATAATCTCATATTCAAGAGTGAATAAATATGGAGTAAAACGGTATTTTTCTGCTGCTTCACTCCTGCTGTCATGGTGGTGACTATAGCATTTTGAAGTATTTTGACATTATTACCCAAGATAATGGGGGAATATGGAGTGGCATTCCCTCTTTCAACCTGTTTTGTCCTATATGTCCATTGTGTCTGTATTATTTTGGGAACACAAATTCAGTTAACTAAATTAGAGCAACCTCTTAATTTGTTGGACTCTACAAAGAAAACTCTCAGTATTAGTTCATACATTAAGGGTTGGAGAAATAGTTTCTGCTTTAAATTATAGATGATAAAATACTATTAATAATGTCAGTAAATAATAAACCAATAAAGCAATGTTTTACTGTTAAAAATAAGCATGTAACACTTTCAGGGTCATGAAACATGTGGAGGTGACTACATTTTGAAGTTTTATGAGCAATACTTAGATGGCATTTGCAATAGACTGAATGTGTCCCCCCAGAATCCGTATGTTGAAGAACTAATCCCCAGTATGATAGTATTTGGTGGTGTGTCCTTTGGGAGGTAATTCGGGTTAGATTAGGTCATGTGAGTGGGGCCCTCACAATGGGATTAATGCCCTTATAAAAAGAGGAGAAGACAAGAACCTCTCTCTTGGCCATGTGAGGATACTGCAAGAAGGTGGCTATCTACAAGCCAGAAAGTGGGCTCTAAGCAGAACCCAACATGCTGGCACTCTAGGTCTTGAACTTCCAGCCTCCAGAACTGGGAGAAATCAGTGTTTGCTGTTTAAGTCACTCAGTCTGTGGTGTTTTGTTACAGCAGCCTGAATAGACTAAGATAACATGGCTCTAATACTTCTGTGTATTTGCATACTTTTTAAACTGAGAAGACTGAGGTGATATTAAAGCAAGACCTTTAATTAGGTCAGGTGTATACTTTTTATCTTGTTGTTGGTGTCAACACTGTTGTTTCTTTATCCTTCACATTACTCTTAGACAGGTATCGACTGCTGGGCATTATGTTTGTGTGAGACTGAGTAGGTGTGTGTGTGCGCGTGTGACTGTGTATGTGTGGGCCGATTAGACAGAGTCCGAGGGAGAGAGACTGAAATTCTAGATTCTGATCTTCTCACTGGATCATTCAAAAAGGAAATGGGAACAGACATTTATTGAGTCTTTCCTCTGTGCCCAGCGTTTTATGTACATTATTTTTCTTGGTCTTTTCAAGAACTTCATTTTATACACGATGAACCTGGAGCTAAGAGAGTTTAAATAATTGGCCCACAGTTATACAACTGGTAGAAGACTGAATTATAATTTCAAAGTTGGCTCTGGACTTCCAAATCCAAGTCCTTGTCTGTATTTCTCATATGGCTTCTGTTGAGGATTTGCATCTCCACCCAATTCATCAATTGTGGAATTTATGAGCCAGCTTTTACTCAGGCCTTGCCTGATTCAGCCGGAGAGACAGGACATCAAATAACCAGATGACACTGCATACACGATGGTGTAGAGTGTAGACTACTGGCACATTCATATTTGGAGAAGAGAAATGCATTATGGTTAGTGTTAGCCGTGAAGGAACACACACACACACACACACACACACATACACACACACACACACACACATGCACGCACATCTTGAGAGGAGCACGGTTAGGTTGTCAGAGAAGAGGGTGACGGGCATGATGATGCAACACAGAGGTGATCGTGAGCACTGAGAGCAGCAGAAGCTGGTGAGGGGTTTCCCCATGGTGCAGGTGAGACAAACCACTGATGGAGACCTCAGGCCAGATTGAAGAGTATGGCATCGATCCCGTTAATAGCTCATTTTAGCCCAACACACAGCTCAGCACTAAGAGTTCAGGAGCTGCTTGGTCAAGGCACCAACGCTAATTTTTATGGGATTTGCAAGAAGCAGTAGTTTGACTGAGCGAGGCAAAACTTGTATTGGGCTTAGAGTGCAAATAAGACTAAATTCTAGTCATTTTGTGTTCCGGTGTGGTTTGGAGGAATGAAAGCTCTGTTTTCTTCAAAGCTGATGATAAATTAAGCATGTTTTCTGTCACAAAAATTGACAAGATTAAGTGTCCCATGGTCACCGCATTTCTGATTATGGAACGATCATTAACAAGCAAACATCTGGCCATTATTCCTGATGAATCTGTTCCTTGATATCTCTTGACAAGGAGAGTGGGAGGGGTCAGTGAATTCAAGCACAGATGAGCCACATTTCAACGACCCTCGTTATTGACTCTCGTAGTTATTGTTAATGAAGCATTCTGCATAATTGATTACTTGATACTGAAAGATATATCCGTCATATTGTGCCATAGGGCACTCACATTGGCTCAGAGGCAGAACACTCCTCTGAAGAATGCGTGTTTGGAGCTCTGGCTGGCGACTCGGCACAGTGAATACAGAAGACCATGGGGGCTGGGAGTAAAGCTTTGATTAGTAACTGGTTCCTGACACCAAGCTATGGATGACTGAGTGAAAAGTGAGAGGTCTTCCCCAAGACCCAGAAAACTTTATACCTCAAGGGGGCATACTCACTGACACCCTTTTTCTGAGCACTAAGGACAACTCCCTGACTGACTCGCTGCCATGACAGGTGACACTTCAGAGACTTGCTGAGCAAACCTTCAAGAAGGACATGCATCAGGGCAGCCTCCTACGTGGGGTGTGCTATTTCTGGACTTTGCTGCACACAGGCAAGCTGCTAAGTTACACCTTTCTGGAGCTTCTTCTGCCACCTCATCAGCCCATGTGTTTCACTTCAGAGTTCAGGGAGGATGATGAACAACCAAGCAGGATTCTCCTGGAGCTCAGACAGAAGAGCAGCTTCTTCTTCAAGCCTGTGCCCCTCTAACTCCAAAGCTGCGTGCATCAGTGTTGTGAACAGAAGCATCTTTCAACCCGGCAGCCCTGGTCCCCTGTGCTCCTGATTTGCTAGAAGCCGTGCAGAGTCAGCAGCAGGTCTGGGATGGAGCACAGAGTCCTTTCTACTCTGCTCTGTCTCCTCTATGGAGAAAAGGGTAATGCATGAGGTCTGCAGTGATCAAATAATGCAGAGAACAAGGCCAAAGCAATTGCTCTTTCTTACTTCACGCACAGGAGGCACTGAGAGGTTGCCCAAGTCATCCACAGTGACACAGCTGGTGTGACATTTTCTTCTCTCTCGTTTCTCTGTTCTACTTCTCCTGCTTCCAGTTGTTTTGGCTCTCCATGGACAGTGACTCTTCTCTCTGTCCCATCCACGGCTTTCCTGTGGCCACTACCCTGGTTCAGACCCCTAGCTAGCCCGGCCCCATTTTGCCTGTCTCCCTGCCTCCAGCCTCTTTTCTTCTTCAGGTTCCCTTTCATGGTGTTGCTGAAATCAGAGGTTTACACCCCTGACTGTGATACCCTGCTGCTCAAAGTTTTCCAGTGTCAAATCATTTCTAACAGAGGGAAAACCAAGAAGCTAAGTATGGTATTCAATTTCATCCATTATCTGTCCCCAGCTATTAGGTAATGGAAAGTGAACCAGCCTGGCAAGCTGGGTGGCCGAGGGGCACCTCGGCTCAGCCATTAGCTGTGCAACATCGGAAATGCGCTTAATCTCTCTGCGATTCAGTTTCCCCGGGTGCAGTGTGAGAATTGAGGATGGAAAGAACACGCACCTATTTTCACACTGTTCTAATTTCAACCTCAGCACTTGAGTACTCTCTGCCCCAATCCCCGTGCTTTGGTCAACTGTACCTCTCGCTAGTATCTCACACAACCATGCTTATGATTTGATTTTATCCTGTTGAAATCCTATCCGCCAAATAAGATACCACCAAAAAGCTGCTGGGAGCCCCTTCTCATTGTTCAGAGTAGCTATGCCAACTCCTATGTTCTCTTATTCCTCATTTTCTTCTTCAACACTTTCTATCACGGCTGTCTCTATACACACTTTCTTTTTTCCTTCTTCTTTAAAGGTAGAGCTGTGTCTTATTCATCCTTGTTTCCCCCATAAGGCCTGGATCAATGCTTTTCACCAAATATATGTCCAGTAAAAATTCATTGAACTGAAAAACTGCAGTTTGTGCCAAGGGGAAAAAAAAAATGTGCTTTTTTTTTTTTATCACTGGAAACTGATTGGGGTAGTACCTCAATTCAGCAAGAAATTACATAATGAGATTTAGCTAGAACTCACCCTGATTTTTATGCTAATTGGTTCATTTCAGGTGTCGTAGGGGCATTCACAACTGAACTGGCCTGTTCATTACTGGATATTTTGCCACACACGTATTAATTGGTGATATCCATCTTAGGTATTACTATCTACTTCTAGGCTGGTAGGAGGAATTCTCGCCTAGGTCTAAGTACATTCCATAGTGGAAGCAAACACATGTGTACATATCTGGCAGATGGATGGGAAGATCCATAAAGATTCAATTTGCAAAAGAAAACAAGGAAAGTCCTGGAACAGAATTTATCCTAAAGGCAGATGAAGTCAGTCAAGTTTGGTCAGTAATAAAGACCTAGCGGTCAGGGAGATGTCCTTCTTATCAAATGATAATATCGATTGGTAACATTTATTGAGTGCTTACCAAATGTCAGGCATGGTACTAAGAGCTTCTTTGTAAGCATTATCTTGCTTAATCTCCATTTTGCCCTATTAAGGTACTAACTATGATCCATCTCTTAGAAATGGGGGAAACTTAGGGAGATCAAACATGTCTATTATGTATTTAGTGAATAGCAGAGACAGAACTGAACCCAGGTAGGTCTGACTCTAGAGCAGGATTTGGTCAACTACAGGCCAAATCTGGCTGTGGTGGTCTGTTTTTACATGCCCCTCAAACTAAGCACGTTTGTACATTTTTGTTTTTGTAGAAAAATCAAAACGAAAACAAAGAATATGCGACCGCGGCTGTATGAGGTGTGCAAAGCCTGAGACATTTACTATCTGGCCCTTTATAGAAAACTTTTGCTGAGCTCTGGGCTTGGCAATCTCAAGGCCCCCCAGTAAGCCAAGGCCTGTAGAATCATCGCTGGGCCAGTTGCCCCATGGAACTTGCCTTTCAGTAGTAGGGAGAGAAACTGCGGCAAATAATACTTGGACAAGTGATTTCACTGAAAATTCCTGAAGATACCAGGGGATAAGACTACCACTCTTGTCCGCATGAGACCAAATACAGCGCAAGAAAAGGACAGAGACCCGAAACACGGTGGCTTTTCTCTCCTAAAGATGACCGAGGCTTTGTGGAACTCTGGCTGCAACAGGCTGCCGAGCTTCGGTTGCACGGGGTGGTGCCACACATTGGCACTAGATCTTTGTGAAGCGAAGCAGCTTGTGACCACAGACCTTCCTGAGAGAGGACGAAACAGAGAATAAAAGAGAAGACATCCCACGGCAGCCGACAATAGATTTTTATGAACACATAGATTCTATCTAGGAGAGAGGGATGAGTAAGTGGAACACAGGGGATTTTTAGGGCAGTGAAACTATTCTGTAGGATACTGTAATAGTGGATATAGGATATTATGCATTTTCTGAAACCCACAGAAAAATACAGCACAGAGAGTGCACCTTAATGGAAAGGATGGGTTTGGTTAATAATAACTGTGTCAACATTGGTTCATCAACTGTGACAAATGCAGCACACCAATGCGAGATGTTAATAATAGGGCAAACTACAGGAAGATGGGGGAGGGGATATATGGAAACTTTATGCTTTCTGCCCAATTCTTCTACACATCTAAAACTGCTCTAAAAATAAAGTTCAATGGGTGCCTGGGTAGCTCAGTCGGTTAAGCGTCTGCCTTTGGCTCCATCATAATTCCAGGGTCCCAGGATCAAGTTCTGCTTCGGGCTCCCTGCTCAGTGGGGAGTCTGCTTCTCCTTCTGCCCCCCCCCCCCACTCCTCCAGGGCACACGCTCTCTCTCTCTCTCTCTTCTCTCACAAAAATAATTTTAAAAATCTCAAAAAATAAAGTTTACTAATAAAAAAACTCCTAGATTTTATCATTCTAAAATCATTTTTATTTGTTGGGGGAGATATCTCATAGAACTATGATCTCATAATAACAGGTGAGGATGAGTCATGAAATATTATTTATTCTCTTAAGAGAAGCTCATTAGTGTCCCTCTTCCCAGAAGACGTGTGTGGCCTAGTGAAAACCATTTATTGCCAGTAATTTATTATTTAACTGCACACTTGTCAGTTTGAGCGAAAATTATCAGACATTTCTCTTATTGAGAAAGTGGTTAGTAGTTAATGGAAAAAGACTGTGATCCCATCAAAGAAACTGTTAGAAAAACTTTAACAAATATATCATCAAGAACAAATGTTTATTAACTTCTCACCAAATGGCAAATTCTATGGTACGTTAAAAGAAGTATAAGACGTGGCTCTTACCCATAAAACAACAAGCAATCTCAGTGATAAGCTCAAATGTATTTGCATATGAGTAAGACTGCATTTTTGATTTAAAAATTAATTACTGAGTGCTCATTAGGTGCCAGACACTGTTTAAGTCCCTGAAGAAAAATTCTTACTCTTGTGGAGGTTATGTTTTAATGGCAAAAATCAGATAGTAGGCAAGGGAAAACTAAATACTTTTCATTAGTAATTAATGCTATGAAGGAAATAAAATGGGGCAATGTGATAGTGATCTGAAGTGAGAACTGGTTTAGAGTTTGTGTTCAGGAAAGACCACACAGAGCAGGTGACATCTAAATGAGATCTGCATCATAAAACAATTATATATTCTTATTACAGGCTATTTGGTTTGGGTGGGAAGGGAATTTCTCTCTCTCTCTCTCTCTCTTTTTCTCATTGCTATACTCATAGGTAGAGAACTGAAACCAGAACCTACAATCCTCCCTGTTTCCACAGTGGAGAGGAGTGATTTATCTGATTCCTTACGATCTAAGAATTAAGAATTTTCACTGGACTAAAATTTGTTTGTGGGAGGAATCATTGCACTTAAAAGCAGGAAATCGATCCCACAAGACCTCTTTCACCACCTGAGGATGGCAGGCTTTCTTGGTTGGCTTGAAGGAGTACATCTCACCAGAATTTTCTCTCTAATTCCATTTGTGTTTCAGCCTCTCTGTTGGAGGTGGCAGGTAAGTCCTGTTGGGCTCATCGGGTGAATCCTGCCATTTGCCATTAAGGGGGAGGAACTGATAATCCTACTTCAGGCTCAGGCCTAAATGTCTTCTTCTATACCACAGCTTATCAACAGAGTTTATACAGCACAATGTGATAAATTAGAACTTTATTTCCTGTTTGGCTAGTAAAACTTGTGCATATATTTCTGGAAAGGAGGAGTGGTGAGGGATATCCTGAGTTCTGAGAAATAAAGAAAGGTTCTAAAGAAAGGAAGAACAAAAAATTGCCAAGAAAAGAATAGTTTGAAGATATAACACTTATCTTCTTATTGTCGGCAAGTAGTTCACTGACATTGCATTAACCTTCACAGGTTATGTCTATTACATTATAAATTAGGATAATACTAATGCACTCTGAGGAAAAAAACTTCCTTTCAAATGCCTTTTTAAGACCACAGACTTTGAATTTAGGCCAGGGTTTGTTGTTTACTAGTTGTATTGAGCAAGGTACATAACCTCTCTGCATCTATTTTCCATTAGGAAAATGGGGATAATACCCTTATTTGGAAAGATGTTTTTGAGGATTAAAAATTGTGATGATTACCAAACATTGCCTGACATATTATGGCTACTCAGTAAAAGGTAGCTAGTGATAGGTTATCAGGAATAGGCTCACAGTTCCCAGCTCCTGAATATGCTGTCTCCATATATATTAGAAATATATGTATAACTTGACTGGAGTAGAATTCTAGGGACTATTAGTCTACAGGAATGCACAGACCATCCATCCATCTATTCACTTATTCATTCATTCATTCATTCATTCAATAAATGGTGAGTATCTACGAAGTGTTGTGTAGATGCAAAACTAAAGAAGGTGCGATCACTTTTCTTCAGGAATGTCAAACCTCGTAGGGAAGATACAGGCTCACAAACAATGATAGAATGCAGATTGCATTGAGAATTTTCATATGAAAAATGAAAATGCTACAGGACATCTGAAGACAGGAAAACAACTTCTTTGTGGCCAACATCTATAGCAGCAGTTAAAGTTTGTGGTGAGCCACTGTGCATCATTCAAGAGGATTAGGTACGCTTAAAACTCCTGGTCCCAATCCTAGAGGTCAGAGCAGTGGGTTCCGAGTAGCACATAGGTATTCAAAACAAGCCATAGCTTCTTTCCTTCACATCACTATTACATAATACTCCATTCCAATTTTTCTCAGAACCAGCATCAAATCAGGAGTCCTTTAGAGTCTTTGAGGTATTTTACCAATGAAATTCTAAATTTAAATACTTTGTCATGTTACATTTTCAAGTTTTATTTCATGGGTAATTTGTTGCAATGAGTATTTCAGTTTGAGTTTCTTAGAGAAGTGAGCTCTGTAAATATGAAAAGTTATTTTTAAGAAAGATTTACTTAGTAACCAAAATAGAAGACACCCCCAATTTCTTATGTTTTAAAAAGTGACAATTTTAAATGAAAGATTGGACTTTATCCTTCACTTCTGAGGGGTTACAAAGAAAGAATACATTGAAAATGAAATTGTACTTGGAAAAAAATAATTCTCTCATTCAAAACTTTAGTTCTTGCGAGTTTTTTTCCATGTCATGAACTGTGATTGATTTTACTTGTTATCCCTACAATGTTAATATTTATATAATTTCCACTAAGTTATTTCTATTTTAAAGAAAGCAAATCTTAAAACTACATGTTGAGTTCATACAGAATAATTACTAGGAGAATAAACTGAGCCATCTGGTCAACTTCTGGTTGTATGTATTACTATAATCATTATTATTGGAGAATTCAAAGGATTTTGGACTGTTGGATTTTCCACTGTTGTATCAACTGAGAGAAGCAAGCAACAGGGCATAAGTCTGGAGCCAGTAAGTCATAGATGTCACTTAGATTCCCATTCTGTAACACAGAGTGCTTTTTTGCCCAACGGGGATGTTTTAAGTGACCCTGAATCAATTAGCTTCAATTCTCAGTATATATAGTGTGTTGGTTGAAAGTGTAACTTCTGGAGTCAGACTGGCTGGACTCAGATTCTGGCCCTGCCCATATTATCAGTAGGACCTTTGGAGAGTTACTTAAATTTTCTATGCATCTCGGGGCACCTGGGTGGCTCAGTCATTAAGTGTCTGCCTTCAGCTCAGATCATGATCCCAGAGTCCTGGGATCCCAGCCCCGAATCAGACTCCCTGCTCAGCAGGAAGCCTGCTTCTCCCATTCTCACTTCCCCTGCTTGTGTTCCCTCTCTCGCTGGGTCTCTCTCTGTCAAATAAATAAATAAAAAAGATTTCTATGCATCGCTCTTCTTATCTATAAAACAGGAGACAGGGGATAACTGCTTTCACTTCATGCAGTTTAGGTATATAAGAATTAAACAAGTAAAACACTAGGAGAAGTAGCAGGCACATAATGAGTGTTAATTCCCCATGATCCGCAAAAGCTCTATATGTGGTAGACTAAAAGGTTCTGGTGACCGGTTCCAATGTATGGGAGGGTTTTTTCCCCCATACCAGCTAACAATTCTTGGACACCGCCGGGTGTCCTATAATTCAACTCAATTCTGATGCTGTCTACCCAGAGATAGCATCAGATTCCACAGGCTAACGATTCAGTCCTACAAGACTGTCCCCCACCCCATCCTACAGGGTGTCACCTGTGCTTCTGATTGAAAGTTCCAAAGACTCCCTCTTTGGGCTTGATGAATTTGTTAGAGCAGATCATAGAGCTCAGAGAAACATTTTATTTGGTAGATCATTGGTTTATTATAAACGGATATAACTCAGGAACAACCAGATGGAAGAGATGCAGAGGGCAAGGTATGGGGAAAGGGTGTAGAGTGTCCATGCACTCTCCCAGGTGCACCTCCTCGCATCTCCATATGTTGACCTACCTGGAAGTTCTCTAAACTCTGATTTTTTAGGAGGCTTTATCACATAGGCATGACTGATTAAACCATTGGCCACTGGCAGCTGATTCAACCTTGAGGCCCTCTATCCTCTCAGGAGTTCAGAGGGAGGAATTGAAAGTTCCAACCCTTAAATCACAGGCTGGGTCCCCTGGCAACCAACCCCCATCCCTAGGTGCTTTCCAAAAGTCACTTCGTGAACATGCCCAAAGACACCCTTGTAACTCTCAGCACTTCAGAAATTCCAATGGTTTTATAAGCTTTGTGCCAGAAGTAGGGACAAAGGCCAAATATATATTTCTTATTATCAATCACAATATCACATTATCGTTACCCCATTCTATAGATGAAAAGCCTGAAGAGTGTAAAGGTAAAATGATTTGCCCCTACACACAGGTTTTAGAAGGTGGCAACAGATGGACCTAAGGAGTCTGACCTTAAAGCTTTTTCAGGCAGAAAGAAGAGCAATAACATATTTGAGTTTTTCAAGTTGCTTTTAGTGCAGGGCTGGTTCCCACGTATGAAACAATCCCTGGATGTCTTATACTTGTTAATACACATTTCATGCTACGGTTGGAAGAGGAAAGTGCTGGAATGATACAAATGGAGGATAAAAAGTGTCAGGATGTTATTTTAGAAATATAGCAATGTCAGTGAAGGAGAGAGTTGGTTGTATAGTAGAGTTCAAGGAAGTAAGCATGCCAGCATGGTATATTATTTAGTATGCCAGCCCATCTGAGCTAGGGATAAATCCAAAAAGTAAGTCATGTATTTCTTTTCCTGCTAGGTTTAGGGTAAATGTTTATTAAAAACTTGGAATTTTATGAATACAGAATTGCGGTATTTACTGTGTTCTTGCCACTTGCCCTTTACTCACTGAAGAATTTTCAGTAGTGTATATTGTACTGTTTCCAACAGCAAGCACTACTGGTGGCTCCCTCTTGACTCCTGGCCCCAAAATCTAAAAAGTCTAACAAAAAGAAGAAAAATATGATTATCTTTGCAATAGAACATTAGACCAAATGTTTTATAGAATAATTTTTTTGGAAGGAGAACAGTGGGGAAGAAAAACAGACTTGAGATAAACAAGTACAACAAAGTTGCACTTCTGACCAATCACTTTGACCCTGTTATCATACACTTGCACATTTTCTGAGTGCTCTCTAAGTCTAGGTCAGCTGTTAGGTCTGCCTGATGTCAAAGATGCCATTCAGTCCTAAGGAATTCTATTATGCTGACTTCCATGTTGAATGATCTGGAAAGCACATTGCTTTTTAGAACAATAAAAAGACAGAAAAATTAGTATTATTGAGAAAGTCTTTTTGGCAAAGACTGGTTGTGTCAGAACTTATTTCTCTTTCTTTCTGAGTACACAGATTAACCACATTTCCTAGTTTCCCTTTTGGGTAAGTATGGTCATGTGACTGAATTCTGCCCCTTGGAATGTGGGCAAGAGTGACATATGTCACTTCCAGGCATGGCTAAGGGAAATCTCCTTTGTGATTCTCTATTGTTTCCTTCCCCTTCCTCTGGATGAATGAAAAGGGTGCTGAAGAGTTAAAGGTGAGAGAAGTTGCAGACAGAATGACCCTCAGTTCCTGAATGCTGGCATGACCAGAGCAACCCCAACTCCCAATGCCAATTGCACTTTATATAGCAAGAAATAAACTTTTCTTGGATTAAGTCTTCGAGATTTGGGGGTTAATCTCTTACCTGGGGTGGAAACTGTGATGAGCCTTCTTCAAGAAAATTCTTCTTTGGGAATGAAGGACTTATTTCCAGGGAGTGCTACCAGCACACAGTCCCCAGTTGTCAGCCACCTTTGAGAAAAACTGAACTGAAGTGTTTGTGTGTCCGAAGTCATCCTCCCTTCTAGGACAGGATTCCATCCAATGACTGGTGAACAAGTGGGTGCAAAGGCTCATGGTCCCCTAAACTCAACTAGGGATAACTCTAAAAGCCATCTTGGCAGCAAAGCACTCTATGGGGTAGGCTGAGGACTTTGTTTAGACTTCATTAGAGAACAATTTCTTCTACCTAATCTTGCTTTTTACTTCTTCCTTCCACAGGTGTTGATACCAAGAACACTCCCTTTATAGGAATGTCCTGCATGGCAATCTCCGTCGGGGGTGCAAGGAATTAAAGGCTATAAAAGCATCCCAGATTCACATTCTTTTTTATGGGCTTGGCACCTTTTTCCAAATAGCATCTCTTTGCATCGCAAGGATTTTAGTACTTATTTAGAACACAAATCTCTTAACTATAACACAAATGAAAAATGAAAAACAAATTCATTCAAAATTAATTTCAGGCAGCATACATATTGGTTTCAGGTGAGACTGATCTCTGAGTGACCTCACTCAAAACCCAAATCTCCTACTCGCTAGTGTGAGACATTAGAGGTCTTCTTGACCTCTTTGACCTTCAGCATCTTCATCTATAAAATGGGATGATATTAGTACCTATTCACAGGGTTACTGTGAGAATTAAATACAAGAATATATTCAGAACAGTCAGCACAGTGCCTGGAGCATGATATATGTTTAATAATGCTTAGCTATTAAGCGAAATAAGTCAACCAGAGAAAGGCAATTATCGTATGATTTCACTGATATGTGGAATTTGAGAAACAAGACAGAAAATCATAGGGTAAGGGAGGGAAAAATGAAACAAGACAAAACCAGAGAGGGAGATAAACCATAAGAGACCCTTAATCTCAGGAAACAAACTGAGGGTTGCTGGAGTGGTGGGGGGTGGGAGGGATGGGGTGGCTGGGTGATAGACACTGGGGAAGGTATGTGCTATGGTGAGCACTGTGAATTGTGTAAGAATGATGAATCACAGACCTGTACCCCTGAAACAAATAATACATTATATGTTAATAAAAAAAATAATGCTTAGCTATTAAAATTTAGTCTTAGTTTACCTTTTTAGCCTAATTTATTCTTACTATGTATATAGCTAAACTTGGTTGACTTGCTGCCCAACTACACAATGCTGTGTTCTCTCACACTGGAAACACTTTTCTTATGCATGTTCTGCTCACCCTTCAGGGTCTTTCTGAATTGCATTCTCTTTAGAAATTCTTGGTACCTCCATCTGGGTAAAAGATCTCCCTTTCCTGAGTAACATAACAATTTATCTTCACTTCTTATATGACATCTACATGTCATCTGTGCGACTAGATTGTAAGCAGCTCAAAGTCAAGTCCCATGTCTGATTTATCCTTATATTCACTGAAGCACTTGCACAGTTCTCTGCATAAACTAAGAACTCAATAAATATTCATTGCATAACTGCATGAATGAGTTAGGTCAACACAGTGGCCTCACCTAAAATTTGCATATATGCAAAATTAAATTCCAACCCATAATTATCAAGGACAGGATCTTATATCAGAGTTGCCATGTTGGATAAGAATCATGATTTCCAACAGAAAAGATCCTCATACAATGCCACCAGACTACTATTATTATTCTTTTAGAAGGAATCCAAATGCAGATAAGGTTAGAAGTAAGCAAGCATGAAATATCAGTAAAATCATTTATTTACCTATCACATACTTATATAGGCTTGTATTATGTAACAGACATTTTCCTAAGAGCTTCATAAATATTAAATCATTTTATCTTTTGGCAACCCTGTCATTAGTCTTTTTTTACAGATGAACAAACTGAAGTACAGAGAGGTTAACTAATTTGCTCAAGAATACTCGGACAAAAAAATGGCAGAAACAGATACTAAAGCCTGTGTCCTTCATTGTTACACTCTTCTGCCTTCTACTTCTTTGGAGTCAATCTCAGGGTCCTACATTAAGATTTGCTGTTGCTTTCCCTGCTTTTGTCTCATGCTACAATCATTTTCTATTGGCTGGTGAGGATTATTTATCAACCACCATATAATGGGTTACTGATAAGTAGAGGTCATCCTTTATGTGGGTGGTTGGTGAAAGATAAGTCAGAAAAATGTCCAAACAAAAGGAGTACCTGACATTATAATCAGTGCCAGGTGCACAGTAAGCAGGCTAAAAACACACTTTTTTTGAATGTACAAATTAGACACGAAGAGATTGTGTTCTTGTTGGTAAGTCATCGAGGAATCCCAGATGCATTTGGGTAGTTAGCTGCAGACTCATATGCTTAAAACTTTGTGTCTTATTTAAAAAAAAATAAACCAATGAGCTATGTGATTAGAGTTTAGATATAACCTTTAAGTCTCAATCTAAAAATACACTAATTTTATCACTGTATAAGTGTTTGGAAATCACATGTCTCGGAGGACTCAGACTTCTCAGAAAGGAGGCATTGCTCTCCTGTAACTAATAATATAATTATAATACAATGGATTTTAATCATTCCAGAAGAAAAAAAAATTATAGCAATAGGAAAAAACAGAAATTGGCTGATTCTTCATAGTGTAATGCTTAGGAAACAAAGAAATTCCCGGAAGAATATATACAGTATGATATACATTTTATACAGTTCCAAAGCAAGTGTACAGCTATATGTGAGAAAAGATTAAAAAAAACAAGGAAACGATAAAAACAAAATTCAGTATCTAGGTAACTCTGGCATAGTGAGAAGGGGAAGTGTGAAATAACAAGTAATACAGAGATAGATATAAGTCACTGGCAATATTCTATTCTTATATGGTCTGGTGGATTTATTGAAACCCATTCAATAAATAAACAAATCAAATACGAAAGGGCGTTAATAACCAATATTGATAATGTTCATGAACCGAGGATTATGATTAATCCATTCCTGTGCCCCTGATATAATAACAATAAAAAACAAACTTCCTGAAAAATAGATTTATAAATATATTTTATATGATATTTAACAGATTTTTGAATGTGTCAGAGACCCATAAAGCTGAGACAGGTCAGTCTCTTACCAATTTTAATGGTTAATAACAATTTCAGATGGGAAGGGGAGTGGTTTGAAAAAGCCTAGGCAAAGAAAAATGCAATAAATTAATTCATTTATCCCTCTATTTATCCACTCAACAACTTTTTATTGAGCACTAACTCTTACTCTGGAACTATTCTGTGGGTAGTGGATGAAGTGGAAGACTTGTAAAGATGAATACAACGAATTCATTCATTCCTTCTCCTCTTGATGCAACGAGTCTCTACAGATTATCTGTTATATAATAGGCAGTCACTCACATGCTGGGATATGGTGATTAATAAAATAGTTTGTCTCTGCTTGCAATCTGGTAGTTAACTCAGATATTCTTTAGGTCATTACTGTAAAGTATGATGCGTGTTATGATAGCAGAACTACAGGGTGCTAACAGAAGGCCATGGGAACAGAAAGAATGTGACTATTCACCTAATGCCTGTGAAAATCACAAGGGAGATAATATTAGAGAGGGATCTTAAAGGCTGGATACAAGTTTACTAGGTAGAGATGAGAACAGGTATTGCAGGTAGGTAGACCAGAATGTGGAAAGCATGGAAATAAAACAAAAAGGTAGCAGATTGTTTTCTAGTAAATAGTTTGATATAGGTAGGACATCGAACACATAGAAAAGAAGGGTTCTGATAGAAGATGAAACTGGAGAGAAGAGTTGGGGATACACTCTTGAAACAGATTATAGGCTACGCTAAAGCTTTGCACGTCACACTGAAGAGATGAACTTTAATTTCCAGGCAATCGAGAAATACCGATATTTGTGTTGTAAAAAGAGAGAAAATTGGAGTGGGGAGGAACAGAAACAAAGAATTCAGGTGGGAAACAGTGGAAATTATCCAGGCAAAAGTTGTAAATAATTCACATTTTCAGGTCTTTGCTATTGAAAGGATATGTCTACAGAGTGAGCAATGTTTCTAACATTGTAACAGAGTTCACGTTCTGTCTAAGCAATCAATTGTATGTGTCCCTGTGTCTGTGTCTGTTTGGGCGGGGGGGTGGGGAAGTACTGTGAAACAATTACCCAATATATATATACCAAGCCACAATGCAAGATGCTAGGTGTCTAAATGCCTCATTCAAAAAATATAGCCAGTCCTTCTATAGGATCAGGGAGAGAGAGGTTGCAGGATAAAAGGATGATTTCAGTGCAGAGATTTTTTTCAAGATGGGAGAAGATTTAAGGATGCTTGAAGGAAAACAGAACCCAGTGAAGACAGAGAAACTGGAGCTACGAGGAGAGATGAGACAAAATGGGAGCAAAGTTTCTCAGGAATTGAAAGGTTTGGGATTTATTACTGAGGTGGAGAAGTTAGATAAGAGGAAAGATTTCTGTCCCTGTGAAGGTGATAAAAGGATGAGTACATAGGGATAATGATCAACGTTTGGAAAACTGAGGGGCAGGGTGGTTAGGGGGCTCAGTATGCTTAATAAAGTTTGAAATGAGGCCATCTGCTAAGAGAGAAGTGGTGGGATTTTAGATATTGAAGAATTCGGTGATTATGGTATCAAAGTGTCAATAGTCATCAAGTTTCTTAACGATTTATGCTCGCGCTACTGAAGTACCAGTGGCAGTGGAAAGTAGTAGGGTTGATGAACGGGAGGAGGTGGCAGAATATGTTGTAAAGAAGTTATTAGAGACCTACAAAGAAGAAAACCATGAGACAATGAGGTCTAAGTTACGGTGAAGCTGGTGTGTGAACGCTACAGGGTAGAGAAAGCTGTTGGCTGACTCATGGAGGGGTCACAAAATGACATTGAAAGTTGAATGTGTCATGATGTGGATGTAAAAGTCAATACAAATAGGGCGCCTGGGTGGCTCAGTCGGTTAAGCGACTGCCTTCGGCTCAGGTCATGATCCTGGAGTCCCTGGATCGAGTCCCGCATAGGGCTCCCTGCTCGGCGGGGAGTCTGCTTCTTCCTCTGACCCTCCCCCCTCTCATGTGCTGTCTCTCTCTCTCTCTCATTCTCTCTGTCTCAAATAAATAAATAAAATCTTAAAAAAAAAGTCAATACAAATATAAGGCAAGATCAGACTGAAGAGAAAATGTGTATACGGTTTGTACAATTAAAATTAGGTTCTGTGGGGTTTCAGGAAATTGGGGTAATAAAGTAATTGGAATAGTAAACGGAATTGTGGATCACACAATTTTTCAAAAGCTGAAAGTAGCTACTTTTATTCTCTGTTCATATCCAGCCTCCTTCCCCCTCAACCTAGATTCTTCTTTAGATAATCAAGATGATATGTTTTAAAGGACTTCTATTTTTATTTCTTTAATCAGATTTTCATTAATGAAACATGTGTAAATACATAGGCAAATGATGAGTAGTATGGTTAACTACATATCTTATGGTTCATTTTTATCTTTGGTCCATACACACCCCTCCCTTGTTTCATTTATTTACTGATCCATTGTATCTCCAGACCCAACTCCCATCTTCCTCCCTTTCTCCATCATAGGCAAATTTTCAAATGTACACATCCTGTATCTTTTTGTTTGCATGTACTCTTGCAAAATGCATATTTTTGTTTTGTTAGTATGCAATTTTAATTAGCATAGATAGCACTGTATGACATACTTTATTCAGCTTCTGCTTTTCCCTCTGAGGGATGTCTTTAAATCTATCCATGTTGCTATGATTACATCAAAGTTGTTGCTTTTAACTGTGCAGTAAATTCCTTGGTATGCATTCAAAACATTTTACCTGTCACTCTTCCGGTAATGGACACTCAAGTTTGCTTACACAAATAACACTCCAGGGAATATCCTTGCACATGTCCTCTTTGGGACTTCTGCACAAGCTTCTGGGGGATACATATCCAAAATAGAATTGGAGATGGTAAGTTGTACACATACTATTTTGACTGTGTAGAGCCAGATTGTTCTCCAGAATAGCTGCTCTAGTTCACACTCCCAGCAATAGTGCCGAAGGTTCCTACAGCCCCACATTACTGCCAACACTTGGCATTACCACCTTTCTAATTTGTGCTGAACTAATAGGTTTAGACTGACTTCTTATTCTGGTTTTAATTTCTCTGATTACTAGAAGGTTTTAGCATCTCTTCCATGCTTCATGAATTTTTGGATGTTCTATTTTGCATTACTTGTATCCTTTCTTCTATTTTTTTTCCTTAGCTAATTTTTAGGAGTTTCTTGTGTATTCTGATTATAAATACCTTATCAGTTTTGAACATTGCAAACATCTTTTCCCATTCTATTATTTCTTTCTTGATTTTGTGTGTCATATTCTTGTTGACCAGAAATCTTTCACTTCAGAACAATCATGCCGGAAGAGAAATGGGTCAATAAACTACTCTGCTTCTCTAGAATTTAAAATTTTGAACTTACGGACAAAAAGCCAGTTGATTTTTGAGACACACTGATGACAGAATGAGCTGCTACTGAAATTCCATGACTTGTTCCCGTCCTTTACCTTTAGGGGTCTTTTTTTTTTTAACTCTTTCTTGAAATCTGTGATACCTTAATATCTTTTCAATAAATTCTCTTTTTGTTCAGGTAAGCCAGAATTGTTTTCTATTGTTTATAGTCAAAAGAACCTAATACAGAAGATAAGACAATTGGAACGACAAAATGGTGCCACCAGGTCCAGAATTCATAATACAGTCCAGCAAGCCTTTGTGATCCATGAATTTCCCTAATAAGCTGTTCAAAGAGAGAACAAAGTGGTTTATTCTCAAGTAGTGAAGCTTCTATTATTGACAAATTGATTTCCCACCCAGTTCCATCATCACCTTTTGTTATATATATATACACATATATATATACTTTGTTATATATATATATATATATATATATATACTAATAAAAACACGAGAATTTGATCATTCAGTAGCACTAACCACATTTTTAATGATGGACTTAAAAATCCAAAGGTCTTTCTTAAGAGAACTCTGAATAAACTAAGTTTTCTCATTTTTTAGTGGCTATTAATCTGAGCAGCACTTGCCTCATCAGCTGCATTTTTCTAAATATGGATGTACTTAGACAGTAAATACATCCTCTTCCCAGCACAAGCTTTGTGTCCTATCAAAGGATCAATTATGCTCCTGCAAGGGGGCAATGCATTGCTAAATAATGTCAAAAATGTGATTGCCTTAGAGAATAAAGGCAGAACAATGTTTATGTAAGAAGTGCTTAAGGAATGCAGTTTTTTTTTTTAATTTCTGCTCTTTAACTGGTAATTGAAATATGCCTAGATCCTAAAATAGAGATTCCTGAGAACAGATGTGATTATAATTTTGTCAAGGACAACAGTTTGGATTTTGTTGCATTACAGGAAATGAATCTTTCAGGTCAGCACGAATGAGAATTCTTTTATTCTTTTATTCCAGTACTTCTCAAACTTTGTTAGTGAAGAGATTTTGATTAAAGAGTGCTGAGTAGGGCCAGGAATCTGTATGTTTAACTAGCACCCCAAGTAGTTCTTAGGAAGGTGGCCCATGTCCTGCCCAAGAGGAATTGTTTTAAGCTATCAGAATAACACTGGAAAGAATTGATTGGAGTGAATATCTTGGGGAGGTATATGATATTAACTATCATGAATTTATTGCATTTATCTAGAATTTTAGAAAATTGGCTTTGCTGATAAGCTGCAAAAGTATCACACGCCTCATCTATTAACATAACAAGGCTGCTGGGAAAATTAGATGTGATAGTGTATGTAAAACACTGGCCTTTATTCACTTAGAAAAAATTTATTGCATTCCTACCATGTTAAAGTCAGCTGGGAATATACAAGACATACAGAGATTATAAAATGTAATCCTTGACTTCAAAGAATTACTGATATATTTAACTAGTAGATGACAGGCACTTAAGAATTAACAGGAAATGAAATTGTATGATAAGTGCTATGATTGGAGAAATACACTGTTATGAAAGTGCTTTAAAGGAATATCTGATCCATATTGTGGGGTATAGGGAGAGATGTCATACTTGATAACTGAAAGATAAAATGTGATCAGGCAGATGAAGAGGGAAGTAGAGTAGTGCATACAGAAGAAACTGCATGCTAGGAGACTTGGCTTTGAGAGAGAGAAAGCACAGTTGAATATCTGAGTGACTAAAGTCTAGCATAAGGGGAGAATCATATTGAGGGAAATGCTGGAGAGGTGAGCAAGAGTCAGGAGTTGTGGGTCATGTTGAATGATCTGGACTTCACTTTTCAAGCTGGAATATATGTTTTGGAAGTTGTTTTGCAAGGGAGGGTCACAATCAGATTTATGTTTTAAAAAGCCACTGATTTCTTGTTGCTGTCTGATTGCTGTGGCTAGGACTTCCAATACTATGTTGAATAGCAGTGGTGAGAGTGGACATCCCTGCCGCGTTCCTGACCTTAGGGGGAAAGCTTCCTGTTTTTCCCCATTGAGAATGATATTCGCTGTAGGTTTTTCATAGATGGCTTTTATGATATTGAGGTATGTACCCTCTATCCCTATACTCTGAAGAGTTTTGATCAAGAAAGGATGCTGTACTTTGTCAAATGCTTTTTCTGCATCTATTGAGAGGATCATATGATTCTTGTTCTTTCTTTTGTTAATGTATTGTATCACGTTGATTGATTTGCGGATGTTGAACCAACCTTGCAGCCCAGGGATAAATCCCACTTGGTCGTGGTGAATAATCCTTTTAATGTACTGTTGGTTAGTATTTTGGTGAGAATTTTTGCATCCATGTTCATCAAGGATATTGGTCTGTAATTCTCCTTTTTGATGGGGTCTTTGGTTTTGGGATCAAGGTAATGGTGGCCTCATAAAATGAGTTTGGAAGTTTTCCTTCCGTTTCTGTTTTTTGGAACAGTTTCATAAGAATAGGTATTAATTCTTCTCTAAAAGTTTGGTAGAATTCCCCTGGGAAGCCATCTGGCCCTGGGCTTTTGTTTGTTGGGAGATTTGTGATGACTGCTTCAATTTCCTTAGTGGTTATAGGTCTGTTCAGGTTTTCTATTTCTTCCTGGTTCAGTTTTGGTAGTTGATACATCTCTAAGAATGCATCCATTTCTTCCAGGTTATCTAATTTGCCGGCATAGAGTTGCTCATAATATGTTCTTATAATTGTTTGTATTTCTTTGGTGTTGGTTGTGATCTCTCCTCTTTCATTCATAATTTTGTTGATTTGGGTCATTTCTCTTTTCTTTTTGATAAGTCTGGCCAGGGGTTTATCAATCTTGTTAATTCTTTCAAAGAACCAGCTCCTAGTTTCGTTGATCTGTTCTACTCTTCTTTTGGTTTCTATTTCATTGATTTCTGCTCTGATCTTTATTGTTTCTCTTCTCCTGCTGGGTTTAGGCTTTATTTGCTGTTTTTTCTCTAGCTCCTTCAGGTGTAGAGTTAGGTTGTGTATTTGAGACCTTTCTTGTTTCTTGAGAAAGGCTTGTATTGCTATATACTTTCCTCTCAGGACTGCCTTTGCTGCATCCCAAAGATTTTGAACAGTTGTGTTTTCATTTTCATTGGTTTCCATGAATTTTTTTAATTCTTCTTTAATTTCCTGGTTGACCCATTCATTCTTTAGTAGGATGCTCTTTAGCCTCCATGTCTTTGAGTTTTTTCTGACTTTCTTCTTGTGATTGAGTTCTAGTTTCAAAGCACTGTGGTCTGAAAATATGCAGGGAATAATCCCAGTCTTTTGGAACCAGTTGAGACCTGATTTGTGACCTAGGATGTGATCAATTCTGGAGAATGTTCCATGGGCACTAGAGAAGAATGTGTGTTCCGTTGCTTTGGGATGGAATGTTCTGAATATGTCTGTGAAGTCCATTTGGTCCAGTGTGTCATTTAAAGTCTTTATTTCCTTGTTGATCTTTTGCTTAGATGATCTGTCCATTTCAGTCAGGGGCGTGTTAAAGTCCCCCACTATTATTGTATTGTTGTCGATGTGTTTCTTTGCTTTTGTTATTAATTGCCTTATATAATTGGTTGCTCCCATGTTAGGCACATAGATATTTACAATTGTTAGATCTTCTTGTTGGATAGACCCTTTAAGTAGGATATGGTGTCCTTCCTCATCTCTTATTACAGTCTTTGTTTAAAATCTAATTTGTCTGATATAGGATTGCCACCCCCAGCTTTCTTTTGGTGTCCATTAGCATGGTAAATGGTTTTCCAACCCATCACTTTTAATCTGGGGGTGTCTTTGGGTCTAAAATGAGTCTCTTGCAGACAGCATATCGATGGGTCTTGTTTTTAATCCAATCTGATAGCCTGTGTCTTTTGATTGGGGCATTTAGCCCATTTACATTCAGGGTAACTATTGAAAGATATGAATTTAGTGCCATTGTTTTGCCTGTAAGGTGACTATTACTGTATATTGTCTGTGTTCCTTTCTGGTCTATGCTGCTTTTAGGCTCTCTCTTTGCTTAGAGGACCCCTTTCAATATTTCTTGGAGGACTGATTTCGTGTTTGCAAATTCCTTTAGTTTTTGTTTGTCCTGGAAGCTTTTTATCTCTCCTTCTATTTTCAATGACAGCCTAGCTGGATATAGTAATCTTGGCTGCATATTTTTCTCGTTTAGTGCTCTGAAGATATCATGCCAGTCCTTTCTGGCCTGCCAGGTCTCTGTGGATAGGTCTGTTGCCAATCTAATATTTCTACCATTCTGGTTACATATCTCTTCTCCCGAGCTGCTTTCAGGATTTTCTCTTTGTCTCTGAGACTCTTAAGTTTTACTATTAGATGTCAGGGTGTTGACCTATATTTATTGATTTTTGAGAGGGCTTCTCTGTGCCTCCTGGATTTTGATGCCTGTTTCCTTCCCCACATTAGGGAAGTTCTCTGTTATAATTTGCTCCAATATACCTTCTGCCCCTCTCTGTCTTTCTTCTTCTGGGATCGCAATTATTCTAATGTTGTTTCATCTTATGGTATCACTTATCTCTCGAATTCTGCCCTCATGATCCAGTAGTTGTTTATCTCTCTTTTTCTCAGCTTCTTTATTTTCCATCATTTGGTCTTCTATATTGCTGATTTTCTCTTCTGCCTCATTTATCCTAGCAGTTAGTGCTCCCATTTTTTATTGCACCTCATTAATAGCCTTTTTGATTTCGACTTGGTTAGATTTTAGTTCTTTTATTTCTTCAGAAGGGTTTCTCTAATAACGTCCATGCTTTTTTCAAGCCCAGCTAGTATGTTTGAAATCATGATGTTGAACTCTAGGTCCGACATCGTACTAATGTCCGTATTGAGTAGGTCCCTGGCAGTCGGTACTACCTCTTGTTCTTTTTGTTGAGGTGATTTTTTCCATCTTGTCATTTTGTCCAGAGGAGACTAGATGAATGAGAGAACAAAATGCTAACAGGGTGGGCGCCTGGGTGGCTCAGTTGGTTAAGCAACTGCCTTCAGCTCAGGTTATGATCCTGGAGTCCCGGGATGGAGTCCCAGGATCGAGTCCCGCATCGGGCTTCCCGCTCAGCGGGGAGTCTGCTTCTCCCCCTGACCCTCCCCCGTCTCATGTGCTCTCTCTGTCTCAAATAAATAAATAAAATCTTTAAAAAAAAAAAATGCTAACAGGGTAACAACGTCCCCAGAAAATATACTCTAAACAAATCAGAAAAGACCTGAAACCAGGGGAAAAGAAAGGGAAAGAAAGAAAAATGAAAGAGGAAAAAAAAAAAACAGAAAAAGATAAAAACCAACAGAAATAGAATATGATCAAATATCTTCAGGCTGGTGCCTAGATCAGTGCCACACACTAGATTTTGTGTGCATTTTGTTCTGTTAGAAGAAAGTGCCTCCCAAAATTTTAAAGAAAGAAAACTTATATATGTACAAAAATAAGGGTTGATACGATGAAGGGATGGAATATGACTCTAAAGATGAAAATTATAACAAATTTTATAAAAGGAATTGATAAGAAGTTGTTTGAAAAAAGAAAGAAGAGGATTAAAAAAAAGAAAGAAAAAAAAAGGGGGAGAGAATGTGCTCAGGCGGGAGACTAGAACAAAGCCATACACTAGAGATTTAGGGTATATTTTGATCTGTTAGAAGAAACTGTATCCTAAAATTTTAAAGAGAGAACAACTTATATATATATGCCAAAAATAAGGGTAACTACTATGAAGGGACAGAATATGACTCTAAAAATGAAAAATAAAAATGTTTTTAAACAAGGGATTGATAAGATGTTGGTTGAAAAAGGGAAAAAGAAAAATTCAAAAAAAAGTTTAAAAAAATTAACTTTGAAAGACTAAAGAATCATGGTAAAAAAGCCATGAATTCTATGTGCAGTATTCCCCTAGTGCTGTAGTTCTCCCGTTCTCCTTGATCAGTAAACTTAGTCTTGGCTTGCTGGCTGTTTGTGCTGATCTTCTGGGGGAGGGGCCTGTTGCTGTGGTTCCCAAATGTCTTTGCTGGAAGCGGAATTGCCGTGCCCTTGTCAGTCCTGGCTAAGTAATCTGCTCAGGTTTGCTCTCGGGAGCTTTTGTTCCCTGCAAGCTCTCCGTACAGCTTTGGAGGACGAGAGTGAAAATGGCAGCCTCCCAATCTCTGCCCCGGAGGAGCCGAGAACTCGGGGCCCCGCTCCTCAGTGCGCCCCCAGAGAAAAGCAGTCACTCCCGTCTCCCCGGTCTCCAGCCGCACTCCGTGCTCACCCGGCCTGTGACCAAGCGTTTCTATCTCTGGCACCCGACCCCGTGTGGAGTCTTCAAACCCAGCAGATCCCTGCGGTGCGCTCCCACGCCGCTCCTCCCGGGGGAGGAAAGGGGAGTCTCCCCGGATCTGCTGCTTGTTGGGTCCCTACTGGAGGAGCAGTGGCCCGACTGGGCTGCGGATCACAGTTTATGGCAACCCCCGAGCTGAGAGCCCGCTCCTCGGCTCCGTCTCTGCAGCCGGCTTCCCTGCTCTGATACCTGGGAGCTCTGCCACACTCAGGCACCCCCAGTCTTCCTGGGACCCCGAGGGTCCTGACAGCATGCTGTCCCGCGAGGGGTCCACCTCCCGCTTAGCCACTGGAGCGACATCCCTCAGCGGAGCCGACTTCTAAAAGGTCCGATTTTGTGCTCCGCGGCTCTATCCAAAAGCCGCTGACGGAGGCCCCTCCCCCGCCGTCTATCCTCCCGAATATCGCCTCGGATTCACTTCTCCGCATGTCCTACCTTCCAGAAAGTGGTCGCTTCTCTGTTCAGAGAGTTGTTGCTACTCTCCTCTTCGATCTCCTGTTGAGTTCGTAGGTGTTCAGAATGGTTTGATCCCTATCCAGCTGAATTCCTGAGACCAGATGAAATCCAGGTCTCCTACTCCTCCGCCATCTTGCTCCATCCCCAAATATGTAATTTTAAAATATTGCTCTAGCTAAAGTATGGAGAATGGAGAGAAGAGGAGCAAAACTCAAAGAGCAGCCAGTATTGGAAAAAGTCACCGTTGTCCACCTGAGAAATGACAGCCTCTTGAGCCAGGGTGGAGGCCATTGCAATAGAGAAGAACAATTGGATTTAAAAAGTATTTGAGTTTGCGTATAAGGAGCCCTCTTTAATACCCATCACCACACTAACCCATCCCCCCACCCCCCTCACCTCGAGAACCCTCAGTTTCTTTCTCAGAGTCCATAGTGTCTCATGGTTCCTCTCCCCCTCCGATTTCTTCCCCTTCATTTTTCCCCTCTTGCTATCTTCTTCTTCTTCTTTTTTTTAACATATAATGTATTATTTGTTTTAGAGGTACAGGTCTGTGATTCAACAATTCACAGCGCTCACCATAGCACACACCCTCCCCAATGTCCATCACCCAGCCACCCCCTCCCTCCCACCCCCCACCACTCCAGCAACCCTCAGTTTGTTTCCCGAGATTAAGAATTCCTCATTATCAGTGATTATACGCAAACAATGAATCATGGAACACTACATCAAAAACTAATGGTGTAATGTATGGTGATTAACATAACATAATAAAAAAAGTATTACTTTAAAAAAGAGTATTTGAGTGATAGAATTGAATTGATATAACAGATAATTGGATGTAACAAGTGAAGGGAGAGAAGACCACGTTGATTCCTAGCTGCTTTGAGCCATAGATGAATGACGGAGCCATTGCCTAAGGAGGAAATCCCTGGAATTGAGCAAGTTTGGTGCACAGGGTAGGCATTCAGTGACTCTGTGGATGGGTGTTGCGGGGGGTGGACTGACATTCTAGTGGTAAGTCTAGTAGGAAGGAAGACATACATGCCTGGATCTCAGATTAAAGATACACACATTTGGGTGTGATCTATATTACTGTTGGTTAGTTGGTTGGATTTGTTGTCACTGTGTATTGATAAGGGTCTGGAGTCAAACTGTCTGAATTGGAATCCTAGGTCCCCACCACTTTTGTTGAGTGGTCTTGA
This sequence comes from Zalophus californianus, assembly GCF_009762305.2. Lineage (NCBI taxonomy): Eukaryota > Metazoa > Chordata > Mammalia > Carnivora > Otariidae > Zalophus > Zalophus californianus. The sequence goes on from NC_045598.1 coordinate 89,930,080, forward strand.
CCAAGCTACTTGTTACCTGCAAGCCTCAGTTTTCTAAGCTGCAAAATAAAGTTAATAAAAAGATCCCCCTCACAGGATTAGTTCAAAGGTGAAGTAAGATAAAAGTGGTAATGTGCATAAAGGATAACCTGTATAGAGTGAGCTCTTGATAAATGTTAACAATTCTTAGCTGTTATTAGACATTTGGCATTATAAAAGCTACCAGATTCATGGATTTTTTTGTTACAGAGACAATGCAAAGGCAACAGAATCTCACAGGTTAATAAATCACATAGTTCAAATCTTCAACAATAGTGAAACCTAAATTCCTATTTACAAGCTGATGCCTGAAATTATCACAGCATGTACTGATACCATTTTAAACACGTTCTATTCCAAATTTATTCTGTTCTTCAGATTGTAATTTTGTCATCTTTGGTAATCTGTTACTGGAATATGAATACTCATTTCTTTAGTAAGGAAGCATTGATAGGAATTAAAGTTAAATATCCTAAATTCTTGTCATAATTATTTTTCCTGCCCAATCAATAAAGCATTCAAAATGTACTATTGTGCTTCCCAGAGGTATACATTGAAATCTGCCACTGAATAAGTGGTTTCCTTTTTACCTATAATAGATAATATGTGTCTAAAAGTATAAGTAACTTTATCAGCTGTCATTATCTTGCTCCTTTCCTTCATCAAAAGATACTATGGAGTGGAACAAAGCACTAGGTGCAAATAAAGAGAGAGATAGAAGTGTGTGTATGGATGGGTATATACACATACACATACTCTCATACCTGTGTACATATGTACAAAGTAAATTAAAATGGAATGTGAATTATAAAAACAGAATAGTTTCTTTGGGGCACCTGGGTGGCTCAGTCGTTAAGCATCTGCCTTCAGCTTAGGTCATGGTCCCAGGGTCCTGGGATCGAGCCCCGCATCGGGCTCCCTGCTCAGCGGGAAGCCTGCTTCTCCCTCCCCCACTCCCCCTGCTTGTGTTCCCTCTCTCGCTATCTCTCTCTCTGTCAAATAAATAAATAAAATCTTTAAAAAAAAAAAAAAAGAATAGTTTCTAAATGGTAATGAATCTTCGCCCTGGAAGGGACCCTAAAAGTCACATAGTCCAGTGGCCTCATCACACAGATGCAATATCTGAAGTCCAAAAGACGGGATAAATTGCTTGAGTTCATGGAATAATCCATGGCAGGGTCACAATAGAATGCTGGTCTCCTAGCTCCCAGCCCAGGGTTTTTCTACCACACTGTGATTGACAGATTTACTATTACATTTTATTTAAAATTGATTCTGATGGAATCATAAATATGTTTGTTGTGTTCAACATTCTGTAGATCTACTATAGTAGCTAAACAGATTCAAAAGTTAATGAAAGTTAAACTGATTATCTATATCTCCTTTATTTAACCATATATTACAGTGTTAAAAAAAATAACCAAAGATACACAATTAAAAGATTCATACAGCAAGTCATTGTCTACAAAAGATTTGAAAATAAGGTTGACATCTGTTACAAAATAGGATTAATTAGGTATTACTTTAAATGATGAATTCTGGCTCCATTTCCCATGAGAACAGTTGGTAAATGTACTGTTCTAATTAGGGATTTGGATCAAAATATCATTTTATTCTAATCATGAAGCCTATTAAGATTTTTATTAATACTATCAGTTTTACTAACTATGTACATCACACATGTTTTTATGACAAGCACAAACACTTTTTGTCTGGTGCAAAAAAACAATCTTATAAATGGTGTAACATTTACAGTTGAGGGTTATTAATTTAGGGCTAAATTGCTACATTATAACTGCCTTTCATCATGGCATGCTTTCTTCATCATATGTTCTTAAAGATATTATGCTCTTAAAAATCTCATAAGATCCAATAAAATGAGTGACAGACAAAGCAAATCTATCTCAAGAAGTTTAAATCATAGGCTTGTTTTCTGTGGGAAGGACTAGTTCCTCCAAAAAGTACTTTCAAAAGAAAGCATGTGCTGCATACCACAACTCTCATCTACCATCTTCCCATTGTATCCAAGTCCAGTCACGTGACTTCCCCCAGCTCCTACCGAGCAACATTTGGAAGGGCAGTGCAGATAATAAAAAGAAGACAGAAATTCGAGTGTGGAGTCCTGGGCTTAACTCCTGCCCTTACTACTTACTTGCTCTGTCCCTTTAGGCTGGTTACTCAAGCCCCTAAACTCTTCCTATCTTCATTTGATGATAGTACATCCATTTCTCAGGGGTTATTGTGAGAATTACATGATAATGTGTGGGTACAGCATAAGGTGTTACTCATTTATTCAATAATTATCAAGTACCTCTCCTAGAATTTGTGAATAGCTGTTATACATTTTCCAAAAGTGAAATAAGCCCCTGGTTGGGGGGCGGGGGGAGCAGGGAGAAGGGAGAATGGAGGAAGTTAAAATGGAATGTATGCACATAAATAAATATTAAATTGCTTGCTGATTTCCAATGATAACATGCTTATTTTTTAATGAATGTTTGATTATTTATGGAAAAGAATTATCTTAATCTTACTTCGAGCAATGACAGAAAATTACCTCTCTTTTTAAATTTTTCCTTATAACGGGCAGGAGGGTAAAACACCAAATCACACCATTAAATAATAGACATTTGGAAATGTTAGTTGCGTGAGGAGGCCTGCTCTGTTGTAAATGTTTCCTTACCGCCACCATTGCGTGCTGTCACGTCAAAGGACAAGGAGGGAATGCTGGCCGAGACAGAGCTCAGGATGGAGAGGGGTTATCGGCTGGATGGATTTTCATAGACAGAAAAGAGGGAGCCTCGCAGGAAGAATGTGTGTGTAGGAGGGTAATTAGGTAGTGCCTCTTTAAAAATATCTATCAAATGTACTTCTTAAGAGAGACTAGATTGTAAGCAGGGAAATCTTATCCAAAAATGTTAAAAAACTATGTATGTACTCTAACTTATATTCATATTTAGACTCATATTTTTAAATTTCTTAAAGTTAATTTGTAACATCTTTCACCCAGTAGGCCAAGTAAACATTTGTGATATGCAGTGACAGAGAAGTTTCTGGAAGCAAAGCTTTTCGAAATGTGTTCTAAGTGAAAGTGGCTGTCTCAAAATCATCACCTTTATCCTCCGAGCCTGTGGTCGTTCTTAACAGCCACCATGCCCTCAGTCTCAGTAGTGAGCGAAATCTTTGCATGAAGACCAACTTGGAATAAAATTTTTAAAAGATGTTTACAAGACCTATTTTTAGAATTCAAAATGAATATAATGTTTATAGAGATCCATAAAAACGCTTATTCTTACAACTTAAATTACTTTACTGAAGAGAAGAATACCAATGAGAAAAATTGGCACTACATTTTAGCTACTATAAGGTTCATACCTAGACATATTTCAGAAGTAGCAATAAAGAAACAGGTATTAGACTACAAACTGAATATACATAGCAGGGCACATCTCAAAAGTAGTTAGGCCACATGCTGCTTACTGCTACAAGTACAAAGTCTGCATCAGTCCATTATCAAAAGTCCCAAGCTCAACTAGCTAAAAGCACCCCCTTGTAAATTGCCATTGTTGGTCCCTCTTAGTCCCATGAACTGCTCCGGCAAAACTCCACGTGGGATAAATCCAGTTACCTGCCTCTAGGTTGTATCTTTGAAGCTGGGCATCAATGAAAAGATTTATACAGCTGAGTAAATTTGTATCATCACATTTTTATGATCATTAACCTCTTCTCCTAACAGAGTCCTTCAGCTTCAATTCTGAATCCTAGGCTCTCTTGCCTTCTCAAGGAATTTACTTCTTTGGTTGTTCCTTTCTCTCCCCTTCATCTTAAACCCCTCCTCCAATTGGATTATTTCATTAACATATAAGTGTCTTCCACTGTTTCAGATCTTTAAAAAAGTCGTTTGGGTTTTTTTTTTTAAAGCATCTGATCCTCCCAGTTAATGCTGTGTATTTCTCTTTCTGTTTGTATCCAAATCTTTTTAAAAACTTTCTTCTGGTCTTGGCTTTATTTCTGAACCCTCTGTTTACCTTTCAAGTCACTCAAATCTGTCATCTGCCTACAATACTCTGTCTAACTCACTCTTGCTAAAGTTGACACTGACCTCCATAATGGATTTTTTAAGAATTGACCCAAGTGACCACCATTTCTCAAAACCATGGGCTTCATTGACTCCTTGACACCAAAGTTCCTCCTATATCTTTGGCAATTCTTTCTCAGTCTTCTTTGCTAGTTACTCTTTTTTTTCAACATCTTAATGTTGAAGTTCCTTGGGTTCTTTTCTTAGACTCTCTACCTAAGTGGTCTCATTCATTCTCATGATCTTAAAAATACTGTCTGTGCTAATGACGCCCAAATTGATATTGCCAATCCTAACCCCGAGAATGATGGACTCATATCCAATTGACTACTTGACTCAGACATTTAAATGCCTCAGGATCATTGCAAACCAACTTTTCGAATATGAACAAGTTCCCTCCCCTATCCCTTCCAATGTCTATGCTTTCTATTTCAGTTAAATCCAATCTCTTTAACATGGCCCCCAATGATCTGCAGGATTTGGCCTCTGTCCAGATCTTAAAACTCCATCTCCTGTTTCCACATGGCAATCTCACTGAATCAATTTCGAAAAGGTTCCTAGAGAACACCAACATTTTGCCTGCCTCAGGTTTTACATATGTTATTTTCTCTGTTTAGACAACTCCTTTGCTCCTTACCCATCCATTAACAGTCTTCACTTGGTTAAAATCAACTCATCTATTAAGATTCAGTTCAAATATTGGGGCTCCTGGGTGGCTCAGTCATTAAGTGTCTGCCTTCGGCTCAGGTCATGATCCCAGGGTCCTGGGATCGAGCCCCACATCTGGCTCCCTGCTCCGCAGGAAGCCTGCTTCTCCCTCTCCCACTCCCCCTGCTTGTGTTCCCTCTCTCACTGTGTCTCTCTCTGCCAAATAAATAAATAAAATCTTAAAAAAAAAAGATTCAGTTCAAATATTATACCCACCAACTCTCCAATCCAATTTAGCTCCCACTCCCCAGCTGTTATTCTGTCTCTTAGGAGCCAGTTAATTTACTTCATAGAAGTTATCATGACAGTTAATTATATAATTATGTGAGTGTTTATGTCCAACTTTTCCAGTAGATGATAAACACCATGAAGCAGGGACATTTGCTGTTTTATTTACCACTATAACATACTGTCTGGTTCAATATACGTGAGTTCCTGAACCAAATGAATAAAAGTTCATTATTAACTACTTAAGCAGATTAAGCCACTTAACCTGTGTAATCATTGTACATATAATGTTGTTTGTGTGTATTAGAAATATAAAACATTTAGTATTTGTGTCTCATATAATATCCAAATTTACACAAGGTGTGTGACATGGCATAACTTCCTTGAAAGTTCTCCAGTTTACAGTGTCTCTGTCTTGTATTATTGCATTTGAAATCCCAAACATCATTTCTATTAGAGATAATGCAACTGAGGCTTAGAAACCTAAGATATTAGTAAAATTCACGTTTCTAGTAAGATGGCAGATCTTTAGATTGTCATGCCAAATGTTCCTTACCTTGTATTACATTGCTTCAGGAATAAATTTTAGGGGCGCCTGGGTGGCTTGGTCGGTTAAGCGTCAGACTCTTAATTTCGGCTCAGGTGGTGGTCTCGGGGTTATGAGATCGAGCCCCATGTCAAAGCCCCATGTCAGGCTCCATGCTCAGCGGGGAGTCTGCTTGAGATTCTTTCCCTCTCCCTCTGCCCCTCCCCACTGTTCACACAACTGTCTCTCTCAAACAAAGAAATAAATCTTATTAAAAAATAAATTTTAAACCTTTAGAGAAAGCAGAAAAACAACTTTGTCATTTATTCCCTTGAAAGACAATCACAAGAAACATTAACTTTGATGCCAGTAATAAAATCCTATTACCAAATTCACCCCCCACACCCCACCCACCAAGGGCAATGCTAAATAACCTTGGTAACAGAATGAAAATACTTAAAATGACTCTATCTAGGGACAAACTACACCATCTTGATTTCCTGGTTCCATTCACTCATTAAAATCAGATAATGTGCTCTGAGAGGAATCCCCCTAATTTTTAGGAGAAGAATATGATAAAAATTGTAACTGGTTTGGCCTATTAAAACACTGTCTTCAGGGTGCTTGGATGTCTCAGTCAGTTAAGCAGCTGACTCTTGATTTTGGCTCAGGTCAAGAACTCAGAGTCCTGGGATCGAGCCCTGTGTCTGGCTCTGTGCTCAGCAGGGTGTCTGCTCCTTCTCCCTCTGCCCGTCTCCCCATCTCTCAAATAAATAAATAAATCTTAAAAAAATTCTGTCTTCCACATACCTCTCCACTCATCAGGTAACCCACATATTTATCTTGAGAGCTATTTTCCAAGTTTAAACATACAGGCAGCTAAGTCCTATTCATATGGTGACTCAGGCACGTGCTGTGGCATTAGCAAGCAGACTCACATCAAGCCATTTCTCAAAGAACTACCGCTTTGCCTTATTGTTAATAGGAACAGTAAGAGCAATGGGTAACATTTACTCAATGCTAGCAATGGTTGAAGCACTATTCCAGATTTTTTAAAGTGCTACTTTACTTTATTCTCAAACCACTCTTCAAGATAGACATTATTTTTGCCATTTTGTTTATAGACTGAAGCTCATGGATCATGAAAATGGGCTTCAAGATTGCTCAGCTAGTAGGTTGTAGAGCTGGAATGTTAACTCAGGTTTATCTACTTGGAACCCATTTTCTTTACGTGCTGGCAATACAGGAGTCTCCCCTTAACCAGGGAGGATATGTTCCGAGACCCTCAGTGGATGCCTGCAACTGCAGATGGTATCAAACCCAATGTACTCTGCTTTTTCCCATACAGACATACCTATGATAAAGTTTAATTTGTTAATTAAACTTATTGTGCTTAATTAGCAGAGCAAGAGATTAATGATAATGCTAATAAGATAGGACAAGTTTCACAATATCCTGTAAATAAAAGTTGTGTGAAAGTGGTCTCTCTCTCAAAATATTTTTGTACTATATTCACTCTTGTTCTTGTGATGATGTGAGATGATAAAATGTCCACAAGATGAGATGAAGAGAAGTGAACGACGCAGGCACCATGACAGAGCATTAGACGACTACTGACCTGCAGACCATTCATCACGAGGATCACATGCTTCCGGACCCCGCTGACTGTGAGTGGCTGCAACCACAGAAAGTGAAGCCACAGGGTAACAGGAGAGGCTCTACCATCTTGACCAGTCTTTGTCTTTTTGGATTAGCTGATCTTGGTTCCTTTACTTTCAAGGTAATGATTATGGTTCTTTTTCTGTGTATCTCATGTTTGCCTAAGAATTTTTTAAAACTTCCATTAAGAATGGCAGTTATGTGAGGTACAGGATGAGCTAACTAACTTTATTGTGGTAAACATTTTGCACTATATACATATGTCAAATCATCACATTGTACAACTTAAAATTCCACAATATTATATGTCAATTATATCTCGATAAAGCTGGGGAAGAAAAAGAAAAGAAATGGGTAAGAGATATGAGCATGAGGTCAGACAGAAGCAGGAAATCCAATTTTTTCACTTATCAGCTGTTGATCTTGGGCACATTATCTTACTTTAATAAGCCTCAATTTCCTTGTCTGTAACACAAGAATAAAAATAATTATAAGCTATTTTATGGTTTCTCTTGAGAAATAAAGAGTGCATGTCTTGCACCAAATATGCTCCTCAGCCCATAGGAGTTGCCCATTAGGTAATAGTTGGTATTAACATTTTTAAAAAAGTTTCTTTCAATGTCACTTGAGCACTTGTTAGCTGTGTGACTTTGAGAAGGTTACTTAACCTCCTCAGGCTCCACTTCTGTTTATCTAAAATAGGAATTATAATATTATTACCTGCTTAATCATTTTGTCCAAATGAATTTTTGTTCAAACTGGGATACTTTTGAGAATGAAAAAAGGCATCACAATAACTCAAGTAATATGACTTATGAAATAGTCACTAAAATTGGTTTCATTTATGCTAGTAGACCTAGAAAGTAGTTCTATAGAAAAATATTATAAAATGAAATTACTTCTTAAAAAGCTAAATAACAAGTATTTGTGTACCTAAAGCAAAGTGAAATTTTTTTTTTCATAATATCACCTAGAATCATCCTCAAAATTACATCTTTTGGTCAATATATTTGAAATTCTTGATACCTTTAATTGACTGTTTTTTGTAGAACATAATATTTGAGAAAATATTCTGTTTAAAGCACTGAGGGATATGGTCTGTTCAGAGCAAATTCTACTAATTGCAAAATAGTCTGAATCTTATTTTTTCATATTTAAATGGAAATATTTCATCTTTTTTTTTATTATGTTATGTTAGTCACCATACAATACATCATTAGTTTTTGATGTGGTGATCCACGATCCATTGTTTTCGTATAACACCCAGTGCTTCATGCAGTACATGCATCTTAAATATTTTTTGCCTCCATTCAAAGTAACAATGTTCAACAAACAGTTTTACAATTGAAACTTGTCAATAAGTTGACACTTATTATTATTATTCTTTTCAATGTTTCACCAAATTTGGATTCTTCAATATCATTGATCCTCTCAATTTCATTTTATTGTGATACAGAAAATAAATGCATACACATAAAAACCAGAAGTTCCATCAAAAGATTCTTCCTACCAGATGAGATATTCTAAAATACAATTACAGAATTTTAAAACTAATTAAGGTACATTTACATTTTTATCATTTAATTTGCTCAATTGTTTTCTTTGTAGGAGTAAATTTTGATGACTTCCTGTTTTCATGCTTTGTCTTCAGTAATTGCAGTTCCCTTCAAAGCTTCAAAAGTTGAAATTCCACTCTAACATGGTGATTAAATATTTCTAATTGTTTTTTAACAACATGAAATATTAGTGAACTTGGTTACAAAAAAAATCAATATAACTGTAGGACAATTAGAATGATTTATAAAATTGTTCAGTTTAAGCTCAAACATATTTAAAATTGAATTTGTGACATGTCATAAAAAGAGAAAATATATATTGGCATGATAATGTGTGTGTGTTCAATACCAGCTCTTTCAAAAAATTTCGTAGTTCAGTTCTCTGTGTATGTATAGAATATTTGTAAATTTGGATCATTATAGTTTACATTTCAAAGAACAGAATACTATAGCTTGTTTGAATTGTAAATTATGAATGTACCATAACAAATTTCCTGTACATGACTCCTCCATAAATTTCTTAATTTACTAGGAAACCATTTTTTTACTATACATTATGCTACACAAAATTTATAATCATATTATCTCCATGAAAACAAATACATCTTTAGTGTTCACCTTTACAAATAAATTAACAAAGATGTTCAAAATAATGATATTTCACTTTCAATATAATGAACTTCCAAAAGAAGTTTTACTTTAATTCTGTGAATTGGATTTAGAAGGAATCAAACCATTTCCAGCCAGAATGTAACTAATTTTTCAATTTGAAATTTGATGGCTGATATAAATGTAGATGAGCTTCTTCTACTATAGAGGTAACATATGTGTATGTTTAAATGTGAATGAAATTCTTCTACTGTGAAAGCAACATGTGAACAGCTACCACTGCACACTTCATATGTATACAGGAAATCTTAGATATCCACAACAAAAATAATTTACAAAAATGATGTGATCTAGATGCAAACTCATGCTTCACAAAGTGATACATAAGGGCACCTTTTGTAGCTCTATGTATTAAATCATATTTCAGCCCAGCGTTTGTAAACAAATATTAATTTGGGAGGTTATTTTTGTTGTGGCATAATGTGTGTAACATAAGATTTAGCATTTTAACTACTTTTAGGTGTATGATTTAGTGACATTAAGTACATTCATAATGTTCTCCAAACATAACTACTATCCAATGCTCTTTAGTCATCCAAAACAGAAATTCTGTGCCCATTAAACAATAACTCCCATTTTCCCTCCTCTGGGCCCTCAATACCTTTTATTCTACTCTTTGTCACAATGAATTTTCCTATTCTAGGTACCTCATATAAGTGGAATCACACAATATTTGTCTTTTGTTTCTGGCTTATGTCACTTAGATAATATGCTTAAGAGTTTGTCCATGTTGTTGAATGTATCCAAATTCCATTCCGTTTTAAGGCAGAGTAATAATCACTAATACTAATTTTTGAAGTAACTACTGCTATTTCTGGTTTGTGTATGGTCTTTTTGCCAGTGACATCATTCACAGTGGGTGGAGAATGTCAGCAAACTTGAGCAAATTACATTTTCATCACCAATTTAATTGAGAAATGGAAATTCAGAGCTAAATTTTTCACAGTACATGTTCTTTCATCTTCCAGGAAGTGTTTGTGTGCACGTGTGTGTGTGTGTGTGTGTGTGTTGCCAGAATATTCTACTGTCAAAAAGTTACCAAAAATAAAATAGGTAAAAATCTGTAAATTCAGACCATTCTGTGAATAAAAAATACATTTTTATAGGAAGAACAGGCCACTCTCTAATAGTGTTTCCAAGTACTCAAGTGGTATTAATCTTTGGGATTAAGGAACTAGAAATAAGAATTCATGGTAATTTTCACAAAAATCTCAAATTATTCTGTATTTTTCATAACATGTTATTTTTGTTTTTAAATAATGAGTGACCGTAATAGTAAATCATTTTTCTGTGAGAGAATTATACTAAAATTTTCATAGATTTTGTGTGTTTAGAAACTATAATAATAAATACATGGTTTTTATTATTTTTTTATTTTTATTATGTTATGTTAATCACCATACATTACATCATTAGTTTTTGATGTAGTGTTCCATGATTCATTGTTTGCGTATAACACACATGCAGAACATTGTTCATGTTTGCGGATAACACCCATGCTCCATGCAGAACGTGCCCTCTTTAATACCCATCACCAGGCTAGCCCATCACCCCACCCCCTCCCCTCTAGAACTCTCAGTTTGTTTCTCAGAGTCCATCGTCTCTCATGGTTCATCTCCCCCTCTGATTTCCACCCCCCTTCATTCTTCCCCTCTTGCTATCTTCTTCTTCTTTTTTTTTTTTTAACATATAATGTATTATTTGTTTCAGAGGTACAGGTCTGTGATTCAACAGTCTTGCACAATTCACAGTGCTCACCATAGCACATACCGTCCCCAATGTCTATCACCCAGCGACCCCATCCCTCCCACCCCCCACCACTCCAGCAACACTCAGTTTGTTTCCTGAGATTAAGAATTCCTCATATCAGTGAGGTCATATGACACATGTCTTTCTCTGATTGACTTATTTCGCTCAGCATAACACCCTCCAGTTCCATCCACATCATTACAAATGGCATGATATCATTCCTTTTGATGGCCGCATAATATTTCATTATATATGTATATACCACATGTTCTTTATCCATTCATCTGTTGATGGACATCTTGGCTCTTTCCACAATTTGGCTATTGTGGACGTTGCTGCTATAAACATCGGAGTCCACATACCCCTTCAGATCCCTACATTTGTATCTTTGTGGTAAATACCCAGTAGTGCAATTGCTGGATCGTATGGTAGCTCTATTTTCAACTGTTTGAGGAACCTCCATACTGTTTTCCAGAGTGGCTGCACCACCTTGCATTCCCACCAACAGTGTAGGAGGGTTCGCCTTTCTCTGCATCCCTGCCAACATCTGTCATTTCCTGACTTGTTAATTTTAGCCATTCCGACTGGTGTGAGGTGGTATCTCATTGAGGTTTTGATTTGGATTTCCCTGATGCGGAGTGATGTTGAGCACTTTTTCATGTGTCTGTTGGCCATTTGGATGTCTTCTTTGGAAAAATGTCTGTTCATATCTTCTGCCTGTTTCTTGATTGGATCATTTGTTCTTTGGGTGTTGAGTTTGATAAGTTCTTTATAGATTTTGGATACCAGCCCTCTATCTGATATGTCATTTGCAAATATCTTCTCCCATTCTGTCGGTTGTCTTTTGGTTTTGTGGACTGTTTCTTTTGCTGTGCAAAAGCTTTTTATCTTGATGAAGTCCCAATAGTTCATTTTTGCCCTTGCTTCCCTTGCCTTTGGCGATGTTTCTAGGAAGAAGTTGATGCGGCTGAGGTCGAAGAGGTTGCTGCCTGTGTTCTCCTTTAGGATTTTGATGGACTTCTGTCTCACATTTAGGTCTTTCAACCATTTGGAGTCTATTTTTGTGTGTGGTGTAAGGAAATGGTCCAGTTTCATTCTTCTGCATGTGGCTGTCCAATTTTCCCAACACCATTAGTTGAAGAGACTGTCTTTTTTCCACTGGACATTCTTTCCTGCTTTGTCGAAGATTAGTTGACCATAGAGTTGAGGGTCCATTTCTGGGCTCTCGATTCTGTTCCATTGATCTATGTGTCTGTTTTTGTGCCAGTACCATACTGTCTTGATGATGACAGTTTTGTAATAGAGTTTGAAGCCTGGAATTGTGATGCCACCAGCTTTGCTTTTCTTTTTCAACATTCCTCTGACTATTCGGGGTCTTTTCTGGTTCCATAGAAATTTTAGGATTACTTGTTCCATTTCTTTGAAAAAAGTTGATGGTATTTTATTATTATAAAGCAATATGTTATGATAAGGTTATATAATGCAATAATGTAAAAATGACCTCTACCATGTAGACATTTGAGAACAGAAACCTTAAATTAAGGTAATATTAATTTTAAAAATTATTTAGAAATTGAAAGATCTGCCAGAAATATCTAAAATTTAAATTTATTATTTTTCCAACTTCATTTAGCTGTAACTGACATAACATTAAGTTTAAGATGTAGAAGATGAGTTGATGTGCATAAATGTTGTCAAATGATTACTACAATAAGGTTACATTTCAGTTCTGTTTTTGGAAAGAACTTTAAAAATTTGCTCTATTAGCAACTTGCAGGTATACAAGACACAATTATTAAATATAGTCACCATATTGGGCATTAGATTCCCAGAATTTATTCATCTTATAACAGGAATTTCGTACTTTGACCATCTTCACTCATCTCCTACACACCTTTGCCCTGGCGACCGCCAGTCTACAATCTGTCTTTATGAGTTTCATTTTTTTAATGTTCATATATGAGATCATACAGTATTTGCCTTTCTCTGTTTGACTTATTTCGATTAGCATAATGCCCTGAGGTTTTGTCCGTATTGTGATAAATGACAAGATTTCCTTCATTTTAAAGTTGAATAACACACACCCACACACACGTACACACACACGTGTACACACACACACACACACACATTACATTACATCACATATTCTTTATCCATTCATGCATTGACAGACACTTAGGTTGTTCCATGTCTTGGCTATTGTATATAATGCTACAATGAACATGGTGGTGCAGGTATCTTTTCAAGACAGTCATTTCATTTCCTTCAGATATATACCCAGAAGAAGTATCTCTGGATCATGTAGTTGTTCTATTTTTAATTTTTTGAGGAATCTCCATATTGTTTTTCACGGTAGCTACATCGTTTTGCATGCCCACCAGCAATGCACAAGGGTCCCAATTTCTGTATCTCCTGGCCAATAGTGGTTCTTTTCTTTTTCTTTTTATTTATTTGCTTTTTTAAAAAAAGAATAGCCATCCTAATGAGTGTGAAGTATTATCTCATTGTAGTTTTCATTTGCATTTCTTTTTTTAATAAAGCAATATAAATTTATTGTTTATTAAGTGAAGATGCAGAAAAAGCTCTCAAAAGTGAGAGGGGTCCTGACAGGGTTGCCATGAGGGCCTTCAGTGTTGGTCTTTTATAAGCAGCTAACTAGGGAACTTAAATCCTTTTAACATTTGTATTGATAATCACCATTGAGCAAGGACTAGTGATAACAACTTCAATGGCTTATTTCCTTTTTAGGGTCTGGTTATCCCTTGTTGGTCATTTCTGAATGACTACTGGTGACTTACCTTTTATTCATGGTTTTCTATATATAAGATCATGTCAACTGCAAACAGAGACAATTTTACTTCTTCCTTTCCAATTTGGATGCTGTTTATTTCTCTTTCTTCTCTCACTGCTCTGGCTAGGACTTCCAGTAATAAGGTAAATGGGAGTGGTGATAGTTGACACCCTCGTCTTCCTCTTGATCTTAGAAGGAAAACTTTAAAGTATTCACCACTGAATATGATGTTAGCTGTGGGCTAGTAACACAGGGCCCTCACTATGTTGAAGTATGCTCCATCTCTACTCAATTTGTTGAGAATTTTTATCATCAAAGGATGTTGAATTTTGTCAAATGTTTTTTCTGTATCTATTGAGATGATCAGATGAGAGTTTTACCTTTCTACTAATGTGATCGATCACATTTGTTGATCTATTGTTGACATGTTGAACCATCATTGTATCCTAGTGATGACTCCCACTTGATCATGGTGTATAATTCATTTAACATGCTGCTGAATTCAATTTGCTAGTAATCTGTTGAAAATTTTTGCAAGGATACACATCAGAGATACTGCTCTGTAATTTTCTTTTCTTGTGTCTTTGTCTGGCTTTGGTATCTGGGTAATGTGACCACATAAAATGAGCTTAGAAGTATTTCCTCCTCTTCAATTTTTTGGAGACGTTTGGGAAGGATTGATATTAATTCTTCCTTAAATGTTTGGTAAAATCCACCTGTGAAGCCAACTGGTCCTGGGATTTTCTTTGTTGGGAGGTTTCTGATTAGTGACTTAATCTCCTTACTCACTATTAGTCTGTTCAGATTTTCTATTTCTTCATGAGGTACATTGAATGCTTCTAGAAATTTATCCATTTCTAGGCTGTCCAATTTGTGGTATAGAATTTCTCATATTAGTCTCTAGTGATCCTTTGTGTTTATGTGGTATCAGTTGTAATGTCTCCTTTTTCATTTACAATTTTATGTATTTGATTCCTCTCTTTTTTTCTTTTTTCTTTTTTTTAAAGATTTTATTTATTTATTTGAGAGAGAGAGAATGAGAGAGAGAGCACATGAGAGGGGGGAGGGTCAGAGGGAGAAGCAGATTCCCTGCCAAGCAGGGAGCCCGATGCGGGACTCGATCCAGGGACTCCAGGATCATGACCTGAGCCAAAGGCAGTCGCTTAACCAACTGAGCCACCCAGGCGCCCAATTCCTCTCTTTTTTTTCTTGGGTAGTCTAGCTAAAGGATTGTCAATTTTGTTTATATTTTCAAAGAACCAGCCTTTGCTTTTGTTATTATTTTCTACTGTTTTCCTATTCTCTATTTCATTTATTTCTACTCTGATTTTTATTTCCTTTCTTCCGTTAACATCGTGCTTAGATTATTTTTCTTCTAGTCCCTTGAGGTGTAATGTTAGATTGTTTACTTGAAACTTTTCTTTTTTCTTAATGTATACATTTATAGCTACACTTTCCTCTTAGAACTGCTTTTGCTTTATTTCCCGAGTTTTTGTATGTTATGTTTCCATGTTCATTTGCCTTCAGTTAATTTTTTTCCTCTTTGGATTTCTTCTTTAATCCATTGGTTGTTCAGGAGTGTATTGTTTAATTTCCATCTATTCAGGAATTTTCCAGCTTTTTTCCTGTGACCATTTTCCATTTTCATACCATGATGGTCAGAAAAGATACTTGATGTAATTTCTATCTTATTGAATGTATTGAGTCTTTTTTTGTGGCCTAACACATGATCTATCCTAGAAAATGTTCCAACTCTCCTTGGAAATATTGTAATCTGTTGCTGTTGGATGGAATGTTCTGTAAATGTCTGTTAGGTCTATTTGGTCTATAGCATTGTTCAAATCCACTGTTTTCTTATTGATTCTCTGTCTGGATGATCTATCCTTGTTGAGAGTGTGTTATTAAGGTCACCAACTATTGGATTGATGTTTATTTCTCCTTCTAGCTATGTTAGCATTTGCTTTATATGTTTAGGTGCTCTAATATTAGGAACATAAATATTTATAATTATTATATCTTCTTGAAGAATTGACCACTTTTGCATTATATAATAAAATTCTTTGTCACTTGTGACCAGTTTAAGTTTAAAATCTATTTTGTCTGATATAAGTATTTTTTACCCCTGCTTTCTTTTGGTTACCATTGGCTCAAAATAATTGTCTTCACCTTTTTACTCTAAGCCTGTGTACATCCTTAAAGCTAAAGTGAGTTGTTTATAGGCAGCATATCCTTAGATTTTGTTTTTTCCTCCATTCTTCCATTCACTGTCTTTTAATTGGGGATTTAATCTTTTATATTTAAAGTAATTATTAATGGATAACAATTTATTATTGCCATTGTGTTCATTATTTTCTGACTGCTTTGTAGGTCCTTTATTACTTTCTTCCTTTCTTGCTGTCTTCCTTTGTGAAATGATGACTTTTTGTGTTGTTATGCTTTGACTTGACTCTCTTGTCCTAACTTTTGTATATCTACTACAGGTTTTTCTTTTGTGGTTACCATGAGGCTTACATTAAATATCTTATAGTTATAACATCCCATTTTAAACCGATAACAACTTAACTTCTATAGCATACAAAAACTATATTTTACTTCTTTCCCTCCCATCACATTGTAGGCTATTGATGTTACAATTTATAACCTTTGTATAGTGTGCATACAATGATAAATTATTACAGTTATAGTTATTTTTGGTATGTTTATGTTTTTTAACTTTTAAACTACTGTTGTAAGTGATTTGCACACTACCATTACCATGTTAGAGAATCTGATTTAACTATGTATTTACCTTTACTGCAAAGTTTTATACATTTATGTTTTTCCAATGTTAATTAGCATCACTTCAATTTAACTAGTAAACACGGTTCAATATTTCTTATTTGGCATGTCTAATGGTGATAAACTCCCTCCGTTTTATTTGTCTGGGAAAGTATTTTTCTCTCTTTCATTTCTGAAGGACAACTTTGCTTAGTATAGCATTCTTGGTTGATAGGATTTTTTTTCTTTCAATATTTTGAATAAACCATCTCACTGTCTCTGGCTTACAAAGTTTCTGCTGATAAATCTCTGATGGTGTATTGGGTGTGCCCATGTATGTGATCAGATTTTTCTATCATTGCTTTCAATTTTTCTCTTTTTATTTGACTTTTGACAATTTAATTATAATGCACCTCAGTTTAGCCCTTTTAGGATTGAAAGTTTTGGAGGTGTTTTGAGCCTCATGAATCTGGATGTGTATTTCTTTTCCCAAGTTTCAGAGTTTTTCCATAGAAAACTTATTTTTTTAAAGATTTTATTTATTTATTTGACAGAGAGAGACACAGTGAGAGAGGGAACACAAGCAGGGGGAGTGGGAGAGGGAGAAGCAGGCTCCCCGCAGAGCAGGGAGCCCGATGTTGGACTCGATCCCAGGACCCTGGGATCATGACCTGAGCCGAAGGCAGTCGCTTAACTGACGGAGCCACCCAGGTGCCCAAAAACTTAATTTTCAATAGTGAAATAGATTCACTTCCCCTTTCTCCTTCTCTTCTCCTTCCAAGATTTCTATAATGCATAAATTTATTTTATTTTGCTGACGTCCCATAAATTCTATAGGCTCTCTTCACAGTGTTTCATTCTTGTTTGTGTTTTTGTTTTTTTTTTTCCTTTTGCTCCCCTGCCTGGATAATTGCCAATAGAAATTGGAAATTGATTTTTCTTTTGCTTTTTGAAATCTGCTATTGAAGCTTTCTATTGAATTCTTTCTTCAGTTTAGTCATTGTATCCTTCAGTTTTGGTATTTCCACTTAGTTTGCCTGATGATTTCTTTTTCTTTGTTAAACTTCTCATTTTGTTCATGAATCCTTTTCCTAATTTCTTTTAGTTGTCTGTTTGTATATTCTTGTAGTTCGCTGAATTTTCTTAAGAGGATTATTCTAAAGTTTTTGTTAGACAGTCCAATGATCACATTTTAGGGTCAGTTATGGGAGCCTTATTAGTTTCCATTGGTGCTGTCATGTTTACCTGGTTCTTTGTGATCCCCATATCCTTGGGTTGGCATCTGCATTTGAATAAACAGTCTCCTCGTCCAGATTTTCCAGGTTTTGTTTCAGCACAGAAAGATTTTCACCAGCCAGCTCCACTTAGGGTACTCAGTTAGCTGGTAGCATCTGTGAGCAGATGGGAGTTTGCCACTGGAATCTCTAGTGAGGTGAGGCCACACTGTCCCTGCTCTTGGTGGGGTGGAGTTTGTCACTGGTTGAGTTGGCCTTCTGGCTGGACTCTGTGTTCAAGTAGTGCTGCTATGTGCACTACTTGGTTTGATGAAACTGTTGGTTGTTTTCCATGTTTAGATGGTGCCATTCTCTGGCTCTGCTGTTACCTCTGGTTGGGTAAGGTTGCAGGCTATATTCCCCACAGGGCAGTGCCACTGGTGAAATTTTGCAGTGGGTTAGGGTTTGGGGCTATGTTCTGCAATCCTTCCTGTCCAGGTCGTGTCTCAGGCTGTCCTCACCAACCTGGATATTATTGCTGGCTGTACTCTGCATTTAGGCAGGACTGCAGGCTGGACCTCGTGGTCAGATGGGACCTCAGTCTGTGCTCTGCAATTAGGGCAGGAGACTGAGCCTCAAAGTTGGGCAGGGCTGCCAGCTAAGCTTCACAGTTTAGTAGGCCACTGGCCATGCTCCACTGTTAGGAGAGGTTGCTGGCTGGGCTCTCTGGTCAGGTGGCACCTCTAACTATACCTCATGGCTGGGTGAGACTGGTGACCATGCTCTGCAGGTGGGTAGGGTCATTGTCTTTGCTTCTCGGTCAGGTAGGGCTGAAACCATGCTCTGTGATTGAGCAAGGTCACTTGGTGAGCTCGCTGCTTGGGTGAAGACACAGACTGTTTAGCCGTTAAAGCCATATCCTCTGTTCTGCTACTGAGTAGGGTTATAGGCTGGGCTTGGCAGCTGGGTGGTTATCATAGGCTGGGCTCCAAAGCTCCTTAGGAAGCTTGAGCCTCCCTGGCTATGTGGAGCAGGAGGCTATGCTCAACAGTTGGGCAGGGCTACTGGGTTGGCTCCCTGCCAGGCAGAGCCGTAAGATACCTTCTGCAGCTTTAGGATGTTGTGGCCACTATTCCTGAAGCAGTGGGTCTGGATGCTGTGCTCAGCAGTTGGACAGAATTGTGAATTTCCTCCCCTGTGCAGGCAAGGCCAGAATATGTGCTTCACAGCCATTGTGGCCCTGTGGCTGCCGAACGAAATCAGGCTGAACTGTTAACCAATCTTCCTGGCCTGACAGGGTCACTGGCTTGAGTCTGCTGATCTACAAAGTTGCTGGCTGGAATCTCTGCTCAGATGCCACTACAAGCAGGAATGAGGTTTACCAAGATGTAAATGTTGGCTGCTTTAAGCTCCATGCCCCCCTTATCTGTCTCTATCTTAACCCCAGTATTTGACCTCCACAGATTTTCCCCATGATTCCTGTGAGGGATGACCCTAGGGAGCCTCCTGGGAAATGCCCCACAATGATGGGGAAATTGGATGTTCCTCTTGGGTCCTCTTTCCCACTGGAGACACTAGAGGGCCAGGGAGGTTCTCCTAGTAAGGCACTGTGCCCTCCCTCCCAGAGAGGGGTGATATGATTGAAGTGAAACCATTTCTCTTACCTTTCAAATGCAGTCCTGCTCAGTCTCCATGGTCCAGGGGAGTGCTACAGCCTCCTCCTTGGACCCTGCAGTTTTACAGTGGTGTCCTATCTATGCATAGTGGCTAACTGGTCTTCATATTAGAGAGACTGAAGTTAGTAACCAGGAAAAACCTAAGTCACCATCTTGATGATGTCATTCTCCTCCTTTAAGCTATTATTCTAAAAATGAAGTTTTACAATACACAAAGCAGCAATTCCTTGATAACACTGACTTTTGTTTTACAAAATATATTCCAGACATAGAACACCTTTCATTTTGCCTTTTTCTTGACTGGATTTTTAAGAGCGGTTCCAAAAGTATTTTCAAGTTAGGCATTAGAGTATATGTTGTTTTATATAAGCCCATTTCCTTTTCTAGTGGTGAAAATCCCTTTTTCCTTGCTCCGATTTTGGTTTTTCCACTGAAGTTAATACTGCTTTTGCTAATTCAGAGTTTAAATCAATTTCTGATTTCGCTTAGAATATTCCACACAATGTTCACATCTTTTTTCTCTTCTCATCCCCTCCTTTAAAGTATTTAAAAGAACTGTGGCCTACAGCAAACATTCAAACACTGTGAAGTGATAGCGAAAATTATTGAATTGTATTCAAGTACCAGATTATTCAGATCGCCTGGCAAGGCAACAGCACTACATAGAATCACATGTCAAAATTGCCAATTTAATAACTTATTTTGTTTTCAGCATTCATTGTTTCTTGGAATGTCATTTATCTGTCTTGGAACACCACTCATAAGTTTTGTGTAATGTATCTTGTAAGTATAAACTTATACCTTTTTCTTTTCTTTTTTTTGCAAGAATGACTCACAATTAGCAGCAGGCAGGGTCAAGACCATATACTTATAAAATGGCAGTAACTACAAGCATGACTGATTGATGAGATGATGACCACTTCCTTCCATCATGTTCCTGTCCCTCTCCCCTCAGGCTGGATGACTGCCTCTCAAGTGTCCGGAATAGTGGATCTCTAACTTCATTGGTTCTCAGACTCTGATTCTCCATGACCCGTGCCAGTTAACATGTTACACAAACACACAAAAGTAAGCGTGAGCTAACTTTCCATCCTTCCTGAAACAGAGGATAAAATTATACATTTAATTATATATTTATTCCACTTTCAGAGTAGCTGAACCCCAGAAAAAATTGCCTAGCGAGATACATTAGTCTGTCTTGGAGGTTTGAAAGATTGGATTAGGCTGCTATTTGAATGGTTTTATATCACGTCAGGAAAGTAAATCAGATGACCTTGAAGCCACTTAGAGCCTTAAAATATTGGTAAGGTTTTGATGCCATGGATTAGCCCATTAAGCCATTGCCACTGGCTGTAAAGCATGATGATATTCTGAGGCTGGTATGAGCCTCTGTACTGCTCAGGTCTTAGTTACTATGGAAAGAAGAAAAGTTAGATTAAGCTGTCAGACCCCCAAAATTAACATATGCACCTAATTGGCTTAGTTTATTATTATTATTATTCATACTATTACAATTTCTGTCTATAGAAACCATGGCCATTATTTTTAAATTGCTATTTTGAAAAGGCAAGTTATCAATATTAACATGTGACAGAAGTAAAGAAAATTCATAAAAATGTACAGAAATACAGCTAAATCCAAAGTGGACATATCAGTACATAAGTTGGAACACATTTTCAAGTTCTTGATATGCTTGGCCTCTATCCCATACCACTAATTACTTCTCAGCTCAAATGGGCAAAATCGTCAGCAATTTGCTTGGCAATAGGTGAAAAGATATGTTTCTTTTTTTCTTTCCCTGTAGAAAATTGTCTGCATTGTACTGCAATGCTGAGCAAGTTATTCTTAGCAGAACATCTCCTCAGACATTTTATGGCAGTTTTGGGGAATATTAAATGTATGATTAATAAATAATTACAACTATGTGTCCAATCTTTAACTCCATATTCAAAAGGAGCTTTGACTGTGTGAAGTGTTTGAGAGGAGTTCTGAAAACAATATATTTATACATTTTAATTTAGATTTATTCCAGCATTAAAGTACAAATATTTACATATTCTGTGCATATTTTACATATAGAATTATTTTAACTATTATCAGTATACAACTACCTCCAGGGGGAAATGCAGTAAGGAATTTAGCAGCAGGAAAACATAGTAAACAACAATTTAGGACAGAAGGTAAAGAGCATCATAAACATGGAGAATCTGAAATTAGAGAAAGAATTTTTAATTAGGTGGAATGTAATCACTCAGCTGGAATTTGTCTATGTTACCAAAACAGGAGCATTTTGTTATTTTGTGGAAAGTGCTTTCAAGATATTTCATTAGCAAACCAAGCAGAAAACCCCATTTCAGTCTTATTCACTCTCTTTCTCTCTCTACCTAGGAACACAGTGCAGTATGAGCTTAGCATATCTGTTATTGTGTAGTGATGTGATCCGGGAATGATTACATCATTTGCCGCATGGTCTAATCATGGTGAGCTTAGGTCCTGAATTTTCTGGAAAAGTCCCAAATTCCTGCTTGATCAATTCTATGTGTTATCTTTAGGTTCCAAAGTTATGGTCATTTGACTATGAAACAAAAGGCTGTTGCTGGATTAGAGAACACGTCTAGTTCCCACTATACCACTCAGTTTGTGCTCAAAAATGTTTTTGAAGCAACTTAGGTTGCAGTCTGTACCCTCCTCTTTATGCAAAGGCATGAATGCTAGAATACCAAATAGCCTCATTCCATGGCTTAACTTGTATTATGCGGCATGGCATAGCAGTTAAAAATAGACTGGTATTTTCGTGCTTGAATTTGAATCCCAGCTCTGCTAATCCCAGCTCTGTGTGACCCTGGGCAAATGATCTAACCACTCTGTGCTTCAACTTCTTTTGTAAAATAGGCTTCATGATAATGATAATTTCTCATGGAGTTGTTATATGAGCCTTTGACCAATCGGTATACGTGAAACACCTAAAAGAATGCCGAATAGTAAATGTGATATATGTATTGATGAAACAAACACAGGTGTGAAAGGACACCATATGAGCTGAAATTCACTATTAATTCAGTTATTCGGCTGCTGTGCTCTCTCTTTGTACTCCAGCTCATAAAACCATAAGAAACGGGTTTTGTTCTGTATAAATAGGAGAAAACAAAGTATTGAAGTTAAGAAACTTGCCCACAGTCTCAGCTAGTAAGTGACACCCAATATTTAAATCCTGATTTCACATCTGTGCTATCTCTCCTCTGCTTCCCCAAGGTACCCAGAGATCTTGCAAGCTGATTATTACCCTATTATATCATGTCTTGACCCTAATTTCATTGCCGGCAAAAATATGTAATAAGCATAAGTTTTGGATATAGGGTGATTGAAAAGCAATGTTTGCCTTCTCACAATAAAGGCTAGTGGTTACAGAACCAGATTCTAAAGCAAGAATGCCTATGTTCATAATATCAGCTCCACCACTGTCTGGGTAACCATTGGCTAAACCTCTGTACCTCAGAGTCCTCTTTTGTTATGTGGGCATAATAACACTTAATGCCGGTTATTTAAATATTAAATCAATTAAAAATAAAGCATTAGAATAATGCCTGGCACATAGGAAGCACTATAGAATTGTTTCTTGTTAATACACTTATCATAACTACTATGACTCAGGGGGCCTGAGATGGGTTAGAGAAGAGACATTTAATGGTACTTCATTGATGTAATCATGGTCCCACAGAAATAAGTAAATGTGTTTCCAGCTTTCATTCAAATAGAAAGTCATTCTTCTTGTCAAAAGGGATTTAATCCTCCTTCCTCACAAACCATTGCTTTAGTGTTAAGAAGGACATTGGTCCCCAAAGAAGAGACACTTAAAATGCTCAGCTTAGAGATGCAGACAGCTGGGGATTATACAGGCCCAACTAACAATAAATAAAAATGTTGAAAGGAGGCAAAGCTTTCCATAGAAACTAGCTGTTGAAGAGTCAGTATCTAATAACTAGTCTTTGATCAAGTACATAAACAAAAAACTAAAATCGAGTGGAAGGGGTCCGACTGACCTGGATGAATGAAAAGTGTCACGTGCAGGAGGTGAAGACTGGACCAGGAGTATCCCCTTGGCTACACCTGGTCAAAGCAATGAGCGAAGAAGAAAAGAAAACTCATTTCAGAAATCTTGTATAGCCTTGAAATTTTGTCACATGTATGTAAACAGTATATAGCTCTTAGTACAGAATGTAGCCTTAGTTGTTTTCCATATTCACAGAATTCTAAATATAATAGTCCTTTTAGGTATTGTAAAAGAAAGTTGCCTGAATAGGCTGAACCCCACTCAGCTGTTAACTTGAGATTCCGGTGCTCATAGTGAACAAAATAAGTAGCACTTACAATATTTTCTCTTAATAAGGCTTACTTCCAAGTGGGTTTTTCTTAGGCTTGCCTTGGTAGAGTTTTAGTTTCCCATTTGCTTTGTCTTTTGTTTTCAGAAGAGGAAAAAAACTTGAACAGTTTTGTTGAGAGACTCAGTGAATGGGTCACTAAGAGGATTGTAGATTTTAATAGACTCTTCTCTTGTCTTCCCACACAGCTAGCTATTTCCTAAAACCCTAAGTTTGAAGGATTTGAAATAGAAACTTTAAATATTATAGAGCTGAATCATCAAAGGGTTTTAAACCTGCCACTGGATGAAGGACAGAAAAAGGACCATCTGATCTAATGCCATGAATTCTTAGCACCGAGGATGGTTCCCTGGAGCAGAACAGAGAAAAACAGGAAAGGAAATGCTTAACTGAACCAAAATAGGCTACTATGATATACGTGGAAAGGAAAGCTTTAAAATGATGGATTAAAATAAAGGATAAAGAAAGTAAAGGTGATGTTAACTTTCTTTCCTGGAAGCTGCTAACTTATCTAGGGCAATAGCTCTCAGATGTTAGAAAAAGCACCAGTCCATAATGATGTTTTCAATGGTCCCCTACAAAATGAGGACAAGGTGGTGAGTTTTTTCATTATGTGTATTTTTCATTTAAAGGATTATTCCTTATTCTGGGAGTGTGTCTATTAGCATTTTTGTATAAAATATCCTTTAATTGGAAGAGATAGTGATAAGATAGTTTCTTTTTTCATTCCAAAGCCTTTACTGACCAAAATTAAAAGTCAACACTATATTCTCCCCAATCAAAAAACATATATATTTATGATCTGTGAAAAACAAAATCTGAGACCCAGCAATCTAAGTCAGTTCTTTTTCAGAGAGTGAATTAGAATTACTTTAGAAGCAGTTTCAAAATAGACACTGCCACTCCCCTCTGTTGTGAGCTCTCAGAAAGAAAGTGGAAAGAGGAGGAAGAGAGATATGTATTTTAATGTAAGATTCTGATACAGACCCTAATTGACATCCACAGTTCTCAGGAGAGAATGATCAACTATCATCCTTGGAAGACCCATATTTTCTTTACATTTGTATTTTTCTTGACTTTATTCACCTCTGTGGAAAGGAGACAAATAGTTTTCAATGAAGTTTCCTAAATGAGAGGAATAATATTTCAGGAAACAAGTTTCTATTCTCCACATAAAAAAGATCTTTGAAGGGGAAGCTTCAAGCAAACGACAATTCTTTCATAAAGAAATCATAATATGAAAACTCCAGGGATATAACAAATATATTCTTGACTGTGGTGGCAAGCTAAATAAAGTCCTTGAGCTAATTTTAATGGAAAAAGTTTCTACATACAAACCGAGTAAGTAGACATACTCTATAAATATATATTTCTTGAGCTCTAAAAAGCTACATGGGGGAATACTAGAACAAATATTCAAACTGTGTACGATGGGTGACAGTGTAAAAGTAAACTCAGATTTCTTTAACACCATGAAGCAAAATAAAATGTTTAAGATACTGAGTTCTTCTTCTCTGTCCTTGAACATATCAGTCTAGTATCATTTTTTTTGTTCCAATTTGGCTGATTTCCTCACTGGCCTGTATTTATATTTAAAAAAATGTCCTTATTTAGTAATCGATTTCCATGATAGGCTTTGCTTCCTTATATGTAATATTACTGCAACGAAAACTACATAACCGGGATGCCTGGGTGGCTCAGTGGGTTAAGCATCTGCCTTCTGCTCTCAAGTCATGATCCCAGAGTCCTGGAATCAAGTCCCTAATAGGGCTCCTTGCTCAGTGGGGAATCTGCTTCTCCCTCTGTCTGCCGTTCCCCCTGCTTGTGCTCTGTATCTCTCTCTCTCTCTCTGACAAATAAATAAAATCTTAAAAAAAATAAGATGAAATAAAATAAAGCTATATACCCTGTCCCTCCCCCATCCCACCCTAACACTAGCATAAACTGTCTCAACTCCTATGCAAAACGTACTCATTCTCTAACGCCTATTTCATTTACAGAAACACTGAACACTTAGTACGTGCCAGGCACTTGCTAGGCCCTAAAAGGCAATGAAGGGCAATTATAACTTTTAAGCAAATTGTGTTTTAGGTGTGAGATACGGCTTGAAGAAGTCTTGAATAGAAACAGGGATATTCATTAGGAAGCTATGGCAATAACCTAAGACAATGATTGTCAAAGTGTGGTTTTCAAGTCGGCAAAATCAGAATCACCCAGCAACTCATTAGAAATGCAAATTCTCATGCCCCATTCCAGACCTACCACATCACAAACTACAGGCTCTGTCCCAGCAGTCTGCACTGTGGCAAGCCTTCCAGGAGATGTTGATGCACACTGAAGTTTATGAACCACTGACGTAGCAGAAGAGTGGCAGGAGACAAGATTAGTAGCTGTGGATTTGAGAGCAGAAAACACTTTTTCCAGATGTTACTGAACTGAAAACATGAAGACTGATTAGGTGACAAGGAAGAAGTGAAATAACATTTGAAGTTTATGATTTGTGTGATTGATGCCTAGTGGAGCCTTTCAGAGATACAGAAATACAGGAAAATACCAGGTTTGGGGTGGTCAGTGTATGAAATAAATGCTGTTTCATGTTGAGACATGTCAAATCTGAAATATCGGACCTTCAAGTGGAGATGTCCAGAATGGTAGAATAACAGAGAGGTAAAGGGATTAAGATAAAGGTGATCTTAGGAGTTGACTGAAGTTGAAGAGCTAATGAAAAAATGAGAGGAAGATATGATTTCACTTGTACATAGAATGTAAAAAAGCTAAACAAATGGATAAACAATAAACAAAAACCATAATGCGATATCACCTCACACCTGGCAGAATAGCTAAAATCCAGAACACAAGAAATGACAGGTATTGCGAGGATATGGAGAAAAAAGAGCCTTCACGTTGGTGGGAATGTAAATTGGTGCAGCCACTGTGTAAAACAGTATGGAGGTTCCTCCAAACATTAAAAACAGAACTACCATATGATGCAATAATTCCACTACTTGATATTTACCCAAAGAAAACAAAAACAATAATTCAAAAAGATATACGTACCCCTATGTTTATTGTAGCATTATTTACAGTAGCCAGATATGGGAGCAATGCAAGAGCCCATTAATAGTTGAATGGATAAAAAAGATATGGTATAGATATACAGTGGAGTATTATGAATCCATAAAAAAGAATGAGATCTTGCCATTTGTGACACCATGCATGGACCAACAGGGTATTATGCAAAGTGAAATAAGTCAGACTTAGAAAAACAAATATCGTATGATTTCACTCATATGCAGAATCTGAAAAACAAAACAAATGAATAAACAAACAGAACGCAGACTCAAACCTATAAATATAGAGAACAAATCCCTCCCTGACAGAGGGAACAGGGGTAGGAGGATAGACAGAATGGATGAAAGGGAGTGGGAGATACAGGCTTCGAATTATGGAATGAATACAACACAGGAATAAAAGGTACAGCATAGAGAATATAGTCAATGGCATTGTAATAGTGGTGTATGGTGACAGATGGTAGCTACCCTTGTGATGAGCATAACATAACACATAGAGATGTTGGATCACTCTGCTGTTCACCTGAGATTAACATAACATTGTATGTCAACTATACTAAAATAAACATTTTTTTTTTTTAAAGCCAGACTCATAAATACAGAGAACAAACCAGTGGTTGCCAGAGAGAAGGTGGATGGGGGTAAAGGGAGAAATAGGTAAAGGGGATTAAGAGGTACAAACTTCCCATTATAAAATAAATAAGGCACAGAGATGAAAAGTACAGCACAGGGAATATAGTCAATAATATTATAATAATGTTGCATGGTAACAAAATGGTACCTACACTTATTGTGGTGAGCTTTCTGTAATGTATAGAACTGTCAAATTACTATGTTGTACACCCAAAATTAATATAACATCTATATTAATTACACCTCAATAAAAAAGAAACAAGGGAGGAAGTCACCCAAGGATAATATCAGAAGTGACAGAAACTGAAGATGAAATCTGGAAAACACTTAACATTTAAAGAATAGATAATGACAGAACTTAGGAGAGGAAAAACATAATCGTGGTACTTTAGAAATTCAACCAGGCAGTAGTTTGAAGACAGAGAAATTAATCAACAGTTATCAATGTCACAAAAAGGAGCAGCTGACTTGTTCAGTTGGAAGAGTGTGCAACTCTTGATCATGGGTTCAAGCCCCATGTTGAGTATAGAGATTACTTAAGTAAATAAAAACTCTAAAAAATAATAAATATCACAAAAAGATTAAGATAAGGAGAGAAATATATCCATTACATTTAGAAATGAAGATAGTTGTGACTTTGCTAAGAGAAATTTCAGTGGTAATGAAATGAGATTATGGTAGGAGAAAAAAATGAATGAATTAGGACTTTTGGTTTCAGCCCCAATATGTTAAAAGCTTAGAATTCATCACTCTTATCCTTACAACAAAAAAAGTTGAACAAACTAAAAATAAATGACTTTTGTTGGACTCATCAGAGAACTGAGATTTCAGGGAAAATTGTTACCTCAAAATTGGACAGAAGAATCATTCAGGAAGAAAGGAACCAGATATATTTATCTGAAGTAGAAGCCATAGGAGCCGTAAACTGATAGGAACACTTAAAAAGTAATTTTGGAAAATTGCTGGAGGATGACAATGGACTAGCATGAGTGCGAGAAATTCCTGGGAACCTCCATATTATGGGCACTTCCTCCAGGTGACAGTCCCGATAAAGATTTCTCCCTGAACTGGTCATGATGAGGGAGGGGTTCCACTCTAGGATCATAGGGGGTAACAAAACACACAACAGTTGACCCTGGACATAGGAACTTGACTGTAATTTATTAGTCACATATACTCACAGCCCAAGAGTGAAGAGTACTGCATGCAATGCAGGAATACATGGGGGTTTCACTTGGGAACAGAGTGAACAATCTAGTGCTGTAGGAGGAAAGCTTTGTAGTAGCAAGGGGGTGGAGTGACCCTAAGTTCCTACATAAGAATGTGATTGGCTTGTTTGACTAAATCTGTCAGGGAACTGAATCCACTACTTGGGTAGGATAAACAGGAACAGGATTTCGTCCATTTGATAGGGAAGGTTGTTAGGTAGGAGATTTTATCCAAGGGAGCAGAGTGAGGAGGATATAATAACCAGATTTTCTAGTTTCTGTACTGAATGCTTTGACAACTGCCTTGCTGATCCTTGAGGGACTGCCCCTCTTAGGGCTAGCCAATTTCTAGAGATAGTAAAGGACTTGCCTGGGAGTATACCTTTCATATGCAAACCAAGAAATTCAAAGCCCTTACCTTCTGAATTTGTTAAGTTCTTAACTTCAGACCATTATTCCCCTGCTCTAGTCACCCCAGGATAAGGTGCCAGGCAAGTAGGGATAGTCTCTATACCCCCAAGCCTGTTGTAATTATTCAAATTAGCCAATTCTAAGCCTGTTTACCCAGACTCACCTGTTTCTTCCTTCCCTACATTTCCGCCTTGCTCCCTCTGTCTCCTGATCAACGCTGGTGCTTCCCCATGTGGCCCCGAGTTGTGTGCTATGCCTCCTGTTTCTAGGGATCTGTGAGTATAAAAGTTCCTTCCTGCATACAGTCATGTCTGTGACAGCATGTTTTACCATACCTGATTGAAACAAATCCCAGCTACCTTTAAACAGAGGGGAAATTGGGTTAGGGCATTCAAGGCCCTCCTGGCTTTACCAAATGCCACGGAAGCACATAATTTTTGTTTTTGACCTTACACTTCAGGCAGGGGTACTAATAATCATTATGAACTATGTTCAGAAACTTATCAGAACAAAAACTATGCTCCAGAGGAAAATTTTTGGCCAAAGCCTATCCTAGTTGGAGGAAGGGTATTTCTCCACTTCAGGCTTATCTAGCTTTTCTAGCTCATAAAAAGGAAAAAAAAAAAAAAAAAAACTCAATATGAGTTAAGATTTCAAGAGAATAGATAGGAACAAAAGAATAAACAAACAAACAAAAATCTATACCACTGGAGAAATACTTGCAAAAGTCATAAACCCAAGACACAAATCCATTACAACACTGAGACTTAATTGGAAGATTACAGAATGCCTCTTTCCCCAAACTTCACCATCATAGCAGCAGGGCTCCAGTATAGTGATAGTGAATTATAGCTGGAAGAACTGCAAGACACAGACTCTCTCTAAGGAGGAGACATTAAAAAATCCTGAAATCAAGAAGGGAGAAAAAAAACAGGACACTAGAGAAAGTGAACACCTATGACACCTATAGTTACAGAAAACATTAAACACACCCCACTTTTAGCCACGTCACCAGATGTCCTCATACTAAAGACTCACTTACCTCAATTCTTATTACCTAATCTGAGATGCCCAGCTTTTGACAAAAAATTACAAGGCATGGCAAATGCAAGAAAAAATACAGAATGAAGGGACAAAGGAATCATTAGAACCAGGCTTGATATGACACAGATGTTGGAATCATCACATGGGGAACTTAAAATAATGAGTAATATGTTAAGGGTTCTAGTGGTAAAGTAAACAAACATCTGGCCAATGTGAGAGATGGAAACTCTTAAGAAAGAACCAAAAGGGAATGTTAGAAATCAACAACATTGTAACAAAAAAGAAGGATGATTTTGATTGGCTCATCAGTAGATGCAACACAGATGAGGGAACAATTAGCAACTGTGATGATAAGTCATCAGAAACTTCCCAAACTGAAATACAAAGAAAATAAAAGAACTTTAAAAAAAAGAACAGGCATCTAAGAAATACAGGACAATTTCTAAAAGTGTAACTTACACATAATTGGCATATTAGAAGAAGAAGAAAATAAAACAGTAATGGATTTTAACCCAGAGTATAAAATAAATATTCATGAGCCTATCATGATATAAACAAATGATTAAATAAATTACTAATGGGGGAAACAGATAAAATGTCATGGAGAAAAATTCCAAATAATTATATAGATGTTTCACTCTAAAGAAGATGGAATATAATTTCTCCTTAAAATTGGTTGTGCATTGAATCTTCCTTTCAAAGAGTACAGGTGTCAGGAGGAAAATACAGACTTTTCTATAAATTGTTTCAAATTGGATATTCGTATGCATTAAAATAAATTTTGGTCCATGCCTTACACCGTATACAAAAAAATAATTCAAAATGGATCATATACTTTAATGTAAAGCCCAAAACTAGAAAACTTTCAGAAGAAAACAAAGGAGAAAATCTTTGTGACATTGGGTTAGGTAAAGTTTCTTAAGTGTGACACCAAAATCACAATCTTTAAAATAAAATTTTTTTAATAAATCCAAATTAAGAACTATGTTTTGATAAATGGAAGGACAAGGCATCGACAGGGAGAAAGTATATGCAAATCATAGAAATGTTAAGGCACTTGTTTTCATAGTATGTAAAAACTTACAACTCAACAGTAAGAAGACAACCCAGTAGTAAAAACTGACAAAAGATTTGAATATCGTATATATATACCACATCTTTTTTATCCATTCATCTGTCGATGGACATCTTGGCTCTTTCCACAGTTTTGCTATTGTGAACATTGCTGCTATAAACATCGGGGTGCACGTGCCACTTCAGAGCCCTACATTTGTATCTTTGGGGTAAATACCCAGTAGTGCAATTGCTGGATCATATGGTAGCTCTATTTTCAACTTTTTGAGGAACCTCCATACTGTTTCCAGAGTGGTTGCACCAGCTTGCATTCCCACAAACAGAAGAAGATAGCAGGAGGGGAAGAATGAAGGGGGCGGAAATCGGAGGGGGAGAAGAACTATGAGAGATGATGGACTCGAAAAACAAACTGAGGGTTCTAGAGGGGAGCGGGGTGGGGGGATGGGTTAGCCTGGTGATGGGTATTAAAGAGGGCACGCTCTGCATGGAGTACTGGTTGTTATGCACAAACAATGAATCATGGAACATTACATCAAAAACTAATGATGTAATGTATGGTGATTAACATAACAATAAAAAATTAAAAAGAAAAAAGGATTTGAATAATTACTTCACCAAATTGGATATACAAATGACAGATATGCACATGAAATAATACTCAACATTATTAGTAATTAGGAAAATGTAAATTAAAACCACAAAAATACCTAAACACCCAGTAGAATGAATATAATCAAAAAGGCTTTCTAAATGTTAGATAGAATGTAGAGACACTGGAATTCTCATACACTGCAAGTAGGGATATAAAAATGGTACAAGCCCTTTGGGAAAAGTTTGTTATTTTCTTTAAAAAGTTAAACATACACCTAGCATACAACACAGCAATTCCACTCCCAGTATCTCCCAAAGTAAATGAAAACATATGACCAGATAAAGACTTATACATGAATAATTATAGAAGTATTATTTGTGATAGCCAAAACCTGGAAAAAATCCAAATGTCTATCAAAAGATGAACAAACTGTGGTGTATCTGTATAATAAAATACCACTCAGAACTAAAAAGAAAAAGAAACACACAAGTGATACATGTAAAACAAAAAAGAAACTCACAAAACTATGCCATCTGAGAAAACCTAGATACAAAAACTACATATTAGGGATGCCTGGGTGGCACAGTCATTTAAGCGTCCGCCTTTGGCTCAGGTCATGATCCCAGGGTCCTGGGATCAAGCCCTGAATCCAGCTCCTTGCTCAGTGAGGAGCCTGCTTCTCCCTCTGCCTGCCGTTCCCCCTGCTTGCATGCTCTCTCTCTCTCTCTCTTTCTCTGGCAAATAAATAAATAAATAAATAAATAAATAAAATCTTTACAAAAGAAGAACTGCATATTGTACAAATCCAATTATTTGGAATTTCTAGAAAATACAAAACTATGAAGATGGAATCAGATCAGTGGTTGTCTAGGGTTGGGAGTGAGAATGGGGTTAGCTCTAAATGGCATGAAGGAAATTTTGGGGGTGATGGAAGTGGTCTAAAGCCACAATATGATAATGGTTGCACATCTCAATATATTTACTAAAACTCATAGAACTATGTACTTAAGATAGGTAAAATTTCTGGCCTATAAATTGTATCTCAATAAAGTTATTTTAAAACACATTATTTGCTAAGGATACAGAGATTGTACTTACTTGAAAACTGACTATGAAAGGAAAGAGAGAAGCATCAGATAGAAAGTAAACAGCCTTGATGGAGATTTATTTTCCCTTATAAAACTGAGAAATCATTGAGCAAATGTACAAAGAAACCAGTAAAGAATAGGAGGTTAAAAACATGGGAAAAAGAGAAAATATTTAATGGATCTGGATCCTCGAAGAGGCTTTCAAAAGCAAGTAGACAGAGTCACTTTAGACAAAAAGGATTACCTCATCCTCTGCAATGGGAGGGAAGACGGAAAAGATAGATGAAGTTAAAGAAAACAAATGGTGGTGACGGGGCAAAAAGGCAGCAAGAGTTCTATCCTGGTGGTGTCACTTACTTAGAATTAAATGGAAAGAAAAATAAATGCCTTAGTCATTCAGATTCTTCCTAATGGTTATGGACTCTTCAATTAACTAGTGTGAAGGCAGAGTGGTGTTCTTTCTAGCTGAAGTGAATTTATACCTGTAGTTATAACAATCCAACCTGGCAAAAATAATCTTCAGCATCAATCAACTATGAGAGGTGTGTACAGTTGGGGGTTTGAGTGCAGAAGAGTTTAGAAAAGCACCTGATTGCAACTGAAAAGAAAGCTGATTGGAATCTGTAAGATTGCTGAGAACTTCACCTACAGCTGAGCTTGGAGGCAAAGAGTAAATAATTGCCTCATTTCTCCTGTTGGGTGTTTTCCTTCAGCTCTACTCCATAGCACGGTGTGGATAAGGAAAAGGCTGGTGGTTAGATGGATCCATTAAAGCTCCAAGTATTTCCCAAAGGTTTCTCTAACAACTGTTTTCGCTCAAGTTGATTGCTCTATCATCCTTGCCTTTCTCTGCAACTAGTCGCAACTTCAACCTCCTAGTTCCACTTGGCACTATATTTTACCTCAAAGTCCTCTTTAATTATTTTACTTGTGCATATCTCTTTTCTGTTAAGAGCATTATGTAAAACAATTACTTTGGCTTTCTTGGAGTCCCACTTTAGTGCTGAGCAATTAATAGTAGTTAAGATTTGTTAAATTGAAGATAACTTAAAATTATTATGGACTAGCTACAAACAAGCTATTTGGAAACAAAATTTTTTTTTAAATATTAGTGATAGGGGCGCCTGGGTGGCTCAGTTGGTTGAGCGACTGCCTTCAGCTCAGGTCATGATCCTGGAGTCCCGGAATTGAGTCCCGCATTGGGCTCCCTCCTCGGTGGGGAGTCTGCTTCTCCCTCTGATCCTCCTCCCTCTCATGCTCTCTGTCTCTCATTCTTCCTCTCTCAAATAAATAAATAAAATCTTTAAAAAATAAAAAATAAAATATTAGTGATAACTACCTGTTTCAAATCTAATTTCTAATTTATGTTCTGCCACCAAAGAGCTTGATGGCCTTGGACAAGTGATGTAACTTCTGTAAGCCTCCATTTCTTAATCTATAAAGTGAATGGACTGGCTTAGATAATTTGAAAAATTAGCAATGATTTTTTTTCGACTCCAAGTGAATAAAGGAACTGATGCTAATTGTTTAAAAAACAAAATAGTAGATGGATATAAGAAAAGAATCAGTTTTGTTTATTCCTAGATCTATTCTTAGATCTATTCCTAGATGCAATTTCATGGCACAGAGTATAAGACATATAACATCATTCTGTATTTAAGTATTCTTCTAGAAATTGACTTTTTGCAAATATTCATAAAATTGTGTTTATAATAGTCAAAAACTGGAAGCAATCCAAATGCCTAGTTACTTGTTAATGGATAAACAAATTGTGATATATACAATGGAATGCCTTATAACACTGACAAGGAATTAGTCACTGACACATGCAACAACATGAATTAATCTCAAAGTTTGTGCTAAGTAAATGAAGCCATACACAAAGGCTACATTCCATTTATATTAAATTGTAAAGAATTTAATAGAGAAAAAGGAAAAGATAATATGTCATAGAACAGAAAGTAGATTCTTAGGTGTCAGTTATGGATGACAGAGATTATCCAGAAAGAAGCACAAAGGAACCTTGTAAGTAATGATATTCTCTTATAAATACATTTTAGCAGTAGATTTATGCACATAAATAATGTAAAAAATGACTGGCAATCGGTATACCCTTTCAGTGTCATATCCCACTCCTCCTGGGTAGGAAATGAAGCATATGAAGGAATGAGGAAATGATATGTCCTTCATCTCATTGCTGGGATTGAGAGTAACTACGTGAGTTCATAATGCACTCAAAACAAACAAACAAACAAACAAACAAACAAACACCTCAACATTCATATGTCTGATGGGATTGGGAGTAAAGAAAATGAATGTGGGGTTTATTCTTGGATAGGAAATTTCCGAAGTAGATAGCTGAGGGGAACATAGAACACATCTACTATGGGTGATCATGGAATTCAGATGGTACAAGGCAAAACAAAAAGAGAGGTATACTAGGTGCAATGAAAATGAAAGATCAAATGGAAAAGAGGGAATAGGTGAGCTGTAGGTACAGGAGAAAGAAAGGTGCAGGCATATTGCAAGTGATGACAAGGTTCCAAGTTTGTAAAAATGAAATTGAGATGTTCAGAGCAAGTACATTGAACCCAGAATTTTGGAAAATACAAAAAGTGGAAGTTGAA
The DNA here is from genome assembly GCF_009762305.2 of Zalophus californianus. NCBI lineage: Eukaryota > Metazoa > Chordata > Mammalia > Carnivora > Otariidae > Zalophus > Zalophus californianus. Next base: position 89,965,836 of record NC_045598.1, read on the forward strand.
GCTACTAACATTTATTATAAAGGGTATGTGGGAAATGAACCTTTAAGTCAAGTAATTAAATATTTGAAAAAAATTAAAGAATAGGTTAGGAAGTGAATCTCCTATAGGCAGCCTATAGCTGGGTCTTGCTTTTTTATCCATTCAGTTGTCCTATGTCTTTTGATTAGAGCATTTAGTCCATTACATTTAAAGTAATTATTGATAGGTATGTACTTATTGCCATTTTGTTACTCGTCTTATGGTTGTTTTTGTGTTTTTTCTCTGTTCCTTTCTTCTTCTCTTGCTCTCTTCCCTGTGGTTTGATGGTTTTCTTTAGTGTTATGCTTAGATTCTTTCTCTTTATTTTTTGTGTATCTATTATAGGTTTTTGGTTTGTGGTTACCATTAGGTTCATATATAACATCTTATGTGTATAGTAAGAATTGATTTTTAATGAAAATTTTTGCTCTAATATTTGATGTTGTTGAAAGAGAAAACAATTTCTGTAAAACAAAAGTCAATTTTTAAAAATAGATATACTGATAAAATATATCACTATGGAATTGAAAACGACAACTCAAAAATACAAATGCATCAATATTAACTAATTATACCCATGATAAATCTATTTCACTTACATGAAAAAAATATAATTTTAATATAATGGCTCTTTAATAGCTCAATTTTGAGTCTTTTGGGGCTAAATTTAAGTTTGCTGTAATTTTTACTTGATGATATAGCTAAAAACTATCTATGGAGTTAGGTGATTTTTCTCTGAGAAAAGTTGACCTAGGATGGTAAAAGATAAAGAAATCTTATCCATAGTAGAAAATGATTGAGTAAATCTAATGAATTGTTTGAAGAGTGGATACTAAGCTATAGTGTAGATAAAGGTTGAGGTTATTGATTTGTTCAAAGTGGAACCTAAAGACTGAAATAGAAATTATGGGTATATAGCATGAGCAGTCTTTTTTTTCTAATCTGCACTGCCCCACAGTGAAGGATACCATTTCAAGAAGGCATTCAGTTTTGGTTCTCAGAGGAGAGTGGTGAGACCAGCTGCCAGAGATACTTAAAGGGATTCTCACTATAGACAGGAAGCTACAATTTCCATTATAGAAGTCTTTGATTCATGATAAAGTCTATGACTAGGAGATATGTAAAATCTAAGGATCTCGTAAGATTGTAATATGTACTTTCTTTTTTATAGTACTAAAAACTAATCAATTGCTTCATCCAATAAATAATAAAGTTAAATATTTAATAATTACTTACTAAAGAAAAGTGAATTCTTTATAAAGGTGTAACAAAGGATTGACACTAATAATATCTATTTAATCTTAACTCATTGCTACTTGCCAAGCAGTGTTCTAAGTGCTACACATTTAGAGCATCTAAATTACAAAAGACAAAAATAAAAACTTAAAAACTATTTGAGCTATTATAATATATACTATTATAATATATACTAGTATATAATAATATACTAGTTGACATAACTAGTAAATGAAAAGGCCAGAATTTGAATACCAATGGTGTGATCACAGATCATAACTCCATTCATTATAGATACATCAGTCTTTTCATATGTATTTTTTACTGAAGTCACCTTTTTTCCACTGATGTATTTATTCTAACATGGTGAAAGTAGAAAAGGGAGCAGGACAAATTATCTCAGCATCTGGATCACTGTCTGCTAGCTCCTTTGACAACCTTCATTAATCTCTCAGAATCTTCCTCCTGGTTATAGGATTTTTCAATTAACTAGCATGAATACAGAGAAATGTCTTGACTAAATGAAGTTTATTTATACCTATAGTGTTACAATGCATTATGGCAAAATGATCTTTAGCATCAATCAACTCCAACCCCACAAGATAAAATACTCCATCTACTAGGAGAAGCAGAAGTAACTTTAACAAACAAAAGTTATCAGTTTCCTTTGTTTCTAACAAAGACGAACTGGTAATTATCTACCTAAAAATCTGGTTTAAGGAAATAATCAGAATTATAGACAAAAATTCATGTAAAGTATGTTATTTATAGTAGCAAAATTTCAAAATTATCTAAACGTCCCTACAGAAGTATAATGGTTAAATAAAAATTGTGGATCTATAAATATATTTTCATCCATCCATCGAAAATCATGTTTTGAAAAATAGTTAATGTCACCAAAAAGTTATTATTATTTAATATGGGGCAAAAGGATCACAATATATACAAAAAAATTTATTAGAAGCATACACTCCAAAATATCACCATTGATTATATCTTGTTGGTGTGATTATAGGTGATTTTAATATTCTTTTTTGTGCTTCTGTTTTCCAAATAATCTACAATTATCTACATATTGTGGCTGTTATAATAAAATATAATATATATAAACTATATATATAAGTATTATAGATACAAATTTATGTATTTTATTTATATATATTATAATATAAAATTATATTATAAAATATAATATAAAAACATATACATAAAATGTATATATAAATAAATATTATATAAAATATAATTTTAAAGCTACATTAAGATAGAATTTCATAGTTGCTTTTTAAATAATAACACGATATTTACACTTTATACATTGTTCTATAAATAATGGGGATATGTAGGGAGATTTATATGCAAACGTATTTTAGCATGCTATTTCATTTAATTATTAAAAGGAATCTGTGAAGCTTCTGCTTCCAGCCAAGTTCACATAACATACTGGATTTACCCTCCTGCCTGAAGCAATAAAACAGCTGGATAAAATATATGAAATAATGGTTTTGAAGATGCTGGACATCAGACACTGATATAAATTCCTGAGGAATAAGACTTAAATGAGATGATCCTTAAGATTGGTCCCAGCTTACTGCTTTGAGAAATTTCCAAGACATGACACAAGGGGGTGAGGACGAGCCCAGGCAGGAGATAACGAGTCCCTGAGGAAAAACATGGATTTGTGAATCCAGGACACCAAAAAAGCCACAATTCACAGGACAGAGCCCTAAAAAGAGCTACACAGAGCAGGAACTTTGAATATCTACAATGTGCAAAGAAACTGAGGCTCTCAAACCTAAGAAAGAACCAGCCTAGAAGGAACAATACCAAAGCTCACACAAGGTTGGGAATAGTGCCTTTTCCTACAGTCAGACTGGAAAATATCACACTTTACAGGGCATTGGATGGAGTACTTACAAGAATTTTTTTCTCAGTAGTGGAGGAAAATGAGACCTAGACTAAACGCTGGTCTGTTTCCATACAACAAATCTTAAAAACAAGACCAAAAAAAAGACACTGTCTCAAGCAATTTGATTGCATTCCAGAACACACTTCAAGAATATTTATAGCAATACAAAAATACCCAGCTCACAGTGAGGTAAGATCTACAACTTCTGGAATCAAATTTTTAAAGAAATAATAAGCTTGCAAAGAAGCCAGAGAAAATAACTCAAAATGAGGAGAAAAATCAATCAGTCAAAACTGATCCAGAACTGACACAAATGGTAGAATTAGTGGACAAGGACATTAAATAGTTATAATAACTGTATTCCATTTGTTCAAAAAATTAAGTTGAGAAATACGAAATACTTAAATGAATCAAAGTAAACTTCTAGAGATGAAAACTACTCTGTTGGGAAGAAAAATACTGGAAAGGCTAACTAGCAGATTAGAACATGGAGAAATAGCAATAAAACTATCCAAAATGAAACACACAGATGAACAAAAGAACTAAAAAGAATAAACACTGTGTTAGTAAAATGTGGAGATAATTCACATGACATAATATACATATAATAGGAGTCCCAAAGCAGAGGATAGAGAGGGAGGGTTATAAAAAAAAATTCCCCCCAAAAAAGTCCAAATTTTATAAATATTTTGAAACTGTATACTTGCACATGTATCTCAAGCTCCAGAAATATGGAAAAAACTACACAAGGCACAAATTCTAAACACAATTTTAGCAAACAAAATATAGTAATATATAAAAGGATAATACATCATAATGAAATAGTCCCAGGAATGCAAGGTTAATTTCACTTCTGAAAGCAATCAGTGTAATTCATCACAGTAACTGATTTAAAAAAGAATCATCAATACGGTCATCTGTGATGAGCAGATTCTGGGATGGTCCCCAATGATCCTGACCAGAAGATAATTTCACACCTGTGTGTAATTCCCTACCTTTGAGTGTGAGCAGAATCTGTGACTCGAATACCACAAAGGTGAAAAGATATATGTGACAATGTGTATATGATTAAATTACATAAAACTGTAATATCAGTATTGGTAAGAGATACTCTTCCCTGCTGTCTTTAAAAAAGCAAACTGTCATGTTGTTTGTTGCAATTTGGAGAGGGCCACTCAGAGAGGTGCTTATGGCCGCTTTTAGCTTACAGTCAGCAAGATAGTGAGGACCTCCGTCTTCCAATCTGCAAGCAAATGAATACTTCCAGCAAATACTTGAATTTAGATCTGAATTTGAATACAATCCTTTCTGATTCAAGCCTCACATCAGACTGCAGCCCAGGCCAATACCTTGATTGCAGTCTTGTGAAAACCTGAAGTAGAAGACTATGCTAAGTAAGCACTGCCCGTACTCCTGATTCTCCAAAATTGTGAGATAATAAATATGTGTTGTTCTAAGTTGCTAAGTTTGTGACATTATTATTAGATAGCAATAAATAAAATGTCATCTCAATAGAGGCAGAAAAAGCATTTGACAAAAATCCAAAATCTATTTCTGATTTTTACAGACTCAACAAATTGAGAATTAAGGGGAACTTCCTCAGCCTGTTAAAGGGCATCTACAAAAAACCTACAGATAACATCATAGTTAATGTGGAAACACTGAAAGGCAAGAATGTCCACTCTCATCACTTCTATTCCAGATCGTATTGAAGTTCTATCTACTGCAATAAGACAAGAAAAAGAAATAAATGGCATATATAGGAAAGGAAGAAGTAAAACTATATTAACAATCAACATGATCATGAACATAGACACAATACTCTTCACATTAACATCCCAAAATGAAATATATCTCGTTATAAACCTAAAAAAAAATGTACAAAATCTATGAGGAAGACTTTGATACAAAACTCTGATAAAATAAGTCAAAGAGCTAAGTAAATGGAGAGATATTTCATATTCATGGATAAGAAGACACAATACTGTCAAGATGTCAGTTCTTCCCATACAATTTTTTTTAATTTTTTATTGTTATGTTAATCACCATATATTACAAGTTCTTCCCATATAATCTTAAAATTAAATGTAATCCCAGTGAGAATCATGGCACGTTATTTTGTGGGCATCAACAAACTGATTCCAAAGTTTATATGGAGAGGCAAAAGAGCCAGAATAGCTAACACAATTTTGAAAGAAAAGAAGAAAGTTGGAAGACTGATAATAGCCAACTTCAATACTCACCATAAAATCCCAGGAATCAATATAGGATTGTACTGGCAAAAGAATTGACAAAATAAATCCATGGGACAGAATAGAGAGCCCAGAAATAGACCCACACAAATACAGTCTTAATATCTGCCAGCTGTGACAAAGGAACAAAGGCAATATATTAGAGCAAAGACAGTCTTTCCAACAAATGGTGATGGAACATCTGGATATCGTATGCAAAAAAATGAGTTTAGACACCTTTTACTCTTTGTAAAAATTAAGTCAAAATGGATCTTAAACATAAATGTAAAATACAGAACAATGAAAATTCAAAAAGGTAAGAAAACCTAGAAGACCTAGGTATGACAATGAATTTTTTTGAAATTGAAAGAAAAAATTTTGCAATGCATGAAAGAGAAAATTAATAAGATGGACTTTATTACTGTTTAAAACTTCTGCTATGCAAAACACATTGTCAGAAGAATGACAGTAGGGAGGAACTATTTGTTCAAGACACATCTAATAATGGACTGTTCTCCAAAATATACACAGAACTCTCAAAACTTAACAAGAACATAGGGGAGCCTGGGTGGCTCAGTCAGTTGAGCATCTGACTCTTGATTTTGGCTCAGGTCATCGTGATTTCAAGGTCCTGGGATCAAGCCCCACCATCTGGCTCTGTGCTCAACAGGGAGTCTGCTTGAGATTGTCTCCCTCTCCCTCTGCCCCTTCCCCCACTCTCTCTCTCTATCTCTCAAAAATAAATAAATAAATCTTAAAAAAAAAAAAAAGAAAAGAAACAACCCAACTAAAAAATGGGTAAATGTTCTGAACAGACACCTCACCAAGGAAGAAGGCATATAGGGATGGGGCAACTGGGTGATAGACATTGGGGAGGGTATGTGCTATGGTGAGCGCTGTGAACTGTGCAAGACTGTTGAATCACAGATCTGTACCTCTGAAACAATACAGTATATGTTAAAAAAGAAGAAGAAGAAGAAGATAGCAGGAGGGTAAGAATGAAGGGGGGGAAATCGGAGGGGGAGATGAACCATGAGAGACAATGGACATTGTAAAACAAACTGAGGGTTCTAGAGGGGAGAGGGGTGGGAGGATAGGTTAGCCTGGTGATGGGTATTAAAGAGGGCACGTTCTGCGTGGAGCACTGGGTGTTATACGCAAATAATGAATCATGGAACACTACATGAAAAACTAATGATGTAATGTATGGTGATTAACATAACATAAAAAAAATGAGTAGAGAAAAAAAATATGCTCAACATAATACATCCTTAGGGAAATGCAAATTAAAATAGCAATGACCATACCACTGTACACCTATTAGAATGGCCAAAATCAAAAACACTGACAACACCAATACTGTTGAGGATGTGGACAAACAGGAGCTCTCATTCATCACTGATGGTAATGCAAAATGGTACAGCCACTTTGAAAGGCAGTTTGACAATTTCTTTCAAAACTAAATATACTCTTAAAGTACTTTCCAACAAGTGTGGTTCTTGGTATTTATCTAGGGAAGTTAACAAATTATCTATAAAAACTTGCAATGGAGGTGTATAGCACCTTTATTCATAATTGCCAAAACTTGGAAGCAACCAAGATGTCCTTCAATGGGTGAGAGGATAAATTGTGGTACATCCAAAGAATGGAATATTATTTAGTGATAAAATTGAAACAAACTATCAAGCCATGAAAAGACACAGGAATCTTAAGTGTATATTACTAAGTGAAAGAAGCCAATCTAAGAAGTCTACATATGATTATAAGTATGATTCCAACTACATGACATTCTGGAAAAGGCAAAAATATGGAAAGAGTTTAAAGGTTACTGGTTGCCAAGAGTTGGGTAGTGAGTAGGAAAGAATAGGCAGAGCACAGATGATGTTTAGGGTAGTAAAATTAGTCTACATGATATTATAATATCAGATATGTGTCATTAGACATTTGCCAAAGCCCATAGAATGTACAACATGAAGAGTGAACTGTAATGTAAACTAAGGCCTTTGGGTGATAAAAATATATCAATATAGGTTCATCATTTAACAAACGCACCACTCTGGTGAGGGTTGTTGATAATGGGGGAGACTGCGCACATATCCAGGGAGAGAGTATGTAGGAAATCTTTGTACCTTATGTTCAATTTTGCTGTGAACCTAAAATTGCTTTAAAAATAAGATTTAAAAAATCCTCCTCTCCCAAATATAAAAGCATGCTGATTGACTTTTGTGTCTTTATAGCATAGGGGCTGAGTTAATTTTAACATATAATGAAATGTACAAGTTGGCAAACCTTCATAGTTTAATTTATACTGGATTAAAATTACAGTTATACTTCGGGTCCCACTAAATTTCAATAATGTATACCCCATACAATCAGGGTAGTCATCATACATAAAATAAAGGACAAACAGGTACGGTTCATCTTAGCCATCAGAACTATTGCCATGCCTAAATTCTCTATAGCCATAACACCTATTGCCCAAAAATATTCCAGGACAGGCATGGGCACTCTTACCCAACAAGTAATAAATTTAAATAAAATTAATCTTTAGCACTTAAAATCAGCTTGATAAAGTGGGATTCCATGTACTCCCTGTTCAAAAATAATTAATATGACCCAATGTAAATGAAAACAGGGCCTTTAAGGATTGAAATTTCTTATACAAGACCTATTTAGAAAAGAAGGAAAAGCACTCATTTCACTTCTCAGAATATACAATATTGGGTTCTTGAATAAGGCATTCAATAAAAATTTCACCTCCCTTACCAGCGTCAGGTTTCAGGCCTCATAAATGCCATGCTGGCTTAAATAAGTTAAGTTTAATTAAATAAAATATGGCATATTTCAATTGTAAGTCAAATATCAAAGGTGACTTAGAGTAAAGAGTTTAACTCTTTTCTTTTATTTCTGATTATTGACAGCTTTCAAGTCCCACCCCCCCCCTCACACACACACACACACACACACACACACACACACACACACACACACATACTTTCTCCTATTGTCCCATTTCTGGGCAAGCCCAGGTGCTCCTTCCTGCGATACTTAAACCAGGCAAGCCCCAGCCTTTTGTAGGTGTCCTCACCCCAGCCCCACTCCCTAACCACAATAGAACTCAAAGCCAGTTACACCCCCTTTGCTCTCTAAAGCCATTTTCAGACCTGCTTGAGAGCTTGCTCTGCTCTCCTCAGAAAGACCATGTGAATAACAAATCTCTTCATACACTCTTGACACACTTGTGGCATTATCAGTCTCAACATTAAATCAAATTATGAGTAAGGAGTTGAGCCCATTTCCTATGGGATGACCATAACATGCACCAAGCCAATATTCTTAAGATCAGCAAAGAGAGGGCGCCTGGGTGGCTCAGTTAGTTAAGCGACTGCCTTCGGCTCAGGTCATGATCCTGGAGTCCCGGGATTGAGTCCCGCATCGGGCTCCCTGCTCAGCGGGGAGCCTGCTTCTCCCTCTGACCCACTTCCCTCTCATGCTCTCTATCTCTCATTCTCTCTCTCTCAAATAAATAAATAAAATCTTTAAAAAAAATCAGCAAAGAGAAAGAATCAATCATGTTGCCTTCTCTATATCAATTGTATTCCAGAATAACAAAATGCAGAAGAAATGAAAGGATGAGAAACATCAGATTGCAACTCTAGTGGAATACTGGGCTTAGACAACAATCATCTGTGAAAACCATCAGGTAAAATGTTGATGGGAAACTAACAAATTAGTCTGGAACCATCTGAACTGAACTGATAACCTTAATAGCCCTGAAAGAGAGACAACTCGCTATTATATGTTTCCTGATGAATGCAGTAGGAAGTACACAGCATAATTTGTTCAGTATTCTTACTAAATTATAATAAGAATCTAATCAAGGTTTTAGATTTAATTATTAGCTAATAGAAAATGTGGTAGGTAGAAGAACTTGTTAAATTTCACCATAAGATTGAAATTAGTGAAATATAGTACATGAAAATCCCATCAGAAAAATCAATGGGTTTCTTCCAAAAAATGGCATTAAAAATAGGAAAGGGAATAACTACAGATAAGATATACTAACCTATTACAATGTGTGGACTTTGTTTGGTCCTGATTCTAGCACATCAACTGTACCCTGTTTTGAGTTAATCAAGGAAATTTGTACACAGACCAGACATTAGGTAAGACATAATTCCTCTTATATTGAGAAATAATTATTAAACATGGTAGATGTGATAAGGGTATGATGATTTTTTTAAAGGGCTTATCTATTATAATATAGACTGTAGAGAAGTGAATGTAATGTGAGGAAGGAGGAGAGAATGTTAGGGATACATGTTATTGAAAATTATTAATGTCTTAGCTGAGACCTAATAAGTGGGTAGGAAGGGAAAGGAAGGTAATCCACATGAATCAAGTAGCACATGTGAAGCTGCAAATATCAGAAAGACCATAGTGTATCCAAGAAACTAAAAGACATGGTATGATTGTGTTGCAGAGCTTGAAAGGAAAGAGGTAAGTGGGAACACTGAAAGGTAATTGGCAGCTATGTCATGAAGGGCCTTGAATATTGTGATTAGGAGCAATAAGAAACCATAGAGGATTTTAAGCAGGAGGATGACATAATGATGTTTTTGCTTTAGCAATGTCACTTTAATTGTGTTATGTGGAATGGGTAAGTAGTGTAAAATTTAAGGCAAGAGGTCACTGAGTTAGAAGGCTTTCCAATAGTGTAACTGCTGTGCACTACTGGGTATTTACCCCAAAGATACAAATGTAGTAATCCGAAGGGGCACCTGCACCCCAATGTTTATAGCAGCAATGTCCACAATAGCCAAACTACAGAAAGAGCCCAGACGTCCATTGACAGATGAATGGATAAAGAAGATGTGGTATATATTTTTGCAATGGAATATTATGCAGCCATCAGAAAATGAAATTGTACCATTCGCAATGACATGGATGGAACTACAGGGTCTTACGCTAAGCAAAATAAGTAAATCAGAGAAAGACAATTATCGTATGATCTCACTGATATGTGGAATTTGAGAAACACTGCAGAGGATCATAGGGGAAGAGAGGAGAAAATGAAACAAGAAGAAACCAGAGAGGGAGACAAACCAAAAGAGACTCTTGACCATAGGAAACAAATTGAAGTCTTCTGGAGTGTCGGGGCTTGGGAGGGATAAGGTGGTTGGGTGATGGACACTGAGGAGGGTATGTGTCGTGGTAAGTGCTGCGTATTGTGTAAGGCTGATGAATCACAGACCTGTACCCCTGAAACAAATAATACATTATATATTAATAAAATAAAGAAGGCTTTTCAATAGTACATATGTGTAGAAAGGGACAGTACAATTTTAACAATATGAAGTAGAACGAACTGGCGAGACTCAGTGATTATATGTGAGGGGCATGAAGTTAAGGAAACAAAACAGGCAAGGACGATCCCAGGTTTCTCGTTTGTGGAAATAAAGAATAGCATTTTCTTTAAACTGAAATAGGGAACACAGAATAAAGAGCTAATTTTGGAACAAAGATCATTTGCAGCCTCACTGAATTTGAAATGTCTTCAACACACAAAAGTGGAGAGCTATCCATCAGTCAGTTGGACGTATGAGTTGGAAACTCAGAGATACATCTTTGACAATCATCAACACATACAATGTGCTTAAAACCATAGGAGTTCATGAGAAGGCCTGGAATAGTGTGCTTGAAAAGAAGAAAGCTGGTAAACAAACCTTAAGAACATTATATAACTAAGAACTAAGGGGGAGGAAACTCATTTTTAATCATCTGGTTCCAAAGTCTTGTGCTTAAAAATGGCTGCTATTTTGTTAAGCTAACCAAAGGTGGGTATTATGTCTTGTGTATTTGTGTTGGATTACTATTTTTAATTTATTATAAAATACGCAAGAGTTTGCATGATTTTTCTACTTTTTATCCATTTTATTGTCAAGTATATTTTGCCATTATAAACCATGCCACTATGAACATGCTTCCACATGTCTCTGGGCCCATAAACTATAATATTTTCCTTATCTAGAAGTTGGGTACAGTTCCAAGAGTTTCCTTAGGGTATGTATCTAGATGTGGAATTCATAGGCTGAAGGTGTACTAGTCAGTGTTCAACTGTGGGAAACAGAAACAACTCCAATTATTTTAAGGAGAGAAGTATGTGACATACAGAATTAAGTGATTGCAAAATCATTGAAGGGGCTGACAGGGTGGGCTCCAGACCTCTAGGAATAACTCAGAACCATTCTACCAAATGAGCCCATCCAAAGAATTTCACTGTGGCTACAAACAGAAAATACGAAGTCAGTAGGCCACTACCAGAACCATTAAATTGAAAAATGAACCACTATCATTGGGATCCCAGGATCAGGAAACCACAGCAACTGAACTACAATTATCTCTTAACTCTAATGAAATTAGTGACTTGACATTCACTGCTGGAACAAAACAAAACAAAACAGAATCAATGTTTGCATGACTTTGCCTGCCAACCAAAATGATACTTGAGGAATTGCCCCCATATCCCTTCTACTCTCTAAATATTGCTCAACTATATCAGTTGACAAAACCGAATGTGCTTCTGGAACTCTAACTTCATGGGAATCTGAGAAAGGTTGATTTTAGCTCTCAAGTTTTAAGAGAACAGAATGGCACAGTACACCAATGTGGAAATGAATGTTGTGGCACCTTTGTTATATCCACCTCACAGCCTCTGTGCATCTTAAACATGACCACACATTGGTGATAATCTCTGTCCTAGTCAATGTGAGCTAGCATTACAAAATACAATAGATTGGGTGATTTAAACAACAGAAATTCATTTCTCACAGTTCTGGAAGCTGGCAAGTCAAAGATGAAGGTGCCAGCCTATTTGGTTCTTGATGAGAATTCTCTTCCTGTCTTGCAGGCGGCCACCTTCTTGTGACCTCAAACAGGCAGAGACCTTATATCTCTTCCTCTTCTTGCTAGGACTCTAATCCCATGGTGTGGGGGTGGAGAGGGCATTCTCAGCATCTAGTCTAAACCTAATTACTTCCCAAAGGGCCCACCTCCAAAGGCCATCACATTGGGGGTTGGATCTGCAACATATGAATTTGGAGGAAAACATTCAGTCCATAACAATCTCCTATGTGGTTTATCAATAGGTATTCCTACTACTAATGGATGACTGCTCTTACTATTCAACATCCTCTCCAACACTTGGTATCTTCAAGGGTTTTTTTGTTTTTATCCATCTAATAGGTGCAAAATTTTATCTTATTCTGGTTTTAATTTGCATTTTTTGATTACTTGTTAGGCTGAGCACATTTTCACATGTTTCTTGGACATTTTAATTTCTTCTTAAGTTTAGATAACTTGTCATGTTTTTCTATTGAGCTGTTAATCTTTATTGTAATGATTTATAGGCAGTCTTTGTAAATTCTGCTTCCTAATTCTCTTCTGATTATATGCATTGAAATTATCTTCTAGTATATGGCTTACGCTTTACTTTTCTGTTATCATTATGCCATCTTTTCATGATACACTTTTAAATTTTTAGTTTATATGTAATAAAACTTAATTTTTTCTTTATACTGTATTCTTTTTGGATACTATTTACTATATTCTGCTTCTAGATTTATTAGATGATATTTTCTACCAGGGAGGTTCTTCATAACTTCTAAAAGATCTAAAGATTTAATTTGTATGGTAAGTTTTATTAATCTTCTCATATTAACTCTTGGATATGATGGGAGGTAGGAATTCAATATATATTTTATTCCTTATGAGTGCATCATTGTTTGAGCACCACTTTTTCTAACTAGATCAACCTTTCCTTACTATAGGAAATGCCTCCTCTGTTATATGTCAAGTTTCTGAGTCTCATTCTGAGATCTCTATTCCATCTATTTGTCTTTCCAGCACCACACATAAATGTCTTATATATACATCTCATTTTGTTCTATTAGCCTTATTTCTATACTTTGGTATTTGTCATTTCCTGCCTTCTTTTGGATTCATCCATTTTATTTTTATTATAATTATTATTATTCCACTTCTCTCCCCCCACTTCTTTGAGAGTCATTCCCTCTACTTTTATTATTTTAGTATTTAAAATCTCCTTTAAGCAGTTTGACAAGTGTGACCAATGGTTAAAATGGGACTCTTTCTCTCTCTAGAGTTTCAGCTTAAAAAAACCCAAGAACACGGCCAATAGATGCAAGTACTTGATAATGAATTGAGTAGTCTTAATCCCTTTTATATATTTCACCCATACCCCCATCCACCTCCCCACTGACAACTATCAGTTCATTCTCTATAGTCAAGTATCTGATTTTTTTGTCTCTTTTCTCTTTTGTTCATTTGTTTCGTTTCTTAAATCCCACATATAAGTGTAATCATGTTGTATTTGTCTTGCTTCAACTATTTCACTTAGTACTGTATCGTCTAGACCCATCCATGTTTTTGTAAATGGCAAGATTTCATTCTTTTCAAGGCTGAGTAACATCCCATATATACCACATCTTCTCTAGCCATCCATCTATCGATGGACACTTGGGTTGCTTCCATATCTTGGTTATTGTAAATAATGCTGCCATAAACATAATGATGCACACGTCTTTTTCAATTAGTGTTTTCATTTTTCTTGGGTAAATACCCAGCAGTAGAATTACTGGATCACATGGTAATTCTATTTTTAATTTTTTTGAGGAGCCTCCATACTGTTTTCCACAGTGGCTGCACGATTTTGCATTCCCACCAGCAGTACACAAATGCAATAGATGCAAGTACCTCCATATGTAAAAACAAATGTGTTAGATCATTATGAAGAATTTGCAAACCTGTTCTGCTACCGCTATAGGCTACCTCCAAGGCATATGAGAGAAGGCTGGGGATTCATTAGCAGTAGATTAGAATTAGAAAGTTCATTGGAAGATGTTGTCTTTGCAGTGCTGTTCACTTTCCCTTTGCCCCATCTCCACAAAGCCAAGGGGCTGCTTACAGAAATACTTGGAAAACTAACTTGTACTACTTGAAGTTTGTGGATCACAAAGCTGCTGGAAACTGATTCCCTCTTTGAGAAGCCTGAATGTGGCTGCTACATGGAGCCACCCTGACACCACGGCATGTAGACTGGGCTATGGTGCAATAAGCCATTGGTTGGCCTAATGGCTCTGGGAGAGACAGACTTGCATAGTTTTTAAGCAAATCCTTCTTACCCATGAGGCCCAAGAGGGGCAAAGTAACCCAACAGAGAAAAGTCTTTGTGTAGGATGAACTACAAGAAGACAGAGACTGAAGAGAGAGATACAACACCTCTCTGGTGGTGGAGGGTGCATTTCCCATGTTAAGGCATGAGGAAAAGGAGCTCTGCCATAAGGAAGAGTCTGTGGAAACCCACAAAACAGCCACATGAGAGAAAGGGCCAATATTTATGTGTCCGTTAAACATACGACGACACATTGGAACCTAAAAAACCCTGGAACTCAAACCTAAAATATGATATTAAATGTTTATTACACTGAAGAGCCGCAACGCACTCTAGGCAACATGAAAAATGTGGAATATCCATTGGAATATAATTATTTCTTACTTTTTTTCTCTGTCCTAGTCACCTTCTTAGGGATGTACCTCATAAGCTACAAACATCAAATATTTTACAGATGATAAACAGGAAGATAAACAGGATGTTTTAATAAGTCCTTAAACAGCTAATTTACCCTATTACAATAAAGCTGCTGTAGGGAAAGATTATTATAGCCGATGGCCAAGGGCTGACTGAATCTTTAATTGTTTATGTGATTGTGGATTGCAAAACATTTGAATAAAATAAATGGATAACTCTAGAGATGATCTTTTTTAAAAAAAAAATTAGATGTTTTTTTTAAAAGCCCTCAATTTACTCTATATTTCCTAAATCATTAATGGAGTCTTTGATTTTCAACATGAAGAACATCTGAAGAGCTCGGAACACATGATGTACACCTGCATCATTAGATTGACTCAGTGCTGGAGGAAGGATAATGCAATGCATTTGTGTGACCATCACTCAGCTGCTGCCATTACCAGCCAGTCACCATCATTGCCAATGCTCTGTTTCTTCTTTTAGGTTCTTTTCTGAAATCTGAAACTCAATTGACATTTGCTAAAGTGTAAAGCTTCCAATAAGCCTTGGCTCATTTTGGTGTGAAATTAAACTCTTCAAACAGTGTGTGGATCTAGGCTAGATTCCAGCTTCTTATAGTCCCTATCTCTATCCATCCTCAAGAATCCTCCTCGCTACCACTGTCTCTTTATGGGGAAATCCCTTTGGCTTGACTTATTCCTTCTTGCCTAATGTACAAAAGCCAGGTGGCCTTCTTCCCAGACTTGAATTCATTTGCCAACTCTTTCTCTCAACTTCTAGGGAGGACAAAATAGGGGAATCCTTTCCTCATGTAATTGGAAATGTTGTTAAGATTTTGTTTTAAAGAATATCAAAGTGAAAATATCTGGGATCTCTAAATTTTCTGTCAATCTTCTGATTGTCTCGTAATTAGTTGAAGTCAAGTGTTACAAAGCAGTCAATCCTCTGACAAAACTTTAAAAAACTAACAATGTTGTCTTTGAGGTTTCATGTATGTGTGAGATATAACAATAAAGTTGACAAGAGCAAGTCCCAACCAAGTATAAACTAAAAAGAAATGGAAACTATTTTTTCCTAACTTGTGTGATTTGTAATAAGAGTGAAGATTGATTTGAATTTTAGAAGAGTAAGAAAATCATTGCTTTAAGTTCCTAGCACACCGGAACAGGATTATAACAAAATAGACACAAAAGGTCATCATTGATTATGAGACTGATTGTTTGGAGACTCTTTCACACAGATATGTTAAGCAAAAAATTTTTTAATTAAAGAAATTTAAACAGAAGCATTAAATACCAACACAGTGAGGTTCTTCTCCCAGAAATTTGCTGGGAAAATGGATTTCCATCCACAAAACAAAGGTTCAGACAAAATCTGTCTTTCTGCTTCCAAGGAAAACAATTTTTCCCTAAAATGTTTCTGTAATTCTCGGGGCGCCTGGGAGGCTCAGACCATTGAGCTTGCAACTCTTAGTTTTAGCTCAGGTCATGATCTCGTGGGTCATGGGATCAAGATCCCCTGTAGGACTCCATGCTGAGTGGGAGTCTGCCTGAAGATTCTCTGCCTCTGCCCCTCCCCCCCAAATAAATAAATAAATCTTTTAAAAAATAAAATGTCTCTGTAATTCTCAAACTGAGCGAATCGCTGCTGCATTCTACATTACTTACTTGGCTGTGTCTAAATCACCCTTCCTCCTTTTCATTTTCCAAACCTTTTAAGGTCAACCGATATCTTATGCTAGGAAAGGCCATGCTGCAGTTACAAATAATTTCTTATTCTGGTATAAGATCAGGACTGGCACAGTTCTCTTCCATGCAGTAACTCAGAAATCTAGGTTGCTTCCATTTACAGCTGGAACATGCAGGCTCTAGGTCACCACAGCAGGAAAACATAAGGATGAGGTGGCTCACTGGCTCTTCTTCACCCAGCGAAGGGTACACTCACCTCTCTTTGGCTAGAATCATACATGCAAGGGAGGCTGGGAAGGATAGAGGAGGGCATGTTTAGCTGTTGAGAGCTAATCATTTCTGACACAAGACTGAGCTTCTGGAGATATGTTCATGCTTTCTCTCTTTACCTGAGATTTCCTAATGTAGTTTTACTCACCATGAAAGAGCATTGCGTGTGTGCATGCGTGCATGTGTGTGGTTTTATTCCAATCTTAGCATCTCTTGCTCTTAGAGTGTATTGAATTTCTCAGTAACTTGGGAACACAGTTTTTAGTAAAGTTTACTCTTTCCAGGTAATTCGAGTTAGACTGAAGGTAGGGTGGGAGTGAGTTGCTTGTTGATAGAAGCCCAGCTGCCTCTTTTTTCATGGACAAAGAAAATGAAATGTGGGTCTCAGGTATGGAGGGGTTCTTTTAATTTATCTAAAGAGTTTGTCATGTAAGTCTAGTTCTTCTATGGTTACAAGAGAGTTAAAAAAGACAAAGTCCTGATGTATCCATTTAGAATGCACCACTGTAAATCTACTGCATGTTATTACTTGCCAACATGTATTTTTCATGTTTTAATAAACCACAAGACAGCTTTCACAGTCTGACTCACTTGGAAAAAGTAGAAACTAGTTATCATGTTCTTTCAGAGAATGAATTCTCATCAACAAGCCTGGTGACCAGCTTAAGCAAAAATGAATATGAAATTGCCAATACGGTATAGGAGGAAATGTGTGCTGCTATGTTAAAAAACATCTTCATTTCATGTGGGAAGCACACAGAACCACAATGGATGATATTCAGCCTGAGTTAAAACGGATGCCAGCCCAGAATGGAGAGAATATGGCGAGAAAAAGAAAAACAATAGCAGAGGTCACCTGGGTGGCTCAGTCAGTTAAGCACCAGACTCAATCTCAGTTCCAGTCTTGATCTCAGGATCATGAGTTTGAGCCCCATGTTGGGCTCCATGCATGAAGCCTTCTTAAAAAAAAAAAAAAAAAAGATATAAACTTTGGAGCGCCTGGGTGGCTCAGTCAGTTCAGTGTCCAGCTCTTGGTTTCAGCTCAGGTCATGATCTCTGGGTCAAGGATTGAGCCTCGCGCCAGGCTCCACACTCAGCACCCAGTCTGCTTGTCCCTTTCCTCTGCTCCCCACCCCAAATAAATAAATAAAATCTTTAAAAAAAATAAAAAGTACAACTAAATGACTATAGTGTGAGACCATGATGTTCCCCCAGCAGGTTAGGTCAGGTGGTTTGCCTATGCAGATCATCATCCTTGCAGACTTTGCTTCACATCTAAAAGATAAGCAAATTGATAAAGAATAAACCACAGTAAGGCCCTCCTGCTACATATGTAGAAGAATGCATGTAATTCACTGGGCCCCAAGGGTCTTATTAAGTCACAACCCTGAAAAAGGTTTCAAAATATACTATGGCATATAGCTAGTTAGTTTAGTTTGGTTAAACATTGGAATTCCCAGTGCCATCCACACATACCTACATCCGTACACACAGAGCAACACGATCACACACACAGATAAAGGATTATACATCTAAACTAGTGTTTCTCAACTGGGGGTGATTTTCTCCCCCAGGGGACATTTGGCAATTTCTGGAAAAATTGTTTTTCAAAACTCTATGGATGTTCCTGGAATCTAGTGAGTAGGGGCCAGGAGTGCTGCTGAGCATCCTACAATGCACAGAACAGCCTCCCACAACAAATAATTATCCAATTCAAAATTCCAGTAGTGCTACTGTTGAGAAATCCTAATCTATATGTTAATAATCATGTCTCTGAGTAATAAAATTAATAGTTATTATTGTTTTTTCTTTGTGCTCTTCTGTACTCTGGATTATTTATAGAAACTAGGTGCTTGTTTTGGTTTTATTAATCAGGGTAAAGGCAATTATTTTAACCTATTTTAATCAATTTAAATCAAAGATGTTTTACTCAGAAAACCTTGGGGATAGATAGATGATAGATAGATAGATAGATAGATAGATAGATAGATAGATAGATAGATGATAGATAGGTTTCTATTATGTGACCTTCCAATTCCAATAAATGTGTACTGCTTTCCACTGTGATAGCTATTCCTTAACGTCTCAGAATTGCATTGCTGTAATTCTAAGGCCGAATTTTCTATTATCCCAACACCATTTATCGAAGACTGCCTTTTCCCCATTGTACATCCTTGTCTCCTTTGCTGTAGATTAATTGACCATATAGGTATGGGTTTATTTCTGAGCTCTCTATCTTGTTCCATTGATCTATGTGTCTATTTTTGTGCTGGTACCATACTGTTTTGATTGTTATGGCTTTGCAGTAGACCTCAATATCTGGGACTGTGATACCTCCAGCTTCGTTCTTCTTTCTCAAGATTGCTTTGGCTATATGATGATACACTTATCATAGTGAGCATTTAGTAATGTATAGAGTTGCCAAATCAGTGCATTGTAAACCTGAAACCAATGGAATATTCTATGTCAATTATGCTTCAATAATAAGTTTTTTAAAAATCTGAATTTCCTATTTATCATTCTTACAGTATGCCCACAATGTGGAAAGAATTCAAGCACCAGCTGGTAACCAGCCTGATCAGAAGTTGCGAAAGACAATTCTTCATTATCCTGAACTATGCCAAACATTGTAGGATTCCTATCATCTCTGTTCCCCACTTATTAAGTGCTGGTAGGGCTCCTTCCATTCAGTCATATTAACAATGAAAAATACTCAAATACATTCTCAAATAACTCTGGCTGAGAACCACTTGACTAAGTGGTTTCTGGTGGTTTATTCCAATCTTTTGATTCTTTGATCTCCCACATACCAAATGGAAAAAAAAAAAACAACAACAAACAAACAAGCAGACAAAAAACTTTTCCTGATTCTTCCATTTCAATAAAACATGCTCCTTAAATAGAACCATCAATATTCCCAGACTTCTCTGTTGAAAAATGTCATTTTATAGATATACTTGGGTTTTTATCAACTAAACGAAACTACATTGAAGAGACAAAACAGTAAATCATAACTAAAGTTCTAAGTGTAGCCAGTGGAACTGAATGTTTGTTAATAAATGTTGACATGTGATTGGTAAGAGCATTTTCATAAATTTGACATTTCTCTCTACTGTTATTATCTTGAATTTCTGCCTGATTGCCTCTAATTTCCAAGTCCTAAAGTAATTGCTATAAATAGCCAAAGTTTCCTAATCTCCATGACATATTTTCCTACATTTGGTCAGATGCATTATTGTCTAAAGAGTTACTTTTAGCAATACTGCTCTAGGATATCATAACTACATTTTTGCACTATTCTGAGTAAAATACTGCATCTTAAAAATTCCATATTTTAAGAATACAAACTTTATTAATGGTAAAATAAAATTTTATTCCATGAGGAGGATATATTTTTGAGACAAATTGTAATCACATAGATTATTAGTGACCTTGAGTTTATTTTATTAAGGTAAAACAAAATCCTTTCAAAGCTCATCTTGTTGGTTGCCATGGAAGGGAAGCAGTGAATGGCAAAAAAATTTGAGCACCTAAATTGGGGTTCTAGAAGCATATTGGGCTGAGATGCAGAGGAGACTATCTTAAGTTAGAGTTACAAGCAGAAGAGAAAGAAAAGAAACAGAGATGGTTTTTTAAAAGGTGAACTATAAGCAACTAAGTATCTACTTAAGCCAATAGCAGTGGCACACTAAACTAATAGGAAGTTAATTTGATTTTAATTCAAAAAGACTTGGGATGTTTTGATTGGCAGATAATTTAAATTTTAAATTTAAATTTTATTTATTTTTTTGAGATTTTTATTTATTTGTCAGAAAGAGAGAGAGAGCACAAGCAGGGGGAGCAGCAGAGAAAGAAGGAGAAGCAGGCTCCTCACTGAGCAAGGAGCCCGATGTGGGACTCGATCCCACAACCCTGGGATCATGACCTGAGCCAAAGGCAGATGCTTAACCACTGAGCCACCCAGGCATCCCTTAAATTTAAATTTTAAATATATAACATATATGACAGGTAAAATTTAAGGAAAAAAATACTTGATTTTTAGATTTAGAAACATTTTTACTGAGGACTATATGATAGCCTTTCTTTAACCTTTTATTATGGGAAATTTCAAATAGATAAAATAGTAAAGACTACGTATGATGAGCCCACAGGTGTATGTTATCCAGTGTCAACCATTGTCACCACAAAGCCAATCTCAGTCTTTGAATATGTTTTAATTTTGAGTAACGCCTATCTGACTGCATGCATTTAGGAACATCTTCCCCCAAAAGCCTGAACATAGCCTGGATAATCTCCGGATTTCCGTCTTCAGTCTCTAGTTTTAGTATATGTGCTGCCGAAGCGAGCACTCATCTTCAGTCTCTAAAGAATAACTTCAGAAAGATTAAGATCCCAGATAAAACCTCAAATTGCCCACACCCACCTACTTTTTATTCCTTCAAAAATTCCACCAAAACAGCAATAACTAGATTTTTCCCCTAACAGTTTCTCATAGTAATTAGGAATACAGGAAAGAGGACAATAGCAATAAGGTTAAGAAGCTAGAAACAGATGGAATAGTAGTATATAACTGAAATGGGAATGGGGCAAAGCTAGAAACCCATTCCATTTATATCTCTGAAGAGTTTGGGAATGGAAAGTTCCAAATCCCAGAATGCTAACAGTCATCTTTCACCTCCACACACATGAATAGAAGATCATTCTTTACAGAATCTGACCAACCTAAGGTAAAAGCCTTAAAAATGGAAGTATGGTCTTCACAACTAAACTATCCAGCCAGATAATTTACACAATCTGACCAACCTAAGGCAAAAGCCTTAAAAATGCAAATATGGTCTTCACAACTAAACTATCCAGCCAGAAGTGAAGTTCATAAATGGTGAACTCCCTTCATATTCTCAAAGTTCTCAGAGTTTTGAGTACCCCACTTTTGAATATGAGACAACTGGCTATAGCAGGCACCTGAGGAAAATGTCTCACGTGAGAAGCTGAGATCACAATAATCAAACAGGAAAAGCAATTTGAAGGAAGAATGGACTACAGAGTGGCAAGAACTTTAAAAACAAAAAACAAACAAAAAAACCCCTCTCTAATCAATACCCTCAGAGACACAAAAGAAGGTGTTACAACCATGAAACAAGAGTAGAATATCATTTAAAAAATAAAAGGCACTCAGAGCAAAAAGAGAGTCCTTTGAAATGAAAATGTGTATGTATATATATGATAGATGATATGCAAAACTCAATAGCTAACACTGAGTATATATGCCACAAATGGAAGTAAAGAAGGAAGGGGGCTGTTGGGTGACTCAGTTGGTTAAGCATCTGACTCTTGATTTCGGCTCAGGTCATGAACTCAGGGTCATGAGACTGAGCCCCACATTGGGCTCCGTGCTGGGCGTGGAGCCTGCTTAAGACTCTCTCTCCCTCTCCCTGGCCCCCACCCCATGCTCACTTGTGCTCATTCTCTCTCTCTCTCTCAAATAAATAAATAAATGGAAGGAAGGAGAGGGATGTGTGTGTGTGTGTGTGTGTGTGTGTGTGTGTGTGTGTGTGATGGGAACAAAGGAAAACAGAACCAAACACTTGCTTTCCATAGCAGGGAGTCACTATATACTGTCTAAAACTAAAAAATCAAAAAATAACAGTATAAGCATGTCATTTAGAAATGTGACATAAATACCTCACAAATACACATACACGCTCCCCAAGACAGACAGGATAGGTACTAGAAATAGATAGATAATAGATAGACCTTTACAAAATGTGAAAATGATTTCTCTGAAAAGGGGAAAATGGACAAGAGAAAAAAGAGGAAGACTAATGCTTTCCATGTCAAATCTTATTTATTAAATTAAGTTATTTGATTCTTAGAATGATTTAATTAGATTAACACTTGAAACACTTATAATTTTGCTTACAATTTTAAAACTGCAACATTGACAAAAAAAGAAAAAGAAAGCCTTGTTAGATGTCTTTGTGTTACTCGTAAATTTCTTTTGGAGTGTCTCCTCATATAATCCACCCACCCCCCCCCCCCATCTTCTAACACTGCTTTCTCTGTTTCTGTGAGAAAGCTGCTGCTACAAGGCTGATTTGAGAATGAGCTTTGACAAAAGTTATGAAAGTGAAACAGAAAACAACTGACCTACATAGTGTTTAATATGTCCACTGGGCACACAACATTTAATTAGCTGAAATGTGTTGACAAAGTAAGACCTTCCTGTTGGCTCGACAATTTTACATCAAAACAAGATCCTACAAAACACTGACTGAGATAATAAATTGCTGGATTGCTTACAACCAGGTTCTATCTACATGTACTCTGTCTTGGGAGGAGCTTAAAGAGTGCTATGGAGCTCTAAAAACCACTAGTAGGCATTCACGAGATGATGATTTTCAGCCACTAGAGACTTAACATGAAAGGACAAGACCGAGTTGGCTGCAGCCCTACTCTGAGTTATGTGTTGATGAGAAGCAGATCTCTGAACCCTTTGTGGCCAAATTGTTAATTTCCTCTACCTCATTTTTTTAATTACTGACATATTATTGATGGCTCTAAACACCTCCATCTGCACCAGCCCCCATGATCTCATTCCTTCCTACCTCCACCACCACCAGAAAAGTACAAAAATACAGACATTTAAAAGAAAAGAAAAGAAAAAGAAAAATACAGACACTCAGAGCTATCAGTCTGTGATATAAGTCATATGGAAACAATGTAGCAATGTGAAGCATAGCTGTTTGTACTCCTTGAATCCCCTATTTTGGAACACGTCTGACAAGATGTGAGAACAGTGTGTTCTTTTAAGTAGATTAATATTTAATATGTATAGAGGGCTCTTACTAAATCATAAATATGCACACGGAAACTTCCTTCCAAACAGTTCAAAAGAAATGCAAAGATGTCTAACTAAATGAGCTAAAAATTAGGGCACGAAAGTAACAGGAGAATACCATTACTTATGATTTCTGTGGCCAGACATTCTAATCACTAATGTTATACTGGAATTAATAATCATCCTAAATTGTAGGATGTACTAATATTTAGTTATTGTACTAATTATACTAATATTTAAGTTAATATAATGAGAATCACTTCAAATAGTTAATTTTATAATTAGTATAGTTCTCTTATTGCTGGTTTAATTTATTTCCTTTAGTCTTTTAGGGTATAGCAAGCTTTGAGCAATCAACACGAGGAAAAATGAAATAAAGTTTCAAAATGCACTCCTTCTAATTCTTTTTAGGCTTGTTTTTTACAGAGCAAGTTACTGGGATGCCTGCAGTGGTTCAGTCATTAGGTGTCTGCCTTTAGCTCAGGTCATGATCCCAGGGTCCTGGGATCGAGCCCTGCCTCTTGCTCCCTGCTCAGTGGGGAATCTGCTTCTCCTTCTCCCACTTCCCCTGCTTGTGTTGCCTCTCTCTGTCAAATAAGTAGATAAAATCTTTAAAAAAAAATAAAGGTAAGTTATTTATGTCCATCTAAGTAAGACTATACCACCATTTTTCTGTGAGGTAAAGGTCACGTCTGTGGTTTAATCTTTATTTCTAATTTTCTCATCATTTAAAAACTGTAACCGGGTGATAATTGGTGTTACCAAATTGTCTGACACTGGGTGGGAAGAGTTCTGGGTACTTTCACTCCGTATAGGTCCAGGTAAAATAAGAATTGTCAAATAATCCATATAGGCTCCAAATGATTATAGGTTCATTTGACACATGCTCACGAACTCTTCTTTTCATGACTTACTTTAGAGTCCTGTCCAGAGGCAGTAGGGGAAATATAGCTGATCAATATCTTTATACTTATTGAAAATAAAATTATATTTATTTTTACATATTTTTCATGATACTTCAAAGATTTCTGACAGAGGTTCAGCAATATCATCTTCAAGTTTCCTGTTTCCTGCAAAAGACTTTGTCGGGATTTAGACTGCTGAAGCCCTCAGAGACTGCAGAGCGGACATTTCAGAGGTGGCAAGGAAGCCCAGCCATTATGCACAAACTCTTGTCCATCAATAGCTGAAGGCTTTCCCCGAAAAGACCAACTCAAATATCAGACATTCCAGACGAATGCCGTTTCAGACTGAAAAGTCTCTACCTCTCCAAGGACTTTGGGTTTCAACCTCTTTCACTGATATTTGTTCTACATTTTTTTATTAAAAATAAAGATATTTCTTAGAAAATAAAAGGAATATTAGTTATTTCTTCGACATTGGAACTTAAATTTCTCAGATCTTTATTATTCTGCCTTTAGTTCCTACGACAGCCATTCCAGTTGTCTACAGCAATTTTCTGAAGCCTTAGTTTATTCCAGATTTCACAGTTCTTTGGTTTATTCATATTCATCCTTACCTGGCTGTCCCTCATTTCCTGTTTTGCCATGTTCTTTCCAAATCTGACCCAATCTGAGAACACCCATCTTAGGTTGGGTTCTATCAGAAGACTTTAAGAAAGGTCATGAGTACAAGGTCATCCTAGGAAGCACCCATAGAAGACAGAGTAAATGAGGCAGGGAAAGGATGTAAGTCAATGTAATGTGTGTTAAAAAAGCAGGATACCGCTGTGGGTGGAAAACAGAGGCTCTATTTTGCTGGAGAGCTTGGGAAGCTCCATAGAGACTACCTCAGGGGCCAAGGGAGCTGACATACTATGCATACTTTTGTCAACTATCATTGAAGTCTTCTACCAAAGAAATTAATTATAAAAACATGTCTAGGCTGCTTCTTGCATGCTGAGAACGCTCCACATTCCCAAGAAAAGTCTCAAGCAAAGAGTTACAAAAGTTTACAGTAGAAAGCTCTTGGGTCAGTTCTGCAAGCACAGGAATTATATGTGTCCAATGGATAGGAACAAGGATACTGATAGCATCTGCTACAACACACTAAGATGGATTAATATGTCTCTTTAGAAGACAGTTATTTTAGTTATTTTAGAGAGAGGGCAGGGGGGAGGAGCAGAGGGAGAGGTAGAGAGAATCTTAAGCAGACTCCACGTTCAGCATAGAGCCTGAGATCATGACCTGAGCTGAAACCAACAGTCAGCCTGCTAACCAACTGCACCACCCAAGTGCCCCAGAAAACAGCCATTCTTTATTTTGAAGAGATCATTTTCTATATCATTGTTAGAGTGTGTTTTCTGAGACTCCAAATCCTACTGAGACATCCCTGTTAACAGCCACAGAACACAGAATCCTACTATCTTTCCCTCCATTTTTTTGAAAGTTGTATCTCTAGTGTCTAGGGTAAACATTCAAGTGATTCAATTGTTCTTTTCTCCCATTCCTCTAGCATGGTAATGCCACCACCTCCTAGCGTCAACTAGTAGGCAAGGCTCTCAGTGTTCTCATCCATAAAATGAGGATAATAGGAATATTTATTTACTAGGTTGCAAAGATTAAAGAGGTTAATATAGGTAAAATACATATCATAGTTCTTGTAAAATAGTAAACACACTAGCATTAGGTATTATAACATAATTACTCTTATTAATTACTGCTTTCTCTAAAGACTTTTAAACGTCTGCTTTTCTCTGGGGCACCTAGGTGTGTCAGTCAGTGGAACTTCCGACTCTTGATTTTGACTCAGGTCATGATCTCAGGGTCCTAGGATCCAGCCTGCGTTGGGCTCTGCCTTCAGCGGGGAGTCTGCTTGGAATACTCTCTCCCCCTCTCCCTCTGCCCCTCCCCCACCCTGCTCTCACGCACTATCTCTCTTTCTCCCAAATCTTTAAAAATAAATAAATAAATAAATAATAAACTACTACTTTTCTCCTTAGTCAAAATTATGCCTGAAAAATAGTTCCCTTTGTCTCTAAAACATTCTAGGATAGGGCTTCTCAACTGGAGCACTATTAACACTTGGAGTTGGATCAATTTTATTTTGGGGGGAGAACCATCCTGTCCATTGTAGGGCATTGAGCAATGTACTTGCCTTCTACTTACTGTATTCCAGTAGCACCCTTGCCCCAAATTATGACAGCTAAAAAAATGTCTTCAGACATAGTCAACTGTCCTCTAGGGTTGGGGCTCAAAAATGTGACAGCAAAAATAATACATGACACAGAAATAAGCAGTCAATAAATATTTGTTGAAAGAAAGGAATTAAAGGGAAGTAATAAAAGGAGTGAAAAATGAGGGAAAGGAGGGAAGAGTCAAAATGGGAGAACCGGCGGAAAGAGAGAGGCAGAGACAGAGATTCCTTGTGAATGGCAAGAATTTGTCCTATGTATGCATTTAGCTAAATGAGAGTATCAGTACATGATCTGATGGCTACAGTCCTCCAGTGCTGCTGCCATATACTGTCTCTGTGCCAGTTCCATGATCAGATTCAGGGATATCCAATCTATGTACTTGACCTGGGAATGCAGTTCTCTGTTACTTACATTCTATTCCCCTTTGATTCTGTACCCAAATATTCCCCAATCTACCTCAACTTTCAGGGTTCATGAGTTTTTATGGTAGCTAAATGTTGTCTTAACAAATGATATTACTTGAGCTCTTCTGCTTTGAGCTCTATTATTTTTGAGCAATCTATAACTGCCTGGTCCAACATGGTAGCTAGTAGCCAATATACTTAGCATTATATATATATACTGATCAGTAATTTTTATTTGATTACCTATTGAAATGATAATATTTTGGACATATTGACATTTTTTTTTACTTTTTACTTAATTAATATGTACCCAGAATTAGCAAACTATGTAGTTGAAGGCACACTCCTCCAGACTGACAAATGTGCCCAAGATTTCTGACACTAATTTCAAGGAGTTACAGTCCAACTAAATGTTAGAGAGAAAACAGCCCTCACTTCAGGCATCAACTACAAGTTTGTAGGGGTTTCTTTTTTTTTTTTTTTTAAAGATTTTATTTATTTATTTGAGATAGAGAGAATGAGAGATAGAGAGCACGAGAGGGAAGAGGGTCAGAGGGAGAAACAGACTCCCTGCCGAGCAGGGAGCCCGATGCGGGACTCGATCCCGGGACTCCAGGATCATGACCTGAGCCAAAGGCAGTCGCTTAACCAACTGAGCCACCCAGGCGCCCCATTTGTAGGGGTTTCTAAAACCACTCCCAGTTTGGGTAATTCACTAAAAGAGTTTGCAGAACTCACTGAAAGCTGTCATACTCACAGTTATGATTTATTACATGGAAAAGATACAGAGTAAAATCAGTGAAGAGAAGAGACTCATAGGGTAGAAGTTAGGAAGTTCCACTGGTGTCAGGATGTAATACCATCTCCTGGCGTCAGTGTATAACAATACACACAGAGTATTGCCAACCAGGAGTGCTCACCCAAGCTTTGATATCCACAGTTTTTATTGAAGATCATTACAAAAGCAAGATTGATTGATTGATGTCCTACATGGTTGAACCAAGCCTCCAGGTAAACTGATACCATATGATCCAAAGCCCCCACCTTAAATCACCTGGCTGGTCTTTCTGGCCTGGCCAGCCCCGACTCTCAGACCACTGAGTATGGTTGGTCTCACCTTACAACTGCTGTTGCTGGCCTCCACTCTGAACAAAGACACTACTATCAGGTATGACATAAATTAGTCCTAGAAGCAAGCACAAAACAAGCACAACTCTTGGATCAAGTCCAAATTCTTTGATACACAATGTGGCTACTAGAAAATGTTAAATTAGATACGTGGTTTACATTATAGTTCTTTTAAATAATACTTATCTTTACCTTTTGAGAGCCAAAATTCTTGTAGTCAATCCTATCATACTAAATCTCAGTAAATATCTTTGATTCATATAACCAAATTGTGCCATTTTCTGTCACCTTAAGTATTTCTCTTTGTTTTGTTTTTTTTTTTTTTTTCATTTCCAGTATGACCTATGGGAAGTTTCTCCATGTTATTCCACTTCCTAGGTCAGTTTAGGATAACAATATATTCACGTGTTATAGAATCCCCCTTCTATTTTCAGCTGATCCAGCTGGCAGATCTCTTAGCAAATGAATTTTCTCCATCCTTGGAGCTCCACTTTTCTGTTATGACCTCATAATTTTGATAATCTTAAACCATTCCCCAGGCATGACATCATCTAGCAACCGAGTTCTTAATTGACATATCCTCCTTTCTCTTCTATAGTCTGTACCTTGTATAGAAAAGAAGAGCCTGAAGCTTCATAGACCCTAGACAGGCTTTCTGGGTCTTTTTCAGAAGTTTTATTAATCCTTTAAACATCATAAAATCAGAATAATCATCTACAACTTTCACCATGTCCCCCATGTAAATACTCCAAAGACATGGTCCTCTTCTCAGTTAGCTGTTTCAGGACTATAGACAGCCCTGTCTTGTTCAATACTTTGACTGTTAATCAGTCTGATATAAAGTTGTTTGGTTCATGCACCATTTCTTCAATACCTGTGGTGTGATATTAAGCAAGGGTCTTAAAAAGATGAAACGGAAAGTTTTTACTTTCAGTGAATTCTCAGCCTGTAGTGGAAATTTAGCAAAAAAAAAAAAAAGCCTTACACAGCCAGTGCATTTTAAGATTATGAACTCTAGGGGACAGGCAGTTTGAAGACAGACCAAGAGCTGAACTCTTCAGTCCACAGACTGTGGACTCTCTGAGGAATTTATTTTATACTATAATTAATCTGCACCTTCTCAGAAGAATTGAAAACAATTGTTGGGTTTAATAAGACTTCAGTTAAGAAATATTCACTCTTAAGGAATGTGTGTTGCAGCAACTGGGTAAAAGCAAGTCAATTAGCTGTGTCTTTGCAATTGTGATTCCTAAGTCCTGGATCTTATGAGGTTAAAACAGTCTATTAATTATGGTTAGTCTGCGTTCATCTTCCTATACCACTTTCTTCTGCCATGTGGCATATACTTTTTATGAACACATTAAATGGAAATGACAATCACTAATGCAAAACCAAACCCACTAAGTCGTCCTGCTGTGATTAGCTGTGGAAGTGGGCATTGTATGGGATTCTGCAGCCTCAAGCAGATCTGTTGATGACTTCCATTCCCTGGCAAAACCGCTGAGAAGGACTCTAATAGATATTACATCTGCTCATATGCTGTTGCTTGTCCTTCCTTCATGC
Source organism: Zalophus californianus (assembly GCF_009762305.2). Taxonomy (NCBI): domain Eukaryota; kingdom Metazoa; phylum Chordata; class Mammalia; order Carnivora; family Otariidae; genus Zalophus; species Zalophus californianus. The sequence continues at coordinate 89,995,867 of NC_045598.1, forward strand.
TTATTCTGCCCTAGCTGACTTTGCACATCTGTTGTAATTTGGTGAATAATAATAAATACCCTTCTGCAATGTGCGATGCTTCAAGGCACAAACAAATAAAAAATCATTTAGACACTGAGATTGGGGAAATAATCACATGGTATCAGGGACCATCTCATTGTAGCCATCTTGTGCCAGACTAGGAGTTTGGATAGCCAAGTCTTGATCTAATATTTCTCTTCCCTTACTGAAAGCTCATAGGGAAGGATATCTCTTAACTTTTCTGTCTCAATCATTCATCTGAAGAGTAGGGATAGTTATAGCCCGTCTTGTTGCTTCAGAGTGGCTATAAACATTAACTGAGATTCTCTTTTTTTTTAAGTACTTAAAAAGTCTCTCACAAGCCTGTAGGGACAACATTTTCTTTAAGGTTTTATTGACCAAGGCCTCATTTTTATACTCCCTAAATGAGATGGTTTTCCATAGCACCCACAATTATTAGTGCCTTCCAAAGAACAGGTTTAAAATTCCTATTACTAGTTCATAAGCCTTAAGTTGTCTTCTGAAACAGAGATCATAATGTTTTGATCACCCATAAAAAGCTATTAAGGCAGGAGCTAAGAATCTTCTGAAATATGCATGCTAGTCAGGGAAACCTCAGAGCTTTGGCTGCAACTAAAGACCACAGTTTCTGGAAACTCTTTATATTTCTTCTTTCTTGTCAACAGGTGACTGTAGTTTTCCCTTCATTACAAAAACATTGCCTGACAAATAGCTGTATTACCACTGAGTGGTAAAACAACCATCTTCCACCATTATTCTATGCCCATAGAAATGTCTTCTGCTGTTGACTCATTGCAAATTAACTCAATGGTGCTGAAATTAATCACCCACACTCTTTGTCTCTATTTAGAAAAAATAGGAACTCCATGGCTTTTTGTCATTGGTACCATGAGGAGCGCAACATAACTTTTGCTTCATTTATAGTGCTCTGTAATTGCCTTAATAGGTCTAATTAGTATACTGGATTTTGTTTTCCAAGAGCTTGCATATTTTTAATGGGTTTACTCTCTTGTTAAATGGTCTAAACGACTTTCCATGAAGACCAATTCCCAAGAGAGGCAGACTGCCTATCAATAAAAAGACAACTAATCTCAGAATGCTTTTCCTCATGATTTTAAGTTCAAATATTTAGATTATATCACCAATAACAAGCAAGTAAACTATAATCGTGAAATTTCAAATCTCTTAAGAACATACTTTGCATGATTTTAAGTTTGAATATTTAGAAGTGAGCTTTCACGTGTATAAGCGCTCTGTTATAAATAGAGCTAAAATGCTAATATTGGTCCAAAGATATTTTCTAAATTACTAAAGTCAAAATGTTAAATTATAATAATATCTTATAACTGAAAAGAACTTCTGACTGCTTTCATAAGCATTATTCATACTAATGAGTCTCAAATGTTTCAATAAATGGTGGAATATAAATGTTTTAAAGATTTTTTTGATGCTTTAAAGATTCTTATGCAGAGATAAATATTCTCTTTGTTTCTTTTCAATGAGCATTTTTACAATTCTTTAAAAATTGGGTAGAGTATAAAGATTGGTAGAAATTCTGACAATTTATTTCAGGAAATCATTTGATTCCATATGTTGTTGCAGAAGAACCACCTAAGGAAGATACAATATATGAGTACTTTGTTTCAAAGAAAGAAAAAAGAAATCAAAAGCTGCTCTCCATAGATCAGATATTTGGAACATGGAAAAGTAAAGGAAGAGAACCCACAAGTGTTCATACATTAAAAACTTAACACAATTAACAAATGTTTTTGGAGTGTCCATTAGGTGTCGGACACTGGCTTAGGTGCTATCTATGCATTTGTGAACAAAAATAATCTGTGATAGAATGTAATTTATATTCAAGTGAAAAGAACATCAGTAAACAAATACCCACTATACAGTCTGAGATAGTCCTATGTTCACAAAGAAGAGCAAGATACCAGGACTGCAGCATGAAGGAGACACTCTTTTAGAAAGCGTAATGAGGGGGTGCCTGGGTGGCTCAGTCCTTAAGTGTCTGCCTTTGGCTCAGGTCATGATCTCAGGGTCCTGGGATGGAGCCCCGCATCAGGCTCCCTGCTCAGTGGGGAGCCTGCTTGTCCCTCTCCCTCTGCCTGCCACTGCACTTCCCCCAACCCGCTTGTGCCCTCTCTCTCTGTCAAATAAATAAATACATAAAATCTTAAAAACAAAAAAAACTCCAGTGAGAAAGACCCCAGATAGTAAGAGATGAGAGAAATCCTGACTAAAGTAAGGGAAAGAGAGACGTGGTTATCTGGGGTCCATGCACTCTTGGACAAGGAAGCTAGAGAAGATGCCCTGAAGCAGGAAAGTGATCAGCATATTCAAGGAAATGATTTGAGGTACACAATGGGAAATCCAACCTTTTTTTTTTTTTTTAAGATTTTTATTTATTTATTTATTTGTCAAAGAGAGGAAGAGCACAAGCAGGGAGAGCCGCAGGCAGAGCAGGCAGAGGGAGAAGCAGACTCCCCGCTGAGCAAGGATCCTGATGTGGACATTAGCTGAGGGCAGACGCTTAACCGACTGAGCGTCCCAGGCGTTCTGAGAAATCCATCTTTTATTAGACTTCTTGTACTGTGACCGTTAGATTGCTCCACAGAAGGTTAAAAGGTCTAGTACCCAACACAATGCAAAAAGAGAAAAACCTTTGAACAAAATGCATAAGCATACTGAGTAAAAATCAATAATCTGAACAAAACGCAGAACACATTTATGTCAAGGAAAAAAAACACGATTGTGATTTATAAAACTAAAACAAAGACACTGGCTTATTTTTTCTCTTTTTCTGATGACTTAGAAAATAATTACATTTAAAAAAATAAAATAAAATAATTACATTTTCTCTGAAAAATTACAATACAAGTTCTGTTTAATGTGAAAATGAAAAAAATGCTTAAAAATCTACTCATTACCTATGGGAAATCAGAATACAGACCTCACAATTTGATAAACTGAACTTTCATTCTTATATTCTCTTAAGCATTATTAATAAAGATGCTGTCTCCTGAGGTGTGTGTTTTATAAAAACCAGGTAAAAGGCACTGGATTACATATTTTTGTCATTGGAGTTTCCATAATCCTGGATTTTATGAAGTTTAAACAAAACACTTTAAAAAATAATTTTTTAATATACTTTATGTGTTTGCCCTTTTTATAATCATTTATGCAAATTTATATTACCACAGGTGATGGAAGGATGGATGGATGGATAGATAAACAGAGAGATAGATGATAGATAAATAGACAATAGATGAATTAAAGTATGTGTGCATTGATTTCATTAACACATTAAATGGTCATGATAATTACTTATGCAAAATTAAATAAGGTATTCTTAGGCTATGTGCTCAGAAAGATAGTCTTTTATGAGATTTCCTCTATCATTTATCTAATTTAAACAATATTTAGTAGTAAAGTGAGAAGAGAGAAAAAAATTCTACTTTAGAGCAGACTAGACATGATGTCACCCTAGCTCTGCCATTTACCAGCAATGTGACCTCAGCAAGTTACCGTACTTCCCTGAGCTTTCGTGTACAATAATTTCTTATTGTTTTAAACATACACTATCAACATCTATGGCACAGTACCAAACATCTGGTAAGACACTCAAAATCTGATACCTACTTAAATATTAGTAGTAGTAGTAGTATTTTGCTTTTACTGTCATCGTCACTAAACAATTGTAAGTCTCACCTTATTGATGGCAGTACAAAAAAGCTATGGCCCAGGTGAAATTGTAATACTGGACCTTGCCAGGATCTACTTCAGAGAAAGACTTGCTCAACCTTGCATTATTAGCTTACCTTATAGCAGATGGCAATTTGTGATAAGATTCTTCCTGGGAGTTATGCTTTGTTGCTGTTATCACTGTTTGATGGTGAAGGCCATCCTAGCACAGAAGCAAACAGTGACCAACGTCTGCAGGATTATAAGTTCAGTGAAGGAACGTAATGAAGAAGGTTGTTCTCACAACATTTTGGTCTAAGATTTCTTTTAGAACAAAGGCATTTTAATGACTTAACATTCCTCTCCAGCAAATAATAGTTGCGTATTTTTATGACCTCCCTTTCGAGAAAATCACATTAAGAAAAGGGTTCTATAACTTATACAACACTTCTCAAAGGACACTTATTTTATTCATCACAACAACTGTAAAAACAACAATACATATAGGCATAAAATCCAGGATACATATGGGAATTTATATGTTACAGGGCCATCTCAAATCCATGGGGGAGAAAAGCTGCTTTTTTTTCTTCAAAAAGTTTTTTTAAAGATTTTATTTATTCATTTGAGAGAGAGAGGGCACAAACAGGGGGAGGGGCAGAGGGAGAGGAAGAAGCAGATGCCGGCTGAGCAGGGAACCTGACGTGGGGCTCGATCCTAGGACCCTGGGATCATGACTTGAGCTGAAGACAGATGTTTAACTGACTGAGCCACCAAGCACCCCTCCAAGAAAAGCTTTTGAGTCAACTTGGTAATTGTCTAGAGCAAAATTAAGTTGGTTCAACACTTCACACATTAAATTTCCAAATAATCAGAAGTGAAGCAACCAATATATTTAGTGTGACACTCTACTTCCCAGAAGCCCCCAAGGCTATCAACATGGAGTCAAGACACAGCACATTCTGAATATAAGACCACACTCACTCCATTCAAGGTCAAGAGCCTAACACCATACCTCCTAGGGCATCTATTCCCTTGATCAGAATCTCACCCTCCCTAGTCTCCAGTCTAAACCCTTGAGTCCTGAAGGGGCCCCCTGACATAAATACTCTCAACTTACTCCATGACGCCCTGCATCTCTATTTATGACTCTCACCCCCCTCAGAACTCCTTGCTCTAGTCACAGTAAGAATTCCCACGTCCTCTCCTAGGTCTCATTCTCCCAGGTCATCCAAAAGCAGAAATGCTTCTACAGGACCCTTGGAAATTCTGTGCTCCATTAGCAGCGAAATCTCTTCCCTTCACCTTCTTCACTCAACTGAAACCTGGCTCTACCCGGTGGACCCTGCTTTCCCTGCAGTTCTCTTAAGTGGTGGCTGTTTCTGGAACTCTTAACACCGCTGGGCTATAAGTGAGCCCAGTGATAGATGTCATCCTCAGTCCTCATTGCTGCTTTCAGACCATTCCTTCCCTAAAAAGCCCAGCTTTGAATCTATTGCCATCAGACTAGATCACTAATTACTCCTTATTTTTGCTGACATAGCATATCAACTGGATCATTTTCCCTAATTTCTCAACAATTACATTCCCTATTGTGATCCTTTTAAAATATGTCCGATTTGTCATTCTGCTCAAAACTCTGCAATGTTTTCTCATTTTGCTCAAAGTAAAAGCTGAAGTCTGTATAAGAGTCTAGAAAGCTGTGGTTTCTTCTCCAACTATTGTCCCCATTCATCACACTCCAGTCCCACTGGCTTCTTGCTCATTCTCAGGCATGCTCTTGACCTAGTGCCTCAACCTAGCACTTTCTTCACCCAGAGATTTGCATGAAAGTCATTCACTGCCTTCCTTGTTTTGTTCAGATGTTACCTTCTCAATGAGGTCTGCATCGATTACTATTTATTTATTTATTTAGACTTTATCTGATTTTATCTATCCACTTGAGAAAGAGAGAGTGAGCATGAGGGGGGTGGGGGGGAAGGAGGGAAGGCAGAGGGAGAGGGAGAAGCAGACTCCCCACTGAGCAGGGACCCCCCCCCCAACATGGGGCTCAATCTCAGGACACGGGATCATGATCTGAGCTGAACGCAGATGCTTAACTGACTGAGCCACCAGGCACCCCTCAATTCTATTTTATTTATTTTTTTTTAATATTTTATTTATTTATTTATTTGAGAGAGAGAATAAGATAGAGAGAGCATGAGAGGGGGAGGGTCAGAGGGAGCAGCAGACTCCCTGCTGAGCAGGGTGCCCAATGTGGGACTCGATCCTGGGACTCCAGGATCATGACCTGAGCCGAAGGCAGTCACTTAACCAACTGAGCCACCTTCTTCACTTGAGGCACCCCCTCAATTCTATTTTAAATTGCAGCTTATACCCACCACTTGGGTATTCCAGTTCCCCTTAACAGATTATTTCTATTTTAATTTTAATAGCATTCATCAATTTCTGACATACTATATAATTTACTTATTTTGTTGTTCTTGTTAATCTACCTCTCCTTCCACTGGAATGCAAACTCCGCAAAGGCAAGGATATTTGTCTGTCTTGATCACTGATACAACCCAAGTACTTAAAATAGATCCTAGTACATGAGAGACATTTAGTTATCTGTTCAATGAATGGAGCAACCAATCAAAAATTTAAATGTTAAAAAACTGAAATTATAAAATGCTAGAAGAAAACTGTGCATTAGGCTGGAGACTGGAGGATAGGGTTTGTGTAGAAAAGGACTTTCTATTATATCTCAAAACCCTAAATCCATAAAATGATAAATACATTTGAATGAATTAAAATGTAACAAACAAACAAAAAACAACCTTTAAAAAAAAAACCTTTTGCATAGCAAAACACCATAAGCCAAGAAAAATCTCAAATCACCAAAAACAATTTTACTTTTATGTTACAGATAAATGTTAATCCTCATCTAACAAAGCTGACAGCCCAATAGAAAAATACTTAAAGGTTATGAACATACAGTTCACACATAAATGGAATAATCATGGCTTTAACAGTAGGGAAAGATGTCCAACCAGTCTCCTAATGCAAATTAAGTCTGTCCTGAGATACTATATTTATCCAACAGACTGATAAAATCCAGAAGCTTAATAAAGGTTTCTATAGGTGAGCATTATAATAGCATTCTCACACATTGCTGCTAAAAGCATAAACTGATACAACTCCTGTGGAAGGCAATTGACCAATATCTGACAAAATCACAAATGCATAGACCATTGGACCTAGTTATTACCACTTCTGGGAATGTATCCTATACAAATCTGTTTGCATATGTGTGACATGAGGTTTGTAGGAGAGTTTTTTGTTGTGATATGGCGTGGCCTAGTAAATACTAGAATCAAAACAAATGTTCTCCAGTAAGACCTTACTTAAGTAAATGACAGCACCTCCATCAACTGAAATATTATTCAGTTGTATAAAACAATATGGTAGTCCATATTTCGATATGACAAAAGCTCCAAGCTGTAATGTTAAGTAAAATGTGGAAGAAGTAGAACAATGGTATCTTGTGTTTAAGAGATGGAGAAATTAGACTATTTATATTTGTATCTGCTTACATGTATATAAACAGAAACTGGAAGGATACATAAACAAATTTATAAAGGTAATTACCTATGGAGTTGGGAGGTAGGGATTGGGCAAAGGAAAGGAAAAGGTGGGGGTAAAACTTTTCACTGTGTATCTTTTTGCATTTTTATGTTATTTTTGAACAACAAAAACATATTATCTATCCTAAAAATCAAATGATGAAAAATAGTTGCAGAAAAATAGCTCATAAGAAAGTCATATCAGTACTACATCACTGAAATGCCAACTAACTTCATTTTGTAAACACCTTGATTGAACACTTTGTAGATATCAAATATGAAACCAAAAAGAAAGAAAACATTTCTCCATTTTGACTCCAGGAAGATTGTGGTGAGGGAGGAACAGGAGCCGGTAAAGAATTCATTATTGTTATTTATTAGCTACTGTAGGCCTGCAAACATGTCAGGACTCCACAAATAAAACAAAGCAAGAAGCAATATTAGCATCAAAACAACCACTGACAGTGAGCAATACCACTTGCAGAATGAATAAACAGGTGTATAGCCACTTAAAGCTTAATTTCTCCATAATAGGAACAAATAGATAAATAAAAGAGAAGCCTTCCCACTGAGAGCAAGAGAAACAGGACCACGGAGCAGGAACACCGCACTACTGTTGAAATATCAATCAAGACAGTGGGTGATGAAAATGGAAGGAAAATGCAGAACTGGGGAAAAAACCCTCCTTATATTTAGCGTCTGTTGATTCCTTTCTATGTACAATGCAAGGCCCTCATGTGAAAAGAGACCTCCATGCAATGCTCCCACCTTTGGATCCAAAAGTTTATGGTTAAAAAATGGTGAGTATGGACAAGCAGATTTCTCCCACTACGGCTCCTAAGAGAAGTTCACCAAAATCTGAGAAGTCAAAGAAGAACCAAATGAAAATTTAAAAAAATAATTGAAGAACGGAGAAACGAATGTAATTGGGAATGTTTTCACCTAAAAAAGAGAGGGATCAGAGAAAGGGCAAGTAGATTCAGTCAGCATCAACAAGAATACATATTATTTGATTACCAATCATTTAGACCTTGGGAGCCAGAGAATAAAAATAAGGCAGACACATCCTTCAAGGAGCTTAGGAGATACGACATAGACATTGAAACAAATTTTGTAAACTTGCTGTTTGTGCGTAGGCCAGCATAGAAAGACATTATAGAATGATATGTCAATATTAAAAGTACTAGGCAAATTCAAAAAACAAAGTACTTGACAATTTCATATAAAAATCTGGATTTTCAACTTTTCTTTGAAATTTGGGACATAGAGGATTACCAAGTGATAAGAGGGGGAAGTTTTTCGGGTTCCATGGGGTGCTTTTACACTGAGAACAGAGGAGGCTTAGAACAAGACAGAAAGCAATGTTGAGGGGTGTACTGGTCAGTTTGGGCTGTCATAACAGAATACCATGGACTGGATTAACTTAAATACAGTTATTTATTCTTTCATAGTTCTGGAGGCTGAAACTCTGAGATCAGGGTAACCAGCATGGTCAGGTTCTGGTAAAAGCTGTCTTCTTCACTTGCAAGCCACCATCTTCTGGCTATAAACGTACATGAGGGAGAGATAGCAATCTGTCTCTGTCTCTCTCCCTACTGTTGAAATATCAATCAAGACAGTGGGTGATGAAAATAGAAGGAAAATGCAGAACTGGGGAAAAAACCCTCCTTATATTTAGCGTCTGTTGATTCCTTTCTATGTACAATGCAAGGCCCTCATGTGAAAAGAGACCTCCATGCAATGCTCCTAAGCCCATCATGAGACCTTCATCACCCTCATTACCCTCATTAATTAATGTAACCCTACTTACCTCCCAAAGGCCCCATCTCCACATACCATTGCATCAGGGGTTAGGGCTTCAACAGGTAAATTTGGGAGGAGGACCAAAACATTCTGTCCACACAAGCCAAGGTAAACTGCCTGCTGGCTAAGAAATTTGCATGGAAATTATGGAAGCCTTGGTAAGAAGAGGTGTGATTTTTTTAATGATCTCTTTTTACTCTTTTGTATTTTCAGTTTGGTATACAGATCTTCCTCGACTTACAACGGGGTTGCATCCCGATAAACTCCTCCTAAGTCGAAAATATAGACCAAAAATGCATTTGATAACCCTAACTTACCAAACATCATAACTCACACCTGCCTTGAGTGTGTTCAGAATACTTCCATTAGCCTACACTTGGGCATAGTCATCTAACACAAACCTATTTTATAACAAAGTGGTGAATATCTCATGTAATTTATTAACTACTGTACTGAAAGTGAAAACCACAAACGGTGGTCACTGTATCAGTTGTTTGCCCTCGTGATCACGTGGCTGGCTGTGAGCTCTGTCTCCTACTGCCCAGCATCACAAGAGTATTGTATGGCATCTTGCTGCCTGGGAAGAGCTCAAAATTCAAAATTTGAAGTGCAGTTTCTACTGAGTGCCTATCACTTTTGCACCATTGCCAAGTTGGAAAATCATGAGTTCAGGCATCAGAAGTTGGGGACCATCTGTACATAAAAATCTTTCTCTACTCCAAGCTTCTACTCTAATGTACAAATATCCTATCCTCCCCAAATCTCATAACTCTGCATGTTCCTAGGCATCACTTATAGAAAAAGTAATATATATTCCATTTCATACCAGTTATATACATAAAACTGTGAGGTCACTTCACAGCCTACCTAAGAAAATTGGTCTTGTTGGGGCACCTGGGTGGCTCAGCCGGTTAAGCATCTCACTCTTGATTCCTGCTCAGGTCGTGATCTCAGGGTCGTGGGATTGAGCCCTGAGTAGGACTCGCCCCTCAGCAGGGAGTCTGCTTGAGTTTCTCTCCCTCTGCCCCTACCCCCTGGCATATGCTCTCTCTCTTTCAAATAAATAAATAAATAAATCTTTTTTTAAAAAAAGAAAATTGGTCTCGTTAATTTGTATTTACCTTTCATTAAAAAAAATCAGTGTTTTTAGTGATCAGAGGTTTAGAATCTAGTCAATAATTTGACAGATAAAATTAGTTTATTAATTAGTTTAGTGATGCTAATACAGTCAAATGAGGCCATAAGTTTTACTTTAAAATTAATTACCTGTGCATATTCTTTAGCAATACGGAAGACTTTCACTTATTTTGCAAAACAGCTGTTAAATTTCTAATTTTTTTAAAACATGCTGCTAAAAAATCTGCTTTTGCCCATAAAAGGCACCATATTTACATCTCTATTATTCTCCATTCCAGCGCCTTCTTTTGAAAGCAGGTGGCCTGCATTTCATAATTAGCAAAATACTAAAATAGATCATCAAAATGCAACTTTGTCAAGTTCCTAAAAGAAAGAATTTATGTCAGAAAACAGTCTAATCCACAGTGATGATAGAGCTGATAAAAGTCCGCTCTCTACAGAACAAGGCCTCTCTAATGGCATTCCACGCTCAACCTTCCCTTCACCAGTCCTCACTGTCATAGTCCCCAAAGTCGGCTTTGGGGTCAGGATGAACCTTGATAAGTGGCAAGAGAAGGAGCTTGTTTGTGATAGCCCTGCTAGCCCCAAAACCACCTTATAATCTGTGTGAACCACTCCCCAGATCTGAGAGCTCCTTACTAGCCATAGCTTTACCATTTACTAGCTCTTTGGCCACTCAATCTCTCTGAAATTTAGTTCCCTCATCTGCAAAAGTAATACAATAATAACTCCTGTTACCTAGAATTATTATTAATTAGATTCTTAGCACAGGAACCTACAAAAATGAGGCACTTAGGTGCAGATCAAAGGGCAGACAGAATACATGAATTCACTTTCTCCCCTTCCTGAAACACTATCATAATGGTGGCGTTTTATTTGTTTGGTTTTAAGACATAAGGTTACAACGACAAAGAGAACAGAAGAGTTAGAGAAAAGTAACAAACACTTTGAAGCCAGAAAGTAAATACCTGACTCATGGTGCCGAGCAGCGGACCCAGGAAGGCAAAACGCAAAGCAGGTAATGGAGTGAGTGAGTGAGAGGCGACCCTATTATACCCTAGAACGGCACCCCTGCTACCCCTGCCTGAGGTGTGGGAGACAATAAAGCCAAAATATGAAAATCGGTGAAAAATCTTTTTAAGAACCAGTTATCCCACCATTATACAACCAGATTAGCTGGCTGACCATTTCTCTCCAGTGAACATGGACATGGTGACTGGTGCGACCCCAGGGTTCTTATCCCTGCACTTCACAGCAGGGGAAAGTCAAGTGTCTATAGAACCCATCCAGCAGGAGATTGCAAGAGCCTTCTCAGAACAATCTGATCTCTACCTTGAAAGATAGGGACCAAAACAAACAACAGTAAAAATGCTTCTCAGAAGAAACAGAAAGTATGCAGACCCTGGAAATACAATGAAAGACAACGCATCTATGAAAAAGAGAGCAAAATCCGCAAATGGCCATGTATGAGTATCTTCTAGCTCTGAGACCCTACTTTTGTATCCCTTCTTTATAGTCATCTTCCTTGACTCTCCATTTTGATCTAGATATCCCTTATCTGTGCACTAAAAGCATCCTGTACATACATCTTTTATAGCACATAAAAAAAAAATACCATAATATTTGTCTGTTTGTTTGTCTATATCCCATACCAGGGTGTGAAGTTTCTCCAGGGAAGGGACTGAATATCACCAACACCAGCATAGTGTCTGGCATATTAGTAAGTAATCAACAAATGTTTGTTGGATGGATGAATGAATAGATGAATAAACCGCCATCACCAGTTTGGTATGTCCCCAGAACTGATAATTCCAAAAGTCCATGATTAGCTTTTGCTAAACTCATATATGCCAATTCCTTGAAGGAAAAAAAAAAAAAACAAACAGAAAAATATTTGGGTAGAGGAAGAAAGGATGGATGAGATCTTCCCTTCAGTAAAGAACACTGTTTGAACAAATATCTAATACACAAGAAAAACAACTCTACCGAGCACCCTTGGATTTCTGCTTCAATTGCAAAGGCAAATGCTCTATTACTAGAGTTAAACAATCAATGCCCATTTGTATGTTTTAGAATATTAACAATAGTCATATTTGAAGTTATTTTGGTTTTTTTGCTTCTGTATTTTCTTATGCTTATACAGAGCACAGCTATACTTGGATAATAAAAATTAATTTTATATGCATAAACTATATAAAATAATATAAATTCAAATCAATGTTTAAGTATACTTAATTTAAAAAAATTCTCACCTCTTTATAAGATGTACTTTGAACCAACAATGGTAAGGAGTCTCAATCTTGTTCATGTATCAGAAACTACAGCTGTCCTGGCTCCTCCCAGATATATAGAATCAAAATCAGTGGGAGAGAGACACAGGCATGCGTGTCTCTAACAAGCTACCCAGGAGATTCTGGTGCCCAGGCAGTTCTGAGAATCATCATTTACAGAACACAAAGTCTCATCAGAGATCCACGATCTTAATCTAAGATCTCCACCCAATAATTGCATTCAGTGACTTCATTCATAACCTGTAGGTAGGAAAGTAATCATTAGTTCAGTAAGAAGAGGGGAGGAAGGGAAATATATAAAGATTGGATTTCTCTGGGTGACTACTGAGAGCACAGTTTAATCCAGATCCAAAGTACCTATTAAGTGAAGACAATGAGTAAGATAGGATTTATCAGGCTTATTTCAAATTTATCTTGCTTTTCCATATTTCTAACTGCTAAGGAGTAATTTCTTAGAGGATTACCTCCATTAAAACCCACCCTCTTATCCTTTTTGCTAGAAATTCTTTCCAAAGTATATAAAAGCTTATTTTAGTTTTTAAGAAGCTAGTAAATCAAATGGAAATTCAAGTTCGTTTGCCTGGTGTCCTTGCTAAGAGTTGACATTGCAATAAGAGCTTATAGCATATGCATTTGAGCTATTAACCAGGCCTGCTAACCACTTATCTTTTTTTTTCCCTAAACTCCAAAACTGGAATTCTGTTAGCCTGTCACTTTATTTTTCTTCACCATATTGCATTTAAATAGCATCACTATTATATTAATGTAATAGATCATCTCTGTAATTGAGTATGAATACTATCACTTTGTACCCTTCTACAGTTATTAATTTCAGTGTATTCATTATATTTTTGAATGTAGCTGCACAGTAAATAATGCAACACAAAGAGGCTTTAACCTATTCCCAAAGCCTACAACAAGGATATAAAGCCAGTCGTGTATTAGCTTAAAAAATAGATCAATCTTATCTTGTAAAAAGAAGATAAAAGGTAGTTCTGTCAGAAAGGACAACCATGCTTGAGGCTGTAAACCTTACTTGAGAATATAAAGAGAAGCTTAGAAACATGTGTTAAATTTTGCTTCCTGTCCTTGGAAAAAGTCTTCAAGTCAATGGACATTGTAAAAACCAAGAATGGATTCAATCATCCGGGTATTTCCTCATGTTGACTATGCTGAGAAAGCATCAGCTCAACAGTAACAATTATATTGTCATTTCATAGCACTTTACAAAGGGCTTTAATATACATGAAAGTGAAAATTGAATTCTTAAGTATGGTCATTACACTATCCAGTGATATCCTAAGGCATATAACACTCAGCAGAGAACATAACAGTATTCATCACAAGAGTAACACAATAGTTCCTCAAAACAGCAACAAAGTTCTGTGCAAATTAATTATCTGCCCAGCCAGGTAGGAAAGATATTTGGATAATGGAAGAATTATCCTCTCAAGTTTTTGAGAAAGGCGCTCAGCATCATTTGCCAACCATGGATAAGCCTGGGTTAAAGGATTGCAAAGTGGATTATGAGCTCTTTGTATTGTTGTTGGTTTGCACCCTTGGGAGATTCTCGGGTGAAATCTGAAACTGGCCCTCATTCGTGGAGGGCAAGGAGAGACCGAAGAAACAGGCCAGCCACTCCAGATTGGTAGGTGGCAGGTATAATAAGCAAGGGAACTTACAAGGCTTGTCTTGGGCAGCGGCGAAGTGAGTAGATCTCCTCACCTGCCAGCCAGAATCTTGAAAGTTTATATAGAGCCCTTACCTGGGTTCCTTCATTGCCGAGGTCAAGTTCCCTGATCAATCAGCGGTCATGTCCTCTCAATGACCTCCTCCTCCAACACTCTACTCCTCTAGACGGGCTCTTATAATCTCACGTGCCTCCAACTTCTGCCCTGAGCAGTCAGCAAGGAGTTTCATTAGAATGGAAGTGGCCCCCTTGGCAGCTATCTGGCTGCACGGAGGCAGATACAAGAGCACCAGTTCAGTCACATGCAAGAGAAAACACAGATTAAGAACCCAATGATCCCCCAAATCAGGGACAACTTTTTCAAAGAGCTCCATGATCTGAACTATTGACTTACTAAGTCCCCTAGGCTGGGGGTTGGATCACTCAAGGTGTTCACTGTGTCCTCCTATGTTTTAAGAAAGATGACAATTAGCAGATTCATCAGGTATGAACACACAACCTTCTTTTTGGATAATGGCACAGGTGCCTCTTTGCAAGGCAGTAGTAATGTCCAAAGCCATCCTATGGAAGACAGCTTTTCTCACCCAAGACATTTCAGTGTTCAGGGTGCCAGGGTGGCTCAGTCAGTTAAGCATGTGTCTTTTGCTCAGGTCATGATCTCATGGGTCCTGGAATTGAGCCCCATGTTGGGCTCCCTGCTCAGCAGGGAGTCTGCTTGTCCCTCCTCCTCTGGCCCCCTACTCATGTTCACTCTCTCTCTCTCTCTCTTTCTCAAATAAATAAATAAAATCTTAAAAAAAAAGAAAAAAAGACTTTTCATTGTTCAGTAAAGATAGGCTTAGTTGGGTGAATGTGGTAAGGGCTTCTCTGTGTATTGGTCCTCCAGGTCATTCATTAGAAGGGACAAAGATGGCAGCCAAATGATTATACCAGTGGAAAATAGAATATGTTCATCTGGCCTTGAGAAGAGGAAAGTTGGCAATTTTCACTACCATGGGGCAGATTCTCCCCTGTGCTCAGGGAAAACCTAGGTTGCAATGACCCAACCAGCCGGGTGAAAACCATGGCCAAAGATTTGTCACACATCCACATGGTCCCATTCAAGGCTACCCAGTAATACCTAGACAGTATGACCAATCAGTGCCAAACTCGTCACTATTCTTTAAAGCGACAAAATGACTCCAAAGTTCCAGTGACATCCATCCCATATTCCTGGTACAATTGGGTTGGTTATATTCAGAGTGATTCTTCTGTTTCCAATATAAGGATATCCAGGTGCTCAAATGTCCATGATCCAAGGTAAGCTACATGAACCCATCCTAAATGTGACTAGCCACCCATGGCTCTACTAGTGGTATTTTAGGACTCTTCTGGCTAACAATTCAATGAACTGCCTGTACAGTTTGAATGACAGAAAAAGAATACCAATGACCAGTGTTACTGATAGCCATAGGTCAGGTTTCTCCATCAGTATTGGTGTATCAGATGAATTAAGAGTACTACTAGTCCTAGCTTGTTCTTCCTCAGTGTACTGCTTTAGGGCCTTACAATCCCTTCCCTGGAGCGGTGATACCCACCATGGTAATCCTGATGAGCTAGAGAGGAGCATCTTTTCCACATACCCAGCAGTTGGCTGGATTCCTTTGCCAGGCATATGAGTGGGCCCACTGCAGAAAGGTATTTCCATCTGGTACTCAGCCCCTGACCAGATACCTCAGGAGCAGCAGAAGTCTAAGGTCAAAAAGACAGATATTTAGTAGGAAATTGTAGGGGAATGTCTTCCCCTTTTCTAAGAATTATACTTGTGGCCTGATCCTTAGATGTTAATATGGCTGCAGCTTTAGGAATCTGACCATACATGTTGGCTGGGGAAGGCAGCACTGTCAGGCATGAGAAGACAGACTGGGGGTGGGATTTGCCAGACCAGGAACCCACCTTCTCCCCTCTTTCAGTGTTGCATGTCCCATTTAGCTTGCAGCCAGACTACAGGAATGGAAATTGAATAGTTCTCCCTTACCCAGGGATGCAAAGTAAGTCACCCATCCTTGTGGGACATCCCATTGCAAATTCCAGTAGACAATGCCTTTCCCAGCCATCATAGGGCTTGGTGTTCTCAGCAGCACAGCATGTTGATCCTTGGTGAGGGTCTGGGCAATGGATGTTTCCTGAGACTTCCATACCTTTACATTGTTGGGTGTCTTGGGAGGGGTCCACAGTCTGACATATGAGGCAATGGGCCCTTTTGGTTGAGCATTCAAATGTATTGTAGCTTGGGGCAGTACTTTAATCCACTCAGTTAATGTGTGATTTTACCTGTTAGTAATTTAATCTGCTGCTCTAATATTCCATTTTTCCTTTCTACCATCCCTGCTGCTTACAGGTTATAGAGGAGATGGAAACTCCATTCAATAATCTTTTGCCCAGTCTCCATGCTCAGCACGGAGTCTGCTTGAGAGTCTCTCTCCTTCTCCCTCTGCCCCTCCCCTCATGCTCTCTCTCTCCCTCTCTAAAATAAATAAATAAATCTTTAAAAAAAGAAAAGAAACTTTGCAAGGACATGGATGGAACTAGAGGGTATTATGCTAAGCTAAATAAGTCAGTCAGAGAAAGACAATTACATGATTTCACTCATATGTAGAATTTAAGAAACAAAACAGAAGAGCGTAGAGGAAGGGAGGGAAAAATAAAACAAGATGAAATCAGAGAGGGAGACAAACAAAAAGAGACTCTTAACCATAGGAAACAAACTGAGGGCTGCTAGAGGGGAAGGGAGTAAAGGGATGGGGTAACCGGGTGATGGGCATGAAGGAGGGCACGTGATGTCATGAGCAATGGGTGTTATATACGACTGATGAATCACTGAACTCTACCTCTGAAACTAATAATACACTATATGTTCATTGAATGTAAATAAAATTAAAATTAAATTTAAAGAAAAAGAAAGAAAGGTCCATTGTTGTCCCTCCCATGTGAAGGCAAATTGATCTTGTGATTCATCAGCCAGGGGTACACTGAAAATATTATTTGTTAAGTCCAGTACAACAGGGTACACTCCTAGGATCACAGCCAAGTATCTAAGATGGTAGCAATGTTGGGGACAACTGCATGCATTACCTTGTTCAGTTCTCAGTAGTTCACAGTCATTCTCTATGAGCCATCTGTCTTTTCACTGGCCATATGGGGTTATTGAAAGTGCTATAGGCAGAGTGCAGAATAACCACTTGGGGTGCAGTTTTTGGATAGTTTTTCCTGTTTCCTTAGGCCCTGAGGCAATTTATATTGTTTGTCCGTTACCATTTTTCACAGGGGCAGTAGCCTTACTGGTTCCCAGTTGGTGTTTCCCTTCAGCCCCGGTTTGATTACTCTAACCCAGAGGCAGAATTCACCGATAGACGTTTGCAAATCTTGTAGGATTTGCAATAATTTGCCCAATGTGCTTTCTGGTGTTAGAGAGATTAAAAGCTCATATTTTGTGGGGGAAAATGCCTAACTTACAAAGTTGAAGGGAACTTCCTGACCATAACCATTTATCTTCTGTAGCCACAGATGGTGAAGAAGGGGCCAGAAAACTTCAAAGAGTTACCAGTATTAGAGTACATTTGGTCCCAGTATCAACCAGAACCATCACTTTTTGTTTATTTCTCAATATGAGTTCTCTGATCACACCCACTGGCCCTCACCTGGAGGCAATATTGGCCTGCATCTTATACTTGGGGTGTGGGAGGCACCCACTCCAAATAGGACTATACCCCTAAGGCCTCTCCTGGAGTAGATGGGGGCATCAGGGATGGGAGGGGCAGGTGGAGCAGGTTTGAACTGTTGTTTACGTTTTCAGGTTTTCCACAGGCTGACCAACACGGTATTGGGTTGTCGGTCTACCTTTACAGGTGGAGTCCCAGCAGCCAGGAAGTCAACCATACTTGCTTCTGAGTTACTTTTATAGGATCCTTTACAGCTGATTGGGATAACCTTTGGTTTTTTAAGTTCCATCTCTGTTTCAAGTCTTTCCCACAACTGGTACTTCCCTGGGATTTGTCAGTGCCCCCCAGATCAGTGATGGATTGCTCAACATCATAAATATTCCATCCCATGACTGGGCTCGGCATGGATCTCAGCATCCCATACCAGGTCCTGGGTTCAGACTGGAGAACATTGGCTTCCATTCCTGCAGTGAATGTGGCCCAGTCAGAGACTTCAAAGACAGATGGCCTGTCTCATTCCCAGCTTCCTGAAACTTTGTTGCACTTTCTCTATAGATTGCTAGCATTCCATTTGCCCAGAGAGATCCCCTTCAATGGGCCAGGCCTGCTGCAGACTAGCACAGTCCAATCCATAACGGACTGAGTACCTTGAACATCCGAGCACCATGCAGGTCCTGCCAGAGGGCAGGGTGTGTGGTGATGCTCATCTTCTGTGCCTCCTACCTGGTCAAAAAAATGCCATCATTCCCCCTCTTCCCGCCCCCCCGCCCCCACTCCCGCCCTACATCCCGTAGCCACACTAACTATGCTGGAACACTTTCCTTGGCCTTCTGCTGGAACTTGGCAGCTAAATCAATAAGCTCAGTGGGAGTATATTCTTTCATCATGATCGTATCCTAAATTGGGGCCTGCCCTGCTGGCTGGGATTGTTTGGGCTGTGCTGTGCTATTGTGTTTGTATTAGGGGTAGGACAGCATGGAACATTTTGTCTGTTTCACTGTCAGTCATATCCTCTTCTTCCCTCTCCTTACTTTCTCAGGGGTTCCACCTCTTGGTGTCCCAATCAGGCTTTGTCACAAGAGCTTAGACCTTAATCCACAGCAGCCTGTACCCTCTTAGCTCTGCAAAACAGCACACTAAGTTCTCCAACTTATTATCCTGCTCTCCTGCCTTGTCTGCCAGCCCCGATGCTGAGTAGTGGACACCCACATGTCCGTTTTTAACCTCAGCTCTTCTTTCAGCTTTCTAACGTGGCTTCCATCTCTAGTTTGTCATTGCTAGCCAGCCGATTGGCCCACGGTAGAGGCCAGCCCATTGCAGCTACCGTTGGTTTCCCTTCTTTGCCCCAGTGCACTATCTGCAGTTCCTCAAACAAGCACATCAAACCAGCAGGCATTTTGAAGGCATCCCTGTACTCATATGGAGGTCCACAAGCATCTTACATGCCGCCTCTCCCCACACAGAGGTGTATGGCCAACTTGGGATTTCTGTCCCCGTACCTCTTTCCCAAGATTCAGTGCTCTGGTCTCCTGGCTGGTTTGCCAATTGTTTGTTCACAAATTTGGAAGCTCCTTGGGTGAAATCTGAAACTGGCCCCCATTCACAGAGGGCAAGGAGAGACTGGAGAAAGAGGCAGACCACTCTAGGCTGGTAGTTGATAGGTTTGATAAACAAGGGAACTTACATACAAGGCTTGTGGGCAATCACAAGACTAATATATCTCTGCACCCACCTGCTAGGATCTTAAAAGTTTATAGAGGTCTTAACTGGGTTCAATTGCATATAGTCCAGATGGTCTCAACAACACATTACATTCTCAAGACTGCATTCTTGAAGCGGCTCCAGTTATGGAGATGTGGGAAGAATCCACATTCTAAGGACAAGAAGGGGTAAGGAGCCTCTGATTACCCTAATGCAGCTCAAGGGTCAACCAGTGTTCACATTCTCTCTATGACCTCCTCCAACAATTAGGAGGTCCTTAGGGTGGAGACTGAGACTACTTCCTCCCACCTTTCCTGGAGCCCAGCACAGTGCTAGGTATGTGGAAGAAGCTCAGTAGTATTAAGTGAATAAACCAACTACAATTCTTAAATACAGTAATACAGTCGGTCTACTATAACATAACTAATAATTCCCACATCACAACTCTTCTGAGTAAAACACATGGAGAGATTAGATAAAAACTCAATGTCTATCATGCTTTCTTCCTTTGGTATATAGAAACAGAGTAGCTGTAGAACACAGATGGAAGAAATGAGAAGCTCAGTTCCTTTTGCTATGCAAAGTCATTCATAGGAAGAGCATAGTGTACACCATAGAGGCTTTAGAGGTAACAGAGAGCCAAATTCTCTACAGCAATCTAAATGAAGGAATGGCAGTTACATGCAACCCCATGGATTCATTTCAACACACATAATGCAGAGCAAAAGAATCTTGACCAAAGACAAGGCATTTAGCCTGTTTTTTGCCCCTTTTCTGATTTCTAAATGGGGTTAATGATAAAAGCAACTGTAGATTTTGTGAAGACTGAGTTGTCTCTGGTATATAGAAAGCATGAGATAAATGTTAATCATCATCAAATAATTAATATTATGATTATATGAATGTTGCTTGACGAGACACTGTGGGGATATTCAGGGAACTGGTTCTTGCCTATAAGGGGTTTACAACCCAGTAGAAAAGATAAACAAGAAATGAATATAACGTCCATGTTCCTCGGTTTCCCAAATTGTGAAAATAGGGGTAATAATATACACCCGATAGATTTTGAGAATTAGAGAGTATTCCCTAAAATATAAAATCCATAGAAACAGGATTTTTATCTGTCTTGTTTATCCCTACGCTTTTGATACAGAGTATCAGGTAGTCAGTAAAGATTTGTTGAATGAACAAATGAATGAATTAATTAATAATGCATATAAAACATTTAGACAATGCCTAGCACATGCGAAACACAAGATGTTTTAGCTATTATTAGACACTTAATATATAATAAGATAATAAAAATAAATTATTTATGTAAAGTAGAAAATATTAAGAGTCAAAAGAACTGTACAGGAAAAAAATGACACTACAAAATGCCTGGTAGGAATGATTATCTCCATCTCAGAGGATCTGTACAACAGCAGAAACTTGGTTAAACAAATTGTGGTATATTTGTACAATAATAAAATAAAGCAGTGAAAGTGAAGAAAATACTACTACACATAGTCATATGGATGAATCTCGCAACCACAATGGTGAGCAAAAAAAAATCAGACACAAGGGAACACACACTGCGTGATCAGATGTATATGAAGCTCACAAACCAAGTCACTGAATCATTTTACGGTATTATCAGGACACATACCTTTGGGAAAGAGGAAGAGTACAGGATTGGAGGGACACCAGAACACTCCTGGCACTGGTCGTGTTCTGTCTTACCCTGGGTAGTGGTCCTAGAATGAGAATTCATTCTGTATGTATATTTGCATAGGTCAGCTTCTTTTTTGCTGTAGCAACAACCCCAAAATCTCAGTGGTTCACCACAATAAAAGTTTTTTGTTCCTGACTTCCGTGACATGGGAGTTGCAATCTAGTAGGTTCTCCAGGGTTCCCTTAGGCTCAGCTTGGTTTCATTGTAGGAGTATTCATTTCTTGGGCCCAGACTAGCAAAGAAGCCACTATTTGGAGTGTGCTGCTTCACATAGCGGGGTTCAGAAACCCAAAAGTGACAGGCAATCTGTGCAGCTATAGCTGCATTAAAATTTTCTGCTCAGATAGGGTCACAGCTTGTTCAGAACTTTCTTTCTGATCTATTGGATGCAGTCATCTCTCCGTGCCATGAGCCACACCCATAGTTCTCTGAGACATAGACTGATTTGCAGACATGTCACAATATGTATAAAGCTTCAGCAGGAACACACCCTCTGTCTCTTTACCCTGAACCATTTTCTCCAGCTGAAAGTCTTCGTTTCCAGATGTAATTGAAGTCCCCCGATCGGTTGATTTTTAATCAAAAGGAAGATAGAGGGTGGGAACAGGAGAATGATTTGGACTAGGGCCCTCCCCAAGGTCAGAAAACTTCCTCTGCTGGCCTCGAGGAAGTAGCTGTCAGGCTGTGAGAGAGCCAGGGCCCCAAGGCAGGGAATTGCCAGATGCCTCTAAAAGCTGGAAGTAGCCCCTATTTGACAATCAGGAAGAGGAAGGACACCTCAGTCCTACCTCAGCAAGAAACTGAATTCTGCCAACCACATGAGCTTGGTAGAGAATCCCAATCTCCCAAAAGGAATGTGGCCAGGTTGACAGCTTGATTCCAGCTTGCAGAGTGAAATCCAGTTTCGCCCAGTGAATCAGTGCCTGAACTCCTGACCCACGGACACTAGGAGATAAAAAATGTTTGTTGTTTTAAGCTGCTAAGTTGGTAGTAATTTGTTACACAGCAATAGGAAAAAACCAACCAAACAAAAAACAATAGTTCTTCCATTCCATAAACTCCACCTGGCCTCACACTGGTTCTGATAATGCTTTAAATTGTCTGGTATGGTCCTTCTCAAATCTCAGCATGCACCAGAATTACCTGAAGGGCTGTTAGAACAAAGAATGCAGAACCCTAACCCCAGAGATTCTAACTCATTAGATATAGAGTGGGGTTAATGCTTGTATGATTCTAACAATTTCCCCAGTGATGCTAACACTGTTGATCTAGAAACCACAATTTGGGAATCACAGATCTCCTGTGACTACATTGACTTCTAGGCACTTGAAATGTCCTCAGTAGCAAAATGCTATGAGACCACAAGCATCTGGGTGAAGCAACTTTCATATTAAAGGTTTCCATAAAAGAAACAAGAGAGAGAGGAAGATCTTATTAAATAATATTCATTAAGCTTAATACCAAATTTTCATTAAGCTACCTGATTCTCATTACTCCTTTGGCAGATGAGCAAATGCTAATTTCATAGATACACTGATATGTTACTTTCCCCATATTATAATTTACATTCCTGGGGCTTTTTGTACTATTTCCATTATAGTGGCATGATTTAGAGTAGAAATTGTTAAAAGGTCATAACCAATATTTGTACTTGAAATTGTTAAAGTACCACATTCAATATTTTAAGAGGGTTCAATAAGTTTAAACCAAACTGATAATTATGGATTAAGTTCATAATATCTTTGTTGTGGCTACCTAAACAGTTCAATACAAACATTTTTTAAAAGAATTACAACTACTCATAATAATATCATCAGGGGCTATGAATTTGCCATTCATCTGTTTTAGTATTAGGTTTAATAGCTGGGCCAACATACCATGGAAAGACACTACATACATCAAGAGAATAACATATATGTAGGCTTTTTATGTTTGATGTTCCAATTTGTTTAAATACAAAAACCACCACCTTTTGCCTTCATTTTCTACAAAGGAATTTTTTTTTTTTTTTTTTTTTTTAAGTAGAAGTGCCTCTTTCTATGCTGACAGCTTCCAAGTAACTACGGAATGGTAAGAACTACATCATTTAATGAATATTCATATC
Source organism: Zalophus californianus (assembly GCF_009762305.2). NCBI lineage: Eukaryota > Metazoa > Chordata > Mammalia > Carnivora > Otariidae > Zalophus > Zalophus californianus. The sequence continues at coordinate 90,019,345 of NC_045598.1, forward strand.
AAAGAGATATTTATAACATTTTTCATGTCATTGCTCCTTTACCCTTTCCCAACATACACTTTGAGAATTACAATGACTTCTTGAAATCCTGAAGGAACTACCTTCAATTCTAATACAAGGCTTTAAAATACATTTTTAAACAGACCTTCACATTAAAGAGGAAAAGAATTTGAAATAAGTATTTGTGGGAAGCAATCACATCAGCAAACTCAAGATAAAATAATACAGGAAAGAAAGTTCAGAATTAAAAGTGGTCTAAAAAGTTGCTTAAGTAAGGCAAAGTAAGTGATAAATAACATCATATTGACACAAAAACATAAGCTCCGTGGAGGTAGAGATTTTTGTCCTTTTGTTTGTTGATATGTTCTCTGTTTCTCGATTTAATGCAGAGTAGAAGCTCAAAATATTTATTGAACAAATAGATAAATACATAAATGTGCGATGCAGAAAATTAATCATGGTTGTCCCAGTTGTACAAAACACATCTATGATACCATGTGCACTCAGGACCAACAATCAGGAATGTGGAAAAGGTGCAGATTCCAGCACAATGCACTAGATTCTCAATATAAAAGTGAAAAATACAAAATCTTGATGTTCAAATATCCAATATCTGGCATGGAAAAGCCAGATATGTAAGTAGCTGTGGTACAATGGGATAAGTGAAAAAAAGAATTATATGTAAGTATTATCAGTCACAGACTGGTTGAAAAAGCTACAAATAAATGATAACATTTGAGGATTATCTAAAAAGATGAGTGAGAAGATAAACCCAGAGCAAAGGTACAGACATGTAAAAATCCACAGTGCTTTTGGAGAACGGCAAGCTGTGGATTTCAAACTTTCAAACTACAACCTAGAGCAAAAAATACATGTATAGTATGCTTAACTGAAACCAGTGAGTATTGGAATAATACTCACCTTTACTCATCTTATGTATTTGATATTTTCTATTCTATTTCCTTTTTTTAATGTTGGTGAAGATGTATTAAATCAATATCAAGATTCATTTGTTTGAAAAACATTGGGTTTGAGCATCAAATGGTTGGGGTAATAGACCACTGAAATGGAAATACAAAGAATGCTCTTCCAGCTGACCTCCAGCTCTTCTCCCATCCAGGTGGTTTGCTGGAGCTACATTATTTACAGGAGGACTATGATCTAGGTCCCTTTCCTACTTAATGTGGTAGAAAAGATGAGTAAAGAAGTCCTTCTCTATATCAAGCCAATGTGCAAGAAGGGAAAGTGCTACAGGCCATTTCTTCTCTACTCTGGGCATATTTTGGGCTTACCATTATTCTGTCTAGAAGGGTTAAGAGTGTTTGAAAATAAAACCACGCTCACATCTGGGCACATCCTAAATTCAATCTATATCTGGATTTATCTCAGAATTTGACTCAGAATAGAGTCAAATTGTTATACTGAACTGCAAAAAACAAAACTCTTCTCCCTTCCCTATGAATAGATATTTAACTGTGTCCACAACAGTCTTCATTGAAGACTATTTACTGAGCACTCTATGTGCCAGGATCTGTTCTAGCACTAGGAACTACAATAGAGGGGAAACAAAAGTCCAAGCCCCTTAGAGTTTATATTTTACAAAAACAAACAAACAAACAAAAACAAGTATGCAGGTAAACTAAATACATACAAAGTGTAAAAGCTATGAAAGAAATAAACAGTAATAGGAAATAATATTTAAGGTAGCCAAGGAGGGCCTTTCTCAGAAGATAATATTTACGTTGAGACTTGATGGATGAGAGCAAGCCACTGAAGTCAAGTACTAAGGAGGAAAACAATGTCCCAGGTCCTAGAAGAGCATAAGTGAAGACCTGAGCCAGGAAAGAGGTTGTTGTTTAAGGCCAGTATTGCTTGAGCCCAGTGATTTGGGAAGGGTAGCATGAGATGAGACGGGAAGTTATTTGAAAATACTGGATTGTTTCAGTAACTAGAATGGGAAGTTACTGGAGAATGACATGGTCTAATTTGGGTTCTTTAAGGCTCATTCTTATAGCTATGGGGACAACAGATTAGATAGGGGTATGATTAGAAGTTGAGCCATCTCTTTAGGAGACTGATTTCCAGGCAAGCAAAGATGGAAGATTAGACTAGGGTGCTGGCAGTGGAGAAGGAGAAAAGAAGATGGAATCAAGATATATTTTGGAGGTAGAACCAACAAAACTTATATTCAGAATGTTCTTTTTTTTTATTTTTTATTGTTATATTAATCGCCATACATTACATCATTAGTTTTTGATGTAGGGTTCCATGATTCATTGTTTGTGCATAACACCCAGTGCTCCACGCAGAACGTGCCCTCTTTAATACCCATCACCAGGCTAACCCATCCCCCCACCCCCTCCCCTCTAGAAACCTCAGTTTGTTTTTCAGAGTCCATCATCTCTCATGGTTCGTCTCCCCCTCCAACTTACTCCCCTTCATTCTTCCCTTCCTACTATCTTCTTCTTTTTTTTTCTTAACATATGTTGCACTATTTGTTTCAGAAGTACAGATCTGTGATTCAACAGTCTTACACAATTCACAGCGCTCACCATAGCACATGCCCTCCCCAATGTCTATCACCCAACCACCCCAACCCTCCCACCCCCCACCACTCCAGCAACCCTGTTTGTTTCCTGAGGTTAAAAATTCCTCATATCAGTGAAGTCATATGATACATGTCTTTCTCTGATTGACTTATTTCACTCAGCATAACACCCTCCAGTTCCATCCACGTCGTTGCAAATGGCAAGATCTCATTCCTTTTGATGGCTGCATAATATTCCATTGTGTATATATACCACCTCTTCTTTATCCATTCATCTGTCGATGGACATCTTGGCTCTTTCCACAGTTTGGCTATTGTGGACATTGCTGCTATAAACATCGGGGTGCACGTACCCCTTCGGATCCCTACATTTGTATCTTGTGGTAAATACGCAGTAGTGCAGTTGCTGGATCATATGATAGCTCTATTTTCAAATGTTTGAAGAACCTCCATACTGTTTTCCAGAGTGGCTGCACCAGCTTGCATTCCCACCAACACTGTAGGAGGGTTGCCCTTTCTCCACATCCCCGCCAAAATCTGTCGTTTCCTGATTTATTAATTTTAGCCATTCTGACTGGGGTGAGGTGGTATCTCATTGAGGTTTTGATTTGGATTTCCCTGATGCCGAGCAATGTGGAGCACTTTTTCATGTGTCTGTTGGCCATTTGGATGTCTTCTTTGGAAAAATGTCTGTTCATGTCTTCTGCCCATTTCTTGATTGGATTATTTGTTCTTTGGGTGTTGAGTTTGATAAGTTCTTTATAGATTTTAGATACTAACCCTTTATCTGATATGTCATTTGCAAATATGTTCTCCCATTCTGTTGGTTGTCTTTTGGTTTTGTGGACTGTTTCTTTTGCTGTGCAAAAGCTTTTTATCTTGATGAAATCCCAATAGTTCATTTTTGCCCTTGCTTCCCTTGCCTTTAGCCATGTTTCTAGGAAGAAGTTGCTGTGGCTGCGGTCGAAGAGGTTGCTACCTGTGTTCTTCTTTAGGATGTTGATGGACTCCTGTCTCACGTTTAGGTCTTTCAACCATTTGGAGTCTATTTTTGTGTGTGGTGTAAGGAAATGGTCCAGTTTCATTTTTCTGCATCTGGCTGTCCAATTTTCCCAACACCATTTGTGGAAGAGACTGTCTTTATTACATTGGACATTCTTTCCTGCTCTGTCAAAGATTAGTTGACCATTGGATCCATAGTTGCTCTGGATCCATTTCTGGGCTCTTTATTCTGTTCCATTTATCTATGTGTCTGTTTTGTGCCAGTACCATACTGTCTTGATGACGACAGCTTTGTAATAGAGATGGAAGTCCGGAATTGTGATGCCACCAGATTTGCTTTTCTTTCTCAATATTCCTCTGGCTATTCGGGGTCTCTTCTGATTCCATACAAATTGTAGGATTATTTGTTCCATTTCTTTGGAAAAAGTGGATGGTATTTTGATGGGGATTGCATTGAATGTGTAGATTGCTCTAGGTAGCATTGACATCTTCACAATAATCGTTCTTACAATCCATGAGCATGGAACGTTTTTCCATTTCTTTGTGTCTTCTTCGATTTCTTTCATGAGTATTTTATAGTTTTCTGAGTACAGATCCTTTGCCTCTTTGGTTAAATTTATTCCTAGGTATCTTATGGTTTTGGGTGCAATTGTAAATGGGATCGACTCCTTGATTTGTCCCTCTTCTGTCTTGTTGTTGGTGTATAGGAATGCCACTGATTTCTGTGCACTGATTTTATATCCTGCTACTTGACTGAATTATGTATGAGTTCTAGCAGTTTTGGGGTGGAGTCTTTTGGGTTTTCCACATACAGTATCAAATAATCTGCAAAGAGTGAGAGTTTGACTTCTTCTTTGCCAATTTGGATACCTTTGATTTCTTTTTGTTGTCTGATTGCTGTGGCTAGGACTTCTAATACTATGTTGAATAGCAGTGGTGATAGCGGACATCCCTGCCGCGTTCCTGACCGTAGGGGAAAAGCTCTCAGCTTTTCCCCATTGAGAATGATATTCGCTGTAGGTTTTTCATAGATGGCTTTTATGATATTGAGGTATGTACCCTCTATCCCTATACTCTGAAGAATTTTGATCCAAAAGGATGCTGTACTTTGTCAAATGCTTTTTCTGCATCTATTGAGAGGACCATATAGTTCTTGTTCTTTCTTTTCTTAATGTATTGTATCACGTTGATTGATTTGCAGATGTTGAACCAACCTTGCAGCCCAGGGATAAATCCCACTTGGTTATGGTGAATAATTTTTTAATGTACTGTTGGATCCTATTGGCTGTTATTTTGGTGAGAATTTTTGCATCCATGTTCACCAAGGATATTGGTCTGTAATTCTCCTTTTTGATGGGGTCTTTGTCTGGTTTTGGGATCAAGGTAATGGTGGCCTCATAAAATGAGTTTGGAAGTTTTCCTTCCATTTCTATTTTTTCGAACAGTTTCAGGAGAATAGGTATTAGTTCTTCTTTAAATGTTTGATAGAATTCCCCTGGGAAGCCATGTGGCCCTGGGTTTTTGTTTGTTAGGAGATTTGTGATGACTGCTTCAATTTCCTTAGTGGTTATAGGTCTGTTCAGGTTTTCTATTTCTTCCTGGTTCAGTTTTGGTAGTTGATACATCTCTAGGAATGCACCCATTTCTTCCAGGTTATCTAAGTTGCTGGCATAGAGTTGCTCATAATATGTTCTTATAATTGTTTGTATTTCTTTGGTGTTGGTTGTGATCTCTCCTCTTTCATTCATGATTTTGTTGATTTGGGTCATTTCTCTTTTCTTTTTGATCAGTCTGGCCAGGGGTTTATCAATCTTATTAATTCTTTCAAAGAACCAGCTCCTAGTTTCATTGATCTGTTCTACTCTTCTTTTGGTTTCTATTTCATTGATTTCTGCTCTGATCTTTATTATTTCTCTTCTGCTGGGTTTAGGCTTTATTTGCTGTTCTTTCTCCAGCTCCTTTAGGTATAGGGTTAGGTTGTGTATTTGAGACCTTTCTTGTTTCTTGAGAAAGGCTTGTATTGCTATATACTTTCCTCTCAGGACTGCCTTTGCTGTATCCCAAAGATTTTAAACAGTTGTGTTTTCATTTTCATTGGTTTCCATGGATTTTTTTAATTCTTGTTTAATTTCCTGGTGGACCCATTCATTCTTTAGTAGGATGCTCTTTAGCCTCCATGTATTTGAGTTCTTTCTGACTTTCCTCTTGTGATTGAGTTCTAGTTTCAAAGCATTGTGGTCTGAAAATATGCAGGGAATAATCCCAATCTTTTGGTACCAGTTGAGACCTGATTTGTGACCTAGGATGTGATCAATTCTGGAGAATGTTCCATGGGCACTAGAGAAGAATGTGTATTCGGTTGCTTTGGGATAGAATGTTCTGAATATGTCTGTGAAGTCCATTTGTTCCAGTGTGTCATTTAAAGTCTTTATTTCCTTGTTGATCCTTTGCTTAGATGATCTGTCCATTTCAGTCAGGGGGTGTTAAAGTCCCCCAGTATTATTGTATTGTTGTCAATGTGTTTCTTTGCTTTTGTTATTAATTGCCTTATATATTTGGCTGCTCCCATGTTAGGCACATAGATATTTACAATTGTTAGATCTTCTTGTTGGATAGACCCTTTAAGTAAGATATAGTGGCCTTCCTCATCTCTTATTACAGTCTTTGTTTTAAAATCTAATTTGTCTGATATAAGGATTGCCACCCCAGCTTTCTTTTGGTGTCCATTAGCATGGTAAATCGTTTTCCACCCCCTCACTTTCAATCTGGGGGTGTCTTTGGGTCTAAAATAAGTCTCTTGCAGACAGCATATCGATGGGTCTTGTTTTTTAATCCAATCTGATAGCCTGTGTCTTTTGATTGGGGCATTTAGCCCATTTACATTCAGGGTAACTATTGAAAGATATGAATTTAGTGCCATTGTTTTGCCTGTAAGGTGACTGTGACTGTATATTGTCTGTGTTCCTTTCTGAGCTCTGCTGCTTTTAGGCTCTCTCTTTGCTTAGAGGACCCCTTTCAATATTTCTTGGAGGGCTGGTTTTGTGTTTGCAAATTCCTTTAGTTTTTGTTTGTCCTGGAAGCTTTTTACCTCTCCTGCTATTTTCAATGACAGCCTAGCTGGATATAGTATTCTTGGCTGCATATTTTTCTCGTTTAGTGCTCTGAAGATATCATGCCAGTCCTTTCTGGCCTGCCAGGTCTCTGTGGATAGGTCTGTTGCCAATCTAATGTTTCTACCATTGTAGGTTACATATCTCTTCTCCTGAGCTGCTTTCAGGATTTCCTCTTTGTCTCTAAGACTTGGAAGTTTTACTATTAGATGTCAGGGTGTTGACCTATTTTTATTGATTTTGAGAGGGGTTGTCTGTGCCTCCTGGATTTTGATGCCTGTTTCCTTCCCCACATTAGGCAAGTTCTCTGCTATAATTTGCTCTAATATACCTTCTGCCCCTCTCTCTCTTTCTTCTTCTTCTGGGATCCCAATTATTCTATTGTTGTTTCGTCTTATCGTATCACTTATCTCTCGAATTCTGCCCTCGTGATCCTGTAGTTGTTTCTCTCTCTTTTTCTCAGCCTCTTTATTTTCCATCATTTGGTCTTCTATATCGCTGATTGTCTCTTCTGCCTCATTTATCCTAGCAGTTAGTGCCCCCATTTTTGATTGCACCTCATTAATAGCCTTTTTGATTTCGACTTGGTTAGATTTTAGTTCTTTTATTTCTCCAGAAAGGGTTTCTCTAATAACATCTATGCTTTTTTCAAGCCCAGCTAGTATCTTTAAAGTCATGATTCTGAACTCTAGGTCCAACATCGTACTAATGTCCGTATTGAGTAGGTCCCTGGCAGACAGTAGTACCTCTTGTTCTTTTTCTGAGGTGATTTTTTTTGTCTTGTCATTTTGTCCTGAGGAGAATAGATGAATGAGAGAACAAAATGCTAACAGGGTAACAACATCCCCAGAAAATATATTCTAAAAAAATCAGAAAAGACCTGAAACCAGGGGAAAAGAAAGGGAAAGAAAGAAAAAAGAAAGAGAAAAAGAAAAAGATTAAAAACACAAAAACAGAACAAAACAAAACAAAACAGAATATGATCAAATATGATCAGGCTAGTGCATAGATCAGTGCCACACACTAGATTTTGGGTGTATTTTGGTCTGTTAGAAGAAAGTGCCTCCTAAAATTTTAAAGAAGAAAGACTTATATATGTACAAAATAAGGGTTGATACAGTGAAGGGATGGAAGACGAGTGTAAAGACGAAAATGATAAAAAGTTTTATAAACGGAATTGATAAGATAAGAAGTTGTTTGAAAAAAGAAAGAAGATTTAAAAAAAAAGGGAGAGACTGCGATCAGGCAGGAGCTTAGAACAAAGCCATACACTAGTGATTTAGGGTATATTTTGATCTGTTAGAAGAAACTGTATGTCAAAATTTTAAAGAGAGAAGAACTTATATATATATGCCAAAAATAAGGGTAACTACTATGAAGGGATAAAATATGACTTTAAAAAGAAAAATAAAAAATGTTTTTTTAAAAAGGGATTGATAAGATGTTGGTTGAAAAAGGGAAAAAGAAGAATAAAAAAAACAAAAAACAGTTTAAAAAAATTAACTTTGAAAAATTAATGAATCATGGTAAAAAAGCCATGAATTCTATGTGCAGTATTCCCCTAGCGCTGGAGTTCTCCCGTTCTCCTTGATGGGTAAACTTGGTCTTGGCTTGCTGGCTGTTCGCGCTGATCTTCCGGGGGAGGGGCCTGTTGCTGTGGTTCCCAAATGTCTTTGCTGGAGGCGGAATTCCCCGCCCTTGTCAGTCTGGGCTAAGCAAGCTGCTCGGCTTTGCTCTCAGGAGCTTTTGTTCCCCGCAAGCTCTCGATACAGCTTTGGAGGACCAGGGTGAAAATGGTGGCCTCCCACTCTCTGCCTGGAGGAGCTGAGAATTCGGGGCCTCGCTACTCAGTGCGCCCCCAGAGGAAAGCAGTCAATCACTCCCATCTCCCCGGTCTCCGGGCGCACTCTGCTCACCCGGCCTGTGACCCAGCGTTTCTATCTCTGGCACCCCACCCCGTGTGGAGTCTCCAAACCCAGCAGATCCCTGCGGTGCACTCCCGCGCCGCTCCTCCCAGGGGAGAAAAGGGGAGTCTCCCCGGATCTGCCGTTTCTTGGGTCCCTGCTGGAGGTGCAGTGGCCCGACTGGGCCGCAGATCACAGTTTATGGCCACCCCGAGCTGAGAGCCCGCGCCTCGGCTCCGTCTCTGCAGCCGGCTTCCCCGCTCCAATACCTGGGAGCTCTGCTGCACTCAGGCACCCCCAGTCTTTCTGTGACCCCGAGGGTCCTGAGACCACACTGTCCCGCGAGGGTTCCACCTCCCGCTTAGCCACTGGAGCGACGTCCCTCAGCGGAACCGACTTCTAAAAGTTCCAATTTTGTGCTCCGCGGCTCTAGCACTTGCCAGAAGCGGCCTATGGAGGCCCCCTCCCCCGCTGTCTATCCTCCCGACTATCGCCTCGGATTCACTTCTCCGCACGTCCTACCTTCCAGTAAGTGGTCGCTTCTCTGTTCAGAGAGTTGTTGCTACTCTCTTCTTCGGTCTCCTGTTGAGTTCGTAGGTGTTCAGAATGGTTTGATCCCTATTCAGCTGAATTCCTGAGACCAGATGAAATACAGGTCTATTCCTCCACCATTTTGCTCTGCCCCTATTCAGAATCTTCTTAATACAGACCATAAGTAAGTGAATTGAAAATTGGTTGGAGGAGTGAGTGCATTTAAAAGGGGAAGGAAAAGATTTTGAGGAAGGAAAGAATGGGAGAAGTATGAATTAAGTAACAACCTAGAAGTAATGTATTCAAGTGGTCACATTTACAACTCTAATCCCACAGCTTGCTCTGTGCCTCTATTTTCTTAAAACAAGGTATCAAATTGGGCAGAAAGAGAGAGACACTGCTTTGAGGACTTTTAGCCTTAAATGATTGTGCCCAGGCCACTGAAAAAAAAAGATAATTTACCCAATGAAAATAATGAAGCAAGATTTAACTAAGATCGTTTTAGTGAGAAACAGTAGTTCTAGCTGCACAAATTCCCCGGGGGAGCTTTTTAAAACTATATGCCTAGGCTCCATGAAGTGGTTCTGATTTAATTAGTTTGAGGTGAGACACAAGCATGGGTATTTTTTAAAAGCTGCTCTACTGAGGAGCAAGAATTGAGAGCCCTAAGTTAGAAGTACCGCGGAGGATGCCAGGTCAATAAACCTATTCCATTAAATGAAGGATTAATAGAGAAAATGGGGTGAAGGAACTTTTTCCCCCAGATAAGAAATACAGGCCCACTGGCTAAACAGACGTAGTTCAAGACTACAAGAAAATAAAAATCAATTTTCCTCAATGTGATTTTTTTGAGGCTGGGAGATAATTTTATTCTCACAGTGTTAGAAACACAGACACTCATATAGACATCACACATATTTCAAAGTATATTTTATTTCTATAATGAACAACACAGAGGGAAGAAATTAACACCTGACAGTTGACTGAAAGAAAAACAGAAGAGGAAGAGTTCCAATCTGGCCCAGACAAACAATCACACAGGAAAAAAAGAGTTGCTGTGCAAAAGTAATCACAAGGGAGGAAGGATTCAGTTACTTCTCAAGTTAAAAATCATAATTGGTTACCAGAATACAACTGGCAATGAGTTGCACTGTATCACATCACCCTTGCTTTTCAACTGTTATTTAGTCTGGACCCTTCCAAGATTTACCTCTTGAAAGAGCCACTGAATTACCATAGCAGGACTAAGAGCCAAGTATTCTCCTGAAATAGAGACCAGAAACATAATTTGACTGCAATGAAGATTCCTCGTTGCTGGTGTGTGCGTGGGTAATTGAAGGCAAGAGTAGTCACATAATTTGTCCCAATCTTTCAGTCAACTTGTGGTCTCATTGGAATCAGAACAAAAGCTTTACACCGTCAGGGGTTTTCTTTGTTGTATTTACACCTTCTTTGCACCCTAACTCCACGGAAACAGAAAAGAAAAACGTGCAGTGCAATTTCTAAGTCTCCATCTGGAGAGCTTTAAGAGCAGTAACGGTCCAGGTGAGGTGGCAGTGTGTGAACGCCGTCGCCCAGATTAATTCGGTGTAATAACATTAGGGAGTTGAGACACGACAAGCATGGATTTTTGGTCTTGCGGTCGAGTGGACTTCAGGAAGGGAGTGAAAGCAACAGGGAATTGAGGAGCTAAGGGAAAGAGGAAGCATGTACAGGGCCATAGTATTTGGGTGTGGCGAGTGGGAAAGGGATTCCAGCACCTCAGAGGAGCAAAGAAAAGAGCTGGGCCGAGCTCTGAAGCTTCCGGCAGGGAACCGCCCGGCGACCCCCCAGGAAGTGGGAGGCGCGAGCGGACACTACAAGTCCCAGAAGCCCCCGCTTCCCAGAGCCCGCGCGGAGCCGCGCAACGCCCGCCGGGAGTCGGTCGGAGCCGCCAAGATGTCGCAGCCCAAGAAAAGAAAGCTTGAGTCGGGGGGCGGCGGCGAAGGAGGGGAGGGAACTGAAGAGGAAGATGGCGGAGAGCAGGAGGCGGCCCTGCCGCGACCCCGGAGGGCTAGGCGGGAGCGGGACCAGCTGTACTACGAGTGCTACTCAGACATATCGGTCCACGAGGAGATGATTGCGGACCGTGTCCGGACCGATGCCTACCGCCTGGGCATCCTGCGGAACTGGGCAGGACTGCGGGGCAAGACTGTGCTGGACGTGGGCGCGGGCACCGGCATTCTTAGCATCTTCTGTGTGCAGGCCGGGGCCCGGCGCGTGTACGCGGTGGAGGCCAGCGCCATCTGGCAACAGGCCCGGGAGGTGGTGCGGCTCAACGGGCTGGAGGATCGGGTGCACGTCCTGCCGGGGCCGGTGGAGACGGTGGAGTTGCCGGAGCAGGTGGATGCCATCGTGAGCGAGTGGATGGGCTACGGACTCCTGCACGAGTCTATGCTGAGCTCTGTGCTCTACGCGCGGACCAAGTGGCTGAAGGAGGGCGGTCTTCTCCTGCCGGCTTCCGCCGAGCTCTTCGTGGCGCCCATCAGCGACCAGATGCTGGAGTTGCGCCTGGGCTTCTGGAGCCAGGTGAAGCAGCTTTACGGGGTGGACATGAGCTGTCTGGAGAGCTTCGCCACACGCTGCCTTATGGGCCACTCGGAGATCGTGGTGCAGGGTTTGTCCGGGGAGGACGTACTGGCCCGACCGCAGTGCTTTGCTCAGCTGGAGCTGGCCCGCACCGGCCTGGAGCAGGAGCTGGAGGCTGGGGTGGGCGGGCGCTTCCGCTTCAGTTGCTACGGCTCAGCGCCCATGCACGGCTTTGCCATCTGGTTCCAGGTGACCTTCCCGGGCGGGGACTCGGAGAAACCCCTGGTGCTGTCCACCTCGCCTTTTCACCCCGTCACGCACTGGAAGCAGGCACTCCTCTACCTGAACGAGCCTGTGCAAGTGGAACAAGATACGGACATTTCCGGAGAGATCACGCTGCTGCCCTCCCGGGATAACCACCGTCTCCTGCGCGTGCTACTGCGCTACAAAGTAGGCGACCAGGAGGAAAAGACCAAAGACTTTGCCATGGAGGACTGAGCGTTGCCTTTTCTCCCAGCTACCTCCCGAGGCTCCCAGACCTGCGTGGTAGAGGCGGAGGGGGGTCGGAGGAGAAAGGGAGATCCCACGTGCAAGTAGGGGGCAATATCTTCTGTCTCCCTTTTCCCTCGTGGCTCCTGGGGAGGGAGAGTGACTTCAGTCTCCCTTCGAGGAGATTCTGGGGAAATTTATTTAAAAAGTGAATCCCGATACCCCCAACGATGGAAACAGCTTGTTTATTAATGGGCTTTTTTAAGTCTCAAAAGCATGTGGTACCAAGCACTTGTATTTCTGTGTTTTTTGTTTCACGGGAAGAAAGCAAACACACAGAAGTAAATACCAGTTTATGAAGGCTCGTGCACATCCCTGACAACCTCACATCTAAATCTGAAGCCAGGGAGAAGGGTAAAGGGGTTTAGTTAGATTCCATAAATTTCCAGTATGACTTAAATATTTCTCTAGCCATATTCTATCATTCTCTAAATTCCCTCCTTTCCTAGGTGCCTCTAGGCCTCAGTACTTCTTCCTCATTGTTTTTTTAAGTAAACTTTGCTTCTGGTAATGAGAGGGAGAAGAGTGAGGAAGCAGTTTGAATAACCCTGTTCTTACACTTATTACTTCCATAGGGTGCTAAAGTTGAACACATTTCTCCACTATATGTAATTGTGCAGCATACCCCAAAAATCTAGAAGGTACATTTAGGAGAAAAAGATCTGAAAGACAGTGAAGTAGTAGTATGGTTTGTTTTTTTTTACTCTTTATTATTAAGATTTAACCAAGAAACTGTTTCATGTATGTTACATAATAGAGTTTTGTGTGATTTTTATTAAACCAGCTGATAGAAGGTTTTCTGAACCTAACCTAAGGGTTGGTTCATTATATCGGGTAAACTGTTTAGGCTCTCTAAATTAAAGAAAATATTTTCCCAGCTAGAGAAGTGCACTCATTATAACTCTCATTTAAAGAGATCAGGTGATCTGGTCTACTTACATCAAGTGAAATTTCCTTTTTTAGCGTTGTTGGGTTTTTTTTCTTCTTTTTAGCTCCAGCCAAATGTTAAAAGTTGTGAATTTTGGAAAATCATTTGTAATGAAGTGTGAGTCATGTTAACAAATTTATTTTACGGATGTTTCCCTCCTTCTTCCTGTGGCAAAATAAAACATTGGCATTCTATTTTTATAGATGAAGTAAGAAGTCTTGTGTACTGTGACTTATAATGCTTTTGCCTTTTTAATATTGTCAGTTCTTAAGAAAAGTGTTACAACCGCTTCAGGATATAGCTTCAGGGTAATTTATGCTTAATGTATGTTTTTTCTTCATACTGGTAGCTTTTGTATGCTAATAGCAGGTTGTGAAAAAGTGGTCTTTGAAGTGATCAACATAGTTTTGTTTATTGTAACTGAGTTTTCTCCTTTATTCATCACATATTAAAGTACCAAAGTATTATAACCAATTTACTAAAATTTGATATTAACACGAGATCTTCCATTACGAAGGGAAACATACAAAATCAATGACTTTACAAGATCCAAGCAATAACAGCGATAGTTGTCACCATTTTGATAGTCAACAGTCTATGTAAATGATGCAGTCATAGCAAGGTAGGCCTGATTTAAGCTAGAGGTATAAGATAGGTCCTTTTTTTTTAGGGTCAACTATATATTATAAGATGAACATTTATTTAGAATTTTAGTGTATGGTTTTGGGTAGATTTCTGATCTCTTTTTAACTTCCTAAAAGAATCCCTTTGCTGTATAGGCAGACAAAAGCATCCCCCTGAATTCCATTTTTTTAAATATATCTTTTATAAATATGCGTGTATTATAGAGTTCTCATCACCAGTATTAGCTTGCAAAGAGAGCACCAGTTAAAACTTAGAGTAACTGTAGAAGCAAAAAGTATTTCGTATTTAGGCAAAGTAAGCTTTAATATTCTTGTTACTGTTTCCCAAAAGAAAAATGAGTTATAAAAATATAGCTGCTAAAGCAATTGGTCAGGAGGCAGCATAGCATATGGCCAAAAGCTAGGACTTGAGTCAGACAGATCCTGCTGGAACCTAGGCTCCCCACTATAACCGTATGACCTTGGGCAAAATACTTAACCTCTGTTTTTCTCCAGGGCTCTCGTGCGAAGAGAACAATCATATGTGATACATGTAATGCAAGGAATGTAGTTAATACATGCAAGCACATAGTGCCTGGTACAAAATAAAATCTCAGTGATTCCTAGCTGTTGTAACTACAGAAAACTACTTTGCGAACCTGCAACATTTGGCCACGTGTAAAATGTGCTACAGAATAAATATTCAACATTTTGATTTTCTTACAGGTTTGTTTGGCAGTATCAGCATGGCTGTGTATGTGACTGGACACCAGATGATCCAAGCCCTTTGGAGTGACAACACTTCCAGAAGGATGAGAGCGTGACATGCTCCAATATCCAGGCACTGTGCAGTCTCTGTGTGAGCTGGTACTGATTGCCTAGGGTCATTTGGACCACAGGAAGAACTGTCAGCCCTAAGGAGGGAAAAACATGATGAAGTTCTACCTGCTTTCTTCAGACAGCTTACATTTATTTAGCACTGTGAAACTTACCAAATATTTACTTAATTCACTGGACCAGTGGACATTTTATTGAGTATACCAGATAACAGTCATTGTGATAAGCACTTAGGTATACAAACCAATAAAACATAGTTTTGCTTCCAAGTAGGTATGTTCATAGGATAAACCAAAAAGGAAAATACATCAACGATAATGGGCTACATGGGATGCTGTAGGTGTTAGGGAGGGCAAGTGATTACCTTCACTTTATATACTAGGAAAAAGACATAGATACTGAAGGATTTCCCTAAGGTTGTATAACTAATTCTTGACAGTTGAACACACGTATCTTAATTCCTATCCCCAAACAACTTCTTAGTTTAAAAAAGTTCCATTGGAGATCTATCTTGTAGGCCTCAAAGAGCCACCTTCAGTATATAGGATCTAAAGGTTGACATTATTAGGTATTCATAAAATATACCATGTGCCCGTTTCCCTAACAGGGCTAAGTGTGGCATTCCTTCTGAGGCCCCCAAGAAACAAGGCTCACTGCATTGGCAAAGAAAAGTCGAGCTCTGGCTATAGGTACTGGCATCCAATGAAATAAGTGTTCACTCATTTAATGATTTAATAAACACCAACCATCTAACAATTAAGTTCTATGATAAATAAGCAAATGCTACCCTCAACTTGGATACAGTAGGGGAATAAAATTACCTACATCAGTAGTTTGCACACATTCTTTAACCTGGAAAGACATCATCCAACTAAATCTCACCTCTGCTGGAGCAAGGTTGAGAAGCCAGCCCTTCTGTCGGCTCTAACCTTAAAATTCCTCTCAAGTGCAAAAGTGTTACTTGTCATCACATAGATTAAGAGATCCTCAGAGAAAAATGTGATGGTAAGGAGGACGATGATTAATGAGACTCTTTCTCAAAATTATTATATATGCTTGTAGGATAAGACATTTGAAACAAAAAATCTGGACCTTACTAAAGACAAAACTTTAATAAAAAGACATGACCAGTAACATTGGAATTGTGCTTCTTTGGGAGTTTTGATGATTACATTCATCGTTATTTCTAGTAATGACTTGGAATAAAGACTGATGAAGACTTAAGTTGGTCAAGTAGCTACCTTTTTAACTCTTAAAAACAATCACTTATATGGGCTGCCTGGGTGGCTTAGTAGGTTAAGCATCTGCCCTCAGCTCAGGCCATGACCCCGGGGTCCTGGGATCAAGAGTCCCACGTCGGGCTCCCTGCTCCTCCCTGCTCCTGGAGGAGTCTGCTTCTCCCTCTCCCTCTGCCCCTCCTCCTGCTTGTGCTCTCTTTCTCTCTCAAATATATAAAATCTTTTTTAAAAAAATAAAAATCACTTGTAACAGACATTTTAGAATACAGAGAGCCGTAAGGAAAGAAAACATTCCTTCTTTCTCCAGGCCGCCCCCTGCACGAAAAGGAAGGTGGGGTGGAAGTAAATCCTCCCCATACTTTTTAAAGTGCTTAACAGGTGTTCTTGCAATCACATGATGTATGTATTTGTGAAAATCACATCACATTCTGCAAAATTGTGCACTAAAAGTAACTTAGAGAAAATTGGTTGGGTGGACAATCAAAACTTTGTGACCAGGAGTACTAAGAATACCAATAAAAATAACAGCAGTTTAAAAAAGATGTTAATCCTAATACACACTGCAGTAATAAGCCTGATGGAAGAGCAAAAGGAAGAGTTCCTGAGACAAAGCAAAATGTACAAAAACGGAGTGGAGGTTTAATAAACATTTCAAGACCTAGAGCATGTGGCCAAGCCGTGCCAAGAGGAAGAACATAGGGTGTGATACATTCCTTTTTGACGAGCTGTGTTCAAGTGTGTCGGTGTACTTTCTGTTCAGGGATTGTTGCCTGGTAGTATGAATAAACCAACCAATATCCACATTATGTTCTGACATTGTTTTTCTACTTATCAATACCGTTTGAGTTTATTCATTTACAGAAACATGCATGGCAGCAGAACATTCTGTCCTTTGTTCAACTTCCAGAAATTAAAGGAATTCAAAGCTCCATTGGGTTCACAGATCTTTTCTTTTTAAAGCAAATTTTCTTAAAAGGAGAATGGAATGGAGATGGGGAGGTTTACAGGTGGCCATAACCATCCTTCAGTATGAATCTATTTATTGTATTATTTTGGTCACCGGAAAAGATCAACAGGAAAGGGGAATAGAAATCCTGATGTGTGTAGAGTGAAAGGAAAATAGTTGAGTGTTCAATTATTGATGGTCGGATAATGGGATTGGGGACGGGGGTGTTTCTCCAGAGTCCAGGGGCAACATAAAAATATCTTGGTGTCAAAGAGACATGAAGTTAGTGAGAGAAAACATAAGTGAAGATTAAGATCCCCATATATACATTTTGCCCACATCACCATATCCTTAAGGTAAAACTTTTTCTGAAGTAATGGGCTCAGAACCTAACTAAGAGTATTTTGATTGGTTACAAACTATTGCTTATTTTGGTATTTGTCCTTAACCTCTCATTTCAGCTTAATTTCTAAACCGATTCAAGGACTGTTCTATTTATGAACTTAATCCTTTCAAATTTGTGAACAAAGCCTCTAACCTCCATTATCTCAAGCTATGTGCAGTTTAGTATTGGGTGGTAGGGAATGGGATGACATTAGACTTTTAAAAACAAACAAACAAACAAAACAACTCCAAAAACAAAAAACTTTTGCAGTTTTACTCTTGGTAAAATTATCATATTTAAGAACAAAGTGTAGAATTCTAACTTTAAATTATAAATGATTGTGGAGAATGGATTAAGACCGACAAATGATTAAAATTTTCATTTTATGCATTCATTGGAATCATACTTTTTACCAGGAGTTTTTATAAAAATAAAAAAACTGCTTATTTTAATATGAGCTTCTCACTCCACTACCATTTACTATTTGGTTGATTATAAGAATAGGAGACATTTAAATGGTTAAGAATGTACAGTAAAAGACAGTTAAAAAGAGAGGATTTGGAAAATCTACAGATTATACAGTCCCTGAATAATTGAGAGTTTACTCTAGTCAGAATAATTAGGGGAAAAACATACAGAGAATGACAGCAATTACAAGGGGATTTTAATACAAAATGAAATTAAAAACTACCAGGAAATGTGCTGTTTGTAATAAATACAATTTAATATCAGCTAGCTTTGCTTGAACCCCAATCAGGGGGATTTTATAGAGCCCAGACATTATTATAAAATCGGTTCACATATAAAGAAATTCCATGGTATTGGGCCCAAGAAAAATTGGCTTCAGGACAGTAAGTTCTTACATAGATTAAGAGAACAGCTGAGTTACTCTAAGCAATCAGTTAAGGTTCTTAAAAGTAAAACTAGACCAATAAAGGATGTGGTCATTGCGCCATTTCCATAATGATGTTATTGAAAGCATCAAAATGATATATTGTTCAGTGCTAAAATATGTGATATAATTGTTAGGGAGATATCATTTTTCCTTTTTTTTTGGATTCACGATCTGATTTATTTTATACCATACGATAATGCATGCATAGAGACATACAGTGAAAATAGCATATGCTGAAACTTTGTACCAAATGATATTCAGATATACCAGCTACTATTTCTCAGCATGTAGAATGTTTTTATGCAATAATGGTATATTAATGAAACTGTGCAAAGTCCCATTAAAATCAATGATGTATTATCTTTGTTTACTTCACATCAGTTATACATAATAAGATAATGTTCTTCCATCCTGAGGAAAGTCCGTATCTATTATAAATTTTCATTTAAAGGAAACCCCTCCTTTTGTTAGACATGCCGCCGCATACATAGAGATAGCCCCAATACTTACATAAAACATCCACATTAATTTTTATATCATTATTGAATGCCTAGTGTGCTATATGCATTTTAAGTACATTATCTTATTTACCCTTTGAAATAGTTCTATGAAGTAGTTCTATTATCAACCCCATCATACAGATGAGAAAACAAAGGCATGGAGTTTGGTAAATTGCCCAAAACCACGTGGAGAGTAAGTGACAGAGCTTAGGACTCATCTCCTGAAATCTGAGCATCTGACCCTACTACGCCATCCTATCTATGATGCCTGGGCTCTCAGGAGTTAAGGTTTCATCTATAGTCGCTTAAAATAGGTGGGTCATTGTCTTAGGCCAGGATCCCCATAAGCAGACCTTGAGACAAGGATACATATAAAAGTGTTTTTCAAGAAGGGTTCCCAGAAAATGCCAGAAGGGCAGTTGGGAAGCAAACTTAGGAAGGGAAGGAGATGAGACTAGGGTGTGATAGTAAACCAAATCCTAAGAAAGGGAGCTTTGGCTCAGTCCTGCAGAGATGCTCTGGAGACAGCACAAATCACCTCTCAGAATGTCCCCAGTTAGAGAACAGGGTAGCTGGAACATGCATACCTCTCACCCGTCAGACATCGGCGAATGCCTGTCCCTGGGAAGACGTAAACTTCTAGGCGCTTCCCAGCTCTCCTGGGTGGGCATGGCAGTTTTCACAGTCTAAGGACAGTCCCCCAGCTAAGGATCACCAGTGAAGAAAGTTGAAAGTACGGGGAGAGCCAGATATACAAGAAAAAAAGTTGAGGGATGCAAAGTGACACATGGGGAATAAATGGAGCACTGGTAGGACATGGCTGCTATCATAGATATCCTTCCTGAGATTCCTTTACTTTCTAAGTTGCTAAATAGTTGTGGACGCTCTGTTTACGTCCCTCTTCCACTATTCTTTTAAAAGCTGCATGAATAAAGTATAAATATAATAAATGTGTAGAAGGAAAAAGTTAATCTCCTATTCCCCACAGTTTAGAATGTATCTTTCTATTATATCTTCTTATATACCCGTTTATGAGGTTTTTCTTAATAAATATGTAGACATATTATATGTGTTACTCTAAAAACCTAAAATACATATACTAAATGTCCCATGAAGTCAATGTATGTATCTATAAGTTATTCTTATTAATAGCAATATGAAAATGTACAGTATGCATAATCCATAATTTATCCAACCAACTTTCTATCGATAGACGGTGGTTTGCAATTCTTTGCTACTGCAAATTTTACTTACCTTTCTCTCTTTCTGTTCTCTCTCTAGGTAAGCTCAGCTCATCCAGTCCCATTACTATAAATAGTGTACCATCCATATGCTGATGATTCGCAAATTTATATTGTTATCCCTGACACCTCTCCTGCATTTCAGACTCATATGTACAACTCCTTAATTGTCATCTACACTTGGACATAATAGGCATCTCAAACCTAACATAACCAAACTGGTTTATATAAATAATGTTATGTCTATAATTATATACATAATTTTACCATATATGGTAAAATACATATATTTTATGTATATACATATATATATATATACACATAAATATATACCTCTAAAGGGCATATTTTTAGGTTTTGCTTGTTTTTTCAAAACCAGTATATATTTATTTTAAATAGCCAGAACCTCAACCCTCTACCCAACTCTATCTTGAGTCAAGAGTTAATAAGCTTCTTGAAGACTCGACAATAGCACAAATCATTACATCAGATTATGATCATGGGTCTCTATTGATTGCTTGTTTCGTGAGGCTACTGTGTTTGGTATTGGCATATCAAGAAGTATAGCACAAAGTCTCGGGCTGACTGAGTCTTAAGTGGAGAGCAAGCATCTCAAGTTTTCAAAGGTAACGAGAATTATAACACACCATATGTTCAGTGCCAAATGAATCACGCAGACAAGTATGATTATAAGGGTGTGGTCATTGCAAAATGGGGAAATCAGAGCTTCTCATTGAAAATGGAGGAATGGAACTGGAGCTTTCAGATTCTCAGGCATGTCAAGATTCCAGCTTATGTACTCTCCACTTGGAACACCTTTCCTCAGACCGTATGTTTCACTCCTTCTCTCTTCTTTTAGTTCTTGGCTTACATGTCTCCTCAGAGTGACATTTCCTTGACTACCATAACGAAAATAGACCTCTTCTCCACCACAGATACCAATTTCCCCCTTGTTATCTGAAATTCAGTTATTTACTTGTTTAGTGTCTTTCTCATAAGATTTGTGAGAATAGGAATCTTGTCTCCGTCGTTCATCAATATTTATCCATCGCCTAAAACATTATCTGGCACAAATTAGGTATTCAATAAATAATTGCTAAGTAAGTGGGCCTTGTAAACCAAATGGAACTTCTGTAAGAGGACAGAGTAGGCATTCTAGGCAAGGACAATGGTTTGAAAAACAAGTGCTTAGTGTTTTTCAATCACGGTCTCTAGATGGAAATTGCAGCGATATCTGGCATGCTGAAAGTATCACAGATAGACAGTGCAAATGATTGGGCTTGCCAACACTAGAATAATCCCTAGTGAGTTTATAGCCAGTGAGCCTGGGGGGTCTACCAATATTCCCTGAGCACACAGAATAAACCTTGTCAAAGAGGACTGGATTGGGTCTTTAGAAATAAAATTTTGAAAGGCATAAGAAAAATAAAAGTGTTGATAAGACTTTCAAAATGATTTCTTTTTTGGGATTCCCATGAACAAAAGAGAAAGACCAAAAACTACTACAAAGGATAAAAATGAAACCAAGGTATAATTTATTAAGGTCGATGAAATCTTTTTTTCAAAGTTATATTTTGACAACCAGTTTACTCAGATTTCTCCCCAGTTACTCTTCAGCAAGTAGATTATCAGTCTTCTCTTCCCCACGAGGCCTGAATGGATGAGATCCCACAGAATTTCCCAAAAGCCACTGAAGGAATCACAGACCTGTGTGTTCTTCATTCATTATCAGCCTCAGTGCTTAATTTATCTTTAAATGATATGGACAAACACATCTCATGGACCTTATTCCTGCACACATACAGGTTTCCTTCAATGAGATTATAACCAAGAATGAAATTCTCCAAACAAAATGGGACAAATAGGGTGCCTGGGTGGCTCAGTCAGTTAAATGTCTACCTTTGGCTCAGTTCATGATCACAGGGTCCTGGGATCGAGTCCCACATCGGGCTCCCTGCTCAGTGGGGAGCCTGTTTCTCCCTCTCCCTCTGCCTGTCACTCTCCCTGCTTGTGAGCTTTCTGTCTCTCAAAAATAAATAAATAAAATCTTTTGAAAAATGGGACAAATATTTTATACTTCTTGAGTCATTTGGGTTATGTTTACAATGCCATTTTAAAAAGTGTATTGACATGGGGCACGTGGGTGGCTCAGTTGGTTAAGCGTCCTACTCTTGATTTCAGCCCCGGTCATGATCTTAGGGTCCTGAGATCAAGCCCCAGTTTGGGCTCTGTGCTGTGTGTGGAGCCTACTTAAGATTCTCTCTCTCCTTCTCCCCTCTCCCTTTGCCCCTACCCCTTCACAGTTTTGCTCGCTCGCTCTCTCTCTTTCTTTAAAAAAAAAAAAATATATATATATATATATAGAGAGAGAGAGAGAGACTATATAGACACATTTTAAATATGGGCAATTTGTTGTATGTTAAACAATAAACTGTTTAAAAAATATTGAAAAATCGTATTTTCATGGTATCAGTGTTCTCTATATTAGACTGAAATATTTCTGTCACCGCAAGAAAGAATCCATGAGCATACTTCCCCCAAAGTGAAAGTTTCTTTCTAGGATTCAATTTGGTCATCAAGGAATTTATTTTGTGGAGTCCATTTTGCATTTATCTAATTTACCCTGTTAGTCAACTATGCACATAAACACACACATGTGCCCGCATACACACACACACACACACACACACACGCACACACACACACACTTTTTAGAAATGTTTAAAACAGACCAAGAGGCAGCATCTATTGGGCAAATGTGATTTAATTCCTGAGAAACATGGTGGTATCATCCCAATAAACATCATGCAATTCTCTAGTTCCTTTCCTTCATGCATGCTGCCACACTTGCCTGTCTAGAATGTCCATCTTCTCCCTTTTCCTTCCTTGTCCAACCTTTAAGATCTGCTTGAATTCTACCCTCCTACTGAGTAGTTCCTCATCTCCCCTGATGGAAGGAATCTCTTCACAATCTCCTATTATATTTTGATTGCTTTACTCTTTGAGGCCTTACTGGGTCTACTTTTGATTACTTTTATTGTCCTGTAAGGGCAAGGCACGTTTCTGATTCATCTTTAAATTGTCTACCTTACCCATCATATAGTATTCAATTGTTTTTATTCTGTAACACTCTGTGTGTTTCTTCCTGTTCCTCAAAAGGAAAGAGTGTTTTGTAGTTAAGGAAGAATTCCTGGCTTAACTGATTTTACAAAAGGCCATAGATGAAATTGGCATCCATATATTAGAAAATTAAAAGAATTATTAAAACAATATCAAAATACTGCACCCCAACCAAAAGATGGTATATTTTTAATTGAATAATAACTTTATTGTTATTAAAAGACTATCAAAATACTGCATCCCAAACAAAAGATGGTATATTTGTAATTGAACAATAACTTTGAGATTAACTTCTGTCTGGCAAAATAATAAAACACCGATTTATAAAATAAAAATTGAACACGTTATTGTTCCTAAAAAAAATTAACCACTCTACAAGTTTTAGTGGAAAGAAATTCATCCAAAACAATGCACATACCAGTTTCTGCTATAATTAGAATAAATTACAATTAAGTAATTATCATTAAAATTGCTTCAGTATAATGTTTACAGTTCATCCGTATTTACTCTATACATATGAAATGTGACATCACTATAAAGTGTAATTATTTCCAGAAACCTTAAAATAAGTGTCTTTAATTAAACATTTCTCACAACATATTAACTGTAAGTCACTTTATCTCAGAAAAAAATAGGCAATATTTTAACTAGATCTTGACAAAAAAATGCATTAAATCTATTTTTTAAAATGTTTTATTACTTGCAAGTTTCAGCCTGATGTGATTTTAAAATAGCCAAGTTATAAACGGCTGAAAATTGAAGTTTATAATGGAAATGCTGACAGACCCTTAACTTTCAGAAGGACGAATGCCCTGCTGTAATAACATGGGCTGAGGCTGCCTCAGTCAGGGCGGCCACGTGACCAGGCTGCTCGATGTGGGATTTCAGACACAAAACTGGTTGAATACTTGCCAAATGATTTTCCTGTCTCTAAAATTGTTCCAAAGTCATTCCTTGTTTGGGGAACTCCTTTTCTCTAAAAAGTTATTGTAACAAACAAGTATGTAGGCCCCTTTTTCTTTTGTCAACAATGTCCCCCTTGGTTATCTTGTCTTCTCCCATTGCTGGTTTCTGCAAAGCTTCCCCATTTCTGCATACCGCATGTCCCTCCACCAGTTAGTATTTAAGCCAAAAAACGAGAGGTCAGTTGTAACTCATGTGACTTCTTCACCATGCCTGACTGGTTGCAAATACTGAGGGTTTTACTGCCAAAATATGTTTTGAAAGCAGTTATTCCTTATCATCACTGCCATCACCTTAGTCCACGGCAATGAAAACTCAGGCCAAGCCCATCACAATAGCTTCCTAACTTGCATTTCAGGATAACCAACAGCCGATGATGGAAAGTTCTCATTTATAGAATCCCAGCAAATAAAGTGGTAGGAATAATAGCCTGACAAAATCATTTCACAACCTGGGCGCCTGGGTGGCTCAGTTGGTTAAGCGACTGCCTTCGGCTCAGGTCATGATCCTGGAGTCCTGGGATCGAGTCGCACATCGGGCTCCCTGCTCAGCAGGGAGTCTGCTTCTCCCTCTGACCCTCTTCCCTCTCGTGCTCTCTATCTCTCATTCTCTCTCAAATAAATAAATAAAATCTTTAAAAAAAAAATCATTTCACAACCCATAATGAAATAATGGATCTTTGCAATGATCATCCATGGCTGCTAAAACCAGGAGGGAAGTGGTTAATGAAGACTTTTCTTTCTTTCTTTCTTTCTTTCTTTCTTTCTTTCTTTCTTTCTTTCTTTCTTTCTTTCTTTCTTTCTTTCTTTCTTTCTTTCTTTCTTTCTTTCTTTTTCTTTTTCTTTCTTTCTTTCTTTCTTTCTTTCTTTCTTTCTTTCTTTCTTTCTTTCTTTTTCTTTCTTTCTTTCTTTCTTTCTTTCTTTCTTTCTTTCTTTCTTTCTTTCTTTCTTTTTTTAAGATTTATTCATTTATTTTAGAGAGAGAAAAAGAGAGAGACCTGGGGGAAGGGGGGAGGGAGAGGGAGAGAAGCAGACTCCCCACTGAGTGCGGAGCCCGACCCAGGGCTGGATCTCAAGACCCTGAGATCACGGCCTGAGCTGAAACCAAGAGTCAGTTGCTTAATGGACTGAACCCCCCTCAGGTGACCCAGTGGAAAATTTTCTATGAAGAATCAGGCTTCCATGCTCAGAAACCAACAATTTGGGAAAATCTGTTATTATGAGTCTTAAAACATGATGAATGCAACAGGAAGCATACTCGCCTAAGATATTGAACCTGAATCTAGTCAGGCCTCGAGATTTATGGGAACTATAGGGAATGAAGAAATAAGTTAAACAACACATGGAGAAGCAATAGCCAAATCCAAAACGTGAGATTTCTACAGAAAAACAATAGCCTAATTCCTCCAACAAATCAATGATGTATAAAAGGTGGCGATTAGGGGGTGGTTTGTTACATTAAGAGACATAACAACTAAATGCAATATGAGGACCTAATTGGGTCTGACACAAACAAACCATTTGTAAAACTCACATCTGAGACAATGAGAGAAATTCAAATATGGACTACATCAAAAATGAAGAAATTATTGTTAATTCTTTAGTTATGAAGATGGCAATGAAATTGTTTTAAAAGATATTTGTATCAGAGATACATAATAAAATACTTGTGGATGAAATTATATGATATCCGGGATTGCTTTAAAAGAGTCCAAGGGGGAAAAAAAAAGGAGGGGTGAAGAAGGAAGAAGAGTGACATATGCTGATAACTGTTAGAGCAGACTATTATAGCAGTTCATTAAACTATTTTCTATATTTTATGTATCTGAGAAATTTTCCCAGAGAAATCATTTTTAGAAGATCATTTAAGTCCTATAGAAAAGAAATGATAACGACTTTGCAGAGGTGGTCACAGTGGAGAGGAAGAAAAATATACACAATTGAGATATATTTTAAATTAATAGGAATTGTTAATGATTGAAGGAGAAGGTGAAGGAAAAGAGAGGTATCAAGGGTGATTCCCCGGTTGCTGGTTTGAGCAACTGCCTAGATAATGGTACAATTTCCTGAATACATTTAGACTGCAGAAACATAGGTTGGGGATGGATTAGAAACCCAATTTCCGATATTGAGACCTGTTTTCCATTGATGCTGCAGGTAATTATTACATACTCAGTGGCATAAAGCAAGTCACATTTATTATCTTACAGTTCTGAAGGTCAGTAGTCCAAAATCAGTCCCACTGAGCTAAAGTCAAAATGTCAGCAGGGCTGGTTCCCTCTGGAGCCTCCAAGGAACAATCGGTCTGCTTGCCTTCTCCAGTTTCAAGAGGCTGTTCTCATTCTTTGGCTTGTGACCTCACATCCCACCCTCTTTCCTCCCCCTGCTCCCATGGTCACATTGCCTTCTCTTTGACTTTCTTGATTCCCTCTTACACTTCCGATTACAGTGGGCCCATCAGGATAATAATCCAGGATAAGCTTCTTAATTTAGCCACACCTCCAAAGACTCTTTTGCCATGTAAGGTAACATATTCACAGTTCTGAGGATTAGGACACGGACATCTTTGGGGGGCCATCATTCATCCTGCCTCAAGGTCTAGTATGTTTGAAGTGCTTCTTAGCTATCCTAGTGAGGATGTCAGATGGATAGTTAGAATGTCGAGGTCAGAAGAGATAACTGAGATGTAATTTGAGAGTCATCAGCATGCAGGTAGGACCTAAAACCAAGTAATGGTTCCATCTGAGAATTTTCAAAGGTAGAGGATGGGGCATCCGGCTGACTTGAGAATGAAGAGTCCAGAAAGCTAGGAGACTGCTGAGCCCAGAAAGCCAAGAAGACATAAAGGATGAACTGTGTTGAATGTGGCAAAGGGATCAAGCAAGAGAAAAATAATGCATTGCATTTGGCCTCAAAAATAAAGTTAGTGGGGCACCTGAGTGTCTCAGTTGGTTAAGCATCCCAGTCATGATTTCATCTGGGGTCATGATCTCGGAGTCCTGGGATCAAGCTTCCCTTGGGGCTCCAGGCTCAGGAGGGAGTCTACTTGAGATTCTCTCCCTTTCCCTGTCCCCCAGCCCCTGCCCCTGCTCTCACTAGCTCTCTCTCTCTCTCTCTCTCTCTGTCTCAAATAAATAAATCTTTCAAAAAAAAAATAAAGTGAGTAGTTTTTATTTTTATTTATTTTTAATTTTATTTAAAATTAAATATAAAGAGAGAGAGAGCACAGAGCAGAGGGGCAGAGGGAGACAGAGGGAGAAACCCAAGCTGACTCCACACTGAACATGGCACCCACTTTGGGCTTGATTTCATGACCCTGAGATCAGACCTCAGCAGAAACCAAGAGTCATCGCTCAACCGACTGCTCCCCAAAGTTAGCAACTTTTGCAAGAGCAGTTCCAGCCTAACTGCAGTGGCTTGAGGAATGAAATGGGTCCAGTGAATGAAGGCAGCACATTGGCAGAGTTTCGTTGTGAAGGGCAGTGAATCTGCATGAAAGCTAGAGGACATTGTGGGGCAAGGAAGAGGTATTTTCCTTTTCTCAGGACAGGAGATAGGAGAAAAGGCTTGTTTGTTGACAGAAATGATCTAGTCAAAAGGGAAAGGTTGATAATGAAAGAGAAAGAAGGGGTAAAGAAAGGAAGGAACTCCTGGGCAAAATAACAGAGAGTCCACAGCAAAAGAGGAGGACTTTCATGGCGGCAGAGCGCTTCACTGGGCATAAAGAAGGCAAAGCAGGAAAGATGGGTACCAGGGGAGGCTGGTAGGTCAGTCTGCAGAGCTACTGTGAAGCATATGTGCTTTGAGAGCTCTATTCCCTTAATTCTGAGAGCTGCAAGTGGAGTTGGGGGACTCAGCTGGTGAGGGAAGTCTTGAGAATTGTTCCACCAAGGGAGATACTGTGAAATTCCTTTTATTTTTAACTTTTATTTATTTTTTTAGCAGGGGGAGGGGCAGAGGGGGAGAGAGAGAGAGAGAGAGAGAGAGAGAGAATCTTAGATGGGCTCCACTCTGGGCAACATGAGGCTGGATCTCACGACCCTGAGATCATGACCTGAGCCTAAACCAAGAGTCAGACCCAGGCACCCCAATGAGAAATTCCTTTTAAAGGGCCAATGTTCCTGCGACCAAAACACGGGGGGGTGGGGGGCAGGTTGAAAAGAAGTCTTCCCCTCGTGATGAGATGGATGGGGAGGTCAGTGCCATACATCTGATATTTATAAACACATTATTTTGGAGTGATAGTTCAATTATAGTCAAATATAATAAACAAATTGGAAGAAAATGTTTCTTCTGCGGTGATGCAATGGGAGTTACACTGGCTGCTTGAAATTCGTTGTGCAGTGAAGATTTAAATGTTCAACAACTTTTAATGAGTTGTGAAGGAGTAGACTTCAAAGTATGTAAAGATGATAGACTCCTTCTGTTGTCCTAGATGAGCGTTTGTCCCTAAGTAGTGACATCAGTTAACACTCCAGAGCCCCATAAAAGTAGCTGCTTTATCCCAATTAAAATAGAACAGTCATTTCAACAGCCTTGCTTTCCAGACAGAATAATATTTCGCCCATAATCTCCCAACCCATAAGCACATGATATAATGGCTGAAAGCTCAGACTGCTCAGATTCAAATTCTCACACAAACATCAGAAGGGCAAAAGTGTATTGTCCCTGGACTAAAATCCTCCACTCCTATCTTGAGGTTTAGGACTTAGGGTTGTAAGTAGCAGCAATGAAGAGTTAGTGTGCTTGAATTCTGTTTTGAGAGGTATAGAACCTTGGCGAGTATCTTTCAATGCAGAATCACAGGTTTTTATCATAGACGTGGATAGTGTCTTTGTCTATTCCCTTTGGAAGAAAGGAGAGGTATGAAATAGTTATCTGGAGGGGTGGAGGGAGGATGACTTTACCGGGAAAGCATAATAGGATTGTTTATTGAAATGCTATCAAAATGCTATTGCATTTTTCAAGAAACTTTTGGGAACTTTGATTAGGTTCACAGAAGTATCTAGTGGATTTTTTTATTTGATAGTCTTGATTCAAGGACTATCCCTTAAGTGATAGGGAGGATTATTTCTAGAAGTACTTAATATCAACTACATGTTGATCTTTTTTAGCAATTTTGTTTTAATAAGATAACACTTGATTATATCTCTGAATTCTGGATGTGGTCCTCCACGGTTGCCTGCGCACCACAAATAACAACATTAATATTTTGCCTCTGAGTAATGCAAAGCTCACAGATTTTTAAAAATTTATCCTTTCAACCTTTCTTTTAGAAGAGACAAAGTTTAAGATTCCCATTTTTCTGAAAAAGAAAGTAAAGCACAGATATTAAAAAGCACTATCCCCAGATCTCTCAGGTTCCTTTCACTTACAGTTTAATTCTTAGGCCACAAAATCTGTATGGGTAAAAATGTAAGCTAAATGGAGCATTTAGGAAATCACTGAGAGGAGTTTCCAACGCCACCTGCTCTGTCTTCTGAATTCACTTCCAGCAAGACTCACTTCAATTCAACAAGCACAGATTGAAGACCTCCCATGTTTAAGATCGAGAACTGTGTTAGAAGGCAAAAATATCAATTAGTGATCAATTGAAATAGAAACCTGGGCCCCAAACCTGTTAGGTTCATTTAATAGGTCTTATTTTTTAAAATAAAAAGGACAGATTGCTACCTACGTTTATACCATTGGACTTAACAGTTTTGTTCCTGTTGCTGTTTTGCTAATGATGATCATGAATTTCTAACTCACTGATTTTTCAATGCAACAGACAGAATTGTTCAAAATTCTTGTCCCATCCAAGGAAAACAAAACAAAACAAAACTGTAACTACCGTGTTTCATATTTGACTCTAAATTGGGCAATCAGCAGTCCCTTCCCTTCCCGGTGTGAGGCCTCTCTCCTATACCTCTTGATATAGCTAGTTCTATACTGACCCATGCGACTACACAGTTGCTAACTGGAGTTTGATGCTTATTCTGATTTTACTTTGGTATGTCCCTCATTAGTTAATACAGCTTCTCAAATGTACTAGGTACTCAATAAATATGGATTAATTTTTAAATTATCGAATTCTAACATTTCTGAATTATAGGACTGTTATATCAAAGTCTATATAATGTCTGTATATTATAATGTTATATATTATGTTACATATAAGAGAGTGGATGTTTGAGTAGGCAATGGAGCCAGTTAAGGGACCCAAGGAAGATTGGAAGTTGTTTTTTGAACAAGACAGTTGAAGGGATAAAAAAGAAAAGAAAAGAAGTGGTCACTTTAAGAAAAATAATTGGATTACAAATCCTCTTGCATTATCAGAAAGGTTGTGCCTTTGGCGGAAAATAGGCTAACAATGCTTTTCAGAAGTCCAAAATATCAACGTCATTGACTGAGTATACAGAAAGGTAACTGGAGAGGAAGCATAGTAATATCTTTTTTTGTCTATCTATCTACCTACCTGTCTGTCTGTCTGTCTATCTATGGAGAGTGGGGAGAGAGGCAGGCTTATTTTAAGGAGTTGGCTCATTATGGAGGATTGGAGAGTCTAAAATCTGATGGGATAAGCTGGCAAGTTGGAGACTCATGGAAGTGTTGTAGTTCAAGTCCAAAGTCAGTTCACTGGCAGAATTCCTTCTTGGCGGGGGCAGGTCAGTCTTTGCTCTGTTAAGGCCTTCAACTGACTGGATGAGGCCCACCTACACTATGGAAGGTAATCTCATCCAAACAACACCTCCACAGAAAACATCCAAAATAATATTTAACCAAATATCAGGCCGCTGTGGCCCACCCAGGTTGACACACACAAAAATAACCATCACAGAAGATAATTTTTATAGGTGTTCATATTTATAAAAGCAGGCTATGTGGCAAATTTGGGTGATTGAAAAAGAAGATCCATCTTTTGGTGAGCCGTCTGTTTGTTTACTGTTAATGTGAACTGCCTGGAATCATAGCTATTTTAAACCAGCATTATTACAACAAATTACAGGAACTGCATATGCTGGAAAAAAAAACTGGCCAGTAAAACATATTGATGAATAGTTATTGACAGCTTTTATACAGACGTGCATTTGCAGAAGCGAGTCCATATTTTTGCAACAGGCATTCTTATCACAAAACTACACAGGCCATAGTATGCATATAGGCGAATCTTAGGAAAAACATGAACCGAATATGCAAGAATTGCTCGTGTTCACAGATAGCAACTGGAAAATTGGATCCATATTTTGATACAAATATATAGTCAAGAAAGAGGGATGCACACTTGTGGAAAGCATTTGCTTGGGGTACTCTGATGTTATTTGTTGAAATGCTTAATTTATATAACTGTTTTTTCCCCAAAAGAAATAAAAAATGTTTTTTTTCTTCTAGAAAGATTTAATTACTTCATATCCCTGCCTTTATTATTAATTTTTTTCTGTTTTACTTTCAGCTTGGGGAGGAACTCCACAGATACAGAATGTTTGCTAACCACATAATGTTCTGCACTTAGCAATGCCTTGAAATATCCTGAAATTATTTCATCCGTTGGCACTTAGGGGCGTCCAGTACCAAAACTTGGCATTGTAGAAGTTACTAATTTCCTCTCCGTGTAAGATAAGTATCCCTTAACTGACTGAAATAATTTTCTAGTTACTGCCAATAGAATCACTACAGATTCTGATTTATTCACCATCTTTTGCAAAATAACCACCATTTAAAAAAAAATCTATATTTGTACTCATGCCACTTTTTATCCCAGAAAAGTGTTTCTCTTTCAAGCCCTGTTTAAAAATATTCCTTCCAAAAAAAAAAAAAAAATTCTTGAGGTGACTTTGCCTCTAAGAATCCAGCTCAGGACCTCTGTCTTTGGGCTTGTAGATGTTCTCTGACATGCGTGTGCACACAGAGGGTGGCAAGACCAAATAAATGTTTGTGTCATGGATGACCATTACTCTTGCTGGGCACTCAGAGCCAAAGTGGATGTGCCAAGAAAGATTTTCTTTAGAGCTTCAGGAGATTCAACCTATGGAGTCCCTGGGGGCTAGCCCTGAGAAGCTCTTCTTGATTGAAAGATGAGCGGATGATGAACCAAAACCAAGCCCCGGTCAACATCTTGTTCAGTGGTTCTCCATTATGTCCACCCATCAAGTTCTTCCTTCTCTTCTCACTCTTTGAAAATTTTACTGGACTTACTTTCTAAGCTTTAAGCACCTCGTCTGTCAACTACTCCATTTCCAAAAACACAAACTTGTTTCTCATCTCCAAAGTTCTTCCTCTGGTTCATGCCCCGTGTATTTTGCTCCCACCACTGGAATTGCTATTCAAATAATCTCCTTTAGTAACAGACATTGATGGTCCATTAAAATAAGATCTATAGCATGATAAAATAAGACCTGAAGTCATTAGAAATATACAATGGAATATTATACAGCCACCAAAAGGAACGAAATCTTGCCATTTGCAACGACGTGGATAGAACTAGAGGGTATTATGCTGAGCGAAAATAAGTCAGTCAGAGAAAGACATGTATCATATGATCTCACTGATATGAGGAATTCTTAATCTCAGGAAACAAACTGAGGGTTGCTGGAGTGGTGGGGGGTGGGAGGATGGGTGGCTGGGTGATAGACATTGGGGAGGGTACGTGCTATGGTGAGCGCTGTGAATTGTGTAAGACTGTTGAATCACAGACCTGTACCTCTGAAACAAATAATACATTATCTGTTAAAAAAAAGAAGAAGATAGTAGGAAGGGAAAAATGAAGGGGAGGAAATCGGAGGAGGAGACGAACCATGAGAGACTATGGACTCTGAGAAGCAAACTGAGGGTTCTAGAGGGGAGGGGCGTGGGGGGATGGGTTAGCCTGGTGATGGGTATTAAAGAGGGCACGTTCTGCATGGAGCCCTGGGTGTTATACGCAAACAATGAATCATGGAACACTACATCAAAAACTAATGATGTAATGTATGGTGATAAACATAATAAAATAAAATAATAAAACAAGAAATATAAATACAAGCTTATCTGAAACAGTCCCAGCATAGCAAAGAAAAGGAGGAAGAATAAAAGTGTTAACTTCCCACATTAAAACAGATTCAATGTTCTTGTTCTGCTCTACCTATGCAGGAAAATCAAGAGACTCAATAAATGACATTTTCTCTGGAACCCTCATAAATAAACATTTCTTTTAAAATGGTTGCTCAGATTGCACCCTGCAGTACTTTTCTGTTATCAGCTTCATCTGTGTCTTTTCTAGCAGAAGCAGTTTATCTTCCCATCTCCATCTATTACTATGTGGCCAGGTTATGACATTCTGGCAACGCTGCCTGAGCTCTGGATGGGACACTTGAGCTCTGAGAAGACTGGAGCAAGGCAAAAGGATGGCATCTTTCCCTACAGGGTTGAAGGAGAGAGCGATGCAGTTGGCTCTCGGTTCCTGCTGGACTTATCTGCCATTATGAAAGAGAGGTAGATGAGAGGAAGGGGGTAAAGAGGAACGAAAAAAAAAGAAAAAAGAAAAGAAAGAGAAGAAGAAGAAAGAAAGAAAGGAAAAGAAGAAAGAAAGAAAGAAAGAAAGAAAGAAAAAAGAAGAAGAAAGAAAGAAAGAAGAAAGAAAGAAAGAAAAGAAAGAAAGAAAAGAAAGAAAGAAAAGAAAGAAAAAAAAAGAAAGAAAGAGAAGGAAGGAAAGAGGAAGGAAAAGGAAGAAAGAAAGAAAGAAAGAAAAAAAAAAAAAAAAAGAAATAAAGAAGAAGAAAGAAGGAAGAGAAAAAAAAAAGAAAGAAAGAAAGAAGAAAGAAAGAGAAAGAAGAAGAAAGAAAGAGAAAAGAAAGAAAAAGAAAGAGAAAGAAAGAAAGAAAAAAAAGAAAGAAAGAAAGAAAAAAAAAAGAAGAAAGAAAGAAAGAAAGAAGGAAGAAAGAAAGAAAGAAAAAAGAAAGAAAGAAAGAAAAAGAAAGAAGAAAAAGAGAAGAAAGAAAAGAAAGAAAGAAAGAAAGAAAGAAAGAAGAAAGAAAAAGAAAGAAAGAAAGAAAGAGGAAGGAAGGAAGGAAGGAAGGAAGAAGAAGAAAGGAAGAAGAAAGAAAAGAAAGAAAGAAAGAAAGAAAGAAAGAAAGAAAGAAAGAAAGAAAGAAAGAAAGAAAAAAAAGAAGAAAGAAAGAAAAAAAGAAAGAAAGAAAGAGAAGAAAGGAAAAGGAGAGAGAAAAGAGAAGAAGGGAGGGAGGGAGGGAAGGGAGGAAAGAAGAAAGGGAGGAAGGGAGGAAGGGAGGAAGGAGGGAAGGTTTC
Organism: Zalophus californianus; assembly: GCF_009762305.2. NCBI lineage: Eukaryota > Metazoa > Chordata > Mammalia > Carnivora > Otariidae > Zalophus > Zalophus californianus. The sequence continues at coordinate 90,053,492 of NC_045598.1, forward strand.
TCAGTCTTGGCACTATTCACATATCCTTGGCTGGATAATTCTTTGTTGTGGGGGCTGTCTTATGTATTGTAGGGTATTTAGCACATTTCTGGTTTCTACACTTTAGGTCCCAGAAGCACACACTCTCAATCCAGTTTTGACACCCAAAATTATCTCCACACATTGTCAATGTCCCCTGGGGGCAAAAATGCCCCCAGTTTGAGACTCCCTGATTTAGAGCCCCTGCTTGACATGTTTTAGTTCTCTAAAAGGAATTCAGAGTGAAGGTTATATACAAATTTCTCTAAAACTGATATTTAAGAATAACTAGAAAAATACATTCTAGACAAAAAATCATGCACTGTATTACAAATAGGATAAGATGGTCCATAGAATGTACATACTAATGAACGAGATATTTACTATGTAGAACAAAACCAGTGAAGAGTATGGTGTTTCAAAAATTGTGCCGTGGTAAACCACATGAACCATATGAACCATATGACTGTCTTTCTCGAACCCATAGAAGAGATTTATACCTCCTCCGTTTTTATAGAATAATCTAGCTATATATCTAGAGTGTTGAGGTTTTTTTATTTAAAAGATTGTTTTTCTTAGCGATTAAAATTCTTACGGCACTTTTTATTACCTTAGTCAATGTTTGTAATGCTAATGAATGGTTTTGAGTTTGGTTGAGCTTTTCCAGTAGGATGGTTCAAGAATGATTTTAACAATGGAAATTTACAAAGGGATTGTCATCACGTTGTCTAAATTTTCTGGGTATTTTGAATAAACGTCTTTAAAATTACCGAGGGCACCTGGGTGGCTCAGATGGTTAAGCGTCTGCCTTCGGCTCAGGTCATGATCCCAGGGTCCTGGGATCGAGTCCCGCATCAGGCTCCCTGCTCCTTGGGAGCTCCCTGCTTCTCCCTCTGTTTCTCTCTCTCTCTGTCTCTCATGAATAAATAAATAAAATCTAAAAAAATAAAATAAAATAAAATAAATAAAATTGCCGAGATATTATGCTCTAGAAAATGACTTGAGTGGTCTGCAATAACAGCTTTTCATTTGGGTTATGAGTCTTAAGATTCACTTACAGCATCAACTCTAGTAGTTTCAGAAATGCTATTATGAGCCATTTGGAATTTTAAAAGCGTTCATAAATAAATGTATACTAGAATAGTTCCAATTGGCTGGATAAGTAATGTACATTTAAAAAATTAAAATAATATCAAAATGTATACACACTTTGGTTAAATAGAGTAAGTGTCCTTTGAGTCATTCAAATACATTCTTTGTCATAATGAGTGAACCTTTCAGAAATGTTCCTTTTGCATTTTATAGCAAATAGCAAATATTACACTAGACCAGCAAATGCCAGGAATAGGAGTAAAGATTTCAAATAAAAGAGAAAATTACTTGACTATTTTCATGAAGAGTAAAAATCCAACTCTTGTTGCCATTTGGTTTTCAATAAGCCTTATTTATGAACACTGAAGTGGAAAAATATACAAAGGAATCAGAAACTTTTTTTATTACTTTTTATTCAGCATGGTAGTATTTGGAAAGAATTGAATTAGATTACAAGGACTGAAAATTAATTGAGCAATTGCTTTTCTTTTAGTGTTTTATATATTCAGAAACTTTATAACAGAAGAAATAACAAATACCCTTATTTTCTGAAATCAAAAATTTTCAATCCACATCCCCTCCTCCCACGATCCAAGAATCCTGAAGTCTGTGTGAACCGCTCTGCCTCTTCTTGTCCAGATCTTTGGTGGTCCTTTTCAGCTGGCATATGTATGTTTTACTTCTGTACCAGGGGGGGACCATGGAAATCTGTGTTAAGAGCCCTAATTTCCGTCGGTACACAGTCAGCCATCACTATTTGAGGTCCTACTTGGCCCTAGTGTGTTGATACAAATGGAAAACAAACCCTTTTACTGGTCCAGCAATACCTGTGTCATCTTAGGCTCAGAATCTGGCCACCTCTGTTATCCTTTCAGATGCTCACTTCCACTCCTCCTCTTCCTGAGCAGCCCCATCTCCTCTCGAATAAACATTTCAAGATAGCTTCAGATAGATCTTTAAAGTAGCTATCAATTACCACTGGGGCAAGCGAAGCAAGAACCAAGAGGTTTAGCTTCTCTTTCATTCTTTCTATTCTCTCCTAACAGTGAGAATAAATCAATATTTTAATAGGTCTATAAATTTTACATATTGCCTCTAGCCATATTTCTTTATTCCTCGCAAAAGTTTTGCAACCCATACTGCTATTCTACAGACTCAGAATGACACCGAGAAGGTCTAGTTGTCTTGCCCAAGGTCACAAAATTGGAAGATGCAGCAGAGCTGGGATCGAAACCATCGAAATCCAACTCTGTGACTCAAGCCTCTCTGATTCGGTAAAAGTTTCAAGCTTGAATGGATGAGCTGGTGAAGGACAAGGTGCTATTCCTGAATTTAACCTTTGATGACTACAGAACAAGAATTTCCAACACAGTATTTAGTATCTATAGTAGGTAGAATAATGGTACCACAAAGTTTAAAAAAAAAAATTCTCAGCCCAAAGGCTATACTAAAAATATACAAAGTTTCCAAAGTTTTTCTTTTTTACACTTATTCAGGCATGTAATTATTCAATCAGCAAGTATTTATGGAACACCTATTAAGTAACTTGTTGTTGAGGAGATTGGTGGGGGGCAAAATAGACAAAGTTTCCGTTCTTCATAGATTTCTGATCAGAAACATCTCAAAATTTAGTTCATTGAGTGTTATTTTATGTGAAAACTGGTCAAGTAGAATGAGAGTTCCAAAAGAAATTCACAGTCAAGTGAACTCTGGATCAAAAGAGAAGGTGCTGGAGAGGTGGGGTCAGCCCCAGAACCTCTTTTCTGGTTCACCCTTTCAGCCGAGGAGCTCAGCAATGCTTCTGCCTTCTCTTTTCCAGAATCACTGTGCAATCTCCTCCTTGTTCCTCAAGATGAGTTGTACAGTGGATTTGGTCTGGACAGGCTTTCCTCATCCTTGCTGCTTCAATATCTTTTAATATTTTCACTGTTAACCACTGAATTACAATAACTTCAACAACAAAGCCAAGAGGTAAAATTTAAAAGCCTACAATGTTCTTACAACTGTAGGCTTTGATTCTTTTTCCTTCTTTTAATTTAATTTTTTTATGTTATGTTAATCACCATACATTACATCATTAGTTTTTGATGTAGTGTTCCATGATTCATTGTTTGTGTATAACACCCAGGGCTCCATTCAATACATGCCCTCTTTAATACCCATCACCAGGCTAACCCATCCCCCACCCCCCTCCCCTCTAGAACCCTCAGTTTGTTTCTCAGAGTCCATCATCTCTCGTGGTCGTATCCCCCTCCAATTTCCGCCCCCTTCATTTTTCTCTTCGTACTATCTTCTTTTTTTTAACAGATAATGTATTATTTGTTTCAGAGGTACAGGTCTGTGATTCAACCGAGTATTTACACGAGAGAAAACAGCAAGTGCTACAAATCAAGCCCCACCACCCCCACCCCAGCCATTATTCAACATTTACAACACTCTCCTGCCTGTATCCCATACACCTGTGACAGTGCTTGACATGCTGGCTCTTAAAAAAGAGTCACCAAATGAATAAATGGAAAGATGAATATAAAACATTTAATAACAACGAGTGATATCACCATCAGGAAATATATGTTAATAGAAATGGCCTTTTTTCAACAAAGCAACAACCTTTCAACAAAAACAACCTTTTTTTGCTTTGTTGAAAGAAGAGTCACCTCAAGAAATTGCTTTTAAGGAAGTCTTTCCAATAAAATAAATGGTGTCAAATGACCTCATTTCCTGTTCTGTCACTGTAGAACCAGTGAGTTAGATGGTGATTTAAAAACAAAAAAAGGCCATTATGATTTCTTTAATAGCCTCCCCCTCCATTCCCACCTTTGTCTCAGCTGCAAGGAACTGACTTCTAAAATGTCAAAAATCAATTATGTTATGGGGCAGACAAACCCCATATATAATTTGTACACATTTTCTTCCAGTGGGGTGATGAGAAGGTGGGAAGTTTGCAGACTAGGACTAACTCTTTAGGTGAGAATAATGGAGAAATAAAGACCATTTCCATTCAACAATACACGCTATCCAATTAAAAATTAAATAGAAAATAATATCAAAGCATATTCTGATCCTTTCTTGTGTCTCCTAAGACTTCCTTCCCACATATTATCGCTTCCAAGAAGACATTTTTTGCGGAGAAAGAAGAGTATCCCTCTCCTATGGGCTTCCATGGTTTAATATATGTGCTTCAGTGTATATACGATATATTTACCATATAAAGCACAATATAATTGACTGTAATTACCCCCACGTGAGCAAGTAAAGTTTAATGACTTTCTTTTGTTTATAATTTGACACTCAGAGTAATGATTCTACTTTCTAGAGTGCCTGGCACATAATAGGAGTTCATGAATTCATGATCAAATTATACATTCATCAGTTAATGAATAGTGCTTTATACCTTAAAGATAAACTCAAGACTTTGGAAAAACTAAACAACTAAGAAAGAAAGCAAGAGAGCAAGAAAGCAAGAAATCAAGGAAGGAAGGAAGGAAGGAGGGAAGGAAGGAAGGGAGAGGGAGGGAGGGAGGAAGGAAGGACAAGGAAAGGAGATTATCTCTTTGAGCCCAAACCATGCCCATTTCTCTTCAGACTTAATGATGAGATGTATGATGGCCATAAGCTGTTTGGTGTTTGTTCCAAGGCATGAGGGAGGACAAGGATTCCATGCATAAACTAACCCTGGGGGAAAGTTCAATGACAAATGAGCAGAAATAGGTATGTCTCCAACATTTATTGCATAGTCATATAGTTCTACTGAACAGATCCCTGGTTGAGTTTCTTTAGAATATCTCCTGAAAAGTTATTTCTACTTGCTTAAATCTCGAGGACTCGGGAATGTTTGACTAAATCTCACTCAGAAACTAGTTACATCCATTTTCATTGTTTGAATACATTCATTCAGGGATTGTTTATACTCATTTATATTTAAACACAATTAGATACAATGAATAGGAAAGTCAAACAAATATGTTTTCACCAATATTTAGTTTAAATGATAAACACAGAGACTAAATGGTAAAACAAGTAACTAAGCAAAACACATCATTAAATTTCACACAGCTGAACTGGTTTGCTTTCCTTTGCACTTGCTTGAGTTTATGTTAAAGAAGTATAATTTTCTGTGGCCCTTGGAGTCTGCCAAATCATAGCAGCCAATAGTCACATTAAATCAATGCATATTCTTCCTCTAAGTCCCTTAGGTACTGTTGAATTGTAATAAATGCAACTCTCTACTTCAGTGAGCTGGGCCGTGGTCCAGGAGAAAGGAAAATCTTGAATTTAGAGTCTTGGCTTACCCACTGCTCGGTAAGACATTCCAAGTTTTAAAGAAGATGCAACTAACCAGTGCATGTAAATAATGAAACTAGAGCTTGTTTTCACTGGGCATGAGACACCATACTCCATTTGGGAAATAATTCTTTTTTGTCTTGTTGCATTTCAGGTTGTTATGCCATTACTTGGACATGCCTTTTATCATGTACTATGCATTTTTGGATCAGTATTTTCTATTGATATTGCTGTGATGTTTTTTAAAAAACTTACTTTCAAGCCAATAATCTCTTATATAATAACTGTGGGCTTAGAAAATAAAGTATACTCTCTGGTAGGGTAATTATTATCTATATCCCCATCAAAGAGTGGAGCCTAATAAAGCTCCCTTGGGCACATGGGCAGGGGCATTCCATGAATGGACACAGGATTTTTTTGTTCTAAGTGTTTTTGTTTTGCGCCAAGAATTTGATCAGAGACTTTTAGATCAATGATTCTTCGTTTTCATTCATTTAAAAATATAATTTTGGACTTCTGAAACATTTTATGATACTTACAAGTTTAATTAGTTATTACCTTAAAATTACAGTTCGCATTCATAGAGATAATTAAATAGTAAATGCTTTATCATAAAACTTCCTATAATTTTCCCTGTTCAAGGAAAAGACTATCTCTTTGTGTTGAACTAGTAAGACAACTGATACAAAACTTAATTAAATTTGAAAACATAGTAGACATGGCAGAGGGCGTTGAACTGTGGATGTCAGCCCATGGAAAAAAGCTCTGTTTCATATCCAGTTTCAAAACACTATGCACTGAGATTTATTTTAGAAGCGAAAGAGAAAAAGAAGAATGGAGCCCATTTCTTCAGTTTCACACAGACCCAGACCATGATTGTCTTCTCTCAGCGGCTAGGGAGGACAGAGTTAAAATATCCTAAAGAGCAAGGATTGTGTTCTACTTTTTTTTTTTCCTTCCCCTAGAATCTCTTATTTTTCCATTCTTCAAATATTGATTGTCTGGCCCTCTGCTAACCACTGGTAATGCTGTGGTGAACTGTAGCTTCCAAAAATGGCAGGAGCACCATCTCCCTCCCACATGTTCTTCTACAATGTGACCTGGCTACTGCTCTGTCAGAAGGTGGAGTCTGATTCCTCTGCTCTTCAATTGGGCTCACCTTAGAACTTGCTCATAACTAAGAGAAGGTAGTAGAAAGGAAAGTGCATGAATTTTGAGGCCAGTCATGGATGACAATGCATCTTCTCCCTGGTTCTCTTGAAACTTTTGCTCCTGGGGAAGCCAGCCAACATGTTCTGAAGTCCGACTACCCTGAGGCTGCCTGATGTAGAGACCACGTGTAGGCACTCCAGTCAATTGTTTTGCTGAGCACAGTCTTCCTGCCATCCTCACCAAAACATCAGATGTTGAATGAAGCTGTCTGGGACCCTCCAGACCAGCTGGTCTTAGTCAGTGCGATGAGGAGTGGGACATTGTCCAGACCCTGCTCAGATTTCTGACCTACATAATTATGACACAATAAAATGGTTGTTGGAGTAGACTACTAGGGTTTGGGATCGCTTTGCTCCAAGAGGTAACCCTAACAATTGCTATTAATAATAGCTAGCATCTATTCAGCTCTTCTTATGTCTTAAGCACTTATTAATTTTCAGATAAGTACTAACATTACCCTCATTTACTAGAGAGGTCAAAGTAAACTTGCTCAAGATCACAGAGCCTGGAAGAGACGAAGCTAGAATTAAAATGCAAGGCCTGCATTCTGAACTGCTATGCTCTACGAAAATCCCTACCCTCAAGGAGATCCTAATCCAGTAGAGAAATAGGCCTATAAATAACTATAATAAAATGTGATAAGTATGACAATATGGACTTCATAAGATGTCATGAGAATTTGGAGGAGAGAGAACATAATTCTCTGTTGAGCAGGAAAGAGATGGGGCAGAAGAGAAAAGACTCAGAAAGACTGTTAAAAGGAAGGAGAATTTGATCATGTAGAGATCAGGTACTTGAGTGAGATAATATTGACTTTCTTTTTTCTTTTTCTTTCTCTCTTTCTCTCTCTCCCTTTCCCAACCCCTCTCCCTCTCTCCCTCCACCCCCTTAATGGCAGATAAACAGTGGCTGAAGTAAGAGAGACGAACAGGATGCGAAAAAAATTCTGAGGAGGCAAATGAGGAAAGGTTAGCACGGACCATTTTATTCCATGCTAAAACTTTTGTATTTGTTTTATAAGTGCTAAGGAATCACAGGAGAAATTTTGATGAAGAAAGTAGAAAAAAAAAAGCTTGCATTTTCACAACATAATTCTGGTTGCAGTGTGGAAGATGAATTGGACTGAATTTAGAAATAGGTACTCAAATACCTATTTTATATGAAAGAATAAATGGATTAATTTAAATTGTAATTTGGTTTCTCTCTCTCTTTTCACTGCCTTAAGCAATTTGCCTTATCATTCACAACAAAACAATACAGAATACACAAAGTAATACCCCAAGTTAGTAATAATGGTGACTAACTTTTATTGAATACTTATTATGTGTGTTGTCATTCAATCCTAACAACAAACTACAGTGTAAGAATTATCACTATCTCTTTATTATGGAGGGGGAAACTGAGGTAGAGTTTATCCAAGATTATAGCGTTATTTGGTGGCAGAAATGGCATTCAAGCCAAGGCAGTTCAGTTCCAATTGATACTACAGATTGCGGGACAGAGTTCAGTAGCTGCAGGCCCCAAAGCAGATATTTTCACCCTAATTTAGTAATGGTTGATAAAGAGTCATGGGTAGGATGATGCTACTGTAATGCGAAGGGGCACAGGTGAAACCAAAAGTTAGGGAAAGGCTTTCTTGGGGAGATTATACATGAGTGAATTTCAAAGGATGCCCTCTGCCTTCAAACATTCATTCACTAACTCATCAAATATTTTTGAGTGCATTTGGTACTGGGGACCCTACTAGGAGAATAAGAGAATTAGTTTTACTTACTTGTAGCAAGTAGAGTCGAGGAACAAATAATTGCAAGTTAAAGCATGTTATGCAGGAGAAGTATAATGTTCTGTAGAAGCCCCTCAAAAAGGAATCCTTGCCTGATCTGAAAAGGCAAAGTTTAAACCAAGTGCTAAGGGGCGAGTAAGAGTTATTCGGGTAAAGTGGGAGAATGTGATATAGGAAGAGTATTCCAGGCAGAGGGAAAGTCATGACAGTAGGCAGAGAGATAGAAGCGTGCAAGGAACCACATTATACCAAGTCTGATGACAGCAAAGGGAGCGCTGAGCAGAATTCTGAGTGACAGCCAGGACCTATTCCATGAAGAGTTTCATGGTATCAAATGGGCTATGGAACCATTTGAAAGTATTTTAAAATTTGGTTCAGTATTTATGAAATGCACTCCGGCCACAGTGTGGGGAGGACACAAGAATGGAAATGGGGCAACAGTGGGAAAAGGTGGATGTATTGTAAATATATTTTGCAAGTATAATTGATGAAGTTTGGTGATTGATTCCATATCAAGATTGAAAAACGAAAGGGCATTTTAAAGGGCAACTCATCCATCTATCTAGATCGCATGACTGGAGAGATGGTTGTACCAAACAGGGCTCACGTCAGAAAAGTGGACGAGGAATAGGAAGCCCGCAGGGGAGGACTGGAGGACGTGAGCGGGGAACGGAGAGACCCTGAGTTCAGTTTGGACAAGCTGAACTTGAGGTACCTATGAATTACCTACGGTGAGAGTTAGTATGACCGCGTGGAGTTAGGATTGATGTCTGGATTGAACACACGGGTTTGAAAATTCCTGAAAAATAGACATATGGAAAATGAGGCTGACCAGGGCGGGAGAGTAGAGTGATGAGAGAGGAGCTCCTTGGACAGTGAGCTGTAGAACATTTCTGAGCTGGAGGTGTTAGGAGACAAAGGAAATGGGAATTTCCTAGAGAGCCAGCAATTGAAACTGAACAAGAGGGTGTTTTAGAGAGAGTTTTTGAGGTGGAAGAAGGGGTTCATGATGTGAGTTAGCTGACATGGGAAAATGGAGAGCAAAGAATCAAGTGTTGAATTCGACCCCCTAGAGGGACATTTGTTTTAGGGAGTGTTAAGGATGGGTCACAGGGGGGAAGGGAAGACGTCTCTGAAGAAATTTGGCTGTGAAGAGAATAAGACAGTAGCTAGGGTGAGATATGTGATCAAGCAAGGTATTTTATTGTTTATTGTTGTTTTCCTTTTCTTCTTTCTTTCTTTATTCTTTTTCTTTTCCCAGTGGAAGACTCTAGGCAGTGTTGGAACGTTCTAATCAGAGTTCCCCAAGCAGAGAATTGTGAGTGCTTGTATGTCAAGTCCTGCTCCTTCTACCAAGAAAAAGGAGTTGTTTCAAAGTATGAGATCAAAGACGTAAAAAAGATCACAAAGATCAAAATTTGCTTGGAAGGTGAGAACATGACCAGAAAATATATTGCTGAAATAATTTTAAGACATCTTTCCCAGAGTCATTTTTTTTCTCTCATTACTTCAAATAAATACGTGGTCATTTCTACAGCCCATTCATTCTTCCCTTTGAGGATTGTGGTTCTTAATGTAGTTAATAGTGCTAATGTTTATTTACAGTAGAAATACATGTCAAATGTGCCCAGTGAAAGTACATTTTCAAGTCTGTATCTCCCAAATGTCTAAACCCATTCCTATATTATAAACAAGAATTTATCTTCTAAAAATATTGATGGATTTCTGAGAAACACTAAGAATAGGCTGCTAGCTCCCTTTATTGAAATCCAACACTTGATATGCCACAAAAGTAAGATGAAATTTCTCACTAACAACAATAAAGAATCCCGAGGTAGATCATTTTTGGCCCCTTCTTCACTGCGAAACAGGGAGAAGCATCTCTGGTCAGCACCAGGGTTAATAGGGGCAAAACAGAGTGGCATTCAAAGCCATATATGGTATAGAGGACCTAACAAGGGGTACAGACAGACTGTCTAGGTCCTGGGCATTTCCTCAACCCACGGTTCTTTCCTACCTCCATCCATCAACCCCCCGAGGGGTCAGGGTGAAGTTGGTACAAACATAAGGCAACCTGGTTGTCCATTGCCGGGAGAATGGCTAATTAAATATGGTCGACACACTCTATGAAATACCACACCACAGTTAGAAGCAATGAATTAAATGTACATTCACAGACATAGATGGATGTTAATAAATGCCTGAATTTTCAAAAGTGTAAAAAACAGAAAGACAGCTACCATCTATAACACAATACCATCTACATTTTTTTAAAAGATTTTATTTATTTATTAGTGAGAGAGAGAGAGACAGCGAGAGAGGGAACACAAGCAGGGCGAGTGGGAGGGGGAGAAGCAGGCTCCCCACCGAGCAGAGAGCCCGATGCGGGGCTGGATCCCAGGACCCTGGGATCATGACCTGAGCCGAAGGCAGACGCTTAACGACTGAGCCACCCAGGCGCCCCCATCTACATATTTTTTTTAAAGATTCCAAACAACATTCTACAAGGTTAGGATATACAAATGAACAATATCTTAAACAAAATAATGTCTTTGGTGTGAGGAGGAGGAAGGAGAGGAATGAGACTAGTGGCTGTTGAAGGAATGGATAATTAATTAAAATTAAAAACAAAATGAGCATTGATGATCGTGTGCCATGAACCTAGACCTGTGATTAAAAGAAGTCTCTGTACAGCCATCCAAAAATGTTAAAAGCCATATAACCAAAACCAAATCTAAAACATTGTATAATGAACACGCAAGTAGGTTTATAGTTAGTATGATTTGCAGAAGATTGAAATCTGCCCAAATGTAAATGGAGAAGGGCTTAGGCTTTCTGTTACTGAGCCATTTCAGGTGAAGAAGAAATTCAGCATCCATTCCTCCAGGCAACTATTGATTCATCAAACTCTCCCTAGTAGTTCCAAAAGGCACATAGTGAAAAGGGTCATAGATGATATAAGATAAGATTTTGAATCAAGTGACTGTCTGGAGAAAGAACAGGAAATGTGGGAGAAGGGTTAAAAAAAAAATCTCAGTAGGTTACTAAAAACCTCAAGAGATTGATCAATTTTGTTAAGCTAGTTTTGAGATTGCCTTCATATATTATAAAATATTTTTGAGAGACAAAGGCCTAAAGGCATTGCCAATTAATAAATACAGAAAATCTATACACTGGAAAATTTTATTAAATTAATATTTTATACTTGTGTTGAACGTCAATCTTGACCCGAATGATGCCATGACTTTGAGTAGAACAAAAGAAGGTTAAAAACGCCCTTCACATGAAAGTTTTATATTCTGACAGCACAAAGGAATGAAATACTTTCTCATCTGAACTAGCAGTTGTCTGGGAGGTTCTTTTATTCTTTCATTGGCACATAGTAAATTGAGTCTTTTCAACAGTAATGCAACTGGGAACTTTAAAGATAATTAAGAAACATAAAATATGTCAGGCTTCTCAAACATAGCTGGAGTATGAGTTTTAATCTCTCTCCTTCAAGAGCATTAGTGTAAATTGAAGTCTATACTCTCATAGTTCTTTTTAAATGTATCATTTTAAAAATATACGAAGAAAAAATGTCTAATAACTGTGTACAGAAAAATAAAATGTTTGTGTTTTTATAAATATTTAATACAAGCTGTACTTGAAATATATTGTTTATACATGAACAAAAATATTTCTTGGGCGCCTGGGTGGCTCAGTTGGTTAAGCGACTGCCTTCGGCTCAGGTCATGATCCTGGAGTCCCGGGATCGAGTCCCACATCGGGCTCCCTGCTCAGCAGGGTGTCTGCTTCTCCCTCTGACCCTCTTCCCTCTCGTGCTCTCTATCTTTCATTCTCTCTCTCTCTCGAATAAATAAAAATAAAATCTTTAAAAAAAATATTTCTTAAATGTGTTGATATAATGTAGCAAAAATACAAAAGAAGAGAAAAAATCTTATAATAAAAATCAGGTTTGACGACTGGCTCTGATATATATGGAGGGGTTCAGTTCTTTCCTTAAGGTCTTGGAGGCCACCGGCCACATGAAAGGATAAGCATGGCTATCTGTCTCCTTCTTATAATCTCAGTAGCTCCACTGATGGAAGTATAGTGTGACTGGTACCAGGCTTTATACCTAATCCTTATAGTATTTGTAGTCCCCATAATGTTTCCAAGGGTCCTATCCAGTTTATGGAATTTAAGAAAGAGCTTAGTATTTCACAAACAACTTGGAAATAGATGATGCATGTCTCAATTCCACTTCAAAAGAATAAATTCTTTTGAAAGCTCATAGAGGTAGTCTGTATGTGTTGTAATCTCATTTATAAACCACTCTCAGATTAGCCTTTTCTTATTTCCTCTGTGATCTACAGCCGCATACTACAATATTTGAATGTGTAATGAGGGGAAATATTATTCTCAGTTCAGAGGTATTGATCCTCATAAGTACATTTATTTCTGCCTTAAAAGTTCTTGATGCCCTAAGGATATACATCTTCAAGCAATCATCAGTTGACAATCTCCACTTGGGCTAATGTGCTATCAAACCTCTTATTATCGGAGTTTCTGATCAGTGCCATAGTGTTCTCCTCAGGACCCATCATCATTACAAAAGTTGAACACAAGATTACATGGGTCCTACATAGAACACATGGAAATGAAGAGTACACTTACTGTGGGGTGTCTGACTGGCTCAGTAAGTTAAGTGTCTGACTCTTGGTTTTGGCTCAGGTCATGATCTCAGGGTCGCGAGACTGAGCCCCACATCAGGCTCTGCAATCAGTGGGGAGTCTGCTTGACATTCTTTCCCCCTCCCTCTGCCCCTTCCCACCCCTGTTCACACTCTCTCTCTCTCTCTCTCTCAAATAAATAAATAATTAAATAAATAAATAAATCTTTTTTAAAAAAGAGTACACTTATTGTGATAAGTATCTTAATTTTAAACATCTCCAACACAGGAATTTTTTTGTATGCCCATTTAAATATTTCAAACACAAAATAGAGAGTATGCCACTAGATTTCACATGCTCAGAATACTATTCCCCCTTCAGGGTTACAAGCCAAGTCAGATTTCACCAGACGACACAGTAAGAAGGAGAATGAGTCTTCATTTTGTAGAACTCTGTGGAGAATGAGGAGGGCCACGCTTCTTGGGTATTTGAGCTCTCTTTTCTCTCAAATCAGGAATGTATCACACAGGGTTTAATTTGAGAAAACACCTCCTTGGAGCTACAGCCTGGCATAGCTGAAAGGAGAGCTGTGTTTTAATTCTAACTTTGCTAAAATTAGTTATGTGAAGTTGGAAGAAAAGCTTCAACTCTGTAGGACTCAGTTTGCAAATTTATAAACTAAGAAATTTATATTAGGTGATGTCTAAGTTTCTTCATATCTCTCATTTTTATCTGTTTCCTTATCCTAAATTAAATTTAATAATTTTTTAAGGTTTATGTAATAAATGTATCTTAAATATCTAAAGAATGTTAGGTATATGTTAAATATCAAAATACAAAGCCAAAAATTGACAACATACATTTTATAAATCTATCCAAATACCATATAATATGAGAGATGTTAAACTGGCAGCATGGAAAAAATATTTTAAAGAGAAGAGGAAGAATGAACTCAATCTTTGTGGGAGATAGAGAAAATAATCTCAGTGAAAGTGTTGAGTTAGACCTTGAAAGATGAGTTATTTTTTGCAGATTTGGGTGGTCAAAGATGCTCTCTCTAAGTCCCTTCACATACTACGATTCAAAAAAACAAATCACTGAGATCTTAACCATCACGTATATGGAACAAAGCAATATTACCTTTTCTAGAAATAATGAAAATCTTAATGCGTAACTCAATGTTAAAAGTTACAAAATTGAAACTCTGAAGTTACTACATCACCACAAATATAGTCAAAGATGAGGAATTTAACATTTAAGCTCCTTTTTTTTTTTACCATTTGCGTTTGTTCAGGACTTTTGCTGGCAAGTGACAGAAACCCAACTTAAACTATATCATGTAAGAGCAGGAATGTGGCCTGACTTCAGGTACAGTGGAAGCCCAAGGCTAGAACAACAGAATCTTCCTACATTCTCTAAATCACTAATCTTGGTTTCATTCTCTTAGTCTGGCTTCTTCCACTTGATGGAACACATGGCTGCCAGTAACACCTAAAACTTTCAACTACCTTCCTCCTCCTTGTGTTCTTCCCCCTTCCCCTCCTCCCCCTCCTCATCTTAGTTCCAGTTTGGAAAAGACAAGTTCCTGGCTTGGGTCATGTGCACCCCTTTAGAACAGTCAGTTGAGGTTTGGGGAAAGATAATACCTTTCAGTTTGGTGCTGGTAATAAGCACTGCCACCAGGAAAGGACGGTGATATAACAACATGCCTGGGCCCCACCGTTCACTGACTGTGATGTTGGGGAAGTTACTTAACTGTAACGTTCCTCATCTGTAACGCAGAGGACATGTTAGCTCCCAACTCACAGAGCTCTTGTGAGTATTAAATGAATTAATGTACCTAAAGCAATTAGCACAGACTCTGGTACATATTAAATGCTCAATAAAATAGTAAATAATTATTTAAAACTTATCACCACCATCATCACTGAAGTTCCCGTTAGAATTACATCACCGGAAAGGGAAAAGGTACATTCCTCAGAAGAATAGAAAGTATTGAATGAGCCAAATAATATTTGTTATTTGCACTGCTGCTAGAACGTCTTATTCTGAAAATAATTTTGGAACAAAAACATAAAAATAGTTAAATGGAAAAATAAAAGGACTAAACCTATGTGTAAGGAAAGAAAGAAAAACAAGGGCAATTGGAACAAGCTTATGGATAACTAAGAAGAAAACTGTTGTCTTTTTCATACCACAGCAGTTGAAGAAACATCTATCCCTGTATTTTTCCTTTGATAATTTAAATGCATTTGAGCCATACATTTACTCACAGTACAATCCAAATGTCTTCCTCTGGGGCCACAGCCACTGACATGGGGTAGGCGAAGGATGGGGGAAAATAAACCAAAAAAACCAAAAGTGCACGTTAGTTTAAAGTTGTGTCCAATTATAGAATCCATATGTAATTTGTATATTATAAATTACATAATCTAGTATACTGTGATGTTTAGGTAGGGTCCAGCTTCTCTTGGATAAAAGGAATCAGTGATTCAGAACCCTCTCCTTGCTTCTCTCCCTTAAATATTGTGTGGGTCCATAGTTGGAGTTGGAGGACCGAGAAGGGACATACAGCCTTTATGTTCTTGTGGAATTGGCAGGGGAAGTAAGGTTTAGTGCCGGTATGCAGGTCTAGCTCCGGACCTGCCAACAAGGGATATGCCGGCCCTGCTGACATTTTGGGATTCGGTTTCTGACTGTATTGTCCGTGATTTAGTCTCTCCGGTTTGGTCATAGCCTGGGAGCCCTGCCTGACTTCTCAATCTCAGTGTGGTTTCCACCAACTGAAGACCCTTTGGTGTCCACCAAACCCTTCATCTAGCCTGGACTGGTGGTTCTCCGGCAGCCCCTGACATAGTGGGTCTCAGAGCAAGCCTGCAGACTCTCAAATCAGCATTCACATCCCCTGGGAAGGCTCCCTTTCAGATATCTTACTTACTCCTTAGTACTCAAGCATGGCTTTTTAGCAAGGCCTCTATAAAATTGCATCCCCCACAATACTTCTTATTCCCTTTCCTGCCTAGCACTCATGTCATCTCGCTTGTAGTAGATTTTATTTTTGCTAAATGTCTGTCTTTCTCCCACTAGAATATAAATTTCCATGGGGGTAGAGATTTTTGTCTTTGTTGAATACTGTATGGTCAGTGTCTAGAACCTAGCCTAGCACAAAATCAGTAAATAACATTTGTAGAGTGAATAAATGAATAAATAGAAGCTGAGAAATCCTTCAGAGTTCTCCTTCAGAGTTCCAAAACTCACTCTCTCTGTGAATGTACGGTTTTATTCTCCTAGCTCGTCTGGCTCCTGGCACATGGCAGGTGAGTGAATAGAATAGACTTACCATCAGTTTGTCCCTTACTCCCTGCTATGGCTCAGCTGATGTGGCTGTCAGCTAGCCCTTTGGTCCATTTCTAGGGTTGGTTTTTATTCCTCAACTATTGCTCGATGCTTCGTCTTCCAGAATTTTGATTCTAATTTAATTGTCTGTGATCTGACATAACAGCCTTCCTTATAATGTATCCCTGAAGATTCTGTATCTTTTACTCCCGTAATCTGTCTAATCATGTGCCTGTTCATTAGAGGAATTCCTGCCTCAACAGCTCTTCACTATCCTTACCTGGCTTCAGGCTGTTAGATTATCAGCTGATTAGTTTTAATGCGAATTCTGGATGTCCCTGTTCATCTCATTTGGACCTTCAGGGAACAATGAACTCATTTGACCCAATCTAAAGTTTCCTTACGTCGTCATACTGTATCTAAAATTGTGGGTCCTGGCTCCATTAAAAGACCAACTTATTATGGATCTACATTTTATAAGCAGCATACTTTGAATACTGCAAGGTTATATAAGCTTGCAACTTTAAAAATAGCAACATTTATTGAGCTTTTATTATGTGCCAGACACTGCGCTAAGCATTTTCTATATCTTACTGCATCTTATTTTCACATAACTTTATGAATAGAGACTATTGTTTTAACCCCATTTTATAGACAAAGAAACGTAAGATTCAGACAGCCTAAGAAATTTGTCCAAGATCACACATTTAGTAAGTGTCAGAGTTGAAGTTCATAGCCAGTTGCGTTTGTCATCAAGGCTTATGTTCTGAAGGACCACACACAAATAGCTTTTATTATTCATGGCTACCAAAGAGGAATTTTACCACAATTCATTTATCAAATAAGTGAACTGTGTAAGTTCAGAACCAAGCATTCTTTTAATTTTCAACAGAGAATAGAAAAGAGCATATTTTCTTGTCACTCAGAAATATCTTATGATTTGGTGAATTCCCAGATGAATACCGAGATCATAAACAAACAAATGGATTTCAATGAGGCTGAAATATCTTTTTCCCACTTTTATACCAATATCATCTTTCTTTTACTCATTTTTCATGCTGTATTGCATTCATATTCCACTGATTAGAAAAGACAACACAAAACTATTTCTCTAACACTCCTTCTCATAGCAGTTGTAACCATTGCCAAATAAAACACACAGAGCCCTTTTAAGCCACCAGCTCTATGTGTTTTATTTGGCAATGGTTACAATTCTAATTAGTAGCTTAAATAAATGCAATGGCAACTGACAATAATGCGCTAGACCACATTAGAGCTTGCAACTCACACGTTGTTTACTAGTCATAATGTTCTAATTACCAATATAGTCAGGGACAAAATATCATTTAGTTGTATTTTCTCCCCCTTTTTATATGGCTCAGCATGTGTAAGCTGAGAAATGTATTAGGAAACAGTGTTTCTAATGATTTTATTTCAAAATATGTTTCAGATTTTTCATGCTGAGAAAGTTACCCTCTGAATTCTTAAACTGCTGAGATGAACTGAATGCTTAGAATTCTCCAGTAATCATGTCTGAACTCTCTAAAATGAGGGAAATCTTCAAAAACAAAAATTGCTTTATGACACAAGCCCCTCCCACATTTTGTATTTACATGGGGCTCAATTTCTGTGGCCTTGTAAAGGAATGTTTTATTCCTAAAATAGGACAAAGCAGAGAAGATGGTCAGTAGAAGATAAAAGTGAGAGGAAAAGATTGTGGCTGCCCCAGGGACCACAACCACTGCAGTTTACAGCTAAATTTCCTCCGTATCAAATCACTCCAGCATTGTTACAAAGTCGATACACACTCTTGCTCTCTCTTTCAGCAAATAGGGTCTTTCATGCCTCTTTCAGAGCAGCCACTACTTTTGTCAACAACCAAAGCAGCTCACCGCTGTGAAAATAACTTGGAGTAAAAACCAACAACCAAATAAAAAAGGGTATTTGTTCCTTGAAATTGATGGAAAATACCTGGGGATATTATATTCGAAGAAATGTGGTAAGGAGACCATAATGCCAGTGAGTCTGGTTGGAAATAGAGTTCTAGAGTTAGAAATTCCTACAGGATGGAGGCCCTTCTGGCATCCTCTGACAATGAATACTTGGATGAATCTTCCAGATGCTGTTGTGCTTTGACAAATTGGTTGATTCAAGAATAGAGTGAGGAGAAGAGGTCCGAATATTTTATGTTGCGATCCTCAGTATAAATGCTTCCCAAGCTACCTGTTTCCTGGTGTCCAGCATACAACTGGTAATTCATTATATGATTTTAATTGTAGTTCGACTGTCATTGATTGAAGGGATTAAAAGAGGCTGTTACTGAAAGGGGAGACGAAACATGGAACACATCTGCTCCTGGTTTGAGGAGAGAAAGCCCTAGAAACCCACAAAAGCAGATGTCTGCAGTTTGAACATGAAAGTATTAAGTGACAAAAATAAGTTGTTTATATAAATTCTGAGATAAATTAGGATGTTTGTGAAGTGGCGGTGAAGCTGAGATCACATTAGGCGGCCTCCTTTATTTACCATAATCACAGATAAAGTCCTGAAACAAGGGCCATGAGGCACGTTTAAAGCCTATTTCATCCTGAATTCTTGGTGTATTATGCACATGGCCTCTGCTGGACTAACTTGGTATGTTTCAGATTTACTGACACTGAAAAATGTAGCTGAATATTCATTATATTAGTGAGATTTTGATCTCACTCTCTCATTACAGTAATTACATGATAGCACAAAGTAAGTCACATTTTTATTATTGTTTACAGATCTAACAATTCAGTCTTAAGCAGGTTTGTAGAAAACTGTCCATTTCGGGTGCCTGGGTGGCTCAGTTGGTTAAGCGATTGCCTTCGGCTCAGGTCATGATCCTGGAGTCCCAGAATCGAGTCCCGCATCCGGCTCCCTGCTCGGCAGGGAGTCTGCTTCTCCCTCTGACCTTCCTCCCTCTCATGCTTTCTCTCTACCATTCTCTCTCTCAATAAATAAATAAAAATCTTTAAAAAAAAAAAGATAAAAAAGAAAACCGTCCATTTCTTCCAGGCCAAGGGATAGTACAAAATGTGTTCTTACCAGAAAGAAACATTCTCAAAGACATTCCATTTTGATTTTTTCTTTTCTTTTGAATGATCAGCTTTTCTGGTTCCTTCCATTGAATGTCTCACATAGAAAATCCCCAATATAAAATAGATTGTCCTAGAGGTCCTATTGCAGCCATTTGTTAGAAACACAGAAAACATTTTCCTAAGACTTGGTGCTATTAGACTAATTAGATTCACCCAAGCTACAGTGCCAATTTAGCAAATAAAATTGCAGGCCTATTTAGGTTAATACACATTGTTTCAGTGAGAAACACGTACTGGATCCTACTGGGAAAATATCTTTTCTGACCTTAGTGGTTATCTGACCTTAGGGGCAATTAATCCAAAAGCCCTTTTCCAAAAGTACTTCTCTTCTCCAGTGGCTTAAGGCTATGATTCTTATTAGAAGGTAACACTTTAATTTCTTTGTAATCATTTTTGCTTCACTTTTATTAGGATCCATAAAAAAAGCAGAATTATCAGGAAACTATAGATGATAGAGATAGATATATGTGCAGATAAGTAGATAGACGTGGAGTTTTATTGTAAGAATTTGACCTTATACAATTTGGAAGCTTGAGTTGGTTAAGTAGTCTCTGGAAGGTTGTTGCCTTTGCATCTGATACTAAAATGTTGTATAGTATTGGTCTATGTCCCCTTAATAGTCAAGATCACACACACCAGCCAATAGAGTCACCCTCTTCTTTGCCTGTTGATTCAAAGGCCTAAAGAAACCAGTGTCCAAGCAGCAATTGGAGTGGAATCATTTTTGTGCCCCCAGCAGATCATGGACATGGGAAACAGGACCTTTTTGCTAGGAGATCACTTAGGGTATAGTGAAAGGATCACATCTACCTCTGCCCTTAGATTCCTGGATGCATGGATCCTGGTTATAGGAAAATAGCATCATTGGATGCCAATTTAGAGCACATGCCAATCCAAGAAGACATTACCCTAGTCCCTCAAGATGTTGCTACCCCACTAGCACAAGTTTTCAAATCCTTCCTATCACTAAATATGCACATTCCAATTATGCATTCTAGAACAAAGGAAATAATCACAGAGTTGGGTTGGAGACCCCCAAGTTTCATTGTGAGAGCCCACTTCATTGATTATTTGATCTCCATTAAGACCCAACTATCACTGGTGGACCACAGTAATGTTTTAAGTCTATATGAGTTAGTATTAGTTCTAAGCCAGTTTCCATTAATATCCGTAAAGTCTGATAATTTTCCCCTCACAATTTATAGTCATACTGCAGAAATGGCCCCAGATCCCCTTGGGGGAATTCTGAGTAAAAAAGTAACAGTATAAACTGTTGGCAGTGTAGCAGGGTCTTTTCTGAAAGGATTCTTGTCATGTGAACTTGCTTGAGTCTGGGAATCAGTGGAGGAGTTATGACTGTGTTTTGGTCATTCAACTCAGATTTCTGTTCACTAGAAGTCTTCTAGTTATAAAGATTAAGTAAGACTTTATTTGGCTACACATCATTTTCAGTCCTAGGGACACCATGAAAACCTGGCCAACCTGTGAGTTAGTCCATTCTAATGACTGCATTGGCTCCAGCGTCCATCACAGTAACCATGCCACCTGCTTGTTTGGGGAGATTAAGTGCTGCTACTTGGTCCCACTTATGTCATTAACCCCATTGCCCTTCAGCACCCCAATTTTATGGGAGCAGCGCTAACTGTAATTTCAGAACCAAGAAGAGCTACCACAAAACTCTTCAAAACGCTAGGGTCCCCTCACAAATTTATTTCTCATAACTTCATGAAAAAGATGTCCTCTGAACCCTCCAGAGGTGAGTGAGCAGGTCTTAGATAAGAAAACCACTTTAATATTCTAATCACCCTCTGCCCTTGGCTACCCTCCTCTACAGCATTCCAAGAAAGTTATGGCATTTTAACTTATTTGGCATAGGATATTTCAGATCCATATTTCAACCAGCCTACAAAAAAAGGGGGCCATTTCCAGTTGTTTCTCTACTTAAAACATTAAATCTAGGATCTCTCTTTAGTAGACCTATAGCAATATTTTAAGCCTGACACAACTTTATATTCCTTCTAACTTGATTCCACAGCTCATACCCTTCAAGTTTCTGTCAAAATAAATTAGCAAATCATACAATTCTCTTGGTGAATATTACACCTTATCACAGGTCATGATTTGTACCTTACCCTTTGGGCCTGCTGGGATTTGAGTCTGGCTATAGATCTGGAAGGATGGCGAGGGTAGGTCAAGAGGGTGATCAGCAGTACATTTCAAGGCAACTATATTGGGGGTTGGGGGGGCATTACTGGTTCCTCAGAAAAAGAAAGACTAACCTACACAGGAAGGGACAGAAGGGCTACTTCCACCGGCAAAGAAGACTCAAGAGATTTTAGATTGGGTCATCAGAATCTGCCCATATGTCCCATCTCCATTTTCAGGATCCCATTCCTGCCCAGTCAATGCTATTTCTTTCAGAAAACAGACTCTTCAAAGTTGATAACTCAATTGACATTATAGTTTAACCACCTACAGGATTAGACTTTGGGTTTGGTTTTCAGAAATCTTATTTCCACTGTTCCAGGAAATAGGAGTTTTCCTTGGAGTAGTCATACCATGTCCTTTATGCAGACCTTGAGATGGAAATTTAAAGCACCGTGAGTTCATTATTTTCTTGCTTCAGGTTCTCCAGCACAATTAGAAGCAACCAACCAACCCCTTTATACGTATTTTTACTATATTTTAAGGTTACAAATATTTGATCACTCAGAACACTGCCTTCTAAAGGCACTTGATTACAAGTATCTAAAGATCATAAATTGAGACACTGTGTTGCCTATGTTGTCTGTGCATGCCACAGATGACCAGCGGCCCCTTTATCATGACATACAGGATCATTAATGTATTTATTTAATCACATCAAAGAATCAATTCCAGAAAACCTAGAACCAATATGAAGACTTCATCTTTAAGATTTTATTTGGAGCCATTTCGCTTCCAGTACCAAATTCTTTATCAAGTCAGGATATCATCAGAGAAATAGAACTTCTAGAAGATAGAGGATTGATAGATGATAGATAGATAGATAGATAGATAGATAGATAGATAGATAGATAGGGATTTATCACAGGTAATTGATCTCATGCAGTTGTGGGAGCTAAAGTTGGCTAAGCAATCTCTCTTCACATTTGTTGGTAGAACCTTAAGTCCACAGGACCAGTAGAGTCAGGAAAGGAAGAAGGAGGTAAAGTGGGGAAGAACAAGAATACGATGGAACCCAGAAGCATGAGCTAAACTCATAAAGATAAGTTTTATCTCTGGTTCACATGCTTATCCCAGGAGTCAAGGAAGCAGAAGGAAGATCCAGGAACAGTTGGAACCATTACACACCCAGCTGCTGCGTTAGGCCTATACGGTGCCTCCGCCGATCTGGGATGTGTGGGAACTACAAAATGGCAGCTGTTTCATCTACGTCCTCCGAATCTTGCAGAGGGATCTCTCTTGGGTGCATTGTAACTGGAAACTTGTAGGAAAGAGAATTCTGGGAAATGCAGTTCAACCTAACCAATCTGACGCATCATAAAGGCTCCATACACCTTGGGGAGAAGTGTTCCATCAGAAATTCTCTGAAGCGATTTTTGACAGTTGATAGGAAGTGAAGGATGTAAAGCAGGCTGAGTGACTAAGAAGTCGTAATAGTAAATAGCGAATACCCTTAATGGAGAAAGTAAACAGCATAAGAATCTCCTGTGTACCGTAATGGAAATGTATCCATCTTATAATACTATATGGGCTTCTGATTTCCTCTATTGATACTTTGCGCAAAACGATGCTATTTGTTTATTTCTCATGGATTGTGGTCAAGATTTCTCTTTCTCATGAGAAGTAGATGTAGGTGGGATATGTGATTCCTGTGGTTAAAAATTCAGACTTTGATTTCTGCCTCTTTCACTCCTTTGAACCAATCCTACGTAACTATTTCTTCATTTGCGAAAACAATAATAGGCTTATCTATATGTCATAAAATTGCTGAGTTTATTAAGTATATAATGGTTGCAAAGTGTTATACCAATACTTAGAAATTGAATTAATCACTAATATAACTAAATAATAATTGAAAAGTAAATTAACAATAATTATGGCCAGATTATTATGTTCTTGCAGTATTATTTATGGTTTTCATTTCCATGGTAGATTATAAAATTGCAATGTTTTTATGCCACTAATATCTTTACTAATGACATTAGGGTAAAAAAATTTGTTTAAAAAGATACTTGTATTTTTGGTAGAGAAAATAACCACGATAGATACTGTCCCAATTATGAACTTACCACTTAGAAAAGTAAGTGGTAGAGTTGATAGGATGACACACCTCACCCTGAGTCCATGCTGGTCGCAGGTGCCGTGATCTGCTTCCCAGATCCCCTTTCAGCCTTGTAGGATTTATTCTTCCAGATGTTGGGAGTGCTGCCAGCTGACAAGCTTCTCCGAGAAATGAATTACATCAGTGATTCTCAGCCCTCGAGCCGTTGTATCTGCATCCCTTCGATAACTGACATCACTTGTCGGAGATGCAAATTCTCAGGCCACATCCCAGACCTAATCAGAACCTCTAGAAGTAGGACCCAAGAATCGATTTTATTAAGCTTTCGTGGGTTCTGATTCTGATATATGCTAAAGTTTGAGAGCCATTGACCTATGCTCCTAAGAATTGCCTTGGCCAAGGTTCCACTCCTTCCTACCCGTTTGTCCCAACTCAGCACAACTCTGAAGGGCTAGCCCAGTTTCAGTATGCCCCATGTCAGCTGAAACCTTTACTGAAACTGCATTGCATCATGGCCCAAATGCTCCCTTTTGCCAGTTCTGTTTGTTTTCCTTTTGGCACCATGTTTATCCTGCATGCTAATCGTCGCTTCACATTTTGCTTCCTTAGGAAGTCAAGCGGCCATAGCTGCTACCACGAGTGGCCAGAAAAGTTCAGACAGTAGGATGGGATGTTGGAGGCTGACCACCTGCTGGTCCCCTGGCAATGAGGACCCTATTACTGATGGTAGATGGAGCTCCTGGCAAAAGGTTGCTATGAAACTGCTAAATTGCTCCCTGGTGGTGAATGGGGTTGGTGTAACAGAAGCAAATGCACTAGTGGGTGCAATGTATCAGGTTAAAACTTTGAAAAGTTTTAATTATTGTAATTATAAGGATAATGGAATTACTTGGTTATTGATAGGAACAACTGATGCTTTGAAAAAGGAAATAAAATTCTGAGCAGTTAAGGGGTAGCTATGAAAGCCTGATGTCCTCTTTGACAGCATATAAAGACACTCTCATCTCTCGGCGCTGGATGTTAAAAAAAAAATAAAATGCTGCAAACTAAGCCCCAAATTGAATTTTAAAAAGTAGCAGAGCTCCAAGGAAGACTGAATTCTCAACCTAAGCAAATCTGCTATATAAAGGTTAGGACCTCAACTGGGGAACAATGGGATCCTGACATATAAGATGTACTTGAAATTCTTAAATCCCTAGTTTCCAGTGAACTTTCTGGATTTGCAGAAGTTGCCCACGTATCCCTTTCCAAGGATAGCACATTGTTTGGTGGCGACACAGAAGCTGGCATATGATGAGACAACGCACACATGCTCCCTCCAGGTCTATCTTGGCATCCAGAACAATAATTAAGGTTGAAATCATATATAATCAAACATAACCTGGCTAGGGGAGTACTAGATTTCAGCACTAAGGGAAGAACAGGAATATCAAAGAAGATGCAAGACCTGGTCAACATGTACCAGAAGGAATGGGAAGAGTATGCTTGGAAACAGATGTTAAGGACCTGGATCAAGAGAGGCAGAATATAAAGTGAAATAAGGAAGAATGCATTGTTGTGAGATCATTCTCCTGGAATACAGGCTTGAGCATCTGGCAAGGACCGTCAGGAAAAATGCTAACATGCTTGGGGGGTGCAATGGCCCATGTTAAGGAGAAAGGTGCATTGCCATGGCAGTTGGTAAAAGAAGAAAACAAGGGGTCAGAGAAGTGAGTGTATAGAAGTGGATATATTACATAAAGTCTAAAAAGCTACCCACCACCTATATTCTTGATACTCTATTTACCAAAGCAATAAGGAATGCACTGATCATCAGCAACAAGGGACGTTCAGTGCGGGCTCTCCTTTGTAAGCCAGGGCTGGATGTGTGATTCTAGAATGAGGCTCTCGGATAGTAATACAAAGACAGGAGCTTAAGTAATACAAAGACAGGAGCTTAATGCAAACTGGTGGGTTTCCTAGGCTGCATATTACTAGCTGATCTCACCCTGAGATCCGAGCCTTCGTAAGCCAGGGCCTTCGTTCACAACCTCCTTCGGGAGCTTCCCAGGTGAAATCTGAAACTGGCCCTCATACACAGGAGTCAGGGAGAGACCCAAGATAGATGCCGGCCACTCTGGGTTGGTAGGTGGCAGGTTTAGTAAGCAAGGGAACTTACATATGAGGTTTGTCTGAGGTGGCTGCAAGATGAGTGGATCTCTGCACCCACTCGCCAGATTTTAAAGAGAGGCCTTAAAAGGGTTCAGTCATGTGTACCGTCAAATCACGTGTACCATCCAGACGGTCGCAACACCACATCACTCCCCCAAGGCGTGCCCTTGAGGCAACTTCTGTGAGTTGGGAAGATGAGCTGAATGCAGTTCCAAGGACAGGGGAGGAAATGGGAAGCCTCTGATTTCTGGGATCCAGCTCACAGGTCACTGGAGATCATGTCCTCTTGATGATCTCCCCCAACAAATAATGCACCACTATAGACGTTCAGTTAGTTAAAATACTGAAATATTTTTGCGACTAGTTGGTAAACAGCCATTATAGTGAGCACTCTGCAGCTCCCAACTCCAATATCCCCATCTCTCCACAACTAAAGGTTTAATTGTTGGCACAACATTAAACAGGAGCCCATGTTGGTTCTGTTTGGTAAGAACCTGAGCTATTCTGGTTGTTTAACATTTTGATAGTTTGAAGGGTCTCCGTCTATTAAGCCCATGATGAAGATTTGAAAAAAAATGCTTAAATATTCCTTTTATCATGTCTGTGATGCATGGCTTATATGTACCGACTCTTTTAAAAATCACATTGCATCTTTTTTTGTATTTTGATATATTTACAATATTTATTTGAAGAAACATGCACTCAGATGCTGTGGGGGCCATGGTGTTGGAAAAAGTGGGGCAGGGGATGGAAGGAAAAAAATAGATCACACATTCCCTGGTTAGAGTCCATGCTGAGAATATCAGATACATAAGCAGTGTTTAATTATCCACCTTGCTTACATCAATTCACATCTAAGAAACAGTTCCGTATTTGCAAAACATTACAGTGTTATATCAGAGCATCCCTTTAAATCCAAAATATTTTTAAACTTTCAATAAAACATATATTTAAATCCCTTCATTTGCTGACCTATTATTGAAAATCATTGTAGGCAATGAAAACACTTTTTAATAATCCTCCCAAATCAAACAGACCCCAGCCAAATATTCCCCAAAGTGTGAAACAACAAAGTCAATAGATGAAAATGAATCAGTGATATTGTCTGGAATTCTAGCTTTTTTTTTTTGCAGGTGCTCAAATATTAATAACTTGAGATCTGATCTTTTTAAACCAGCAGAATCTACTTAAGCTTTTAAAAAATAAAAATCTAAACAGAGACTTAGCTCCACACAGTAGGGAGCCATCCCAATTTGGCAGAAGAACGAACTAGACAATTGTTAAGACATGGAGGCTTGTTATATCCGTGCATTCCTAGAGAATATGTCCTCCATGGGGTCACTGTAAAGAAATTGATTCTGCATTCTATAGATACTGGTCTGTGTGCGCGCCATCTTATTACCTAGTTAGACATGAACATAAATCGTTGAGTGAGTGGATCACAATGGTGGGTATCTTGCCACAGGTTTGAGTAGACAGAAGCAAAGTATAAATCAATGAAAAGTAGGA
This sequence comes from Zalophus californianus, assembly GCF_009762305.2. Taxonomy (NCBI): domain Eukaryota; kingdom Metazoa; phylum Chordata; class Mammalia; order Carnivora; family Otariidae; genus Zalophus; species Zalophus californianus. Next base: position 90,080,924 of record NC_045598.1, read on the forward strand.
ACTGTTTTATTGTCATAGTGAGAGCATTTTCAAAGGCCAAGAAACAAGCATTGAATTCTTAATTAGGAAACGACTGTAATTTTATTTTTTTGCTTTTCAAAGTATGACATAGAGAGCAAAAAGTCTTCAGAACTATGCTTGGTTACCGAAACTTAAACTGCTATCTTATTAATGTTAGAAGTACAAATGGGAGGTAGATGAATATGATTTTTCTTATTAAATCTATGGTGTAGTTTACCGCCTCTTGAATTTCTTTTCTTGGTTGAAATTTACGAGATGCCTAATTTTCTTTATCTGTGCAATGGGAGTTATAGTAATAACTACCTTATAAATTGGGGGGGAGTTCACATATATGGAATGTGGAAAATATCACCTGGTAGGTTCTAAAGTACTAAATAAAATATTAGCTGTCATCATTTGGTCAAATATTGTTATTTTGTCAAATGAGAAGCTGTAGTACTTTCAGTACAATAGCTTTGCTACCTTGTTCGGCCTTGGAACTTAACTAATTTTTATTATGCTGACTCTATGGGAACACGCATTCTCCATCCAAAATTGAGGCACATAGGCACATAATAATTGAAGACGGTTTGTGATGAGTGCCCAAGGACAGTTGATTATGGCTAGCATTTTCTACACTGGGTCTTATCCTTGGAAAGCGCTTCAGATGACAAGATGCCCACTCTTCTTAACTTTCTTAATTAATAAGGAGAGCAAGAGGCAACGTGCTGTGAGATCAGTTTGGCTAGGCAGGCACCTGTAGGTAAATCTTTCCTTACAGGTCATGTTAAGGATTTAGTTTTCACCCCAGGGACAATGGAAAGCCACCAAGGGGGTAAAGCAGAACATGACACATGATTAGATATGTTTATCACATATTAGATTAGATATCGGATGAGGTATGGTTATAACATATATAATTGGGTATGTTTTTAACACGCTGACTGCCATGGAGATAATGAATTGGTGGGAGGTTAGGAATTGGGGCAAATGTGGATGCCAGACTAAGTAGTTCCTGAAGTGGTCTGGTGGGAAAAAAAAAAAAAAACTGAACCAGTTGTGCTTATAGTAGACAGGAAGAGCAGACAAAAGTACATGAGATCTTTTGGAGAATCGTATTCAAACGCAGAGCATTGTACTAACATTTTTGACTCCATTTCCACATTTGTAAGGCAGGGAAATGGTAGTTACGGCACAGGTAGTCGTTGTGAAGATTATGGGAAACTTGGACACAGAGAGGCAGCAAGGCCACACAGCGAGGAGCCAAGATGAAATCACAGCCCTGTGATCCTTAAGGCTTCTCCCTGCGTGGACTATGAGAAGAATTAAATGAGAAGATGCTCATAAAATGCTGAGAATCACACTTGGCCTGGTGGAAGTTCCCACCAAGCGTTACCTACTGTTGTGATTGTTAAAGAAAAATCCTTTTGTGGATTCTCAAGCACCACGCCGACCAAGTTATAATGCAATCTGTCCAACAAATCATATGCCTGGGGGTCAGTCGCACTTATTACAGGGTCGTTGAGAAGTTCCATGGCAATTATTTGACCATGGTTTTAAAAAGAAAGGGCACAGAGACAGCAGGCTCTATGGTAGAGATTTTCCTGAACTCTGTGTGTGTTCCCCCTTGCTGATTGCTATGGTGGTTTTGACAGGGGATGTCAAGAAGGATGAAATTGGGTCTCAAAGCCCTTATCTGAACAAACAAGGTGTGGACACCAGCAACTCCCTTCATGACTGGGATCCATCCCTGAATAAGAGTCCTCTATCCTCACTCATTCACTGAGAAGGAAACAGTCCCCAGAATGTGAACCCACTACTTGGCAACATTCTCGTTAAGGGATTAGCCTAAATAAAACAGCTCTTATGCCACTGAGGACTGGGCCCTGGTCCGGATTGGGGCCGCTGGAGGGCACATTTATCTGGGTCAGACCATGCCTCGAGACCCAAGTGTCCCTCTCTTGACTCTACCATAGGAAAATAAACAAAGCAAATGAATTTGGGAGCCCAGCGCCCATGTGAAATATCAGGGAGATCATGGACATCGCAGGTTGTGGTCTCCACACCCCCGGAGACATCTAGCTGCCTGGACTGCGAGGGACTTCCATACGGGACGCAGGAGTGGCCGGTTACAGGACGAGAAGTGGTGTCTTTTCTATCGTTTTCTTTCTGTTCGCACACTCTTTAAATGGGACTTCCTTTTTCTTTTTCTTTTAAGATTTTATTTATTTATTTGACAGAGAGAGACACAGCGAGAGAGGGAACACAAGCAGGGGGAGTGGGAGAGGGAGAAGCAGGCTTCCCATGACTTCCTTTTTTAAGCACCAGGTGTTAAAGAGTATTTAATTAGGTCAAAACTTGGGGGTAGGCTAGGGAGAATTGAAGTAGGCTGCTGGTAAATCAAATAACCCCAGAAGCCAGTCTGCCGTATTTATACCCTTGCACACAGTACACACCCAAAACATATTTGTGGGGCTGATTAATTGCAACATTTGGAAGGGGTGTAAGGGGCCCCGCAATTCCATTTCCAGGGGAGAGTTGAGTCATTTGTCCTTGCCCGAACTTCACATTGCACATGACACCAGTGGAAACCTCATATGCATGAAAATCGTGCATTGTGCCAAGGAGGTTCCCGTGGCAATAAAACCTGGAATGCGGAATCAAAACAGTGGATTTTAAATCTGCAAAAAGATGGTCCATAAAGTGAGTCAGCTAGAGTATCTCGTAAATAGTACAGTTAAAGAAACTGCAGTGAAATGGGCCAGGTTACATTTCCACAGAGCATCTACCTCAGAAGCCGTAACCTCCACATCTCTGTCACTTTACCTAAATGCCCATTCCATCATGAATCTGTCTTCTACAGCTTATTACATCATTGAGAAAATGGGCTCTCTCTCTTTTTTTAAATACCTTTAATTCCTAGCAGCCTGCAATATTACTACATTATGAACGAGAGCAAAATGCAAATTCGAATGTGGTTTACAAAAGCGCAGACCTGATGATAATAAAGGGAAAGAAAAGAGTATCTTCCCCCTATTGTTCCAAGAGGTACACAAAGAGCAATGAATAGAAATAATAAATCCCACCCAAATGCAACACTTCCTGGTGACCCAGAAGGAGGCTTACCGATTACGACTAACGCAGATATATCCATTAAATATAAAACTGAATTTGCCACTCGAAGGGTATTATAGTGGAGCTGTAGCACAGCCCTGTAAAATCTCCCCAGAATGGGCCTTGCTACTCCAGAGAAAAGAAATAAAGCATTATGGTACCAAAGAAGGTAAGTTCTTTTTTTTTTTTTTTTATAAATCAGTGTGAGACTGACATCTTCAAATTTAAAATGTGTGTGACAAATGAAGAAAGCTAAGTGTTAGATATTGTTGTGTTGACTGCCCAGCCAACCCAGGAAGACTAAAATGGAGTTAAGCTAATAATGGAGGGGCTTTTTGACATAATCTTTTGTATCCCAGTTCCTTCAGCTGTAACGTGTTTGTAACTGCGTCTCCTGTTGGGCTCAATTGTACCTATGGAAACCCCTTCTTCTTTGAACCCAGCGTGGATTCTGAATTGTTTCATTTGTGTTCTGTTGTATAATCAGAATTTTAAAAAATAAGGGTATTGAGATTTTAAATAGAAATCTGCTGAAAAATGAGGTCTACAACAAGCAATAAGTACCTGATTCTTTACCCCTTACCTCCAATTGTATGTATTTACTCATTCTATGTCTTCTGCATTAAAAAGTGACTACCATACTGAGGCAAATAGTGTGAACATTTATTGCAGAAGCCTTATTAAGTCTTTAAAAAGCTTAGTAAGTTTTATATTCCTGCATTCAGAGTAAAGAGGATGGAGCAGGATTTGAGCCTATAAGGAAATTTAGAGAGCATCCATCCCCCAGCATTTTGCAGAGGAAAGAAAGAGGCTCAGTTAGGTCGAAGAAGCAGGACTTTATGGCAAAAGAGGCAGGGCCTCAAGGCCAGACAGTGCTGGATTCAATTCATGACTTCGTAATTAACGTGTAGGTTATTTAGGGCTTGGTTTCTTCACCTGGAATGGATGTCAGAGTGCCTACATCCCAGGCCCCTTTTAAGGATGAAATCGAGTAATGACACCAGGTGTCTAGCGCATAGCAAGGCGCATGCTGAGCATTCACTGTATATTCTTTGCCCCTCTTCCCTGGCCTTGGGACACACCCCCAGCCAGTGGCAGAATGGAAATGAAAATACGCCTCTATTGACTCCCACTTACACAACGTCCCGTCTTCCATTAGCTGGGCCTAGCTGTGGCTGAGCTCCTCAGAGACACCCTTTGTCACAGAAGCTCAAGCAGCTGGAGAAATTTGTCTCAAATCCACCAAGAGGTAAAAAGATAGGGAGGGGGAGGGGGAGAGCAGCAGAGCACATCTGCAGCACATCTGGGAATGCAGAGTTGCTCTTTCTCCATTCCCAATGGATTTCCTTCTAATTCAGCTCCAGCCAACTTTCAAAAGCAGGTGAGTGTCCCAGCTACAGAAGAGGCTGCTGAGCAAAGTCAACAATATCCCCCAGCACCAGCAATAGGCAAACACATGAAGTCCTAAGAAACAAGGATCAAAATGTTCATGCTCACATATGGTCATTATGTCAGAACACTCTAGTAGGGGAAAAGGGTTAACATTTATTGACCACCTCCCAGGATTGAAGCACTGTTTTCAACCGGACGGTGAAATAGGTGTTATTACCCCCATTTGCAGACATAGGCTCAGAGAAGTCAAGGAAATAACCCCGGGGAAATAGGGTAGTAAGTGCCCACATCAGGATTTACAGCTAGGCATAGCTGACTTCAGAGCTGGAGCTGGTTTCACATCACTCCGAGCCTCCCAGAATTGTTGACTTTAACACATATTGGCTAAGCCTGCTCACAGGAAGCTTTCAGTATGAGTAGTTGGGATTATAACAATCTGAGCATAAATCAGTGAGACTGGCCCCTGCGTCTGAAGATGTGTTCAGACTTTCTCTCATAACCTATCATGCAGGTACAGTGCTAACCAGAAGTTACCCTTAACTTTGGAAGGGCAAAATAGCAAGTTGATGAGTAAGACTAGAGTAGGAAGCATTTAGTAATTAATTATATTTTATAGGAAAACGTGTTTTTTTAACCAGTTTTTAAAACACACTGGTCAAAGAGTCTAGAATATGTTCCCTAGGGCAAGATACAACAGTTTCTTCTTAATTTTTTGGCATGTATGAAATTAATACGTAGCTATTAAAAAAGTGAGACACTCGGGACAGAAAAAAATTATTTTGAGTGTTTGGGAAGAAAAAGAACAAATTAAATTACCATGTTGGTTAGAAGATCCAAATAATGGAATAAATATAAAATATTTAAATGGATTGTTATTTATTTTAAAAAGTGATTTTGCTATAATGCTTGAAATATGATTTGGTATAGTTCAGGTGAGTAGTGATTGTTCTGCTGTGAATGATACACGTTCCATGCTGATGTCAAAGAAGCTCTATTCATTAAGGTACAGTTTAGCCATTGTCAGGAGACCCAAAATAATCTCATATAATCATTGGAGCATAGAGATCTGGGGCTCATATGGTGGTGTGTTATGTCAGGAAGCCAGGACCATTTATCCCTCGCTCTTTAGCCCTCAACACCTGGCATCTCTGTCTTTGTTCAGGATGGTTCTTCCAGCTCTGACCTTCACATCTGCATTCACAAAAGAAAAGAGAAAAGGGGAAAGTAGGACAACTACTTCCCAGTAAGGGTATTTCCTGGAAGTTTTACATGCCGTTTAAGTAAGCCTGGGAAACGTCCTCAGCTACAATTTTAGTACAAGGACATAAAGAAAGACTATATAATGGGGACAACAGCTACCGTGGCTCCATCTCTTATCCATTGGTGTGGATCATGGGGCAATTTGAAAATTACTCTGTCAGAGACCATTTCCAGTTGTGAAAATTTTGCAAATTTTATGGGACATACTCATTTACTACTGAGCAGAACATACGCTAGATGTGCCCACTGAAAGAAAAATGTGATACAGCTAGGCAGACCTAGAGCAAACTGATGACCCTGGTGGGTCCTTGTAAGTGAGCAGTTGACAGTAGCCTCTGCTTTGTTTCTCTGGAAGCCATTACAACCAATAATTTATAAGGATCAGCAAAGATTTCCCAATAACTAAGATTGTTATTTACTTTAAAAAATTATTACATGATGCTTTTTAAGAAGAAAACAAATACCACAAATGGCATGATAATTTGTAAGTACATCCAATAATTATTTTGCGATAGTAAATATTTAAGGCTTGGTGTCTTATTACACTAAATAAACATTCCATTATAAGTGTAAATATTACACTTACAAATGTTCCATGTCTTTAAACCACCTAAAGCGATGAAAGCTAAATAATATATTGTCTATTTGATTTGCCTCTATATTTATGTTAAAAAACAACATTATAGGGGTGCCTGGGTGGCTCAGTCACTAAGAGTCTGCTTTCGGCTCAGATCATGATCCCAGGGTGCTGGGATGGAGCCCCGCATCATCAGGCTCCCTGTTCCGGGGGAAGCCTCTTTCTCCCTCTCCCACTCCCCCTGCTTGTGTTCCGTCTCTCGCTGTGTCTCTCTCTGTCAAATAAATAAATAAATAAATAAATAAATAAATAAACAAACAAACAAACAAATAAAACAAAACAACATTATAACCTGCACTGGCCATTTAACTTAATCCTTTTTGTAACTGTTCTGGGTTGTGTAGCATCCCCTTTTTATCCATAAGAAACAGTGTCAAAGAGGATGAGGCCGCTTGTGAGGATTACACAGGTCTTCAGTAGAAGGGCTGGAGATCACAATGAAGTAGTCTGTCTCCAGAGACTATGATGGCTCCTGTAAGAAAGCCCAAACTCTAGACATAGTCCATAATGGGTATCCTGGAATCCTCACATCATGCTTATAACCAGTGAAAGAAAATTAAAAGTGAGATGTGGCTCCAAGTATGAGGCTGTCGCCCCCTCCCCCTCTCTTGACTCATTTTAATCTCTTAGGATAAACACCTTCCCACCCACCCCCAACCTTTTAACATATTGTGGAGACAAATTAACTTAATCAGAAAGCCCTGGCAAAGTGCAAACTTTGTTGCAAGATTGTTTTCCCTTTTCTTGTACACTTTACTAATCTATGGCCGAATAATGCAAGTTCAAGTCATCATCTGAACTGGTATCTGAAAATGAACTTACTGAATTCTGAACTGTCCCAACTGATGTTTCATTGAATGTGATTACTCTTTTATTTTCAATTTCAGATCAACACAGTTTTTGGATACTCATGCTATTTGACAATATGCTTTTGGAAGGCAGACTAGAGGGTGAGAAAATATTTCGTTTGTTAGGTGCTCCCAGTCTAGGTGCAGAAAAACCTTTCATTTCTACTTCTTTCTCTCTAAGTTCTGTAAGAACAAACTGATTCTGAAATGATGCATGGTCAAATTAATTAAACATGCTGTTTTGGGTTAAGATTGTATTGTTTAAAGCTAGCCTATCAGAACTAGTAGCATAATAAAATTACTTTGCAGTAAATACCTTTACATATAACAAAGTCAGTCCTTTATTTACAACTTGAAATAACAATTAAGCTTCATTGTTTAGTGTTACAAAAGTGTTGGCCGAAACTGTGGAAAGAGCCAAGATACCCATCGACAGATGAATGGATAAAGAAGATGTGGTATATATACACAATGGAATATTATGCAGCCATCAAAAGGAATGAGATCTTGCCATTTGCAACGACGTGGATGGAACTGGAGGGTGTTATGCTGAGTGAAATAAGTCAATCAGAGAAAGAACATGTATCACATGACCTCACTGATATGAGGAATTCTTAATCTCAGGAAACAAACTGAGTGTTACTGGAGTGGTTGGGGGTGGGAGGGACGGGGTGGCTGGGTGATAGACATTGGGGAGGGTATGTGCTACGGTGAGCGCTGTGAATTGTGCAAGACTGTTGAATCACAGATCTGTACTTCTGAAACAAATAACGCAACATATTTTAAGAAAAAAGAAAAAGAAGAAGATAACAGGAGAGGAAGAAAAGGGGAGTATGTCAGAGGGGGGAGACGAACCATGAGAGATGATGGACTCTGAAAAACAAACTGAGGGTTCTAGAGGGGAGGGGGGTAGGGGGATGGGTTAGCCTGGTGATCGGTATTGAGGAGGGCACGTTCTGCATGGAGCACTGGGTGTTATGAACAAACAATGAATCATGGAACACTGCATCAAAAACTAATGATGTAATATATGGTGATTAACATAACAATAAAAAAATTTAAAAAAAGTGTTGGCCGTTGCTGTCCTTTACTGGTTTGTAATGGTACCACAAATCACAACTCATGGCTGGTTGTCAAAGGTGTGAAGGTCTCCATATGCTATGCATTATTTCAGATAACTCATCTTTGCAAAGATCAGCCAGGGAGCCAGCTGAGATAGCTTACCTTCCCCTTAGGGCTCACGCAAGCTGTGTATTATGTGCTGCCATTGCCCCAGATGGAATCAGGTTCATCAGAATTTCCCACTTGTTCTTTCTGTATTACCTCACATACCCAGGTGGTCATCTGTGTCCTCATTATGGCCAGCGAGGAGAGATTTTCACAGAAATCTAACACATGAATTATCATTAAGAGATGAGAGTGAAGCAAACATTATAAATCATGACAAATGTAATACCACTGACCAGATATTCTACTGCCTCAAAACAACTTTGAAGAGTTTATCAGTGGGTAGGTGGTCTTAATTTGTGATTTTTATCTTAGGGCTGCTTTACAGCAGCTCTATAACTACTGAGATCATTTTCTGATCATTCTGAAGTGTTACTGTGTTGTTCCTTCCTGGCCACATACACGAATGATACTTAGTATTTCCCACAACCCCAAATGTAACAAATTTGGGAAAACTGGACTATGAGACAAGGAAGTGTTCCAATTTGCCCTTGGTTGTGATGTTGTGGCTTCTAGCCTCTGTGGTACTCCGGTTCAGAAGCTTGTCAGCATCAGACAGAGTGTTCCAGTCTCCTACTCTTCAGCATTCCTATAAAGATAGGCAACCAAATTAGAAATTCCATTCCAGTTTCCCTGGTTTGATTTCATGATCTTAATATGGAACAAGGGACAGAGATGTAATTCGTACAGTTTGTAAACATATGGTTACGTGACATCCTAAGTGAGAAAATGAGATTCTTTTTTTGCTAAAACAAATATTATTTCATTTGTTTTCCCTACCTTTCCCAGAGGTACTCAAGATAATCAACTGAAGTCTTGAATTAAACTGCCTTTCCCATGAAACATTTTTTTTCCTCTCTATTCATATCTTTGGCAAGGATGTTGTAAAAAATGTTATTTCATCACAACTACTCTCTTTTGAGGACCTCCAGGAAAAATGCAAGACTGATCTTATTTAAAAGAACAGTTATATTTTTCTATGGTATATCTAGTTTTTTTTAAATCTCATAGATATGATCAATTACATTATAAGATTTTTCTGGTTTTGTTGCTGTTGTTGTTATTTTAAGTAGGAGACCAAACCCAAAACCCTGAGATCAAGACCCAAGCTAAGATCAAGAGTTGGACATTAATCAACTGGGCCACGCAGGTGTCCCTAAGAATTTTCTGTTTTTATCATCCACTAGTAAGCTTAAGGAAAACCTCATGTGACATGGACATCATGCTGCACATTTTAAGCCTAACTCCTTATCCTTATTCCTCTATTTCTGTTCCTCTTTGGAGGTCATATTTTATGTACTTGCATTAAGTGGCCTGAAACCCTTTCTGAAATACTCTGGAAGCACAAATTTAGAAATGGGTGAAGGAGTTGCAAAACAACTCAGAAAACTACAGAAATGAAATCTCCGTACAGAAATCAATGATATTAATAAAAAAAATCATAATGGTTGCTGACATCAAGTGTGAAAAGGATTGTTCTCCATGCTTTATACATATAAAATTTTCTGTAAAGGCTCAAAATTGCTGTATGGAGGGCTGTGGGACACATTAAAAACAGGACAAATACGGTTAAGTCTCAAAGAATTGCAAAAACATGAATTTACATGATTGGCTACAAATTTGTCAGACTTTAAAAACAAAATCCTAGATTGCTAGTCATGCTGGCCTCTTCCAACAAGCCAGGGAGGCGAAGGGCCTTTGCACGGGTTGCTTCCTCTTCCTGAAACATTCTCCCTCCAACTATTTGTAGCACTCATTCTCTTTCCTCCTTAAATGCTTTGCTTGATGCCTCCTCTGTGAGGTCTCTACTGACCACTGGATTTCACCCTGCAACTCACACTCAACATACCAGCTCTCATATCCTGTTCTCCTTTTCTTGTTTCCATGTATTTTTTTTCTCTTTCAAAGATGGCAGATGACTTAATATGTTTGGCTTTATATTCTTTGTCCCCCCAACAAGAATATAAGGCTTCTGAGTCTGATCTTTATGTGGCTCACCGCTGAATCCCAAACTCCTAACACAATGCCCATGTTACCCATTCAATACATGGTTGAATGAAGGAAAGGCAGATGCATTTTGAACGTCTGAAGAAAAATGAAAATATAAGAGCCCCGTCAGATGATTTTCATGATCTAATTCAAAATAAGTTATTTTTTATGAATCAATTCTGTTGATAATCTCACCATTGCCTCACATATCCACTTTTTCCTTTTCTATTTCAACAATTTGCAAATTATTGTCGGCCTGGCTTCATACAGTAACAGCTCAGTTGCTCTCCCTGTTTCTAGTATCTCCCTACTTTGATTCATTATGAACATTATTTCTAGATAAATTTCTAAATTTCTAGATATATTTCTAAATATATACATATATTTGGACATACATATGTATATCCACCACATTATTCTCTCCTGCTCAGGACTCTTAATTGCTGTATAACATCTCCTGGATAAATTTCAAACTCTTCACTGGGGATTCAGGGAGCATTGACCTTTGGCCCACCCGCCTAAATTCTAAACATATACCCACAATTCCCTCAAATGGTAACTTACTTCCAAGTAATGTGCTTCCCTACCATTTCCTGGAAATGGATTGACTTTCCTGGAAATGGATTGACTTTCCTGGCTCAGCTGCCTTTGCTCTTGCTGAGTCCCCTGCTGAAATTCTCTCCATCATTTACCCATCCAAACCCTAAAGGTCTTTTTAAAAGAACCCTTAAAGGTCTTTTTACCCTAAAAGGGTAAAAGGTCTTCCTCTATTCTACCTCTTTCCATAAAACATTCCTTGATCTTTGAAGACCAATTGTATTCACTTTTAGTCAGTTTTTAAAATTTGCAACTCGGTTTTTAACCTTCACTGTGTGATATTGCTATAAAATCCTCAAGTAAAATTTCAGTGCCTTAGGCATAGAAATTGCAGCTTATGTTTCTTTTGTATTATTTTTCAGATAATTTGCTACAGTGTTAGAAGCATAATAGATGGCCCAAAACATCTTGTTTAATAAACAAATAAGTAAACTGATGCTGACATTAGTAATAGAAGCGTTCAATACCATAATATGGGAAGTAAATAATAGTTAATATTTACAAAATGTGTTTTTTTAGACAAATATCACATTTATTCCTCACAATAATCTTATACTCAGCATTATTCCCATTTTCCAGCTGAGGAAAGAGAGGCCCAGAAAGATTAAGCCAGCTACCTAAGTCCATACAACTGTTAAGCACTGTCTTAAGGACTTGAACTCTGGTCTTTAAGCATTCACCAATACATCCTACTACATTTCAGAATGACTTTGAATCAAATACACAGAAAATATATGCATATATATATATATATATATAATGTACACACATATATAGTTTGGTAAGTTTTTTCTTTTTTTTTAAAGATTTTATTTATTTATTTGACAGAGAGAGAGGTAACACAAGCAGGGCGAGTGGAAGAGGGAGAAGCAGGCTTCCCACAGAGCAGGGACCCCAATGTGGGGCTCGATCCCAGGACCCTGGGATCACGACCTGAGCCGAAGGCAGACACTTAACAACTGAGCCACCCAGGCGCCTCTAGTTTGGTAAGTTTTTAATCTAAGACATTTTAAAAGTTCTGACCTTTATGGAAGACTGATTGTAATAATTCACTAGGGCATTTTGCATACATATATTGTTACTGATTGTAAAGAAAGTCCAATAATCACTGACTAATTTTGAAGAAACTCAGCCATAATAAAATGTTAAAAAAAAGCTTTTAACACTTCATGGCCTGGATCTTATGGTAGGTTTCAAAGAACTGGTGTTTACAAGCTGAGTAATATACTTCTAGGAGAGATTTATGGCAGCTTATAGCTAATACATATGTTCCAGAAATTGGGCCTCAGCGAGCATGGTTACAAATGAACCGTATTATACAGCAAATTCTTGATTTCTTCCTTTCTTAAAAATATGGTTTCAAAGTCCTTGGTCTTCATTCCACCTAATCTTTCAGGGAATCACACATATATCCCACTTAATTCTAATACACAGAAATTTATATAGAAATGTAAAAAAATATATAGAAATCAAAGTTCCTATTCTATTATCCAAGAACATGAAGGATGCGATTATTTTTGTCTCAGCTTTCATTTAAATTAATCCCAACCTCAGAGCAAGACTCAAAATGCAAAAGCTCGAAGAAACCTTAGGCTAATGATCTTCGAAATGTAATATGCTTAAATAAAAATCACCTATGGAGGTGCCTTATAGCAAACCCCATTGCTATTGTAAGGCAGGAAGTCCATGAACCCCGTTTTTATAACAACTCCCTCAGATTCATCTAAATCAACTTCCTCATTTTACAGGTTAGGTAGTTAAGGCTCAGAGAGGTGAAGTGACTTATGCCAAGTCACAGAACAAGAAAGTCTCTTAACAAGGTTTTGGTCTCTTGGCTCCTAGTCCAATTGCTACTCCTACTATATCTCATGTATATCTCAATGGATTTTCTGAGAAAAAATCATCTGGAGGATCCATACATATACTAGTTTTAAGCTAAACACACATTTAGGTCCGTTTCAGATTTTCTATGGCTAAAGTCTGAGGTTCTGTTTCTTAATGCCTAAAAGAACTATGGGCATTCAGCTCTCCTTGTCTATCAATCAATTCTTAATATGAGGATAATTGCAACATCTTAACAGTGATATGTATACCATGATATGCAGTAACTGAGAGTCTAGCTCTCTTCCTTCATTGCAAACTCAGCCTTCAGACTACTAGTGGGGACAGATATCATTTCAGGGAAGTGGCTGAGGAGAGGGGTAGTTTTCCTAAGTCTCATTTACATAGATATCAAGAAAACTAACTTATAAATGCAGAAGGCAGTTGGGAATATGTGGGGAGGGCAGGTAAAAAACAAAAAAAGATTATTCATTTTTTCCTCCTCATTAATACATCTCCTAACTTTCTAATTATAAATAGTAAAAAGCTTGATTAACTGTCCCATCTTCACCAAAAAAGAAAAAAAAAATCTGAATTCCGCTGTGATTTAGAGAAGTATTGTTCATGTAAACAGCAATTTGTTGCCCTTTCCTTCCATTATGCATAATGATTTCTAAATTTCTTTAATTTTAGCATATTTTTCTAGCTTGTTTTATTTTCTTCCCTTTTCTTTTTTAAAATAGTTATTTGCCCACAGGAGTTTGAAACATCCCGATTCATGATTTCAAAAATGTAAACTGTGGTGGAATGATTGGAGGCTGGTTCTTTCATCTAAAGCTTAACTGGTATCTATAATTACTAATTACTCAGCTCTCCATTATTCATGTGTGGCTTATCCCTGGTTAAATGGTTGAACCTTGGGTTTCCTGGTCACCAGTCTGCTCTGCAGCCTCATTCTCCTGCTGTCAGTGCTTACTCAGGGAAATCCAACTAATTTTAATACCAATCTAAGCACAAAACCTCATTAGGAAAGTATATCTCTTGCCAAAGTAGGCATATAATATACTCCAAAGGCAAATATAGAAGTTTTAAAAAGTATTTTCTGTTTTAGATTACTCTTTTCACAGGGATTACTGAGAAAGAGAACTGAATGGGCAGTGCTTGATCCTATTAGGTTGAGACATAAAGTTGCCATTTCTGTGGTCAGTAATGGTAAATTATTGGCATGTTCATGTCTCAACCTAAATAACATAGGATACTTCCTTTCATTTGATTTTCTCTATTGTTCTCAATTCTTGTTACAGATTTTCAGTGTCAAAAGCTTGTAAGCAATCACCTTAAAGTCTATCTGTATGGGGCTATGAACTTCAGTCATACCAAACTACTGCCAAAATATGCCCTATTGGATTAGGGTTCCTGACTTTGCCTCTAACACCCCCCCCCCTGGGGGCCCTGGTCAAAAGGCTTTTTGTTCCTTTGCTGGGTGGACACTACTCATCTTTGGAGGTGTATTGTAGGTCATTTGCCACTTCATCTACCCAAATTTTCCCATGGAGAATCATACATTTTTTCCTTTGGGGTTTACCTGCTCCCAGTTTCAATCTCAGCTCCTACAACCTTACATTGATTGTTTACAAATTTGTTTTCTCTAATTGATTGTAAACTATGACAGAGACTGCTTGATTCAGCTTATTATTTCTTTTTTTAAAAGATTTTGTTTACTTATTTGACAGAGAGAGAGAGAGAGAGAGCATGAGGGGGGAGGGGCAGAGGGGAGAAGCAGACTCCCCACTGAGCAAGGAGCCTGATAATGGGCTCCATCCCAGGACTCCAAGATCATGACCTCTGCTGAAGGAAGATGCTTAACTGACTGAGCCACACAGGTGCCCCTTAACTTATTATTTCTAATGTAGTCCCTAGCACATGGGAGGTGTTAAATTCATGTTTGAGAATAAGGAAAAAGGTAGGAAGAGGGGAACAAGAAATAATTTCTATGATATCATAACAATCTTACAGTTGTGTTATTTTCTATGGGATTTCACAGTGTGGAAAACTGATAATTGAGTTCCTTCCTGGCTCATTGGAGTAAGAAGAGAATTCACAATGCCTCTGATTTCATTCTTCTACATGACAAATTGAGGCAGAATTTAAGAGAATTAGTCATTTTCTGTAGGAGCGGGAGCCTCCTTGCCAAAGGAGATGGCAGCCCACTGGGAGTAAAGACCACTTGGCACGAGTCCATCTTACTCACTAGAAGCCAACACCAGCTTATATCCACTGCCTCCATTCAGCCTAGAAGCTAAAGGATGGGAGCCATAGATAGAGCTGATAAAAACAGCAGTCAAGGTAATCATTTCAGAACAGTAAATCTCAAACTAAACCCAGAAACAGAGAGTCAAGAAAAGCAGGGAGAAACATCTGAATAGAGTATAACTCAAACCAATGGTACCCTGGGATCTTAGATTTCTCTTCTGTCTCTACTATTTTTCTATTCTTGGAATTTCTTTCATCATGGATATTTTCACTGCGGTGGCTCACAGAATTTTGGCTCAGCCGTTATTGCATTCTACCCCACATTGATATGATAGTGCAAGAACCTCTTGTAGAGGCTACTAAAGCACAGAGTTGACACTCTATTATATATTTGGGCCAATGGCCTGATAGAGATCGCTAAAGCCATCAGCTGAGTTGTGTGCATCTTTGTCCCATCTTGGGTACAAAAAAAGTCTCCAGACTTGACCATTGCATTTCCCTTAAACACTCTCTAAGATAACATTAAAAATGTACATTACAGTTAGCCCAACTCTCTTTTCCCAACATGATAGTGTACACTCTGACTGGAGAGCTTTGCATTCCCTCCAGCACCTAATACAGTTCCTGGCAGGCAGTGGGGGTTCCATCAATACTTACTGAATTGGAGAGAAGAACCATTGGGATGAAAATGAGGGAAATATCTCTAAATTAGGCAAAGGGTGTTACTCAATCTTCCTCCATGTATTTCCCTTCTCAACTGGAAAAGGATGCTGATTTTGTTGTTGAAGAATGATTGAAAATATGAAAATTACATTTGAAGAAATCTACACAGCTGTTGATTTTGGAGATAAATTTTTCCAGCCAAAACACGAGATTAACTGCAAGATTTCCTTTTTTCAAGAAATAAGTTTATGATCTTAGACAAACTAAGCACAACAAAATATAAATTTGTAGACACTGAGGTTGTTCAGACCTTAGCATTATCCAAACCTCCTAGTGGGGTGCCTCTTTGTGTAGCCTCAGAAAAAAGACAAACTGTTAAGCAAATATTGACTATGTGTTCTGAGTCTCAAAAATATTGAAATAGTTTTTTTAAAAAAGCTCAGGGTCATGATTTTGACAAATGTTACTGGTTGGATAAAAACATCTAATGTCACATGCTCTGAAAGCATAAAAATTAAGAAGTGATTTCTGTTGATTTCTTATGGTGGGATAAAGTAAACAAAAATAAGAAAACTATTCTCCCTTAAACTCTCCAAGCACCATGAAGTTGGAATAGAAAAAAAGACAGAAAATATCTGACTAAAAAGGTCATCGTTTAGGTTAGAATGCTTTCTCCTAAAAAACTACCAAAATCTACATTTTGTTAAATTTTTTTATGTTATTTTAACCAAGCAGTTTGTTTTATTATTTCCAAACTATTTTACACAGTGCTGTATATTAGAAAGCACATGGATGACAAAGGTCATGTTCCCTGCATCAGTCATTAACTATCAATAGCTTATACCATCTGCTATTCTTCACATTCTAGAACCAGTAGCACAGTAAACATGTGCATTTTCTTCTATTAAACAATACGTCCTTTGGTCTACCATCAGTCCTCAGAAAAACAAATTAGATTGCCTATATATCTACGTTGGGCATACCTGATACTGGATACTCTGGGCTTGTAAATTTAAAGTTTGAAGATAAGTGTGCTTGGAACACCTACAACAGCAGGAAAATGCCAATATAGTCTAGCGATAGAGCCCATACCAGATGGTTAGGGCTTGTGAGAGGTTTAAATGTCAAAATATTTAAGCATTAAAAAAATCCTGTTAGGTAAGGAACTTCAAAACCTGTCAAAACTGTACTGCTAATGGCTCTGTAATAAAACATGTCCCCGAGCACAGAGTAGAGGCAAGAAAGAGCTAAAGGTTTTACAACTGCTAGGAAGGATGTTTCTACTGGGACACAAGCAGCAGTTATAAAAAGCATCTATCATGTAGTATACAATTGGCCAAACAGAACTTGTCCCTGATTTGGATATTTCAGACATGGAAGTCTTAATTGAATATAATGGGAGTTAGTTCTTGCTACCAAAGAGGCTGTAACTGAACCCTGGAAATGGGCAAAAATTATTCACACCTGCAATCAACACTGACCTTATAGCTACTTTATGTTAAATACTTCACAGTATTTCTAAGAAGACACATATTTTGTTGGACCAGATATATTGCAAATATGCCACCACTATGGGTTTAGCATACTGACATTACAAGGATTTGAGCAGCCTTGCCAAATTGCTAAAAAGAAGGTTTTTAAGCAGCTAATAACCTAGGAAAATGAACAATTGTTAGAGACCTAACAGGATTACAAATAAATGAAAAATCTGAGTTGAGGAAGAATGAGGAATGTGTGGAAACCTGCCAGAGATTTAAAGCTGGAGAACGGAAAGATCAAACAATTCTTTTCTAAAAGGAGAGAGAGAAAAAAGTAAAGTTGAAAGGTTAAATAAAAACAGAAAAAATCGTTCTTCCCAAAGAAAGGTAAATATATATATATATATATATATATATATATATATATATATATATATATATATATAGGTGGAGAAGGCAAAGGATGATAGGAAAGGTAAGCATGCCCTAACTTACTTTCTCTGATGCCAAGAAAATATCTAAAGTAAATTTCTGATTGCTATGTATTATATAAACAAATGTGCAAAGATATATTCAGGAAATCGGGTTTAATATATACATTTAGGGCTTCTCTGTTTGAGGGAGTATATCAGATGCACCCAAAGCGCTTTTTTTGGAGATAAGGTTCTTCCCACCCCAGCCCCACTGGAGGAGGGATCATGATCTGGAGAGGAAGGAATTTTAATGTTGAAAAGTCTCCTCTAGTGATTCCGATTTCCTGGCCAAAGTTTAGATCCACGTGTTTATTGGTGATTTACTGAGTCTTTGAAAGGATCAGAACAAATGTTTGGGAGAGAAAAAAAACAACAAAAACAACTCACCTCTGGAAGACTCTCTCACTCCTAGAGTGGGAGAAGCTACTTAACTGAAAATGGTCTCCCTTCACCTATCAGATTGTTTGGGACTGGTGTCTGTCTCATAGTCAAAGGAGCCCTGGCAATGGCAGTGAGGGAGGGTCTTAGTAAACGAAGATGGGAAGGAGGTTAGTTTCAAGACTTTGATAGCTAGCTGGAAGGGAACATTTCTCCAGGGAGTGAGCCAATATCACAAAGATCTTGATATATCCCAGGAGGGAATTTCTCAATCTCTGCATAGATGGCTTTTCTCTATTTTTTCCCAGAAAAGGACCTAAAAAGATCAGACAAAACTTAGAATGAAAACTCAGAAGGGGTTTTCTTGGCTTAAGCCAAAAAGAACAAGAGGAAGAGGTAAGGTTGAGAGCCCTTTGTATTCAGTGTTCAGAAAGGGGGAGGGGTGCCAAAGAGCAGTGAGAGGACCACCCTGGGTGTTTTTTCTTAAGCCCTACTGCCTCCCCTGTAGGTTCTAGGCTCTGGGAGCCTGTGAGGGAAGGTGAGTGGCAGCTCCATACAATCAGTATATTTCGACCCTGGAGGAGCATAGACACATGAACACTGTCTAAGCATGACTTGAGAGAGTTTCACCCTTTAGGTAACTGTTAGGCTACGGGGTGGGGGGGGGGGTTGGGGGGGCGGTGAGGGAGGGAGAAAAGCAAGGAAATCACAAATTCCTGCACTGGAGAAAGTCAAGGGAAGGAGGATTCACTGGCGCCTCTCTCTGTGTTGGGGGGTCTAGGGGCTGGATGCCTGGAATCCCTGCCTCCTTCCTGGCTGCTTGGGAGCCAAAGAGGGTCTGGTTATAGGCTCTGTTCAACAACCTTCTCCCCCAAACACCCTTCTGACACCACCTCCCATTCCCAGCCATTGCAGAAAAGTGACCCCTTGCTCTTACTCTGTACCTTCATTGTGGGGTGTGTAGTTGGTGACTAAGTGTTCACAACTGCCCATTTTTTACCCTCTGCTTTGCCTTGACTAAACTTGAGTCAGGCGTCTCTCCTCCCCAGCCAACCCTGAATGTTAGCTTGCCTGAAAAATCTGAGCAAGCACTAAAATGCAGAACATGTTTCCTTGTCAGCTTATTCCCCAAATCCGGGGACCACAGAGACGCGTTTCTTGTCAAACCCCGCAGGTCAGCCATGCCTTCCGTGTACTTCCTCTCATCTGCCCAACTTTCCCTTACTGCGTATTCCCCTTACCATACAAAAGCTTTTTTGTTTGGCTTGAAATGCTCACAGATTTCTGAGATCAGAGCTCTCTCTGTATTGCAATAGTCTTTCTAATTAAAGTCTTTCCCTATCTAAGTCTGGATTTTTTCTTTTTTTCTTTTTTGACGTTACTATGTAGCTAAGAGGGATTTCAGGTAAGTTTGAGCCCCCCCCCCCAACTGGTGGGGCATGAAGTCTTGGGGGCCGGGGTATTTGTGGGGTTTTTTCTTGGGAAAAGCAAGGAGACGCGACATGCACGGCTCTCTTTTGAACTTCAACTTTGCACAGGAGAATGGATTTCTAAATGAGCAGGTTCAAGGCTTGCGCCCTAGGGGCCGCTGGCAAGGGCGGGGAATTTTTGGTTGAAAAACACAGTCAGGATCACTGCTAGGGGTGAGGGGTGTGCTTAGGCACGGTTTGGGGGAGGAGAACGAGGAGTGAGGGATGGGACGGGCGGGGGACGAGTGGATGGTACGTGAAGAGTTACTGGAAACGGCGCTTCCGCGGGCGAGCTGGGGGTGGAGAGGTGAAAGGTAGTCGCAGAACCTCAGCGCAGGGAGGTCGTGCAGCGGCGGCACCGGCGGCCGGAGCAGCGGCAGCGGCAGCGAGCGGGACGGAGTTAGGACCGCTCGGAGCGCCCAGGTCTCGAGGTAGTGTAAGGTTTGCAATCCTTCCACTTGCTGGCAGTTGCAGAAGATCTGCTTTTAAGTGAAACCTTCATGCCACCCCTCTGAGGGCTGCGGCTTCCCCGGGCTCGCTTCTTTCTCTCTCCCTCCTCCGGCCCTCGCGCTCACTCTTTAATTTGCACGCGCCCCTAAGTTTGCCGAGATCTCGCTGCGGGCTCGGAGCCGGTCCGGCCAGGCGCCGCGGGCGGGGGCGGGGAGCCCGGGAACCGCAATTCAGAAGCGTCGTGGGCCATGTATATTTCATCAAATGGACTTTGGGTGCGTCGCGTCTCACAGCCATCAACGCTATGTGCAGTGACATTTCTGACTTGAGTGGAGGAATGCGAGAAGGAAGCCCGGGTGAAATTGTTACTAGAGGATCTTCTTGGCGCCAATGCTAATTGTCCTGATTTATGTCCCTTCTGACTAAGCTCAACGTCTTCATCTGAAATAAAATGAAAGCTGTGCCAAGCGAGGTAGAACCGCCCGGCCGCTGGTTCTGATCCCCGGGAATCAGGAAATCGTCCTGCAGCTTAAAAAAAATAAATAAATAAAAGCAGAGAGATAGAGGGAAAAAAAATAGAAATAGAAAAAAAAATCCCCAGCAAAAGTTTAAAGCGAGAAGTGGCAGAGGCAGTGGCGCGAGGAGGCGCGGAGGAGAGCCGGCAAGCGGGGGACTGGGCTGGCAAGACCTCCCGAAGGCTGCGATTTCATTATTAATATCACTATATTTTTGGAGGGAGAGGCACCTTTCTCATCCTCTCTTCCTCTCCGCCCACCCCTGTTCCCTCCCCCTCATCTACCTGTCAAAGTCACTGATCTTTTGCATTTCGGAAGAGGACGTCAACGGGAAGGAATTCCCCCTCTCGGCGAGGGCTCCGAGAGGGGGCGACGCGCAGGAAGGCTCCCCCTCAGGGGCCCGCGACGAAGGTAATTAAGCGGCGGGGAGTGGCGGGCCAGCGCGGGGCTCCGGGTCCTCAGAGTCCTCTCCCACCGCGCGCCGGGCGCGAGCGGGACCCCGGGGCGGCGGCGGCGGCGGCGGCGGCGGCGGCGGCGGCCGCTCGGGTCCACACCCCACCCCTCCCGCTCCTCCCGCGCCCCGGAGGACGCTCGGCGGGAGCTGCCGCCGCCCGCCCGTGCGCCACTCGCGGGCTCCGCTGCTGCGGCCGCCGCCCGAAGCGCACCCGGCTGGGCAGGGCCGCCGCCCCGCGCCGTCGGTCGGCTCCCGGCCGGCGCAAGGGCAAACGCGCCACACGGTAAGTGCAGCCGGCGTCCCCCTCCTCCGGCGACCCGCGCGTCTCGTCTTTGCCCCTCTCCCCGGGGCTCCCTCCCTCCGTGCCTGCCTCCGCCCCCTCCCCCCCCCTGCGATCCACAGGCGGGAGGGAGGCTCCGGGTGGGCGAGGAACTTTGTGAAGCGCCTTGAGGAGGCAGCGCGCGGAGCCGCGGCGCGCACACAACCCGCACACTCTCACACCCACACACGAGTCTTCCTGGGTGTGTGCCCCGAGCGGGTTGCGTGTGTGTGTGTGTGCGTGTGTGTGTTGCATCGGGAGCCTGGGCGCTGGGTCGGTGCCTCGGTGGACGGACTGACAGACACCCGGCGCGCTCCCCCTCTCACACACACACCTGGCCACACACCACGCACTGGAGGGTTCTTTTTTTCCTTTTGCCAATTGTCTTTGCTTTGGGGAGAAGACTTGCCCTCTTGCACGCCCTGTGGAGCTGGTGGCCACACTGAGAGCTTTTGAAGTCCCCTTCTTTTAATCTCCGTTATTGGTGGGAGATTAAAGCATTACTATCCCATGATGTGCAGCTGGGGAGAAGGCAGAATTGAAAGAGGACCAGACTTGGTGTAGGAATGCTGTTGGGAATATTTTCTCGGGTTCTTTACTGGCATTGCTTTAATCGGTTGCGGGATTCGGCTAGGGACATTGAATTCCTGTCCTCTATGGATCTGTGGATATCTATATATAATGCAAATAATCCCGAATATTATTGGGCCCAAAATAGCCAATTAAGTGATTCATACCGGGGAAAAGTTAGATAAAAAAAGAAACTGCGCCCTCTGCTGTTTATTCTAGTAACCTTACCCGGGGACCTCCACCCCCACCGCATCCACTTAGGAGGTTGTCATCTTGCAGGGCTTGCGGGAAAATTCCTAGCGGGGATTTTAAAGCAACTTTATTTGGAAAAGTCGGAGGTTGCGTTCCTATCATCGCATCAGGTATAGATTTCCAGAGAGCAGAAGCTTTTGTTAACCCGACTCCTCTTCCATTCTTCTCTGTACTCGGAATGGTCATGGAGCCACTCGTTATCATAACAGTTTGTCAATCTTTGGAATGGAAAATTCTGAGTAAGATTCAGAATTCCACTAAACATATGGTGTAACTGGCAGTAGATTTGCTCGAGAAATAAGGCCCTGTTTTATGACTGAAAATACTAAAAGTTGTCTTACAGAAATGGGGGGAAATTAACCAGAAAAATCCTCCAACAAAATCCTTTATTCAAATTTACTTAATGGTTAAGCTTGTTAGAAAAAGTTTCCCAGAAATTCTCTTTTTAGAGAAGGGGCAAGGTTTTGGTGATTTGTCTAGCCCTTGAGAGCATCTCTAACCTGTGGGGAATTAGCAACCTCAGGTTTCAGTATTTTGTGTCACTTTGAATGTTTTACCCACGCACCCACCCCCCTTTCTCGTTGGCAAAGGAACGGCAGCTCAATAACTGTCCAAGATTCTTTTGGGAGATAAGCAACTTCCAGTTTTTCATTAAGACAAAATTTGAGTATTTGCATGTGGATCAGGATACAAAGAAAAAAATGCATCAAGTGCTTTGCACTTAATGTTGTTCCGGCTTACATATGTAAGGGATATATTTCCTTTTCTCTTCTGGATGCCATGAAATGACATCTGTTTCACCACGAAAGATCAACATGAGAGCATTCAGAATTCCATATGTATCTATTAATGTGGTTATACTTCCTATTATGAAATTTAAGAGAGATCATCTTAAAATTTTGTAAGACAGCAGTTTATGTTATTTGCACACAAAGCTTTTTTTTTCTGTTGAGATTTTTGTTTTGTCAGCTTTCACAGGGCATGTGTGTTAAAGTGATTCAGGTTACCTTTTTTAGGACGATGCTAAAGTATTCTGCAGTTTCCTTTTGTATAATTGCAATTGGCACAACTACTTGTCTGCTTCCATTACTATTCCGAAAAAAAAAAAAAAACAACCACACAGGTGATATGTCAAAAAATTTAAATGATTACACCTTTAGTTGATATGTTTTCTAAGTGTTGTAAAGATTTGGAGAGTTTTAGAGTTACAAGATCATCAAGTCGCTTGGAAAGAAATAAAATTTCATGCAACTCAGAAAGTCAGTTATTATGTTAACAGAAAAAGGTGTGTGTGTGTGTGTGTATCATATTATACGTCAGTAAGAGATGTAGCATACTTTAAAAAAGAATTTTATCTTCAGAATCCAGAGTTTTGTTTCAAAACTTCAGGTGGGTGTAGATTTTCTTAAATGTGTGTTTGAAACCTTGGATGTCTGAACTTCCCTACACAAGAAGGAAAGATTTGTTGTTCTATGGTAATGAAATACCAGATTTCTTCTAGCCTTAACTGATTCTGAAATAATTTTATGTATTATCCCATCCCCAAACATCCTGCCAAGTGTATGCTATCTGATTTCTCTAATCATTCTTCTCTTGGTGAAAACCGAGATCTTTCAAATACGAAGGTGTCCTATTTGGTTTTATTAAGAATCTCATGATAGGCAGTCGCTCATAATACCCAATCAAGGATGAGTAAAATATGCCAATGATGTTTCAGTACATGTTAAATTCCTTATATTTTGAGAGACAGTTAACAAAAGGGTAGAAGCAAATGTTTCTCATTTAAGATGACTAGAAAATGCTTTCTTCACAACAATAAATAAATGCAAAGAGCATTCAGTATATCTTAAATATCTCATCTAGTCACTCTCATTACGACAGTGTTGGAATCTGCTACTTTTGGTAGGTTATTGAATTTGGGGATATCTTTATCTCTTTATAATTTTCGCTCAATGAAATGTAATTATGGTCAGTGTTCTTTTTGTTCCTTCCCATTCAGAAACATGCATATTTCTAAAATTCTTAATGTCTATGAGGAATGAGTCAATAGCTATCTATTTCAGGTGCCCCTGAAGAGCTAAGTATTTATGGAATAAATAGCCTACTACTAGCACCCCCACCTCCTAGTGAGATTATATAATAAAACCAATGAGCTAGAATTAACAGATTTACTGTCAATATTTTCCTCTCAGTTGATGAAGTTGGCATTTTTTTAAAGAATGTAATTGTCTATAATTTTGACCATTATTACTCCCATGTACTATTTTGGGAGGCTTCTTTTCTGATGAGAGAAAGGGCCCGTGAAATACCTTCTCCAAAGTTATTCCCAGGTGGAAGGGAATTAGCTCCGGAATCCTGGAAAACGATGTCCTGTGGATGCAAAGCCATGTTACAGACCCTTTAGTCCAGATCAATAACATCTATCAACTTGAGGACATGACATAATTTTATATTTTCACACTGTCTCTGCAAATTTATATACCAGTGAGAGTCTATGGAGTTCTCATAGCATATTAATGGGTATTTTTATCAAAGAGGATTTCTCAGCACTTTAGTGCATAGGTAGAGATGATGGCATTATTTGAAAACAGTGTGTTCCCAAGGTTTGCAGAGCAAAGAACTGGAACTGGGGCTGCCCAGAGCTCCTCGGAAGTAGCTCACATTTAGGTGATATGGACACCTGAAACAAAGTCAAAGCCCCCATTACTTGGCAGTTAGTTCAGTTATGGGCCAGAAGGGGTTGGTTTAGTATACTAAATCCCAAATTTGTCATTGACCGCCCTTCTCATCATTCTTTTGCCTAGCTACTTGCTGTGATGACCTAGCTTTTAAGAAGCTATTGATGATTTTAACCCAGTTGAAAGCATAGCCCGATTGGAACCGGTACCATTAAGCAATAGAGGTGAGAGGGTAAATAATATTCTATTTTCATATCATTTTATTTTCCTTGAAAACTCCATAATTATACTTTAATAGCAAAGTCCCGATTTTGACAGAGGACTGTTTTCCACTGTGTCATGGAAATTCATTAATTTAATTTCTTCTTAATTTTAAATTAAGAGGATTTTCTTTGAAGTGTAAGTGGCACTGAAAAAAAGTGAGGAGGCCCGACATGAAGAATACATTCTAGAATACACGCTATAAATATAAGAATTAGATTGAAATTAAGCAATTATGTTAAAGAACAGCTTAGTGACCCTCTGCTCCTGATCTGTAATATGCCGTGGTCAATATCTTTTTCTGTGTCAATGGGAGCTCATTAAATGTAAATTCTGCAGACTAACTGAGGCATGCCATATTAGTGCTTGCCAAAGTTTGACATTTTTAATACATTAATAATATGTCTGTAATGTAATGGAAAACTATTAATCACAACTGGTTATGTGCCAGAAATTTAAGCTATAATTGCCTGCTTCTTGTCAAGAATGTCTGTCGCACAGTCCTGCAACTGCCTAATATTCAAATATCTTGTACTCCTCTGCATTTTTCCTTGTCAGTTCTCTAAATTCGATCAATGGTGTAGTCCATAATTCTGTGTAACGACCATTATTATAATTCTGCTATGCTTTAATGAGAATTCATTATATTGGGATTACTGTTGTGTCAAGAACTAGTAACAGGTTCACCTACATTTCCTTAGTGTCCAAATTTTTCCACGTACATCTATCTGGTGGCCATCCTTTATTCTGTGGTTGCAGTCAGGCAAAATGTGGATAAAGACAGAGTTATGAAGAATAAACAGATTAGGGGATAACATTTACTGGTCAAAAAAAAGTGAAGGTTAATCTCTGGGAGCATTCAAATATATACTTAGGGTCACATTTTAAAAACAGTATTAGAATTAACTCCTAATTTTCACTCAATTCAAACTCAGAGCAGTTCATCCCTGGTCTTCAAGATTATATTGTCCTTGATAAAGAAGTTGCTATGTATTTGAACCTAAGAATTGAAGTTAATTATTTCTAGTCTAATAGATTTAACACTTCTTCTGTTGTCATGCCCAGCTCCCCCACACTCCATGAAAGTGTTTGTTCTTGTTATAATGAAGTAGTAAACACAGTTGAAAAATGCATCTAGAAAATGTGCATTTGTATTATTTTAACACCTTTACAGATTATTAAGGATGTAGTAGCCACAACACATGCTTCCCTGTGATTTCTTTCCTTTTAGCTTAAGATATCAAAATGTGCCCAGCACATCTATATGTTATAAGGAGGATGCAGATTCAAATCTGCAGTTTATACATGTTTAGACAAACTGCTAATTATTGCTTCATAAGAACTCAAATATTCAACACTTTTCCTAATAGAAAATATCACAAATTGGAGCTGTATGATAACATTTTATGAATTGAATATAATGAAAATTGCACTTGCATCCATAAAGCAATTATTATAAATTACTTTGCTATGGAAACACTATTCAACCATCCGTTGGCATTTCATAGTCTCTGTGGCTGAGTTCATTTTAAGATTTAAATATATTGAATTCCTTTTATAATATTGTTTGAAGATAGCAAACTTCCCTATTTAAACTGCCTAATGTGAATTAAAGGGTCTATGATGGTAGTTTCTAAACTGCAGGGTTTTTGGCCTTTTTCAGTTGTTTAAAAAACAGTTACTGGGACTCTGACAATATGAACCAACTAATTACACAGATACCTCTTTTTTACAGCTGGATTCCAAATATTATTGTTTGGTTAGACTTGGACAGTGGTTTCTAAAGAGAAAAGTTGCCAGTTCACCTCACCAATGACTAGTATCTGTATTTGTGGGGGCTGCACTATCAGTTAACCCAAAGAACTGTTAAACAGTAATTTTTATTTTCTCTTAGAATTAGTGCCATATTATTCTGCTTCATGGCCTGTTAACTCACCCTCAGCTATTTTTATGTGTGCATTTTAAATTGTGCATTTTACTACAGAGCTTTTAGTTTTAAAGCAGCGTATAATATTCGCCTTTGGGACAAATTCTCTTCTTCTGTTACAGAAAGTAAGTGCAAATGCAGATGTAATGGCTATAAAAAGATGTAAGAAAATAGAAGAGTCTTGTGAAAAGAAAATTTGCTCCTTTCGTTTTATTTCTGAGTATTTTTTTTTTCAGAAGAGCCAAGTTATCTTTATCACTAAATGCAACTAAACAAAAGAGGCTAAATTCTTCCAATATAATGAGCAAATCCAAAGGGACAGACTTGTGCCAACAATGCTGGTTTTCACTCCAGCTAACAAAAGCTAAGAAATGTACAAGGAATTTAGGGATTTTTAGGGTCTCTTTGCCAATAGACAAAAGGCATAGAGGTAGTTGTCACTTTTTTGTCATTGTTATAAAAGCATTCATTTCCCCCATTGTTCTCCTGGAAGATTTTCTAGCCCTGCAATCCATGAGAAATGTTTAAATCTAGCTGCTTGCTCTCAGTTTTGTCAAGATGGCAATATAATTTTTGAAGCGAGAACCTGTAACTCACCTGGGACATGCACATCTGTCTTTGTTATGGAAGAGTTAAATCCTTCATATCAAAATTCTCCCCAATGTGAATGATTTCTGTGGTTTGCTCATTCTAGCAAAGCAGTGGAGTAAAGGTTATCCATATTACACCAATTTGCTTTATATTGCATCAAACCTCCCAAATGTCAACATATCATACGGTTTGTAATGCATTGATTCTGGGGCAATAACTCTTACTCTCATTGTTTCTTAAAGGGTGTTGGTGCCAGAAGGAAAGAATGATTGATGAGAAACAGACACCCGGCTATAGACACTCATCCTTTTGCTTCAGATACTGATACCCTAGTGTGTCTGAGCATCCTTTGTGAGCAGTGAGCACTGAGGATCACCCAGGGTTATTGGATGTACAACAGGAGAGCCATCACTTTGCTAAATCATTCTCTGCCACTGGACATCTTTTACAAAAACCAAACCAGACCCGAGTCTAATAGATATGTTCTAGGACAACGAAAAAGCTGCAAGTTATTGTCAACGCCTAATGCGCAAGTATGTTAGGCTTCCACCAAAGTCCTCAATATACCTGAACACGCACAATATCGACCCTTCACTTTAAATTTGGAATCTATAGACATATATGTATATGTAAAATAGACATAGCTCACAGATAACCAAACCCTGCTTTATTACTGCGAGGATTGCCAAGAATTTAGAGATGTATTTGTCAAGATTCCTGTCAATTCATGCCCTTTGGGTTACAGTGTCCTCAGTGATGCAACCCTACCCTTTGGTATGGGGACATTATGACGTATGTAAGACTCAGATTTACACAGAAGAAGGGAAAGTTTGGGATTACATGGCCTGTCAGCCGGAATCCACGGACATGACCAAGTATCTCAAAGTAAAACTGGATCCTCCGGACATTACCTGTGGAGACCCTCCTGAGACATTCTGTGCAATGGTGAGGCAACCCTTTTGAATAGTCTATTTCATATTAAGTGGGAGTGTGTCATATATGTGTACAAATGTGGTAAGGGTAAAGACTCGACTCATGCAATGAGCTGAATCTGTGCGTGGCAGATCTGCGTGACAGGTTCGCTTCCTTCACAATGGAGGCTGGCTTGCAGGACCTGGAATTACAAGTCACAGTGTGATCGATGCACTGGAATGTACCTTCTGCCTTCCTACAAACCAAAGCTTCCACTGAGACAGGTGTACTATATATAAATTATAAAAGAAAAAGTTCAACTGAAGGTTAAATTTCAGATTGGAATCTGGGAATATGACTAGGTCATATGCATCATGGTAAAGGATAAAATCCATTGGTAAACCGACTTTAAAAACACAAAGGTTTCTTCACATACCTGTATAAGGCCAGCCCCGAATTTCGTAGTTCAAGGCCAGATTAGAGTTCATGGTTGTCCTCGTGTGGACATTGCTGTGATGTGGAAGTCCTTGGTTAGGAGAACAGTGAGAAGAGAAGCAAAGGAGACAGGAGCTAAAGCCTCCAGAAAAGTCTCATTTGTCAACTCATGCAGGCCCTTATTTTCAAGGGTCACGGTTTTCTATGGGTGTTTTAAATATGACTGTTGGAATGTTGGAAACGTATTTGCTGGAAAGTAATGACCTGGGCATACCAATTCAGATACCATCCTTTGATAAGCAGAATTACAGAATTCCTTGTTTTTGTGGTGTACATAAGTCTTTTCCTGGGTAGAGAGTTAAATCCTAGGTGAAAAGATAACATTGGAGTGATGCATTGAATTTTCACTTAGGACGTGGCTGAAAGTTTACCTATAAGGTATTAATAAAGAGTTTGGTGATTAACATGATGTAAATCAAAGTGCTAAAGAATTCAGACAGTATGTTCATTCGGTTTATGTCGTTTTTTTTTTTTTTATTATAGGTGGTCTTTATTTGATACTGGAATTGTGATCCCATTTCTCTCCACAGAACAGATATAATCATATGGCAGATTTTAATAGTATTCTTACCTGACTTTATTATCTTGAACCTGACCTGGCATTTTCAGCATAGTGAAACTATTAATCAAAGTAGCATCTGTTCACAGTCCCCAGTGAGTTAAATTAGCATAAGATCATCTTAGACCTAGCACTGTGGAAAAGGTTTTGTAACAGGAAACAATTTTGAGCAATAAAGAGTGTTTTTACCTAAAAGCTAACGGCTTGCCATTTTTCAGAAGTGCCTTTGGGGACTGGTTTGAATTATGGTCTAAACCTGATTTTGTGGAGAGTGAGAAAAAGAGCTTGCCTATTAGGTGTCACTATGACTAAAGTGCCCTGAAAGACTAAATATTTCAAAGAGAGGACCCATCTTTCTGGGAAACAGGTATGTGCTTTGCAAAAAAAAAAAAAAAAGCTACATTTTAGGAAACAGAAACTTCCAGAAGAGGAGTTTATTCCAACACATTAGCAAAACTATAGTAAGTCTGTAAAAGAGCAGGGACGTTTGTTGGCTTTATAGAAGCTGTTTGATAATCTCTCATAAAAGTTTAAATTTAAAATCTCATTGCAAATCTGGGGTGCAATTGCTGTGCAGGTGATAGGTCCTGGAGTCTTCCACTCCTCACAGCAAGAGAATGAGTTCTGGGCCAGCTCTTCATATTATGAAGAACACTCTAGCTTTATCTATTGGCTTACATGACACTTGTAGCGATATGCCTCTTCTGGAATTGTTTAATAATTGACGGATCTAAGTAAAATAGATCTCCTTCTTCAGAGTGCCATTTCCACTCCCATCAGCCCAGTGTGATGTGTTCAGCCTGTGCTTTAAATGCACAGCTTTCTCAATCTCAGCCCCTGGCAAGAGAACGCTAGCTGAGCTCTGCTCCTGTCCTCATGTGGAAGGGTTTAATTGGTGTCTTCAGCGTGCCTCTCATCATGAGTGGGAAAGGGCACATTACAGAACTTCTCATGCCCGCCTCTCATGGGGACGTGGTCTAAAGTCCTTAAACAAGTCAGTTCCCTCCCAGTTCACTAGCTATGTGATGTTAGAGACCAAAAGAGAAAAAAGAATTAAAATTATATCCTTCAGCTTTCCCAAGTATAGTAACATGAATACTTTATACGTTTACCCCCAAATCCTTTTGAAAGGCTACCTCTTAGTCTGATGCAGATATTTGGAGGCCTTGGTGCATTTAAGCTTGTCACTGGGCAGAATTGTTTTCCAAGGGAGAGTGTAAGATTTGTGGGATGTTACCTATCAATGCTTAATTTGGACTCCTTAATATGCATATGATTGGCATAGCAGTTTTAATAACCCATCCTTTAAACGCAGACTTTGGGACTATTTGTATGCATATTATATGCCAAGTCAACAATAATGGCCTAATACAGCAACACTTCTTCTCTGTAGTTTTGGATTTTCCATAAAACTCTTTAGTGTAAGGGTTCCTGACACAAGGCTGTAAAGCTGTCTCAGGATGCTGTCATATCAGACCCATGTAGGTGCTCCTTAGCCCAAGGTCTAATGGGAATCCATAAAGTCATTTGTGTTATGACTTTCTCGTTCTTTCCTCCTTGACACACGCATCCATACCTGCTCGTTCAGAGTCGTTATGGCCCATTACATCAGTGTTGCGGCCACATAAGCACAATCACTACTTAGCCCTTATATGTAAATGTTTGCTGCAAAATGGTTTCAGAAATCACCTACTCCGTTAGTGACACCCTTATTATCTATGAGTATAACAATTCTGAGCACCGAGGGGACATTTGGTGAGAGAAACACCCTGAAGTTTCCATAGTTCATTGGCAATGCATTAAGAACCACTGTTGCTGCCTTTTGCACGTGCTCCATCCTCACGTGGCAGCGACCATCCAGGGATGCAGCATATAGTTTATTGTGAAATTTCAGGGAAAAAGCACCACATGATTCCATTTGATAATAGATCTCTGCTTCCTAACCTGGATGACCTATTTAATAATTCTTTAATATCTAGTAATTTTAAGTTGTTGTGTATTAGTACTACCAGCATTTATGAATGTTAATTTTATGGGATCACACTGATATTTCTATTCATGGGAATAGAATAGGGGAAACACACACACACACACATACACACACACATGAATTGTGTATGAGACCATATGTTTTCTTTTTAATTTAATATATTGCTTTTAAGTTGTTGATGGCCCAAGAAGTATCTCTGTTAAGGAGGAAGAATCTGAGAGGTAGAAGAGGTTTAGCCATTTCTTTCCTTTTTTTTTTTTTAGGCTGGGATAATATGTTAGTATAGATCATGTCCTTCTCCCAGCCACATAAAAGCTTCCCGTAGCACAGCTTTGTCAGAAAACACAGATCATCTGGTGACTACAATTTGTTTCAATTTGCATAAAGAGCAAATAGGATGATCAGAACCTGTGTGTAAAGCCGAAGTGACAACACAAAGCTATGACTTGTTCTTTGTGTTTAGACAAACTTCGCTGTCATATCTCCATGCAACACCCCAGTGGCTTAAAAATGGCAAAATTATCTGCAATTATCTCCAGCCTGCAGCTAATTTTCTGGATAAGTTAAACAGAAGCTTTGAAAAGAAGCCTGCAGACGGGAGAAGTCATGTGCGTTTGTACAATAGATGGTGCGGAAGTGCTGATGGCTATGGAAATGTGAACCCTCGAGAGCTGCTGTGGATTTCAGAGCCAATCAAAACTAAATTAGGAAACAAAGATTATTAAAAAGTCTTCTGTGCATGTAATTTTGGCATAATATTATGAGGTGGACATTAAGTGTTTCCCTTGGAGACCCCCGGCATCATTAATGCAGTGTGCCTTTAATTACAAGTAGACTCATATTACTAAAAAATGGAGAAAATAAAGTACTCGGAGGTGTAGTTAGCAATACCCTCATTATGTTTACTGAAATAATTAAAAGAAAGGGTGTAATTTTTCTAAATAAAATGTCAGAATTTGAAATGAAAATGGATTTTCTTTAGGAAATTTACTAATGGGTGCCCGCGCTCTTGATAGGCATTTATTCAAGTACCATAACAGGTCTATTAACGATCATTCCATATTGTGCTATTTCTAGATAGACTCCTATTAAGAAAAAAAAGACTTTAATTATTGCAAGCATTGTGGATAGAACATATTTCATTTTGTTCAAATGGAATTTAGGAAAGTAGTAGAAAGCCTTTGTATTTCATGATATTAAAGGAACCCAGTGGGATGAGTGAGTGGTAATGCATAGTCACAGGACTATCTATAACTTAAATTTCAAATTTGACATCAGCACGGGTTGCCATCTGGTGACTATCAGGTGGCCTTTGAGAAATTAATTTGATAAACTCAGTTCCATTTTCAGTGACAAGGCATTAATTTCAATTTTCCAAAAACTGGAAATGACATTGACTTATATAATAATCAAATAATCTTAAAGTATACTCTGTTCACGTGAAACATAATTCAATAAATGAATGAAGTTTTAATAACAGTGATGTCTTTCAGTTGAACTGATTTATCCCTTAATTATCCCAGAATGGAATTTTTTTTAAAAAACTTTCAGTTCCTCCATTATTAACACTTCATTGTTTAGTTCATTATTTAGATTTATTTCTTAGAAAAGTTTAATTCACGTTTGCAATGAATTAAGTTTCATGGAAATCAATCTTTTTTATATATCCCTGTACCAAGTATCTCTTTATTGAGGAGCCTACAAGAGCTCCTTATTATCTGTTGCATCAAGTCTAAAGTACTCTACCTGGTCTTTAAATCTGGTTATATTCAACTTTATTTCCCATTACTTCCCATTGGGACCCTATGGCACGTCCAAGGGACTTACGGGTAGCTATCTGATTGGCAGAGGACTACTGCACCTGGGTTGAAGCTAATTGGCATAGCATGCCCTGTATATGGGGGTGGGGGGTGCTTGGGAGGAAGCTGGGAAAGATTACTGTGGGTCTAACAAAACTTAAAACCACATCATGTCACTAAATGTTCTCAGACAGTGTTCTCTATGTGCACAAGTGCCTCAGTCTCTGATGGGCTGATGCTTCACAAATATTATTCCAGGCTACTGAATGCAGTAAAGTGAACAGAGCATATAGCAAATGCAAAACCAATAGGTGGTGGTGAGAATCAAAGTCAAATAGCATGTGTTCCCTGCCTCCAAAGGAAGTAAAGGAGAGTCCTAAGCAAAATGAATATGAAGTAGTGTGTACTCAGGGGATGGGGGAACAAAGAAGCAAAGCCAGCACTCAGAATTTAAAGGTGAAACATTATTTTGTGGCATATCAAAGGGCCACTTGGAGAATACTGTCTGGCAGTCAAGTGCCTAATTAGCTAAACAGCATCTGAAAAAGATAGAAAAAGACTGGGTGGGGCAGATTCAAGCACAGTGTTTAAATGATAGCCTAGTGGCCAGGTTAATGGTAGAATGACCTTATATCTGGCATAATGGAAGAGGAGCAAAAAATTATAGAACCTGATGGGTTAGACCTATATACGTGTGCATATATATATATATATAATGTGTGTATATATGTATGTCTTTTTAACTTAGTTGATGGTGGAGTATGCTGAGTAAGATAGGCATGGCTCATCTACCTGAAGCTCCAATATTGCACAAAGATTAGGGGAAGCATTTAACTGAACCCACAAATGCGAGATTTTTAAAGGTGAAACACGAGAAAATAGTAAGTGCCTTGTAGTGGATCACTCTGAATTACTTCCTCTGTCCCCCAAGGAGTAGTCTTGTTTTCTCTCAATCTAGGGGAATATTGCTTGAAAAGTGTGAGAAGCAATCTCCTAAAAATACCATATAGCCCTTCCAGATTGTTTTGGGGTCTCTCAGGCTTATTCTCCAGACTTTGTGTGGGGGGTTTGCTCTTCTAGCTTTGGGACTGTACATGGGACGTGTCTTAGGCTGGTATCTCGTTTCTCTGACTTTGAGGACTAGTGTCATCACACAGAAAGTCCCTCATCTCATGTGTTTTCTGTGCGAGGACAAGCAGAGGACATTCCTGTTGCTTGGAATAGTCTGTGCTCCTTTCCACTTTTCTCAATTCCACCCAACCTTCAAGGTCTATGTGAAGTTGGCTTCTCTATACACGCTTTCTGCCAATTTCAGCTCATATCATTTTCTTGATTGTATATCTGTATTAGCCCTGCCTATGTACTGCACTATATGGCATCATTTAGCACTTATTACATTTTATTGATTAATACACCCACATGCACATTTGTTTCATGTGTTTATTGTATCCTGCCTCTTTATCTGGATCACTACTCTTTTTTTTTTTAAGATTTTATTTATTTATTTTGAGAGAGAGAGAGAAATCAGGGGGTGGAGCAGAGGGGGAGGGAGAAGAAGAGGGAATGAATCCCAAGCCGACCGCATGCTGAGCAGGGAGCCCAACACTTGGGCTGGATCTCACAACCCTGAGATGACCTAAGCTGAAACCAAGAGTCAGGTGCTCAATGGACTGAGCCACCCAGGCACCCCTTGATCACTACTCTTTAAATGAGATGATATGTAGGAGAGAGCCTACTGTATACTGGGACTCAACAGAGACTACACATTATATTGCTTTTCTACCTCATAGCATTTACCATCCTCCTAGGCAACAGATAATAATAACATGTTTTTAATTTATTAATTGATCAATTTATTGAATATAGTATTTGATTTTCTAGAATGTTTTCTATTTCTTGAGAACTTTTATCATGAATCTGTTTTTTTCCTCTGCAAATTAAGAGACAACTAGAAAATTTAGCTACTGCACTTGGGCAGCTTATGATGATGTTCTCAAGAGATGGGAGAGGCAAAATCTACTCAGCGTTCCAACACTGAAAGTTTATATGAGGGATTTTCAAATTCCATTTCTAATTGAATCTTTTAAATGTATTTTTCCAAATAGAAAATTTGGAAAAAATAGAAGAGCTTAACACACAACATTGAAATCATTTTGCCATATTTCTTACAAGTCTCTCTCTCTCTCTAAATATATATATTTTGTTTTACAAAATTGGAATCATATCACATACATTTTTTCACCTTTTTTTCATTTACTACTACAGTTTTTGCATTTACTTGTATCATTATATATTCTTAGGATATATGATTTTGATAGCTATAAATATCCTATTATGTGGATATACAATATTTTATTTTATTATCTCACCTTGACAGCTTGATGTTCTTTGCTTTTTTTTTTCCTATTGGTTATATGCGGTGATGAACATATATCAGTATAATCTTTTTTATTGAACATAGCTTTCTTCTCCATGTTTGAAACCTCCCATACTAAACGCACATGTTTTTAGATTATCAAGCTCATTATATCATACTTAGCTGATGCTAAAGAGTAGGGCTATATTCTGTGTTCTCAAGGATGGAATCATTACTGAACGAAATAGCATTCTATATGTCACTCATGGGGACTGAAATCAGCATGTGTGACTTAGGCAGGCACCTCTCTATGGGCCTTGCTTTTATGTTCTCTTAGAGAGCTTCTAGAGAGAGGAGGAAGACGGCTTCTGCCAGAGTAGAGAACAAAGTCAGGGGACCTCTTTAGGAGCAACAAGCTAAAGATGAGCAAATTACACCTTGTAAACTGTACTTGTGGCTTTAAAACTTGCTTTAAATTGATCCACAGTGAGAAATACATTTCATATTACAACTCATTAAACACATACTATCCACATACACAACCAAAACAAAAGCTTCACAAACAAGTACTCACCCATCCTATGTGCTCTGCCCTCTGATATGTTTTTGTTCCTTTAGATTTCTTTTTCATCTTTAACAAGGAATTGAAAATTATATATTGGTTGTGAGTCATAGATTATAAATAGGATTGTTTTTGAAACTTTGAACAAATGGGAAAATACCATGCTCATCATTGTAGAACTTGCTTTTTTAATTCAAAATTATATGTTTAAGATATACTAGATATACTGCTATGTAGTATTCTACTATGGATATTTCTTTAACCAATCTTCTGTTTCTAGACATTTAAGTTGTTTGGTTTTTATGCTTTAAGGCTCTTGACTGGAGTCAGATTTTTCTCCAGAAAGTTGATTATTATTCTCTATTTTTAAGCATTTTATAAAAATGTGGTAGGCATGAGATTCTCATCAATACTGGAAATTACGTTCTTAAGTTTTCTTCTAACATAGGACCTTAGCAGATAAGTGAAAATGTGTAGTTTACCAAAAAGAATAATGATAAAATTATCCTTATTGCTACCACCTTTTCTGCTAAGATAATAACTTCTAACATTTTGATTGATAAATGGAGATATTGGAAGGTGAAATGACATTTAATTTTTCAAAGCTGTATTTTTTGCTTGTTGACTAGGTAGATTTTTGATATGTTTCTTGGCCATTTAAATTTTCTTATTCCTAATTGTAGCAGTTTTTGTACTTTTTGCCTTTTTTCTAATTTTTCTGCTGAAAAATTTACATAAAAACATGTAAATTTGGGCCTTTTAAACAGACACCATTTTTTTGTCAGTTGATTAAGTTAAAATATGAGTATCTTTTCTTCCAGAAGAACAGGTCTTGTTTCAGAGACTTTTCTACACCCTTCATATTGTGGAAATGTTATGTATTCTTGAATGGGATTTTGGTGGCAGAGAGCCATCATCTCAGGACTGAGAAAAATTCATCTAAGTGTCCCCTCATATCTTTTGGTCCTAATGTAAGAACTTGGAAAAGTTGTCATTTACCCCAAGTAAAGCATCCCTTTTCACTGACAATAAGTCCTTTGGAAACAGTTACATACAGAAACATATTAATTTTATAAAGTAGCTGGTGTGAAATCTGCTTTGGTTTTAATTCACCAGATCAATGGGCAGACTAGTTTTTCATGTGCCATTTTCAAAATTTCAGAATTTCTTTTCCTACAAAAGGGGAAAGTGATGAAAGTTGTTTCACACGCATAATATTGGAAAAGAACTTACTGAGATTGGCAGGTTGTAAGTTTCTTCTCATCTTTCTGGGAATAGATAGATTCACATAGTATCAGTTCCATGAAAATTAAAGATGTGAGCTAAGGAAGAAGCCAGAATTGGTTTTCCTTCTTTGACCTACTTTGAAACTGACTTCTAAAATATTAAATGAAGACTTGAGCTGGATTTTGCTTCAGTTCAAAGAAATAGCCCTTTTCGTTCCAGAGGTTTGGTGTCCATTGAGAGGGCTAGCGGCTCACATTATAATCAGGTCATGTCTGAACAATGATTTTTCACCATTCCATGTAACTTTTTGTTTCTT
Source organism: Zalophus californianus (assembly GCF_009762305.2). Lineage (NCBI taxonomy): Eukaryota > Metazoa > Chordata > Mammalia > Carnivora > Otariidae > Zalophus > Zalophus californianus. The sequence goes on from NC_045598.1 coordinate 90,118,756, forward strand.
TCCTGTTGCTCTCTTTCCTTCTTGGAAATGACAAAATGAAGAAATCAAATACACTTCCGAGCAACTGTCTCTCAAGGGAGATGAGAAGTCAACGTACATGGTCAACACAGGTTGCAGAGGAGGATGTGTCTAGGATAGAGAAAGTGAGCTGGTGAGCAATCTGAGGTTGGCTGTGATGCCTGGACCACTCCTTGAGGATTTTGACTTCAAAGTTTAGGAGACTAAACTTGTACAGGGTGTTAGGGAGCATTCTCATCAATGTGTCTATTCTGACTCAGAATTGCATTCTGTTTAGCTCTCACTGGAGCCAGTGCTTAATAGTGCCTAGCACAGTGTGAAGCCTATAGTAGTACTTAATACATGCTTGTTGAACAGAACTTGTGCTATTTGCTTACAAATAACATTTGTAGCTGATATTTATCAAGAACTTACATGGTGCCATGTGCCGTACTAAACACAGCCTTTGTTCGTTCATGTCTGCAGTCCTATCATTATCTTTATTTAACAGGTGGAGTAACTGAGGCAGGAGGTTAAATAACTTTTCCAACCAAGTAGTGGGAACAGGATATAAACCCAGTCTGACATGCATGTCCTACTCTTAAACCATACCACAAATTACTCCTTAATTTTATTTGTAGTATGTGGGATAAAACCATAACGAAAACCTTTTTAAAAATCACATTTATGATTTGGACTATGAGCCACAATACTATGATTTTGTTATTTAAAAAGCCTTTTATCTGAAATAACCTCAGAAAATTGGATTCTGTAAACAGAGTGTGTGGAATGTCAGAAATACACATTATGTGATGAGTGTCTTCATTCGGGGATAAGAGAACCAATCAACACTGTTTGTTTCCATTCCTGCTTTCTTTTCCATTAACGTGTTCATATAAATGGAAATAAGCTGTTAGAAATCATACAGAGAAGAGTACATATTGTGTTCACCATCTAAAACCAGAATAATAAGTCAGCAACTGTTGGCTAGTTAACAAAATCATATTCTTGTGGGGGAGGTGTTGAGAAAAGTAGTTAGCGTGATGCTTTTGATTTTTTTTTTAACAGTATCAATAACAACTGTTATATAGCCAACTGCTTCCATGCTGTCTCCACTCGGTTGTCTAGTAGGCATTTTAAACTTAACACATTTATTATAGAACTCTTGATTTCTTCTCTCCAAATGGATTTTGACAGTAGTCTTTCCCATATCTATAAACAGCAGCTTATATTTATCTAGTTGCTCAAGACGAAAAATCTAGGAATCCTCTTTAACTCCTTTATGTCCCTCACAACACATATCAACAAGTCCTGTTAGCTAAACCTTCAAAAATCTATCCCAACTCAGATTGCTTTTCACCCTCTTTGCTGCTACCAACCAGGTCCCAACTAGCTTTATATCGAGGCTAGACCCCTGCAGTATTTCCTAACTGATCTCCTTGCTTCCAACTCTTGCCCTGTTACCAAATTCACATATGTTTTATAATATTTTAATATAGCACATAATATAAATATATTATAGAAAGAGACACATATAATATAATATACAAATATAAAATATATAATATACATATTATGTAATTAGATAATATAATTATATAATATACATATGGATAAAATTTTAAACATCTAAATCAATCAGGTCCTGTCCTTGTTCAAGTTCTTCCCCAATTGTTGTGTCCCATTGAGAATTAAATCTAAACCCTCACTACTGCTTGAAAGGTCCTATGTAATCTGGTCCTTGAAACCTCTTTGATGTCCACTCTGATCACTCCTTACCTTGCTCAGTCCAGTCTGCCTGCAACTTCTTGTTGTTTCACATAAAACTAAGTTTATTCTTGCCTTGTTGTTTGGACCTGCATTCTCAAAATCTTCCCATAGCTCTGTCCCACCTTTATTCAAGTCTCTGCTTAAGAAACCCTTCGTAAGGAAGCCTATCTGACCACTTTATTTAAATAGCATCTCTTTTGCACTCTATCCATTCCTTGAGCCTACTTAATTTTTTCTTCATTGAATTTATTATAGGGGGTGATAGTCAAACTAACAACTGGGACAGCATCAACACAAAACAATCAGAAAAGACATCAATGGGTATATCTTAATACCATCTGACTGAACATCAGTTCCAACGACTAGCCATTTATTATGTTATATACTGCTCATATATTTATGTCTCTTTTCTCCTCCACAATATAAAATCCAGAGGACAGGAACTTTGTCTTATGTCTGTCCACCGTAGGGCTCAACAAATACTTGTTGCATGAATGAATGAACTGCTAAAACAAATATGTTAATTTGATGATAGCATTTATATCAAAAATTATTGCTCTAATATATACATGGTCTTTAACGTACTTAGGCTACACTGGAGGTCCTTAATCTTGAAGGTATCAAGCATTTTCTTTTTTTTTTTAGTTTTTTAAATTAAAAGTATATAAACAATATAACAAATATATGTACACCCACCACTTAAAATTTAAGCATTACCGACTGAGTCGAAACCATCTTGTTTCCATCCCCTGGTCCATTCCTGGCTTCCCTTTTCCAGAGAGAACCAGTGTCATAAATGTGGTGTATTTCCCTGTAGTCCATGTTTTTATATTTTTTATATGAAACTTATATGTTCACAAACAAGTTATAGTTTTAACTTTGGGTTTTTTTATTGTTACCATCCTGAAAAAACTATGCTGTAACTTTTTCATTCATCATTATTTTCATAAATTATCTGTTTGGTCTGTATGATCTATTTGCTTCATATTAAAATGCTATCTATCTATCTATTCCATTGGATAAATATATTCTTCAATTGTGGGAATTCAGCAAGCTTTGTTTGTTTGTTTTTAGTTTTTTGTAATTACAAGCCACTCAACAAGAGACATCTTCATACCTAGATCTTGGTGCATGTGAACAAGAATTGTTTTGTCTTTTGTTTATCTTGAGGTGTGCACCCAGAAGCCAATCTATGGGCTATAGAGTATGGGAATTTTCATCAAATGCAGTTGCACCACTTTGCATTCCTACCAACAGATTATAAGGGTTCTTCTAAGTCTTGTTTTGTGTTGTTTACTCATGTGTTTCCTCTTGTTATGTAATGAAAAATATTTAAGAAATTGTGTTTCTTTTTTTTTTATTTAAGATTTATTTATTTATTTGAGAGAAAGCGTGAGTAGGGGAGTGAGAGGAGTGGAGAGTGAAGGGAGGGGCAGAGGGAGAGGGACAGTCAAGCAGACTCCAAGTCCAGCACAGAGCCCTACGCAGGGCTCAATTTCACAAGCCTGAAATCATGACCTAACTAAAACCAAGAGTAGGTTGCTCAACCAACTGAGCCACCCAGGTGCCCCTAGAAATCATGTTTCTTTTATTGCCTTAGTTATCAGGACACTCATAGTTGGATTTTATGATCTATCATAGCATCCATAATTAACTCAGGATTTTTGATAAAACTATATGTACCATGGCTCTTAATCTCGCATCTTTGTTTTAATTATTTAATAGTAAATCACTTGGAAATTGTATGAACACCACTAATGAATATTCATTATGGCGAATCGACAGGAGGAAGCATGAAATTTGCAGGACTAAATATTGAGTTAAACTATAAACAAACTTCTTTGAGTAGATCTTTTTTACAGAGGACAGCAAATTTTAAGAGTAACATCTTGCATCTGGCCGCCTGAACTGAAAGGTATACTTTGACCTGTACAATTTATACAAAAATCACAGCCTAAAAATTATTTTTAGTATTTATATGTATGTAATCTTTTTTCCAAAATCACTGTTTTCATTACTGGAGTATAACAATAGCCGACAGAACATTTAAACTAGAAGTCTTCTTGCTTACTTTGCAAGATGATATATAAATATTGCCTCATCCATCACCAGAATGACTTGTCTCCTAGATGAAAACCTGAGGGTGATGTGTAACTGTAATAAATTCGGACAGCAAGGGAAGGGTTCCATTTCTAATTAAAACCACAGCCAGGAAGTTTCCATTTATACTGACAATATAGGTATACTATCAGTACATATTTTATACATTTGCTTGTTTGTTTGGGGCAAATTGGCATTGTTTTAGGAGTAGTAACAGTAAAGGAGTAACTTTACATTTCTTTATGCCCTCCCAAGCAACAGTCAATTGCCCCTTTAGACAGGAAGTTTCTAGGATCCCTGGGTCTTAGAACCAGGTATTCAGAAGACGAGTTGTTTAACTTGGGAAAGTGCATGCCTTTAGGGATATTTTATTGGATTCAAACAGTCTCCATTCAAGTTCCAACTTATTCAAGTTATTTCACTTCTTTGTTTCGAGAGACAGTAAGATAATGATGTACTTAGCACAATGCCTGGCACATAGGAGATGCCCAATAAATATTAATCGTCTTTGTCATTGCGATGATCATTTCTATCGGTAAAAAGTTAAAAGCATTCTGATTCTCATTTTCTACTTTAAAAAGATCTTCTGAATGCTTTCCCTTTAGTTCCCCTTTCTGTGAACTGTCTGGACTTTCCTGATGTTACTAATGGCATCTAATAACTAACCGCTTATGAGGTTCTGGCTCCAAGCCAGGTATTTAAAATCAAAATAATTTCACAACTGTGGTTTTAAAATAAATGATATGTATTCTAAATAACAGTATTAAAATAATCATTCATGGTTGCAATGGCATTTGCATTGAGATTATAATGGATCAAAGTTTTAACAAATGCACTAGACATGTCAAACGACAGCATGTCTGTCTAAAAACAAAAAGAAAATGTTAACAAAATAAATACCTATGTGAAAATAAATTAAATAAAAGCTCATTTTATTTTATTTTGTTTTATTTTATTATTTTCTTTTAGAGAGAGAGATAGCGTGTGTGAACAGGGAGGAGGGGCAGAGGGAAAGGAAGAGAAAGAATCTTAAGCAGGCTCCATGCCCAGTGCAGAGCCTGACATGGGGTTCGATTTCACAACCATGAGATCATGACCTGAGCTGAAACCAAAAGTTAGATGCCCAATCGAATGAGACACCTAGGTGCCCCTAAAAGCTCATTTTATTATTCAGCTATTGGAATGCGCACAGTGTTGGCTCTCATGGATGCTTTGAAATAAAAGAGAGAAATTCAGTATGGGAAATGGAAATGCTGGATCCCAAGTCAATTTCCTTGGTTGCTGTATTATCCATATTATCCTCTTCCTCAAAAACATTCAGTGGATTTCCACCTCAACAAAACAAAACATTGTTCTTTGGAGCTTTATTTACAGTAGCCAAGATATGGAAGCAACCTAAATATCTAACACTGTGTAGATAAAGAAAATGTGATATATATAATGGAACATTATTCAGCCATAAAAAAGCATGAAATCTTGTGATTTATGACAGCATGGATGGACCTTGGGGACCTTATACTAATAAAATAAGTCAAACAGAGAAAGACAAATACCATATGATCTTTCTTACATGCAGAATCTAAAAGAGAAAGAAAAAGAAAAACAAAAAAGTCCATAGATACAGAGAACAGATTGGTGTTTGCCAGAGGCTGGGAATGGGGGGAGGATGAAATAGATGAAGGGGATCAAAGGGTACAGACTTCTGGTTATAAATAAGTCATGAGGATGTAATGTACAGCAAGGCAACTATGATTAATAATACTGTATTGCATATATGAAAGTTGCTAAGAGAGCAGATCTTAAAAGTTCTCACCACAAGAAAAAAAGTTCTGTAATTATGTATGGTGACAGATGTTAATTGGACTTCTTGTGGTGATCCTTTTGCAGTATATATAAATACTGATTTATTATGTTGTACACCTGAAATTAATATAATGTTGTATGTCAGTTATACCTCTATTAAAAAATAACACTGTTAAGTGAAACCTAGATCCATAATTCTTACTTGCTCCCAATATTTTAATACACATGGTATTTGGATGCAGTGTGTTCAATTAGGGCAACCAACAAGTTGTGTTATCAAGACTGTGAATTAGGAAGAGGTCCTGTTTCCAGGAAATGCATCCTTGCACCATGGCTTAGGAAGGAGAAAATAGGTCGGATCTCAGCCCCCATCTACTACTTGGCATGGCTTCTTTGTAATGGGCACAGTCTGCCCAACTGTGTTTGCTGGTTTTGTGCAATATGCATATTTCACAGTTATAATTTGATCTTGTTCTGGACTCACATTGCATTTTGGAATGAGTGCCACATATTGGGGGAAAAGCTGTTGCAAGCCATAGAGAAACTTTATTTTATGATATTGGATGACAAAACTAACAAATATTAGTAATTTAACCAATTTATCAAATACTTATTGAGCACCTGGTATGTGCACTGTACTGAGCTAGGGTTGTAAAGATGAGCAAGACAGACACAATTCCCCACCTTGGGGAGCTCATGATCAAAGGGAGGGAGAAACACATGAAACAAATATACCAATAATTACTACTGTGATGAATATTTCAAAGAAGAAATTAAAGTCCCTATGACAGTATGTAATCATAATGCCGGTGGTGATAGAAAAGTAAAAGTGATTCTTCTTGAAGAAAGTCTGATGTTGTCAAGTGCTAGATTTGCTCAATGATGTTATAAATTTAGCATATATATTCTTAGAGCTACTAAACATAGAACTTTATTATTGAAACTCCTACAGTAAAATAACTTTGTCATCCCAAGACTAGAAATCTAACCCCAACCTCATTTCCTCATATTTTTAATATAATTTAAAAGTAAGATTTTTTTTTTTTTAGACTTGCAACTGCCATGTCATAGTAGGTAGTTATCTTTAACAATACACTTAGCACTTCGTTTTGTAATTATAGGTTACTTGACTGCCTTCCACACTGGATTGGAAACTCCTTGAAGAACAGGGACAGAGCCTTGTTCTCTTTTATATCCATAGCAATTAGTTTAGTGCCTGATACATAGTGGGCCCTTAATATATAACCATGGAATGAAACATCCTTTTAACAGTCTGCTTTCCTAAATCTCTGCTCTGTCCATTTTTATTTTTTATTCTTTTTATTGTCCCTCAATAATCTTTTCTGTCCTTGCTATCATTTACAATATCAAAATAATCTCATGCAGAATCTGGCAGGAGATGACCCTTGGGGATATTTTGTGGGAGTATTTAGTATTTTAAATAGTGGTGTTCCCTCCAGTTCATTCAGTACTTCCAGACCCTTGTTGTGGGCAAATGGGAGCTAATGAGGACAAGCTAGCCTCTGCCTTCAAGAAGTTTTATTAAAATAAATAGTTATTTACAAAGAAGAAGAAAATAAATGCTATGCAAGAGCTACATATAAGGAGCTGTGGGAACACAGAGGGAAGCAATTCATTGCAAACTCAGAGGGCTCAGTGGTAGCTACATAGAGGAGATGGCCTTTGAGCTGATCTTTGAAGGAAGAGTAAACTGCTCTAAGAAGGAAGAAGAAAAAGAAGGGCATTACAGCTTAAGGAGACAAGCGAAGCCTTGTCTTTAGCTTTCCTTTTAAATAATTTCCTTTTGTGGATCTATCTCAACAGTAATAATATGACTGTGTCACCCATGAATTAATCTAAATCCTGCTCAGCTGTCCTTATGTTTCCCACTACATAATACTGTAACATCATTTCTTACACTTGGTGTATTCTCCCACTCTCTAAGGTATCAATCATTAAACACAATTATGTAGGTGAAGGCACTTATAAAATGCAAAGTACTATACAAAATAGGGGCACGTGCTATACAAGGCACTATAACTCTTACTATGTGTTTGCAAGCTCACTGATCACAAATCATAGGTACTTAACAGATGATGCAGAGAGTCAATTTAAGAAATATTTATTGAAGCCTAACCAAGTAATTTTGGACAAGTCACTCATTTTAACTTTCAGAGTTCTAGGTTCTTTTCCATGGTTTTTGTGAAGGTTGACTGAAATAATTAACTTTGAAACCTGTAAAACATGGTATAAGAAAAAGTCACTCTTAATATATACCAGACCCTCAGTTTGACTCAGGCCTTTGCCTACCAAAATCTTTACTGGAGAGATGAGACTTACATAATTGAGATATATAATAATACATAACAATAGATGATTACATATCAAAGGCATGGGTACTGTCATTAAGTATCATGGGTTTATGTCCTTGTTCAGATTTGGGAATAGTCAGAAAGATCACAATGAACATAGAATTCAAATACAAGCAACTTAACCTAGTTTATGTCCATAAGCTCTGAAATACAGAGGGTCTTCCATAATCCTAGCCCAAATCTGTGTTCCTTCCTCTCCCAAAATACTCATTTAAGACTATATGAGATTTTCACTGGCACACTAGACTATTGGTTTTACCATTGTTTTCCAGTTAGAAACATTTATAAAACTGCTTAGATGCCTTTTTAAAATTTGCTTCACAATGTTCCAGAACAAATCTTCGTAATTTCATGAAAGTCTGCCTACAGCCATCCTTCAAGTGCCATGAATTTATGCATGATCGCTGAGAACTTTATTCTGAAGGAATCTATCCAGAAATGGCAGAACATCAGTGTTACATTTTTCCCAGTTTATCTAATATTTGCGATATATAATATTATTACATATAATTCATTATTATCAGTGTTAAATTTCTAAAGTGTCTGAAGTTCAAGTCCCAGGTTTATTATACTATAAGTTCATATTTGTATGAAAAATAACTTAAAAATGATCTCACGCATCTTGAGTAATCTTAATCCTCATATACAGGTGGAAAAGCCCCATTTTATAAATGAGAAAGCTGAGATTTGAAAAGGTTAATGACTTGCTCTAAGTCACAATAACTAATAAATAATAGATGTTGAATTATCATATATTTGTAAAGTTAATAATAATTAATTTTTATTGAGTATACTCTACTGGGCATTGTATAAGTATATAACGTGTAAATTTAATCTTTGAATGAAAGCTTGAGTAGATTTAAGAAGGATGTAAATACATTGCCCTTGAGTTTTCACGGTTTTTCAAAGCCATACTTTTTTCTTTTAATGGAAATGTCTTTTGTTAGTTAAGTAAGCACTTGGCAAAGGAACTTTGCAGTCATTATTGATGCTCCTTAGCTTGGGTTGTCATAAAGCCTATGAAAGGCTTTCACAGAAATAATGCTAGAACAGATTCCTCTGGGCTCCATAGAATCAGAGGCATTGGGCTATTGACAAATTGATACCAGAAAAGAACTTTGAGATCTCTGGAGAAAAGGTAGCCTGCAATTTTACAGTATAACTAATGGGAGAGCTTTACTGTGAAAATAGAAGATTATTCATATAGTTGTCTCTGAAATGAGGAAGGCAGTTCTCAAATGTTGCTTCTGCTGGCTTTTCTTGAATGGAAGTCCACAATTATCATAGGAAATCATGGGTAAAGTTCTCATTTCCATTTTAGAATAATGTCAAGAAAAAAACCCTCAATACTAGATTCTAATATAAATAATTTCAGGAAGCTCTAAATTCATGTTTATAATGAAGTAGTTACTAATCTATAAAATAAGACACTATGCTCAGGAGATATGCAAATCATATTCCTTGTTAATATTCTGGACAGCTTAAAATGTTTCTCTCTCAGTAATATCTTTACTCTAACTTGACCGTGTGCTTCTACCTTCACCTGCTCATGAGCAGCTCTGCTCCCTTGAGGAAAAATAGAAGTGGAACAACATTGAGGTGACATTTGCCAAGGTCAACAAAATAAACCCAGTACTAAATTTATTTTAAAATCATTCTCTTTTGAATTGCAACCTGGATGAACATAAGAACAAGCACATATAGTGTAATTTTTCTCGTATCTATGGCAGTATCTTTGATCTCTGTTCTATTTAGCTGAGTCCTCCAATCTTGGTACAGGTCTGTCAGTCTCTCAACCATAGAGGGCTGATCATAGAAATGACCAGCAACAAAATCTATAGAAATATCTTAAATATCTAAAAAATTGATCAAATTAACCAATTTTAAATATGCATCATGTTTTTGCCAGTCTGAAATTTTCCAAAACCATCATGAAGTCCTCCATATCTGCAGGCTGACCTTTTTTGCTACCAAACCCATACCCTCATTTATTGGTATGGCAAAAATAAAATTAGCCATTTTAAAGGGGTTAATCTAGACATATATTCTTTGGCCCAGTAGTTTATGTATCAAATTCTGTTTTCTTGAGTAGGTGGATTTTATAGCGTATTTTAGAGCTTTTTTAATTGAAGTATAATTAATACACAGTGTTATATTAGTTTCAGGTGTACAATATGATTCAACAATGTATCTCTCAGTACTCATCAAGATAAGTGTACTCTTAATTCCCTTTATCTATTTCACCCATCCCCCCACTGACCTTCCCTCTGGCAACCACAGTTTGTCCTCTGTATTTGAGTCTGGCTTTTGTTTGTTATTTTTCCTTTGTTCATCTGTTTCCTATATTCCACATATGTGTGAAATCATACGGTATTTGTCTTTATCTGACATATCTCAATTAGCATTATGCCCTCTAGGTTCATCCATGTTGTTGCAAATGGCAAGATTTCATTCTTATTTATAACTGAGTAATATTCCAGTGTGTGTGTGCATGTGTGTGTACACACACACATACATATATATGTATATATACCACTTTTTTATATAGTATATGTATTCCATAGTATATATAAATGTACATATATATACACACCACATCTTTATTCATCTATCAATCAGTGGATACCTGGGTTGCTTCCATATCTTGGCTATTGTAAATAATGCTGCAATAAACATAAAAGAGCATATATCTTTTTGAATTAGTGTCTTTGTTGTTTTTGGGGTTTTTTTTGGAGGGGAGGTAAATACCCAGTGGTAGAATTACTGGATTGTACAATAATTCTATTTTTAATTTTTTTGAGGAATCTCCAAACTGCTTGTCACATTGGCTATAATAATTTGCATTCCCACCAACAATGCATGAGGGTTCCTTTTTCTCCACATCCTCACCAACACTTGTTATTTCTTGTGTTTTTGATTTTAGCCTTTCTGACTGATATAAAGCAATATGTCATTTTGGTTTTAATTTGCATTTTCCCAATGATTAGTGATGTTGAGCATCTTTTCATGTGTCTGATGGCCATCTGTATATCTTCTTTGGAAAAATGTCTATTCAGGTCCTCTGCCCATTTTTAATTGGATTTTTTTTTTTTTTTGGTGTTGAGTTGTGTAAGTTCTTTATGTATTTTATATTAACCCCTTATAGATGTATCATTTGCAAATATATTCTCCAATTCAGTAGGTACCCTTTTTGTTTTGTTGATGATTTCCTTTGCTGTGCAAAAGCTTTTTATTTTGGTGTAGTCCCAATAGTTTAATCTTGCTTTTGTTTCCCTTGCCTGAGGAGACATACCTAGAAAAATGTTTCTATGGACAGTGTCAAAGAAACTACTATTTATTTTCTTCTAGGAGTTTTATGGTTTCAGGTCTCACATTCAGGTCTTTTTTTTTTTTTAAGATTTTATTTATTTATTTGACAGAGAGAGACACAGCAAGAGAGGGACACAAGCAGGGGGAGCGGAAGAGGGAGAAGCAAGCTTCCTGCTGAACAGGGAGCCCAATGTGGGGCTCGATCCCAGGACCCTGAGATCATGACCTGAGCCAAAGGCAGATGCTTAATGACTGAGCCACCCAGGCGCCCCTCTCATTTAGGTCTTTAATCCATTATAAGTTTATTTTTGTGTATGATATCAGAAAGTATGTTTAGTTTCCTTCTTTTGCATGTGGCTGTCCAGTTTTCCTAGTCACATTTGACACTGCCTTTTTTCCATTGTGTACTCTTGCTTCCTTTGTTGTAGATTAATTGACTATTTAAGTGTGGGTTTATTTCTAGACTCTCTGTTCTGTTCCATTGATCTATGTGTCTGTTTTTGTGCCATTACCATGCTGTTGTGATTACTACAGATTTGTAGTGTATGTTGAAATCTGGGTCTGTGATATCTCCAGCTTTGTTCTTTCCCAGGATTGCTTTGGCTATTCGTGGTCTTTTGTGGCTCCATATAAATTTTAGAATTATTTATTCTAGTACTATGAAAAAGGTTGTTGATATGTTGATAGGGATTGCATTAATTCTGTAGATTGCTTTGGGTAGTATAGACATTTTAATAATATTTATTCTCCCATCCATGAATATGGAATATATTTCCATTTGTTTGTGTCATCTACAGTTTATTTAGTCAGCATTTCATAGTTTTCAGACTACAGTTCTTTTTCACCTTTTTGGTTAAGTTTTTTCCTAGGATTTTATTCTTTTTGGTGTAATTGCAATTAGGATTATTTTCTTAATTTCTCTTTCTGCTTCTTCAGTATTGATGTATAAAAATGCAACAGATTTCTCTATATTAATTTTGCATCCTGCAACTTTACTGACTTCATTTATCAGTTCTAACAGCTTTTCGGTGGAGTCTTTTGGGTTTTCTACACAAAGTATCATGTCATCTGCAAATAGTGAAAGTTTTATTTCTTTCTTACCAATTTATATGTCTTTGACCTTTTTTTCTTACCTGATTGCTGTGGTTAGAACTTCCAGTACTATGTCAAATAAAAGTGGTCAGAGTGTATTTGTCTTGTTCCTGATTTTAGAGGAAAAACTCTCAGATTTTCACCATTGAATATGATGTTAGCTGTGGGTTTTTCATATATGGTTTTTATTATGTTGAGGTATGTTCCCTCTAAACCTACTTTGTTGAGAGTTTTTATCATGAATGGATGTTGTATTTTGTCAAATGCTTCTTCTGCACCTATTAAGGTGATCATATGATTTTTATCCTTTCTCTTGTTAATGTGAGGTAGCACATTGATTGATTTGGAAGTATTGAACCATGCTGTATCCCTGGAATGAATCCCACTCTATTGTAGTGAATGATTTTTTTTTAAATGTATTGTTGGATTTGGCTTGCTAATATTTTGCTTAGGATTTTTGCACCTGTGTTCATCAGTGATATTGGTCTGTATTTTTCTTTTATTGCAGTGTCTTTATCTGGTTTTGGTATCAAGGTAATGCTGACTTCATAGAATAAATTTGGAAGCTTTTCTTCCTCTTCTATTTTTTGAATAGTTTGATAAAAATAGGTATTAACTCTTTAAATGTTAGTACAATGCATCTATGAAGCCGCCTGGTCTTAGACTTTTATTTGTTGTGAGTTTTTTTATTACCAGTTCAATTTCATTGCTAGTGATCAGTCTGTTCTATTTCTTCCTGTTTCAGTTTTGGAAGATTATATGTTTCTAGGTATTTATCCACTTCTTCTAGATTGTCCAATTTGTTGACACACAATTTTTCATAATATTTGCTTATTGTGCTTTGTATTTCTGTGGTGTCAGTTGTTATTTTTCCTCCTTCATTTCTGATTTTATTTATTTGAGTTCTCTCTCTCTCCCTCTCTTTTCCATGAGTGTGGCTAAAGGCTTAACAATTTTGTTTATCTTTTCAAAGAACCAGATCCAGGTTTCATTGTTTTTGTAGTTTCTATTTCATTCATTGCTGCTTTAATCTTTATTATTTCCTTTCTTCTACTAGCTCTGGGCTTTGTTTGTTCTTCTTTTTCTAGCACCTTTAGGTGTAAGGTTAGGTTGTTTATTTGATTTTTTTCTTGCTTCTTGAGAAAAGCCTGTAATGCTATAATCTTCCCTCTTAGAACAGCTTTTGCTGTGTCCCAAAGATTTTGGACCATTGTGTTTTCATTTTCATTTGTCTCCATGTATTTTTTTGGGTGGGGGGAGACAGTTCTGTTTATTGTCAATGAAGAAACAAAGTGTGGAGGTGCTCTAAACAAGTGGTAATGAGATACAAAAGAGGGGTGAGATGGAGAGGAGACATAATAATACACAGCATTATTCTGAGTGAGCTCTAGCTCTTTATTTTAACACTTGAACCAAGGAGAGAGAGACAGCCATCATTTTTCACTAAGGCTGCAGAAGAATGGAAACCCGACTCTGTTTATCAGCTGCTACAGGGTAGGCAGAGAAAGGGGCTATTTTAAGCTGATGTAAGAGGCCACTGGTGGTCTGTTGGGAGCCCCCATCCCCAGAGCAGAATGAATGCTGAAGGTGGTCCACAGCTGCAGTGGTGGCTGGTCCTGGCTCCCTAAGTCCTGGGCTTCTCTTGTTTCTCAGTGATAGGCTTGTCAGTCAAATACAGTTGGCCGAAGTGGAGCTGTCAGTGAATTACTCCAGTGTCTCCTTTGACTTTGTTCACTAGGGTTTGAGTTTCTATGGGATCCTTTACATTCTTAATTTCTCTGAAGCAACTATCTTATCCTCCTGACAGCATAAGTTCTATAATTATAGGTGCTGAAATGCTTGCTCTCTCAGCATCACCTAGTACAGAACTAACACTTGTGTACAGCTGGAGGCTGCCATTTTGGAAAGAAAAATAAATAAATAAATGGGTCCTCTTTGAGGAGGCCCAGAGTTTAGCCTAATCCACAAAACTTCAGTCTATGCAAAACCATGAACAAAATAAAGTATAATGCAGTGGGGCTCAGTCTTGCCAGCAGGTAGGGCCTCGGCCTTGGTGAGCACTAGCCCTCCATGAATTGTTTTATTTCCTCTTTGATTTCTTGGTTGATCCAATCATTATTTAGTAGCATGTTATTTAGTCTCAATGTATTTGTAATTCTTCCCAGATTTTTTCCAGAGCAAATTGAAACATGGTGTAATTGTCCTTTTAATAATGGAATCCTATGGACTGTACATTTCTGTAAGGTCTTCCTGCCTGGAAGAAGGCAAGTTTATAACTGAGCAGGAATCTATGGTAATTTGAATGGAGCAATACTAGTTCTGACAGGACTGGCCCTTGGCCAAGCTATGAGGTAGCAACACTTTCATTTGCTAGGTACTCTATACCTGGTCTTTACAACTGTCCTTCATGGGTTTCACCCTCTTAGTGCCTTATGTGGAAATTGGAAACCTCTAAGGGGTGGGGGTCTTAATAGGAATAGTTTATGCTGCTACCCCTTCTAGAAACATCTACATTTTTATAGGATCACACAAAGAAGTAAATGACTATCTGCTAATAAAATTTTAAATGGTAAGCTATCCATTTTAGGTCAAGGAGTACTTTCTACTCTCTCTTCTTTCTGATACAACACCCAAGCCACTTTGCAATAGCCTGCTGTATGAGAGTCCAACCAGGGAAGCAGAACTAGTAGGAGATATATATTAAGAAAAGTATTGCAAAGAATTGGTTTATGTGATTATGGAGGCTGGCTAGGCAAGTCAGAAATTATAAGGCAGTCTGTCAGAAGGGCAGGCTTGAACTCTCAATCATGTTCTGAAGTTCCTCTCCATAGACACAATTTCTTCTTCTTCAGGAAAGCATTAACTTTGCTCTTAGAGCCTTTCTGTTGATTGGTTTAGGCCCACCCTGACTATCTAGGATAATCTCCCTTACTTAAAAGCCAACTGATTATGGACTTTAATTACATCTATAAAATACTTCCATAGCAACACCTAAATTAGTGCTTGAATAACTGGTGGCTGTAGCTTAGTGAGTTGACACTTGAAAAAGACCATCACATCTGCTTTTTAAGAAAATTAAGAAAACCATTGTCAAAGTGTTTAGCTATTTAGGTGTCTTACATAAAAATATACTTTAAGACCTAAAGGAAGTGAAGTTAAAGGGGTATTAGAGCCTAAAGAAGATAAATAAGTCATTTCTCTTTTTTGGGGGGGCATGTCTATGTCATACTTCAAAATTCAAGTGAGTGACAAATTTCAGTACCCATGCAATATTTTATTTATCTTTATGATCATCTTGTAGATGATGATTTAATAGGATAATTTAACAGCCTTAATGAATGACAAATCAACTAATTACAAGCAAGAATTATTGTTACTGATGATGTTGGTAAAAAAGTACTTACTTAAATGGCAGCCAGAGTATCATTAAGGTTAGTAGCCAGATACAAACTGAACATAATTATTGATGCTGATAATCAAAACCAGTTGGAAATGAATTAATTGGATGTACCATTTGGTATTATTTATGTTTTGTTTTAAAAACAGCTATTATAGGTCAGGTTTAGAAAACACATTATAATTTATCAAGTAATCTTTGCTGACCCCAAAATAAAATAATAGACAACTGTTTTTAGCATTATAAAATATATCTAGGCTCTCAACTCCTTCTTTTTTTGGAACTTTTTAATAAAAGTAGGCAATTAATAATGGGGCCATTATTACTTGTTGCACCATACAAATATCGAGTGTCCTAACCCACATTTTAATAAGACAAAATTTCATTATGTTGAAATGTGGACCTTAGTATATGAATAAAATCGGATTGACTGGTCTTATTTTGTCAGTTCAAAACCAGATACATTTTTTAGCATGACATTTCTGTATTTTCAAATCAATATCATACTCTGTGCCCTTTTTAATATTTAAAAATATAAATGGCTGGGTTATTGATGTTTGAAAATGCTCAGCAAATATTTAAATTTTTTTTCTCATTATGTACGTGTTTAACTACAACACTTCCTGATTTTCTCTATCCATTCTGTACCAGCTCTGAGTTTTGGACTTAGATTCTTCTATCTCCTAGCAAACATCTCTTTTTCCTCCCCACTGGCCTTTCACAGTCTTCTCAAAATCATTGGCAGAAGGCGCTGAAAAGAGGTTTAAGATTTGGGATTAAGGTTTTTCTTCCCTCAATGTGTCTGGCTGCGTCAAAGACACTGGGTTGTTTTTGAGTCTCCAAAGCTTGCATTGGTCTGCTATTGTGTGCCCCAGCAGGGGCTCAGAGGCTCTCTGGTTGTTCTTTGCCAAGCTTCTGTGGGGCTCTGTGACTTGCTGTAGTTCTCAGCATTAGTCACTACACACCTGCTGCATCTGTCACTTTAAACTCCATTTCCCCGCCCCTCATAGACGTAAGCGACCACCCATCTTCTGAAGACCCACAGTATTTCCAGAGACTCTAAAGTGACAATGATTAACCTTGTCTGGGTCAGTATGGTTGTGCAAGGCTGAACTATACTCATCACTGATTTTCTAGTCTCACTTGTGCATAGGGACATAGAAATACTTTTATCAACAGCCTGGAGTTTTCTGGGGGAGTGGGGAAAGGAAGGGAGATGGTGGATGAGAGTCCAGGAGTCTTTAGAACCAGATTTTAACTAATTCTTCACTCTCTTGCTTTCCTTCCTTTACCAACTTGACAATCTAGTATATATGCTATTTATTTGCTTTAGTTGTTATATGCTCTTCAGATAGCCACTTGACTATACAGCAAGCATTTTGCTTGTTGCTTGTTTAATCCTCAAACAATTATGAGGTAGGTATTATTGTCCTTATTTTAGTCTTGAGAACACTGAGACTCCAAGAAGTCAAATAGATTTTTCTGTCATCACAAAGCTAGTAAGGACTGATGTGGGGTTCATCCCTAATTCCAAAACCTATACTCTACCAGGAGAATTCTTGGAGACGTAGCAATAATATATTAAAAGCTAACTTCTAACGAGTGCCAACGATGTATGAGGCACTATTGTAAGAATTTCTAAATGTACTAACTCATAACAACTCCAATAATTAGGTATTGTGATTGCCCTATTTTTCAAATGAGGAGGGTGGAGCACAGAGAAGTTGTATCATTGCCTAAAGCCACACAATTAGCGTAAATCTTGGCAGTCTGGTTTAAACTTCTTATGTTTAGCTTGTATGCTATGGCATAATTCATGAAGCCAAAATTCTAGAATCCAAGACTTAAAATTGTCTTAACTATACTGTTGCTAGGAAAGAAAAGTGGCCAGTCATTTGGTTCAGCTATTCTTAGAATGTGGCAACAACCATTGGCTTTGCTTTTTAAAAGTTGTCCTAAAAGGAAATGGAATTTTGGTGAAATCAATTTGATTAAGGGTTTGCCTTAAATTATAGACTGCTTTTTCCATATCCTCTCGCTGGGGACTTTCAAAAACATAAATTCACTAATTGATACTTGAAAAATAAAAAACAAAAACAAAAACAAAAAACTGCACCCTAGCATTTTTAAAAGCAATAGGTGTGTGATAGAATGCTTATGGTATGTTAAAATAATTTTTCTTGGAAACTCTAAAGTAGAGAACTTGGTAGTATTCTTCTGCAATCTCTATACTATGAACTTGACTTTTGAGAACAGCTGACTTTCTAGAGAAATCACCTCATTCAGAAGAAAAGACTTTTCTGTTTCCAGATTGGTATGAGATTGGTACAGGAGAGCTCAGTAATAAATTAACTGGTCCACAAGAACATCATAATGGCTCTGTAGTAGGAATTGAAATTATACTTCACTTCTAAGCCATTATATGATATTTATCAAAGAATAAAAGTAGCAGCGCTTTAAAGATTTACTGAGATATATCCAGCCAGGATGCATTTTTTTCAGTGCACCTTAAAAATCTCCTCATAATTCACTGTTATAGAAGTCTTTTCTATTTTCTATTTATTATCCATTTTTTATCTATTTCTATTTCTTTTACCCCTTTATGCTTTTTATTTTTTTTTTATTTCTAGGGTTGGATACAGTATAGTCTAGAATACAGAAAGACTTGAAATTCTTTAGAAATACCAATTTCGGGGTGCCTGGGTGGCTCAGTCGTTAAGCGTTTGCCTTCGGCTCAGGTCATGATCCCAGGGTCCTGAGATCGAGCCCCTCGTCGGACTCCCTGCTCTGCGGGAAGCCTGCTTCTCCCTCTCCCACTCCCCTTGGTGGTGTTCCCTCTCTCGCTGTGTCTCTTTCTGTCAAATAAATAAATACAATCTTAAAAAAAATAATACCAATTTCAAAGCCTTGGTTGAAAGGGATTGAGGTTTCTCTTTTTCAGTAATAGATGAATTGAATATCCCATACTTCTGTTTGTTTGTTGTTTAGGGCAGGGAAGAAGAATTGGGCCAATGTTTCTTTGACAACGAAATATGACCTAGAACACTGCTTTCCCTGAAAAATTATATGCCAAACCCAGCATCTTTCAATAATGTTCCAACACACCTGCTACCTTGGAAGTAAAGGTTTTACAGCTCTCTGGATCTTAAGGAAGACCATACCGATCTGGTGAAAGTAGTGTGAGATGTTTAAGAAGTTCTTAGTTAAAGCAATGAAATAAAATGAGAAAATAATCATAGCCCTTTATTCTTGCCCACCATTCTAAGATAGATAAGCAAATCTTAGGCATCAAAAGACTTCATTGTCACATGGAGTGTTTATTCTTAGTCCTGGAAGAGAGATTTGAGTTTTAGAATTCATTTTCTGTGGAATTTAAATCTTGTTCTAATTCCTTCAGAATTTTCCGATCTTGATGAATCACTACATTACACTAGTCAATACTACTATTGGGAGAAGAAAATTGAGTCCTGTTCAGGATTAATATGTCATAAACAGTAGTATCTCACTGCAGAAAGGTATGTCAAGATCGTTTTTATTTGATCTTGAGATTTCAGTCTTCTAAACAAACATTTAATCCAATCACTACAACAATATTTGAATAGTATCTGCATGTGAATCATCTCTACTTAATGATGGCATTTATTGAGTGTTTTATGCTACATTTTCTGTTCTTTATAATAACCCTGTGAGGTACCTATCATTGTCCTCAATTTATAAATGAATAAAAGAATCAAAGAGGTCCAGTGACTTGTCCAGGGACACACTGCTAATGTTTTGAGTTGAATTCCCTGAATTTGCACTGTGGAATCCAGCAATTTGGTTGGATGTTTGTCCTTTAGTTTATTGTGCTAAAATATACATGCCTTCTGGCTTATTTTCTTAATTCTTTGCTTTTTCATCTCCCTCCTTCTTCTCTGACCCTTCTTAGAAGGACTTTTGTTCTTCTGTAGAAACTACAGTAAGCTATAGACAATTTTTATTGCTAAAGCTTTCCCTAACCACTCCCTGCCCCCGCCCTTGCAAGGCTGATTTTTATGCTTTCCAAAGTGTTCCCAAAACTTCTTGTCTATGCCTGTAATAGCACTGTGCTGTGATCTCCTGTTTGTGTAGTCACCTATTAGAGTAAGGACCTCACTCTCTGCTGGGATGTTTTTAAGAAATGCCAGTGTTTGAATCCTACCAAAGTTATTAAACTTCAAGTTATTACACTTGAAAGCTTGGGCTTCTACTGCAAATAATTAATGGCTGACTGTGACTCAAAGCCAAATATATGATTCCAAATGTTGTTTTCTTAACCATTATACACTACTGCTTTGCAGATATTCTTGAAAAATGTAAATATTAAAAATCAATCATTTAAATGTATTTGCATATTCTGTTTTATAACAAGATTCTTTTACTTTTAATTTTATATTTAACATTTCTAATAATTAGAGACTTTTATGGTCTAGGTGAAATGGAAGTAAATTTGAGCTTGTTTCCCTTGAAGTGACTACATTTCACAGGCTTAAGAGATGACAGATGCTTTCACAAAATAAAAAGCACTTGAAAAATATACTAAACAAATTAAAATGATATTTAAGAAAAAGAAATGCCAGGGTTTGGGGCCTGTCTTTGGAGATGAAGTTCACAGATTGTTTAATTGCTCAGGCAATTTTAATGCAAATTTATATTCGAGAATGAAATATTAGCCTATACATTGTTCAAAGGCAAAGATAATGCAGCCATATTCATAGAATTTAGTACCATCCCTGATATATAACAGATACTTAATAAACAGTGGTTGCTTGAATGAATGAATAAATGAATGAACCTCAAAATGTTGACCTATATTTTTGCAATGTAAATATTTTACTTAATTTACTTGACTAATATATGGTTGTTAAATGCATAAATGCTGGAATATCGCTAAGTATTCAAGAGCACTTATAATCCTGGCTTCAAATTCAGCTAGTGCTCTCTGAGTTTCTCAGTTAAGCTGTACTTGCCCAGCAGACCTCAACACAGCAGTTCTTCTAGAATGCTTCATAAAAACTCCAAACTCAAGAAGAAGCAATTTATTGGGATGACTGAAGTACAACCATACTGCAAGCAGAGTGTGAGGTTTCTTTTCAAGTCTATCCTGGGGTTTGAAGGACCTCTACCTACTGGTATGTTCTACCTTGCTCATTTTGTGTTGGAAAGCAAGAGGCATTATAGAATTCAACAACCTGCAAAGGGTTACTGGTCCTAGCACACACCAGGCTACTGCCTTGGGGAACTTGATAGGAGAAATTGATTATTACCCTAGGTAGCCATCAGGATATGACTAGATTTCTTAGAGCTATAAGAACATTAAGTGGGGTTTTCAGAACTGTGATATATCCTTTAGGTCTCACTTCAATGGCAGTCAATGCTCAGAGTCTCCCTTTCAAAGCATTGGAAAACATGCTGGTGTAATGAATGTCACTGAGGTATTGTTTTTCCCTTTCCTTTCTGTTTGTTTGTTTGTTTTCCTGAGAGTTAGGCAAGTTACAAGACAGATGTCTTCTATGAAAAACTATTATGTAATTTGAAACAAAATGCCAGTCTCTAATTATAGTGAGATATTGGGGGACAATGAGTAAATTTGCTTGAATGAGATCAATCATAGAAATTCTCTAGGGCACCATACTTCAACTTGGCATGCAAATTCCAAACTCATTTACAATATGCATGGTGAGAACCACAAGAAGTTCTAAGGCCAGTTTTGGAAAGATTCATAACTTTGTCAGTTGGTTATATTCTGCATAGGATCATAAGTGTTGACAAGTACAGATTCTTGCTGGGGGCGGTTTGAAATTAAATTCAGCAATTCAGTACAAATCAATAGCTACTTATTGAGGACCCTCTATTTTCAAGGCCAGGCACTGAGAGGAAAAGGAAGTTGAATAAGACAAGGTTCCTACCCTCAAAGAACTTTCTGTGGCATGGGAAAGCTGCAGCTTTTGATTATAAAATAAAGTCTTGTTGCAAAGAAACTAATGGTTTATAGAGTAGAGTGATGGTAGGGGATAATTATTAAGGGGAAGCCAAATGGTTGCCCATTCCCTATGGATGCCCTTTTTCCCCCCATTCAATGGCACTCAGCAACTCATTTGATAAGGGAGACCCTGGAGTCCCTCCTTATCTGTGGGGGATATGTTCCAAGACCCCCAGTGGATGCCTAAACCATAGATAGTACTGAACCCAATATTTTTTCCTAAACATGGTAAATTTAATTTGTAAATTAGTCACAGTAAGAGATTAACAATAACTCATAATAAAGTAGAGCAATTACAACAATATACCATAATAAAAGTTATGTGAATGTGTTCTCTCTCTCTCTCTCTCAAAATATCTTATTGGACTATACTTACCCTTCTTCTTGTGATGATGTGAGATGACAAAATGCCTATGTGATAAGATGAAGTGAGGGGAATGACGTAGGCATTGTGACATAGTGTTAGGCTACTACTGACCTTCTGATGATATGTCAGAAGGAAGATGTCATCTGCTTCCAAACTGCAGTTGGCCAAAGGTAACCAAAACATCAGAGAGCAAAGCCACAGATAAGGGGGGTCTACTGTATACATTATTGGTTTCTGAAATTGGAGTAAAAATCACGAGGCATTTTCACAGACATGAAAAGCATACCTTTACTCTTGGGATGCCTGGGTGGCTCAGTCGGTTAAGCATCTGCCTTCAGCTTAGGTCATGATCCCCGGGTCCTGGGATTGAGCCCCGCATCAGGCTGCCTGCTTCTTCCCTCTCTCTTTCTGCCACTCCCCACCGCTTGTGCTTTCTCTCTCTCTCTCTCTCTCTCTCTCTCTCTCTCTCTCGGTCAAATAAATAAATAAAAAATCTTTTTAAAAAATCACTAGGCGTTTTCATAGACATGAAAAGCATAACTTTAAGTATCTGAATCCAAGATGCTTTGGAGAAAGAATTTCACTGAATTAACTCTTATAAATAACTCAGTTGTATTGATTTTCAGCTAAGGCATTTAAGGGTTGCCTATACTCATTTATTAGCAAAGTGCAAATCTTAACATCACCATTAAGTGCGTTAGTTGACAGGAATGAATTGCATGTACTCTTACAGTAAAGCTCAAGGACGCTATGGTGCTTATCTAAATGGGAGTATACTGAAAATCTGTAGGTTAAATACAGCGCTGTACTACATTAAGGAATTCATTAAAATGGATAAACAATATAATTGTTCATAATCTATATTTGCAAAGATTTCTAATTTTCATATACCACACCCAGGTTGCCTCAATTGCCATTTCCTCCTGTTTCTTCCATTCAGTTCCTATTGCCATTTGCCTAGTTTGGTGCCTTTTTACCTCTCATTTGAACAAGCATCCATACTCTAAAGCAGAGTTTCTTAACCATGGAGCAATTGGCATGTGGAGCTGGCTAATTCCTTGTAGATGGCTGTCCTGTACATTGTGGGATGTTGAGCAGCATCCCTGGCCTCTAACCACCGGAAACCAGTAGCACACACCCCCAGTTGTGACAAACAGAATATCTCCAGGCATTGCCAAATGTCCCCCTGGGGAGCAAAATTGCCCCAGTGGAGAACCATTCATCTAAGGCAATTTTCTAAATATTCTTCCTTCGTCTCACCTCTATTCATGGTAGCTGCCATTTTAATGGTTCTAATCCTTGCTTTCATTATGTTACTCGTGTGCTCCCAAACTTCCAGTGACTTTTTACCCTAGTTTTCAGGCCTTTATTGCCCTTACCCCATCTTTTTTAAGTTTCATTTTCCGCAGAATACTACCTGCACCTGTTAACAAGTAAGAGCATTACAGAACCGTGAAAAGTAGTCTCCTGTTCCATTCCTCTCTTCTCTCATGTCTAAGGCAACTTTAAGAAGACTGTTTTTAATTTACTTCTAGCAGTTTTCTCCATAGTTCTAGGTATAGTTATATTTTTGTTTATTTGACTTATCAATTTTAGGCAATATCTATTGGCTGTTTGTTTTAAAGATGGCGTTATACCTCGGGTATATAATTTGCCTTTTCCCCTCTCTTCTTTCCATTTCTTGACATGTGATTATTTGTAGTCATACATGATACTCTTGAAAAAATAATAAATTATTGGTCAACCAACTTTCAAGAGCACAATGTTGCACCCTCTGAAGCTGAGTGGTATAGAGACCCAGTTAATATTTCTCAACGCTTCTGTTTAGTAAGATGAGACCTTCACTGCTTTTACCTTTTCTTCCTCTTTTCCATATCGCACCTTCTGTCAGCTATACTTTTATTTACATTATCATTTACAGTGTTGACATTTTCATTCTGTCTTGCAAATACAACAAAGTCTTCTATGCTATATTCTTACGTTGACTCTTTAAGTTGAAAGCCAGTAAACCAAATTTACATTATTATGACTATGCAAACATGTCTCACTGTCAAGTTAAGTGCGGAACTATAATTTTAATTTCTTCTCCGTTGGTCCAATGGCATAATCCTTGAATTACTTGAAGGAGAAAGATCAGTGCTAGTGTCACATAACTTCTTTCTTCAACTGTCACCAGCTCTGAAAAATATGGCATATTTTACACTGATTCATAAATAGCCCATATTTTTCTTGAGTTTTTTTTAGTCTAGTTAACATCCATCACCATACATAGTTATAATTTTTTCTTATGATAAGTACTTTTTAATTTTTTTATTTTTTAAGTTATTATTTTAATTCCAGTTAGTTAGCATACACTGCTATATTAGTTTCAGGTGTACAATATAGTGATTCAACACTTCCATGTATCACCCAGTGCTCATCACAACAAGTGCACTCCTTATCCCCATCACCTATTTAACCCATCCCCCCACCTACCTCCCCTCTAGTAACCATCAGTTTGTTCTCTATAATTAAGAGTCTGTTTATTTCTTGTGCTAAGAACTTTAAGATCTACTATCTTGTCAAATTCTGAACATACAACACAGTATTATTAACTCTAGTTACCATGCTGTGCATTAGATCTTGTGAGTTTTTATTTGCTTTGTTTCTTGCACTATTTGTCTATTTTTCTTCACATTTCCTCACATTTATCATGCAGATTGATCTCTTTTCCCACATGTCCAACTCCATGCTTAGGGCTTCCTTTCATTGTTTTCCTAGGTTGGACCCACATTTTCCTGAACCCCATGTCTTTGTAATTTTTGTTTTATCTTCATTTTGCTAGAGTATAGGTTCAAGTAACTAACAAATAAAAAGTGTATTGTGTGATTGAAAATTTCCCTCTTCTACCCTCACTATGATTGATAGGTTGAACATAAAATTCTAAATTAAAAATATTTTTGTTTACAATTCTAAAGGTATAGGGCTGCTGAGGGGCATATAATTTTTTCTTTTCTTGACATATTTTTTCTCTCTTGTGGCACTAAGTTAGACCATGGTAACATATAATACCAAAATCTTAGTACCTTGTCACACATTAGCTGTGGGTATCTCTATCTTGGCCTCATTTGTCCTCTAAGTATGGAATCTAGACTAAAGAAGTATCCCTACCAGGATGCTCAACTCTTGACAAGAGAAAGGAACTATGACAGAACCAAACGCTGACACTTAAAGCTCCTGCTTATGTTATTTCCACTCACAGTCAGACCAGTCACATGTCCAAGCCTGACACCAATGGAGCAGGATTCATTCCTTCCTAGAGTCTTTCTCTAGCATCCCACCACCCCCCCAACCTCATCCCATAGGAAGGAGCCTCAGGGAAGGGCCCTGAGGGATGGGCCATATAGAGAGGGACAGTGAATAAATAGGAACAATAAGATAATATACCACATTTTAGAATTTTAGAACATCCTCTTTATTCTTGGAGTTCTGAAATTTTATGATTATGTATTGAGATGGTTATTCATCCGTTATGCTGGGAACTTGGTGGATGCAAAGACTCATATCCTTCTTGTGGGAAAGATTCCTCAATTATTTCTTTAATAAATTCTCCTTCCTGTTCTTCACTCATTCTTCCTAGAAGTTGAATACCTGAATTGCTTTTGTATGTATTTTTTAATCTTTTTTATTTTTTAGACATATATTCCATTATTTTGTCTTTTTGCTTTATGATATTTTTCAAGGCATTTATTTCTCACAGATCTTTAAAAAATTGGGAATAATAAATTATTGTTTTGATTTTTATTTTCTCAAAATATTTTTTTAAAAATTTTATTTATTTATTTGACAAAGAGAGACACAGCAAGAGAGGGAACACAAGCAGGGGGAGCGGGAGAGGGAGAAGCAGGCTTCCCCCTGAGCAGGGAGCCCGGTGTGGGGCTCGATCCCAGAACCCCGGGATCATGACGTGAGCCGAAGGCAGACACTTAATGACTGAGCCACCAGGCCCCCTATTTTCTCAAAATATTTTGTTCTTGTTTTACAAATATAAAACGTTCTTGAATCTCTGAGTAGATGCATCTGATTATTTTAATGTCCTTTTCTATTTCCTGAATTACCTCCATTTCCCTGTGTGTACTTCTTGATTCTCTTTTCAAGAATTTCTGACTAGAAGCACTGTGAGGGAATAGGCCTAGTTTGGCTTTAGGAAATAGCATGCCTGGTGATAACTGTCTGATATGCAAGAACCAAGGCTCCACTATGAGACTACAATATCCACACAGGAGCCTTACCTTTGTCCAGACAATTAACTCAAGGTTTTTTTCTAACTCTTACCAGCTACACTCCAGAGAATTCCATATATTTTCCTTTCCAAAAACATGAACATGAATTGTTACCCATCCTTGGGAAAAAGATAGGAAATGTGGTAAAGTGCATGCTTCTCTTTGAAGAGCCCATTAAGAAATGAAAATGTATTTGCATTTTTATAAGGTTGTGAATTTCACAAAACTTGTATTTTATACTGGTATGGAAGACTCAATCAACACTTTGACTTAGTAAGCATAATAATTAAGCTGGTCTGCTTCTCTGTGCTCTTTCCCAATGTCAATGTGAATGTTAGATGATTTGATGAAGGACCCTAGAGCACAAGCTTTCACATTTTTTTAATCTAAAATTAACGGTAATGCATTTTACATTGACTCAGTAAACACATATAAACATAAATATGCATTTAACAGAAATAAAAATTCACAAAATGCCATACTATATACAAACCAATTTTATA
Source organism: Zalophus californianus (assembly GCF_009762305.2). NCBI lineage: Eukaryota > Metazoa > Chordata > Mammalia > Carnivora > Otariidae > Zalophus > Zalophus californianus. Next base: position 90,145,729 of record NC_045598.1, read on the forward strand.
TCTTTCTTTCTATTTTAGATATTAAAATTCTGATCAAGACTTACTAAATATATTTTATGACTCACTAACAACTTTATAGTATATAAAACAGTACTATAGAAATCCTATGAAGTAAATAAAAATGTTCTCTGGGTTTTCAAATAAATGTCACAAATTACAAACTCTAAAGGTATTTCCTTTATTTTTTAACATTATTTTAAAACTCGGAGTCTTATTATGTGTGTTTTACATAACAGTTCTTAGCAAGCTTTGTTATCTGGGTATTTTCTCCAAAATTGAAACTTAGAGGAAAACCTACCAAGCTAAAGTGCAGAAGTGACCCAATGATTGCTTAGTATAATAATGGATATATGTGGTCATTGTCTTAACTGGGTTATTATGTGGCCAGTATTGCTTGTTTTGGGGGGCATGGGATTTGCAACATAGGTCAAACAATTTTCAACAAAAATATTTAAGCATTGTTGCTTGATTTAGGTCCACTTCTATATGTTGAGGTAACCCTAAGGATGGCTAGAAACAAATAGCTCAAGGACTGTGCTGCAGGTTTCCCTCTGCCACATGGCTGCTTGTGCCTCAAGCTCTCCTAAATATTTTGGTAAAAAAACTGTATCACATTTGCACAAGATTAGTCAAACACTCTTTAAGATTGATTAAAATCTAGAACTAGCAGAGCAAATGATTCAACAGAAAGCATGAGGCATGTGTAGTTATGTTATACAAGGAAAATAACTCTGTATTCAGGACAACTTTCTTGGAAAACCAGAGACAATGGCAGTGAATTCTAAATCAAAAATATGTTGCAGTGAAATAACCCATGACTGAAAAGGAACTGTGAGCACACCCATGGTTAACATCAATTGATTATGTGTTGAGTAAATGAGGGTTTGTTTTCCATTGTTATTTGGGGAATTGAGTACCTTTCAAGTAGCAAGAAAGTTGCATAAATGCACAGTTTTAAGTGGATTCTGTCATGCTACTGAAAAATCTTAAGGGTTGGTTAACTTATATAAAAGAGAAAGTAAAATACTTTTGGGTTTTTTTTTTCCCCTACTAGGGGTTGGGAAGATAATGGCTTTTTAAAGTTTTCCAGAACCCTTCCAAAGAAGTGTTGTTGCAGATTCTTTTAAGTAATAGCCACACAAATAATCACAGATTACAGTGTCACACAACTCCATTAACTAGGTGAGGGAAAAATAGCAACATTTTCATTTTAATGAGATGTCAGCTCCCTCCCTTGCTGTACCATGCATCTTAATGTCCTTGCTGTCTACACTGACTTGGGGCTCCAAGGCTCTGTCATTACTTGGCAATTCCTTTCTCTAATTTCTTGTGACACACAGTGCTTAAATCCACAAGAAATGTGAGGTGAGGCAGAGAGAATTCCTGCAGACTGACTTGCTATATGCAGAACGCTCATTTGAATTATTCATTAGATAAGAGCCCTGATTTGCATCTCATTCTGGTTGTCTCCTTTAGGTGAAAAAATACTGGAGAACACTCCATATTCCCCCAATTTTTTATATTAATAATAATTATTAGGGGAATTATGCTTGATTGCTGTCCTAGATTGTGTCCTGCACCGTTCGAAATTCCTCTTAAAAAAAATCCTAAACACCCCCAAATCCCCAAACCAATGTGATTTTCCCCTTTGTGTTTAAAATATTTAAAGCTTTAACATTTGATGAAAGATTTGAATACATAAATACATTTTATTGAAATGCAAAACGAGACATTTATTTATGATCTATATCTAACATTAGGAATGGGAAGGAGGAGGGAGTGGAAAAAAAAATGCAGGCACAAGTACAGCATTTGAGTCTCCCTAAATCTCATTTTAGAGAAATTTCCTAGCAACAGAACATGCCACAGATTAAAAGATACTGCTGGTAATAAATCCCCTCTTGATGGTCAAATCCAAGTAATGAAATTTTGCTTTGCATTTTCTCTTCAGAGGCAATGACCAATTAGGATTAAATTCTCTTGGGGCACCTGGGTCGCTCAGTTGGTTGGGCATCTGCCTTTGGCTCAGGTCATGATCCCAGCGTCCTGGGATCAAGCACTGTATCGGGCTCCCTGCTCAGCCAGGGGTCTGCTTCTCCCTCCCCCTGCTCTTGCGCTCTTGCTCGCTCCCTCTCTTTCCCCCTCCCTCTCAAATAAATAAATAAAATATTTTTTCAAAAAAAGATTATGTTTTCTTATAAGCTCTAATCCCATCATTATCAAAAAAATATTTATTGATGTCTTAATGTGGGTAGAGCTCTGCTGGCCTCTAGAGTTCTTGTGATAAGTACAAGAAAAGCAATCAAATATCCTTCTTTCCTTGGCCTATAGTCTTAATATCCCATGGTTGCAGTAACCTAAGTGCTCGCCATTTCCTTGGCGTAGGGGCTGTAGGGCTTTATTTATGTACTTCAGCAATTCTCCAGTATTCTGAGGTGCAGGCTGCACAGGGGACTCTGATCTGCAGTCTCACCTTCAGTTGGAACCTCTGGTGCATTGATCAAGGGGAAGCAGGACATCTTGTGGATGGCAGCTTTTATTCTTCTCAGGAGAGAAGGGAGCAGAGGAGTCCAAGACTCATTCTCCCACCAGCTGATTTGTTGCTGTTCAGTTGCTCCCTAAATAAATAATGGCATTCTGTTGAAGATTACAGTGAATCTAGTGTTGTGGATCAATCACAACATCCAAAAATGAAGTGAAATTTCTATGGTATCAAGGTGACTTGTAACCAGAAGCATGGTGTCTGGCAGACTGGGATGGTTTGTTTCTGAGTAGAGGTTTCATACAGATTGCACATTGTTTCGTCAACACAGGTAACAGAAGATTGGATTGATTCCTTTGCTCTACTTTTCCATGTCTCTCAAGGCCTTTAATTCACTGGTGGAAGAGGTTATCACAAACATTTATTATCCTTATTCATAGGGTGCCCCCTCACCCAACTGCTGTTTATTCTTGTCTGGTTCCTGTGATTAATGCTGTGAAGCAAAGCAGCTACTTCTGTTCTTTATGGCTGTATCTGGCATACTGCAGTGTTTAAGGTTTTTTGGCATCCCATTAAGGAACACCATTTTTGAATAGCCCTCATTTACAAATGACTGAAACTGGAATCCTGTCCAAGATTTGATTTTTGGCCAGTGACCAGTTAGGTCAACTTCAAATTGTGTTTTTTCTTGCAAGCGTGATTGTTTAAAGATATTTTTCCACTTCAAACACTCAACGGTTTTCAAAGAATGAAGTTCTTTTTTCACTTATTTAATTAGGCCAGAATGGTGACCTTTCAAGTAACAAACATTAATATTAAAAATTTGGGGCAGCTTATGCTTAGTTGTATTAGTTTCAGATGATTATGTAATTTGGATGACATCAATCTTTTATTTTTGTTAATGTCATAATAGGCTTGTAGTGCCATGCTTCATAAAAATGTCACTGGTAAGGTATTTCAACTATAAAAGTATTACTGTGGTTTCAGAATCCTGAATGAACTAAAGAGGTTACATTTGAATGTCTCATACACATTTCAGAAATAACTTGGCCAAACAACAACTGTGATTTACCATTCTGCCCACTTCCCTTCTCTTCACTCAACAACAATTACTAATCATCTCGGCAAGTGGTATTGTCATTCTCCCATTTGCGTAAGCCAAAAGTCTAGTGGGCCTCCTTGATTCCCTCTTTCTCTCATCTTTATGATCTGAGTACTATTGCTGTATGAAAAATCACCTCTAAACTCAGTAGCACAAGGTAAAGAAGAGAGTGTGGGATGAAAGACCTTGTAGCCATTTTTGGTAAATACTATCAGCCACTGTCTACAACTATTCACATCCTTTCCACACACAAAAGACATCGGACCCCTCCCTCAAAATTCCCAGTCTCACCTTATTACTTGAAGTCCAGGATGCAGTCATCGAAATCAGTTCCAGGGGCCAATGAGCCTCCTTAGATGCAGTTCTTCTAGCATGGTTCTTTTCAATCTCTGAAGAGCTGTGAGTAAAAGACTCCAATGATCTTCCTCCCATATACCCCACATGCAGTGGGGGTCAGGCATAGGATAACCACTATAAATATTCTCATTAAAAAAGGGAAGGAGGAATAAGAGGCACACAGGGTCACTGTCCAACAGCAGTTCTGAAATTCAGTTGGGCACATCTTGGCAGTTCCTTGATAGGGCCTCAGATCTGCTTCTTAGAAGTTGCTTTCCCCACCTGCGGGATCCACCTTCTTCAGCATTTGGTTTTACTCCCTGAGTTATTCTGCCTTCCCTAAGAAATGGCCCGTGTTTGTAGCTGACTAGATTAGTCATCCTGTGTCCCGCCCAAAGTAGTTCATGGATCGAAAGACCAAACAAACCCCTTTCATTTTATGGTGTATCTACTCCTTTCAGTCCAAGCTAATACAGTTCCTTTAAAATTTTTTGGCCTCTGATGTATCAATACAGAAATCCAGTATGTTAGACAAGAGACATGCCCAGAAATCTCTTCAATTTATGCCTTTTTCTCCCATGGACTCCCTGTGAAGCTGCTATAAGACAAACCCTTAAGAGTCTAGGTGCCTATGTTTAAAAAGGCATGCTCTTAAATCCAGAAGCCTGTGTATATATTTGAAAGGTTTATGAGGCACCATCTTATATCTTTCTGAAGTTTTAATGAAAAATTTTAGAGTCACACTCTTGTCTTCATCTTAATGATGAGATATTCTCCTAACAGGTCTTTTATTTGGTCTTCACACTGAGGCCCTGTCTCACTTTGAGAATTTTCTACTGGGAGATGCTGAATGAAAAAGTTTTTTGGTTTTGTTTTTGTTTTTTCAAACCCAGTGAGGCTTTTTATATTTTCTTTAAAGCTTGCTTGAAAGTTGGCCAGAACCCCCTTTCCTCATATGTTTTGACTGTGCCTTACACATGGCTAAAAGAAACAGATTGGCACTTTCAGCATCCTGCCTGAGAAATATCCTTAGACAAATTCACCAGTTTATTAGGCTCATTTTTTATTTTCCATGTCAATACAGGCAAGGGAGTTGCCAAACTTTCTGCCACTCTAAAGCAGAGGTCGGTTTTTTCCTAGCCTCCAGTAACAGTTTCCTCCCTGTCATCCCTGGTTTCGCTAAAGTCTCCTTAAGGTCTTTCTAACTTCTACTACCTTCACTAGCTTTCACTTACTCTGACCAACTGTCTCCTTAAGGTCCTTCCAGCTTCTTCCCACTGCCCAGTCCCAAATGTTTTAAGCTTTTGATATGGCAGAACTCAATTCTGGAATGAAAATTCTGTTTCAGTTGCTATTCCTGCATAAGAAACCACCACATACTTTAGTGGCACAAATGATCCTTTTACTATGCTTAAAGAGTTTGTGGATCAGGGACTGGGGCAGGGTACAATAAAGATGGCTTGTCAATTCCATAATATCTAGGATCTCAGCTGGGAGACCTCAACTGCTGGGGGCAGTTTGAAGCTGGGGCAGAATCATTTTGAGGAGTCTCCACTCACATGTCTGGCAGTTGATGTGGGCTATCACTAGGGACCTCAGCTTGGGCTGTTCGCTGAAGCACCTTCATGTGATCTCTCCATGCGGCCTGAACTTCCTTGTTGCATGGTGGACACAGAGTAGTTGAACTTACTACCTCAAAGCTCAGAGCTTCAAACGTGAGCATCATAGCCAACAAAGTGTGTACCAGTGTCCTAGGGCTGCTGTAACAAAATGCCCCAAAATGGGTGGCTTAAAACAGAAATTCATTCTCCCAGTTCTAGAGGCTAGATGTCTGAAATCAAAGCGTTGGCAAGGCTGTAGTCCTTCTGAAGGCTCTAGGAAAGAATCCTCCCATGCCTCTTCCTGGTTTCTGGTAGTTGCTGGCAGTCCTCAGTGTCCCTTAGGTTTGCACCACTTCAATCTCTGCTTGCCTTGCCACATGGACATCTCCCTTCTGTGTGTGTCTGTGTCTTCTCATTTTAAAGGAGGCCAGCTATCTTGGAACTAAGGTCCACCATAATCTATGATGTCCTCATCTTGACTAATTATATCTACAGAGACTATATCTAAATAAGGTCACATTCTGAAGTTCCAGTTGGACATGAATTTTCGTGTGACACTATTCAACGCAGTGCAAGCTGGAATTATACCGTCTCTATCACTTAGTCTTGAAAGTTACATGGCATCATTTGTGCTCTTCTCCAATTGGTTGACAAAGGCACATTCGTGCTCGCTTTGGCTGAAAGGGGGAAGAATCAGACTACACTTACTAATGAGAGGCTTTCAGGACCACATTGTAGAAGAATGCAGGGTATGAGGTATTGTTCTGCTCGTCTTTGAAAAATGCAATCTGCCACATCCTTATCTAATCCATAACCAAAGTCTATTGATTCTACCCACAAAATATACCCCAAATCTGTTTGCTTACCTCCTTTGCCCCCCACTAACGTAAAGCTGCATACTCTCCCATCTGAATTATTGCATTAGATTCTTATCTGATCTTTCTGCTCCTACTTGTGCATCTTCCAACCCATTCACCACCAAGATGCAAGAAGAGAGATACGAAAACTATAAATTGAGTCATGTCATTCTTTTTTTAAATCTCCTTGGAGGTTTCCTATTGCATGCACAATAAAATCTTAGTGGCCTAAGAGGCTCTGCATAATCTTTCCCTAAACTGTCCTTCCATGTGTCTCAGTGAAAAGGCATGCCACCTTCTTCTTCCCTATGTACTGTCTCCAGCAACCAGGACTTCTAGCCATCCTTGGACCAAACCAACCACATTCACACCTCAAATACTTTCCACGTGTACTTTATTCTGCCTGGAAATCTCTTTCTTTGGTTCTTCATTAGGCTCACATTTTGCACATAAGTTTCATATTAAATGTTAACCTCTTCAGACAATGATAATAATAACTATAGCTAACATTCTTTTGAGTTATCTCAAAATATTTGTCAAAACATTGGTGCTGGTCATTCTATCTGAATTATCTGTTTAAATCTTTATAACACTCCCTGAAAGAGGTTTTGTTATCATTCTTATTTTACAGATAAGAAAACCAAGGCTTAGTTTAAGATTTTAAATAATGTTCCCAGAATCATACTGCCATATGCTGTGTAACATATACTAGGTATTATAGAGTTTAGGATGATACCCAGGGCTGTCTGACTCCAGAAACTGCCTTTTCTACCACTAGATCCTACTGTCTTTCCAGAAAGATGTGTCCCTCACGTTATTCTTAGAAATAGCACCTATTTATTTTCTTCATTTTCTTGATCACTCTCTGTAATTTTTTAAGTATGTATTTACTTATTTATTGCCTATCTTTCTCACTGGTATTGAAGAATTTTTGTTGTTCATGGCTGTATACCAGCACCCAACACAGTGCATGGCACATAGTAGATATTTAATAAGTATTCGATAAATAAGTGTAGGGATGTCTTGGCAAATATTTAACCAGCGGTTTTGGATAGGGGGTAGGGACTGATTTGTAGCTCTTTTGAATTTTCATACTGCCACCACAGGGCTGACTTCAGTCAACAGTTTAACAACCGACTCACAAGATCCCTGCAAATTAAGCACGGAATGAATGAATGAATGAATGAATGTTGCAAAGAACATGGTAGCTCACCTATAGTAACTGGTTTTTGAGTGGGCAGGGTGGGGGGGGGCGTCCTTCTCTTCACAAGCCCCTGTGGCTTCAGATCCAGACATAACAGGCACATTGGTGAGGTTTCAGAGCACAGCTGTTATCAAAGCTGCTCAAGGACAATGAAGAGTTAATGCTGTATCTGAGATACTAAATATCTCTACAACAATGTAGTGAGAAACACTGAGACCAGATACTGTCATTTCTTCATCTTTTTTCACTGCCTCAGGTGTTGGCGAGGACACATATGATTCAGAAGCAAGGGCAGGATGACTTTGTTTTATCCTTTATAGAGAAAGGATGGCAGGGGTTGGAGCAAGAAGGAGTGAAAAAAAAAAAAAGAAGGGGAAAAAAGCCATTAATATTTCACATTAGGCGTAAAAATGCTCAGTTACAGCTTTGGCTAGGAAGAAAAATCTCCTTGAGAATATTTGTTAGACTTCTAAGCTGACTGATCACACAAAAGACTGATTTATGATTGGCCCAATTATTTACCTTTGTATATAATATGGAATGACATAGGTATTGTTTTTTAAATCACTATATGCCACTCAGCATTGCTGACATTTTATTTGACAGTTCTTCATTTTAAAAACATCAATTGATTTTGTTTTTTGTTTTTTGTTTTTTTGTTTTATTTTGTTTTGTTTTGTTTTTTGATCAGCAGTCTCACACTGGTGTGACTCTGGCAATAGATTCAAATGAATTCATAGCATTTGGTGGGATTTTATTTATCACATTGGGTATGAAAGTCCCGACATACCACGTTAGCTGATTGCAACACTAGGGTGGTAAGACAAAGGGTGGTGCTTAGATGTCTTGTCTCCAGTCATGGCCAGGGTGTAATGTGTCTCTTATTTAACTGACAAGTCTATACCTTGGCCCCGTACGCCATAGTCCATTCACACCCTACAGGGGTAATACCTCCTATCAAGCACATTCATTCTGGGGTTTTGAATGAATATATTCTAAAATGCTCTCCTTGCCAGCTCTAGTATCTAGAGTTTTAAAAGTGCATGAGTAATTAATTTTGTTTTAGAATTTTGCATTAATACCAAGAGAAATGCCTTGCTCTTTATTAATTTCCAGGTGTGAGTCTAAAGAAAACAGCAACCACTTTTCTTGAAATCACATGAATAATATTGGAGCAAGACTGTCTCGGTTAGAGACAAAAACATTATATTTATGTCTCATGGTAATTTATCCGTTGGTTAATGGACCCAGAACCCTCTAGACAGTTCACAAATCCACATAACAGAGCAGATTTTTGCATTAGGATTCCTGACTTAGCTGAAAAATGTGAAAAATCAGATGCAGCCAAAGAGTTCCCTATTGATTACAAATGTGAGGATCAAGAGTAAGTTATTCCATCTAAGCAGCATTCATTTAAATTTAAAATGGTCTTTCCTGGTAATCTCATTTTGGTTAGTGGCATACAAATCAATGAAATTTTTAAGAGTATTAATTCCATCCTGTATGAGGGGCTTCCTATGACAGAATGGACATTGATACCCAGTCATATCTTGGAGTCTCTAACAGTGTGGGTGAATTTAGAAATGTAAATGGAGCTTAAAGACAAAGTTGTAAGTAATTCTTACTTTTTTTTTTTACAAAAGAAAATAAGCAACTAGTAGTCTCTAAAAATAAAAATGGGAGTCAAATTTCCCAGCCTTGCCAAATTAGTCTTTGTTGCTCAAATACCAATTTTTTGCCTCTACCATTTGAGCATAGCACTCTAATAGTATAGGTAGGTTCATAAAAATTTTAATACTCTACACTTTTTAAAAGAACCTTATAGGCATATAATTCATCAGTTGTCCAGCTTCATATCTGGTTTAAAAATTTCCTATATATCACCCTGGACAGATAGACAGTTCTGGTTTGAACACATCCAAAAATGGAAAGTTCTTAATGTCCTAAGACAGTTGGAGTGAACACCTATGACCTAGCAGGTACATGTGAGCCAAAACTTAAAAGACAAAGTGCCTTAGTTGAACGGGTTTTTTTGTACACCAATATCCACAATAGCTAAAAGTGGAAACACCCCAAAAGTCCACTGACAAAGAAATGGACAAACAAAATGTGGAATATACATACAATGAGATATTACTCAGAAAGGAATGAAATTCTGATACATGCTACAACACTGATGAATTTTGAAGATATTATGCTGAGTAAAATAAGTTGGACACAACAGGACAAATATATAATTCCGTTTCTGTGAGGCACCTAGAATAAATTCATAGGGACAAAAAAGTAGAATGGTAGTTGCCAGGAGCTGGGAGAAGGGGGGAATGGGGAGCTGCTGTTTAATGGATAGGGAGCTTCTATTTGGGAAGATAAGAGTTTCAGAAGTGGATAGTAATGATGGTGGCACGACAATGTACATGTTCAATTCCATTGAACCGTACACTCGGAAATGGTTCAAATGGTAAATTTCTTGTTATGTATATTATGCTACATTAAAAACAACAACAAAAGGTGCCTTGGAAGAAGTCAGGAGTCCACAAGCATCTGTCTGTCCTTTCTCACTCTCTACTTCGTCTGTGCCCCTTAGGTCTGACTCCTACTTTGTGTTACTCGTCTCCTTTTCACACATCGATCCTGGAGGGATAGGCTCACTCAGGTGTTTCCTAAGAGGAAAGTGGATGGCCTTTGTTCAAAAGCCTTATTCCAACGGAGGACTTCAGTTCCAGTGTGTTTCACTATGTTTTTCCCAGAAGTCCTTATACCCCCTAAGCCCCAGATTCCAACTGTCAGCCCAAAATGCCAGTGTCTGGGGGGTAGCCCTACCTTCCTCCTTCCAATCTGGGGGTGCTAGAGACATATTAGCCTGTAATCTCCCTCTCTTTTCTTGTCTTTGCTCTTTTTCTGGCACATCTTCCCCTACCTCATTTTCCTCTTATTTCCAAAACGTGTATTTAGTTTTAAAGTTTAAGATACAGTTGCTCTACCTGGATGGATGAAATGCCCTTCGTTACAGTTGTTATTCCATATGCGTGAGTACATTTTGCATGCTCGGAAATTATCATGATGCCATGGGATTTGGTTCTAATGTTCACTCTAATTCAGTTGGTTCACATTATTTTTTTTAAGGATTTTATTTATTTATTTGACAGAGAGACAGCGAGAGAGGGGACACAAGCAGGAGGAGTGGGAGAGGGAGAAGCAGGCTTCCCCCCAAGGAGGGAGCCCAATGCGGGACTCGATCCCAGGACCCTGGGATCATGACCTGAGCCGAAGGCAGATGCTTAACGACTGAGCCACCCAGGTGCCCCAGTTGGTTCACATTATGCAATAAAATCTGACTAATTCTGAATAATGGGAGTTAGACTATAGGGGTTTCCTGAAAAATGAGAACCACTGACTATCCTTTAAAAGAATTAAATTTTCTTCCTTTTAAATTCCATGTGTATCATAAGCAAAGTAAATAGAGATTAATAGGTAAAATGAGATAAGGTATAGGATAATTATAGTTTAAAATATTTTGGCATTAGAATGTAAAAAAATGCCCATATATTAGTTACTTAATTGTTATATTCAGAAATTAAAAGTACATTGATAGGTGGCCAAATTGTTTTTTCCTTTATTGGTAGGATAACCTTCCTGAATGGTGGGATGATTTTCTCTCCTGATATTCTTTTTATCTCTCTGAGAAATTCTTCCACAACTTCTTCTGTGTTGTTGCCTCTCAGTATTAAATTTCTTGCTCTCTGTTCTTCTCCTTTCTCATAGTCTTTCTGGTATGATTTCAAGTTCTGCCTAGCTGCTATCATTTCTTCAATTTCATCCTTTATGTGCTCTCCAAGCCTGGATTACTAGCTGCCAACTGAACATTTCCATATCTCAGAATAAATTGAAATTTTAGATATTTTAAGCCAAACTCAATCTCTACTTCCTGTTGCCCACTTTTCTTGTATTTCCTATCTTTCTCTGGCCAGAAGCCCTTCCTTACTCTCCCATTAAAAGTAAGTAGTAACTAGTATTATTGAGCACTTACTATATGTCAGGTACTTTTATACAAAACAGCTATTGGAAGTGTATTTAATTATATCCTCAGTTTACAGCTGAGGAAATATACTCTGAGTGATATGCAGTAACTTGCCTAAGAGCTCCAAGTGAAGACTCTGGCATTAAGACTACATGGCTTATACCTTTTATGCTGTGTTTTGCCAGGAGTCGCTAAGTCCTATGACGTCGTAATGTCTCTTGAATTTATCTCTCTTTATATTTCCTCTCTACTATCTTAGTTCAAGTCATCAAAATTTCACCTGGAATATTCCAACTCTTAATATGCCTTCGGTTTCATCACTTCAATTCATTCTCTTTACTGCTACCAGGTCTTCCTTCCTCCCTTCCTTCCTCCCTTCCTTCCTTCCTTCTTTCCTTCCTTCTTCCTTCTTCTTTCTTGACTGATTAAAAAAACAAAACAAAACAAGACTAATCATGTGTGTCTCCTGCTTAAACTTTTCAAAGGCTCCACCTTGGCTTCCCGATCATATCCAGACTCCTTAGGGTCAGGTCCCCCACAGTCCTGCCCAGGATTGTGTCTCACCATTTATTTTCTTACACATCACTTCCAGGGATACCAAACTGCTTTAAGTTGTCAGTGGATCATGCATTCTGGTCTTTGTGCCTTTGCAAATACTTCTTCCTTTGCCCAGAAGTCCTCTTTTCTGAGCTCATTGCTATCATTCTTCAGAACTCAGGCTGAATGTCACTCCTCTGGGATGGTTAGTCCCCTCATCTTGTCATGCACCCCTAGCCCTACCCTCTGTTCCTGTGGTACTCTGAGCTTCTCTAAGCCTGCTTGGGACGATAACTGAATATTCTTGGATGATGATGTCCGCTGGTGACCAGTGCAAGGAATACTCTGATTTGAAATCTCTTCCCCTGTGGTATTCACAACAATGTCCTAGTTTTTCTTTATCATTCCTTAGTTAATTACATCTTAAATCAAAGTCTCCTTACAGAAATGCAAATATGCATCAGTCTGTCCTTTTCTTCTAAAACTCTTTCCAGTTAATTCAGGCACATGAGGGAATACTTGTCAGCTTTCTTATTCTTTCTTTCTCTCTTCCCCTAGTATCTTTTCATCTGAGTCAAGAGACAGCCCCAGTTACAGTCCATATATGCAAGTCAACATCTGTATCCAAGAAAAGAAAATCTAAAGTGTTGAAAAGTGACATTGACACAGTACACCCACAGCATCCATGTGCAGTGTGCTTAAAAATTTCTAGAAGACCCTTTCAAGTCTCCATAATATTTCCATTACCTTCTCCTCTGTCTCAATACGACTTACTTTACCTCCTACCTCACTATTAAAAATAAGTAAGAATATATTTCCTCCTAATTCACATTTATTAATTATTAATATGGCAACATACTGGGCTTCTACTATACTTTTAATTAAGAATATCTACGGTGATTCAGCTAGAATATGGGTTACACAGACTTTTATGGGTTGACCTGGAAACTAATAACCATTTGGCAGAGTTTCTGTGGGAAACATGCTTTCCAGATTCTCAATAGCTGCCTTACAGACTTTGAGACTTAGCCCTTATGCAATGTGGTCTTCTTACATTTGAATTTGTTGAAGTTTCTTTGCATATTTTCAGAAAATTTAAATTGTTTTCCATAGGTGCTTAGGGAACAATGAAAATGTACTGAAAAATGCATGTGTTTTAGAGTTAGACAGATCTGGATTTGAATTCCATTGCCACCCTTTATTTTTTCTGTATTAATGGATAATTTTCTTAAGCCTCCATCTCCTCACCTGTAAAAGGAAGATTAATCCTCCCAAGTTGCATGGGTCAGGGGGCTAGGGTTGCCAGGTAAAATACAGAACATCTAGTTAAATTTGAATTCCATGCAAACAATGGGTATTTTTAGTATAAAGTGTTTTTATTATATAAAATTTTAGTATGAAATTATTCTTTGTTTATCTGAAACTTAAATTTACCTGAGCATGCTGTATTTTCATTTGCTAAATCTGTCAAACCTGTAGGGGGCGCAAGTATATCTGTGTGACACCCATAGATGTGTGATAAAGGAAATATGATGGAATTCCTTCTGCAGCCCTTAGCTACAGTGGTCAGCTATGCTGACCTGCTTGCTTACTGCTACTCCCAAATGATATCCTGGGCCTCAGCAAATTGCATAGTCATAGACTCCCCACCATTAAACCATCTAATGAGAAATAGTAACCGTCACCACTTTGGGATTTTGTTCTTCAGAAACTATGTGATAGATGAAGTGACTTTTCAACATTCTATTTAATAATGTGATGGTATCTTTCAAGTTCAGCATAATATATAGGAATAAGTCGATGATACTTAAAGTCATCAGCTATTATACATGGAAGAGACTTTAGAGGTCACCTTTGTTGCTCCTATTTATAGCCATTGAGAAGCCTGACCCCCAGGGAATTCAACTCAGATTTGCACACAACTACATCCTGGCTGAGCCCAGGCTGGAATTTCAGCCCCCTGATTCCAACTTCAGCGGCTTTTCTCCTGCGGAGTTTCTCCTGCAGTGTACCCTAACTAATCCCTGCCATGACTTGTTAGAATACACTTGCATGCAGTGACAGGGTAGGATCTGTTTCATTTTCTCTGCATGGCACCTTGCCCGGGATCATTTGGATATATGGACATAATTGATAATTTGGTGCACCATAGTGCGTAAACATTGCCATCAATTTGGCCACTGCATTTCTAATCATATACTCATCTCTATTAAAATCCTCTTCTATGCATTAAATTGGATCACTGAATGTGATTATACAAAAATAATGACCTTATTCCCAGACCCTTATAATACACGTTTTCCCCATTCTTCAAGGTGCAGTGAGGCACTATGGTTATCAAAGGTAGATTCTATTCTGATTCTCATAACTATAGCTTATTCAGTGATTCTTTGTTTTCAATAACTTAGTAAAATTTAAATTATTCTTGGTTGGAAACAAATTCTAAAAATGACATCTATGAAACAAGTGGAAATTTGAACATTAGCTTTAAAGTGATGTTAAAGAATTATTAGAAATTCTGTAGTTACATTTAGAGACACATGCTGATATATTTATGAATGTGCTCTTGGATTTGCTTCAAAGTTATACTGGAAGAGGCAGGATTGGGTAGGAAATAGCTAAAATGAGATTGGCCATGAGATCATTTTTGAAGGTGGATGATGGGTACATGGAACTTTCATTATACTATTCTATCTGTTTTTATCTATGCTTGAAATTTTCCATAATAAAGAGTTAAAACTAGATTCCTGATTCCCAAACTCTAATCTGATTATACAGAAATTAAATAAAACTATATCATGAAATGAAAGATTTCAATGCCCATATCTAGAGGACAGAAATAACATATGCTTTGATGTCCAATACTTGTTTGCTTTTTTTTCCTCCCCTTTGTATTCATTTGGTAGAGTCACACATAATAGGAAGAACTTAGAACTGGGAACTCAAGAGAGTCTAATTCTGACAGGTCTCTGCCTTTGGTTAGTTGTATGACCTCAGGCAAGATACTTAATCTCTTTGGGCCTCAATTTTCTCATTATGTAAAATGAGAACATTATACTGTGGTCTCATAGGGCATTCAGCTCTAAAATTGTTTGACTTGATGATATCACACACTGGCTTTCCAAGTCTACCATTAAGTTGGCTCATGGTGTGTTTAACCTTTATTCTGTCCTCATTAATGGAGCAATGGGCTCTATTCTGGGAACAACTGACTTTAACTTAAAGATATTAGGAATATGATACCAAAAGGTTATATGCTTCCTCTGGATCTGCTGTACATGAATTTATGTTTTAAATCCTGCTGAAATTAGTCGATATTTTTTATCACTATTATCCAGTCAACGAGTTATAGAAATTGTTTTCCACTTTGAAAAGTTGAACAATACCCTTGGTGTCGTTCAGGGGTATTGGTGTACCCTCATTTTAGGATTCCAGGATTTTCATAATAATTCCATATTTACTCTCTCTATATCATTTTATTACACAGTTATATCCCTAGCCTTTTTGATGAAGTCTTATATTATATATTCTCATCTAGCAGGACGTTGTCCTCTTCACCAATTTATTGGCTCTTTTTTGAACTGCTCCTAGTTCCATAGTTTGGCATACATTATGCATGTTGTGTTTATGTCATTTTTTTTCAAACAAAGGTGAGACTTTTGAATATGTGAAGTGCAACCCTAACTCGCTGCAAACCTGCATGTTTGTAACTTCTACCCAAGGATTCAATTTCATTGCAGTCCTATAATCATTGCAAAACATCTGCTTATGAGAAATATGCACTGGGTATTACTTTATAGTATTATCTCAATGTCACATCAAAATTCATCCATTCCACAAATGTTTAATGAATGTCTTCTAGGTGTGTTAATTTTGAAAAGGGATCTCACAGGAAAGAAGGCTTAGAACAAATTACCAGAGGACACAGATTTCCAATTTTAAACTGATTTATTCATCAGAAAATGTTACTAAGAGACACTTACTTATTCATACACACAGTCTTCCTCTTGCACAGATACTTCAAAATTACCATAATTAATTCAGAGTCCCAAATCTGGCCCTCGTGAAGTGAAGTGACTATTTCAGTGAAGGCATAATGGAATATCTTTATAAAATCCATTATCGCTTTTCAAAACAAACGCTCTCTGCTTACTCAATATCTTTGTAATAATACATTTTATCAATCAATAAGCTTCTGGACCAGGATTTGTGTGTTTGGTCTTTGTGAAATGATGGCGCTTCTATTCAGAGTCTTTCAGAGCTAGCTTCTCTTTGATCCTGGTGGAATGATGGGGTCTTCCATCAACCTGTTAGAAGTACTTGACATGGTAGGTCATATGGTCTTTTCCTTTTTTAGTTAGATATGTACTCCAGTACCATGTCGGGTTCTCAGGCCCTGTGTTTGTACCCATTTCTTTCTTTCACTGCTGTCTCTGATTGACATATTAGTGTGGCTCCTTTGTTAGCTAGCTCATTCATGCATGCATTCATTCATTCATTCGCTCCTTCAATAGACACTTTTTAAACATTTTTTTCTTTAATCCGCTATGTGCTAGGTAAGCGCAAGAGTGACAGAGATAGGGGCACCTGGGTGGCTCAGTCGTTGGACGTCTGCTTTCTGCTCGGGTCATGATCTCAGGGTCCTGGGATTGAGCCCCGCATCGGGCTCCCTGCTCAGTGGGGAGTCTGCTTCTCCCTCTCCTCTGCCCCTGCTTGTGTTCCCTCTCTCACTGTGTCTCTCTCTGTCAAATAAATAAATAAAATCTTTTTTAAAAAACCTCAGCAACGTCCATTTTCAAATCTGGTAATCCTTGGTAGCATATCCTCTAATCATGTGCTGTGTGGTTGAGTTAGGACAGTATGCACCATCTTACTGTGTCTTCAGTTTTTTTCTGAGGGTACTTTCATGAGGATTATTTCGTGAGGATTCCCATCAGTACATTAGGGGAAGGTGTATCCAGGGGAGAGTTTTGAACACATCACTCTCCATTCTTTCTTGCCCAGCCCTTTGAAGATTCTTTTGTGTCATGATCTTTTTAAGACTCTTTGATGAGGAAACTTTTCAAAGCCTTTTTAAAGTTAAAAGATTTTAGGGCCACTGGTTGCCCCTTGTTCCAGTAGTCCTCTGCTTCTTCACATAACTTGTGGGTGTGAAGGAGGGCTTAATTTCTCATTTCAAAAATCAATTGTCTTTCCTCTGTGAGCCCTTCCTATCATAGTCTAAGGTGACAAATCTGTTTTCTGGCTCAAATGTTTTCCCTTTTTCATATAAATAGAATCATACAGCATGTAATATTTTGAGATTGGCTTCTTTCACTTAGAACAATGCCTTTTGTGAAGGTATGTGAAGATACATTAAATATATCTTAATTTCAAACATTTCAATACAAATTTAAAATTATTCAATATGTCTACTATTTTTAAACGAAAAAGATCTTAGATACTTACACCTTGACCCCCCATATCCCTCTTTTTTTTTGCTACCCTTGTCTAGAATTTTGCTTCTACAGTTTAAAACAGTAATATTTCTTTGTTTTTGCAGGTAATTAAATTTAGCAAGAGTTTGCCAGTTCCTTTGATTACTCATATTCATTTTTGCATCATTCTATCCCACTGCATTTACTACTTTTTAGAACTGAAATGCATTCCTTCATCATTCTTTCAGTAAGGATCTATGAGTACTAATTTTCCTTAGTCTGAATAAGTCTTTTTCTCCCCCTATATCTTTAGAATAGCCATAGATCCAGAGAGAGAATTCCAGATTGACGGTTACTTTCCATCCATCTTTAAAGAATATTTTCTATTGTTTCTTGATACCTACTAATACAATTTTACTTCAAATTTTATCAATATTGAGGGGTTTTTTTGGACAATCAATTTTTCCCTATGAAATATATATATGTAATTATATATATAGTTATATATATTTATATATTTTGTATAGTTTTATTTTTAGTTTTTCAGCTTGGCCTTTGCTATATACTTTCAGTATTTGCTTTTGTTCAGTTTTGGAAATTTTTATCCGTTCTTTTTATTCTATGCTTTGAATTCTCTTTTGAAGTAGACCTTGAGAGTCTCGACTGATCTATGTCTCTTAACTGCATTTTCATATATTTTTAAAATATTTTTATCTTTCTGCATTGCATTTTGGGTGAATTTCTCAATACCATGTTTCAGTTCATTAATTCCTATCATTGACTATCTAAAATTTATTCTACTAAACAAACCTTAGGGGCGTCTGGCTGGCTCAGTTGGTAGCGCATGTGACTCTTGATCTTGGGTTGTAACTTTGAGCCCCACGTTGGGTGTAGAGATTACTTAAAAAAATTTAAAAATTAAAAAATTAAACAGGCTTTCTATTTACAAAATTCAGTATCTCTGTTGTTGATATTCAAGAGTTCTAGTCTACTTACTCTTCTTAGCTACTTTTGTTTGTATTTTGTGATATAGTTTTCTTTTTATTGATGCTATTTTCCTGTATCTTTTTGAAAATCCTAAACATTTTTATGTTGAAGTTATCATATGTTCTTATTGTTTTCATCTGGAACACACTTTATATCCCACTTGTGATTTTTTTGGTTGGAATTTTTAGCATTAATTGTCATCACTTGTTTTAGAGTTCTGGATTGAGGACGATGGTGAATTAAAGATGGTCGCAAATTACTTGACACTACTTTCACCAAGTGGTAGATCTATATTTCTTCTTTAATTTGGTGGGATCTGTAACTATTTTGACAAAGATGCAATGGGGGTGATATTGAGCCAGTTTCTGGGAACTTCCTATCTCTTTGGTGGCCCTGAGCCTTTATGTAAAAAGTCCAACTACCATACAAATGACTGTGGAAAGGCCCTGAGAATACATGGGAGTCAAGGGTATCCTGCTCTTCCATCTGTCCCTCCTAATGAATCAGGCATGTGAACAAATTTGTCTCTGACCCTCTTATTACCTTAGCCACCATCGCAATACCATCAAGTGACCATAATTGACACCAGGTAGAGCAGAAGAAATCGCCCAGCTGAGGCCTGCTCAAATTCCTGACCCCCAAAATTATGAGGTGTAATAAAATGGCAGTTGGTTTAAACCAGAGTTTTAGAGTACTGTGTGACACAGCAATTAATAATGGAAACATGACCTTATCTTGAATCTGACTGTTTTCCTGCCTCCTACCCACTCTCTCAGAATCTCTGTACACACTCATCCTGGTTTTGGGATACTCCACTAAATTTCCCCGCTCTATCAGTTGAGACCTAGGCTTTCGGGTTCCTGTCTGCAGATGATACTGGAGATACTGCAGGCGGAGCCACTGAGCCAAAAGCAGCTTGGCCCAGGGATTGTGCTGTGCTTGCTTTGTCCTGCCTCCTTAGGTCTTCAGCTTCATAGAAATGCCCGCTTTTATTCTTGAGCCACCTTTCAAGCTGGAGAGAGCCATGGTTGTCTATAGTTTCTTGTTTTATATGGGCACTTTTAATTCCAGCTACTGCACAAGAGCTACCTACCCAGTTACATTTGCTGGTTTCCAGACTTGAAACCCAGTAAACTTTCAGATTCGCCCCGATTTACTCTTCATGTTTCTTTCGTTTCTGACCCCAGTGGTTTACCTTATTTGGGAGATCAGCCATGTCTCTCTTTTTTTGTATGTGTGTGTGCTCTCTCTCTCTTCTTTTCCTTTCTCTCTATCACCGTGATTTTTCTTTCTGTTTTTTAAAGTCAACTTTTGGTTTTAGAAGAATAGTTATAGATTTACAGAAAAATTGTAAAGAGGGTAGTTTCTATATATCTGTATCCAGTTTCCATTATTCTGAACATCTCAAATTAATAGAGAAGTCCCTCACCACGAATGAAGCAATATTGATATATAATTATTAACTAAAGTTCATAATTTATTCAGATTTTTTGAAGTTTTTACCTAATGTCCTTTTTTAGTTCCAGGAGCCCATCCAGGATACCACATTACATTAGTTGTCATGTCTCTATAAGGTCCTCTTGGCTGTGACAGTTTCTCAAACTTCCCTTGTGTTTGATGACCTTGACAGTTTGAGGAATTCTGCTAAGGTGTTTTGTAGACTGTTTCTCAGGATTTGCCTGATGTTTTTCTCATTCTTAGACTGGGGTTATGTATTTTTGGTAGGAAGACCACAGAGATAAAGAACCATTCTGATCACATCATATCAAGGCTACGTACTATGAGCGTGACTTATCCTCCCTATAAGTTAACCTTGACCACCTGGCTGAAGTGTAGTGGTTGTCAGACTTTTGTACTATAAAGTTGTTCTTTGATTCCTCTTTTATACTGTACTCTTTGGAAGAAAGTTACTGTGCATAGCCCATACTTACAGACCAGGAGTTCTGTTCCACTTCCTTGAGGGTAAAGTATTTATATAAACTGTTACAAGTTTGACCATTGGGAGCTCTTTCAGTTGGCTCCTGGGTCCCTTTGACGTACACCCATCTGTGTGTGTGTGTGTGTGTGTGTGTGTGTGTGTGTGTTTTAGCATTTCTTTACTTGATGCCACTACAAGATGCCCTAAGCTCATCTTGTATACTTCCTACCGCAACCCTAGAATTAACCATTTACTTTCTTGATTTTTGAATTCTAGGATACCTATACGGTGGTTTCAGAATATCTAGCATTTCTATTTTCTTCTTTCTTAGAGTTGACTCTCTCTGCTTACATTGCCTATTTTTGCGTGTTGTCTGCTTGTTCCATTAGAGCCCAAATATTAATCATAGTTATTTGAATTCTCTGCCTGGTAATTCCCTGTCGTATCTGAATCTGATTCTGATGCTTCAGACTGTGTTTTGCCTTGCCTGTTGGTATGCCTTGTGTTTTTTTGTTAAAAGTCAGATTTGGTGCACTGGGTAATAAGAACTGAGGTAAAAAGGCCTTTAGTGTATTTATATTAATCTGGCTAGAGCTTGAGCTGTGTTTAATGTTTGCTGTAGCAGTAGGTACTAGAGGCTTCAGATTTCTTTAGTATTCTTATTTTTGTTTCCCTTCTTGATTTTGGGTTTCCCTAACTACTCCTTCTCAGAAAGAAACTGAATCTTGGAGCTCTTTCAACTATGATTCACTGTTTTATCCAGCAGCGCTATTATGATGGTAAGGTGTCAGGAAGAGGGAGTTCTAGGATCTTCTGATTAAATCTCTGTCTTTCAGTGGACACGTCTTTTCAGGTTGTGACCTTCAGAAGTGTTTTTCTCATGGCCTAGCTTTTCCCCATCCCCACCTCTTGCTCCATTCCTGGCTGTATCCCTATTTCTCAAAGCCCTTGCCCCTATTGACTATGTTTTTTCCTCTCTTAGGTGAGCTAGGAAGTTTAGAGGGGGCTGCAGTGGGGGCAATGCCCTTCCTCCAGCTGGAGTAATACCCTGACATTCTTTTCCCGAACATTAAATCTTCTATGGAGGAGGCTCTGGACACATTGCACATAGACTATCTTCCCTTCCCCTACCAGCGTCAGAGGGAATCTTTGGAATGAGAACCTGATGGGATTCCTGGAAATAAAGCTTATGGAAGTGTGGGGACCCCACTAAGACTCTGGTCCCCAGAAGTGTCTCACTCCTTTGCTAGTCACACTCAGCCTCCAGCAATCCACCAACAATCCCTTTTCTGTGTTCCTATAAGCTTATGGCTTCAGGGGCTTCTGCCCCAGGTATGTGGATCTAAGCAGTGTCTCTCTGGATGTGACTGTCTCCTGAAATTTCAGCATGGTGGTTTCCCATGCAATCATAGTTCTCTGATAGATCCAAGAAAAGTCAAAAGTTTTTAATTTATTTGGTTTTTCCTTTTGTAAACATGGGAGTGATGACTTCTAAGCTCTTTGCATGTGAGAGCTAAAACCACAGGTTGGTCATTCCTTTTTATTTAAAAATTTTAGAGTAATTTTTATAATGTATCTGTTATTGTTCAGTGTTTGGACTGGAATGCTGAGCCTCAAAGTGTGAAATTATAATGCCCCCTTGACCACAAATCCTGAATACTTTCTTTATAAATCTCTTCCAGTGTATAAAGCAGGTTTTTGGCTAAGCTGTTTTATCAGTCTAATATATATACAGAAATGTGCACAAATTGGAGCGCCTGGGTGGCTCCATTGGTTAGGCGACTGCCTTCGGCTCAGGTCATGATCCTGGAGTCCTGGGATCGAGTCCCGCATCGGGCTCCCTGCTCGGCAGGGAGTCTGCTTCTCCCTCTGACCCTCTTCCCTCTCATGCTCTCTGTCTCTCATTCTCTCTCTCTCAAATAAATAAAATCTTAAAAAAAAGAAATGTGCACAAATCCTATACAAAACAATGAATTTTCACAAACAGAAAGTCATCTATACAAGTACCACCCAGATGAAGAAACAGAACATTATCACTATGCCCAGAATACCTTTCACGCCCCATTCAATTGCCTTTTACACTTTCCTAATTGCCCCTGGTCCCAAAAGATAACTACTGTCCTGACTTCTTATAATAAAAACAGTTTGGCTAGTTTGGAACTTCATATAAATGGAACCCTACAATATGTATACTTTCATATCTGACTTGTTTGGTTTAACATTATGTGTTTTAGATTTCTCTGCCTTAATGTATGTATATTGTTCATTTTCATTGCTCGTTTTGTGATTATATGACAATTTATTTGTCCATTCTACAGCGAATGTGGAGTTGGGTAGTTTTCCAGGGCTGTTGGAACTTTCTAATACATATTTTTTGGTGAACATGTATATGTGTTTCTCTCAGGTGTATACCTAGGAGCGTGATTGCTGGTTCATAACTTATTCTTACTTCTGGCTTTCCTAGACACTGACAAGTAGTTTTCTTTTTTTTTTTTTTTTTGACAAGTAGTTTTCTAAAGTGGCCATACCTATCCTCCCTCATGTTGGACCCCCCCACGCCCCACCAGGAATGCATGAAAATTCTGGGTGCTCCTTATCCATACCAACATTCAATATCTCACATTTTTTTCACTTTTGCTATTTTAGAGTATATCTAGATTATAGTCTAGAGCATATCTAGATATTTTGCTGTAGTTTTAATTTTCCATTCCCTGATGGGTAATAAAATTGAGCATTTTATGTTTTCTGACTATTTGAAGGTACCATTTATTATGATGAACTTTTAATCAAGTGTGTCTCCCTAGTTAGACTATAAATTCTGTCTAGGCAGTGCTCATATCATTCACCTTTGCCTCAAAATCTGCTGCAGGGTTTTCTTTTCCTAATGTGCTTTTCATGAGGTGTTACAAGGATGCCTGCTTAAGGGAATGAATATGGGGCTTTCAGCTTCTAGACCTGAAGTTGCACATGGTAACCATCTCAAGCATTATTCCTTGGGAATAAAGTATATAAGTTTTGGATTTTAAGCATTTTTAAAAATCTTAATAAATATTTTTTCAGCGCCTACTCTGTATTGGGTTGCAGGAGATCATATGAGTGAATCAGAGGTAATTCCTTTACTCAAGGAGCTTTTAGATTATGTACCAGCCTAGCTTAAGCGCTGACTTCAGATGAGCCTTCCTTAAATAAAAGTCCTTGGCTCTGTTCTCCCATCTTTCTGGTGCAACTGGATGGGCAGAAGCTGATATATAGCACTTTAAGCATATGAACACGGAAGCCACTTGGAAATTTGATCTTGAGAGATTTCTGCCTTGTAATTTTCTCGAAAAAAATTTTTTTCACTGACATTTTTTTCAAAAATGGTATGGAGTGTGTTTTAGAGATGAAAACATCCAATTCCTTGGTTCCTAATTTCTCATGTGTCCTGGCCAGTCATAAGGGTCAGTATGGGCTTTATGAAAGAAATTTTCTTCTCTGTCTGACACAGCTTTATTATCCTCTATAATAGTGGTTCCATGGTCTCTATCTGAAGAGACGCTCTTCCTAGCAGTAACTATGATACCTAGAGATTTCGTTTTGCTTCAAACACTTTCCCGTTTTCCTCCTGTATCTCTGAAAAATTCCTCTATGGAACCAGATACTTTATGCAGTAGATATGCATGCCGAAGAAATGACTTTCAGATTGGCAATAACCACCGTCTAAAGGAAGAATACTAGAACTGTGAAGGAGATGGCACAAAGCCAAATTTTTTATGGTGCTTAGTGTGAGATCTCATCATGCACTTCTTTATGTATTTTTAAGAATCTCTTCGTTCTGCTTTTTCATCAACTTCAGCTTCAGAAATTAAGGACAAAAAATGGACTCTTCCATGGAGAAACTGTACATATGTTTCGTATCTGCGGTATACATGTTAGCTGTTTTAATTTTTTTTTAAGATTTTATTTATTTATTTGACAGAGAGAGACAGCGAGAGAGGGAACACAAGCAGGGGGAGTGGGAGAGGGAGAAGCAGGCTTCCTGCTGAGCAGGGAGCCTGACACAGGGCTCCATCCCAGGACCCTGGGATCATGACCTGAGCTGAAGGCAGATGCTTAACGACTGAGCCACCCAGGCGCCCCTTTAATTTTTTTAAATAGTCAAGATGGTTCAAAACTTTTTGCCTACTGAAGACAAGGTGACGAGCATCGAGAGTTATAATCCTGGTTCCCGTAACTGGGCTGCCGTTGCTTCTGGTGTCCACAGGAGAATGGTTTCTGCGGGGCACCCCACTGCCCACCTCCTCACCTTGACTGTGGGGGGACAGACAGAGGTGATGCTGACATCCTGAAGATGAGAAAGAACTGTGTGTTCTCTAGAGACCTCAAAGCATTAAGGTCAGACTCTGACTCATGCAGAAGTTGGGGGAAGGCTTCTTTGCTCACTTCAGTGTTAACATTTACCATATATGTCCCCAAGCAACACAGCGAGGGAACTCTCATTTTCCATCTGTTGTCCCTACCTCTATTCCCAGAGAGCTGGCTCTGAGGCATGGAAGTGACCAGCGCTGGGGGCACTCAGATTCTTCTCCCCCTTCCACTCAGGCTTTCTTCCTTGGTTAGGCTTGTCTGCTTTACATCCCCTTCCCTTGGGCCGTCTGTCTCCCTCCTAGAAGGTGCTTTAAGTCTCTCAGGCAGATGGGCTTGGGTGGGGGCTTAACCCTCCGGTTCGCCGACAGACTGCCTGCCCTCTGCAAGGCTCTCAGCTTCTACCGGTTTTTTCCAGGACTCCAGCACCACTACCACCCCCATACCCCCGCCCACATGCCACAGCATGTATTTGTGAGATTCTTGTTCTAGCCGATAAATACAACTACTTAAGGAAAACAGAAAACATTCCCAGTTATTCAGGATCCAAACAAATAAAGCTAAAATTTTACATTTTGTGTTTGTAAGCTGCTTTTTGTTATCACAAACTCTTCTGTTTTGTGGTTTTTGTTTTTTTTTACAACCTTCTGCTTGCCTTTTATTCTTTGCTGTATTCTGTTTCTCCTCACTCTGTTCAACTGCAAATACCCTCATGGCATTAGCCCCGGGTCCTCAAGCCCCTATGCTGGCCTGTCCTCTTTGAAACCTTACCTACTGCTTTGATTACCACTATGTGGTAATTAACCCATTCTTTTTTGGTGGGTCACAAATTTTGACATTTTTGGGCCAAGCACTGCAGTCATGTGGATATGCCTTGGAGTATATCCTTGAGGGAGGCAGAAAAGGAAGCCCATCATGATGTAATGGTGACTTATGGCAGAATGGAAAAGGTGGGAATGGAGCATCTGTGGGGGTGACTCAGCCCAGACAGGTAAAAAGGTCTGCTTGTGTTGACTCTTGTTTCTCCTTGGCTCAGTACTCATTCATTCATCACCTTCTCCTAGTGACAGCCTGTGACCTTGGTTGAGCCAATTAGTGCACCCCATCCCACTTCCCACAGTAATAGGCCCAGGAATAGACATATGACCTAAGGTGGGCCAACTGAAGACATTTCCCTGCAACTTTTCATTGGAATTCTCTTTTCTCTCTGATCAAGAAGCACTCGCTTGCAACCATGTTGCTACCACATGAAGAAAGCCTGTCTGTAGGAGCAAGGAATTAAGCCATTATATTGGGAGACAGGGCAGGAGTCCAGGGTCCAGAGAAGGATCTGACGAGAGGTGAGTCATCAAACTGGGCCGTGCCCGAGCCCTGCTCCATGGTGGTCCCCTCTGTCAATACATCCTTCTTTTCTGTTTCAGTTGGTTGAGCTTTTAAGTTGGATAGGTTAGGATTTTAGTCAATTGCAACTAAAAGAGGTGTGATTTAAATATTTTCTAAAGGAGATGATGCCAGACTTTCATGTCAAAGGATGAGGAGAGGATCATGCCAGGAAGGAGAAGCACTTTGAGCAAAGGCTGGAGTAATATGTAAACAGGAACAGTGGGGTTGTTTCTGATGGGGGAAGGAAATCGGTTGAGAGGATGCGAGAGAAGTAGTCAAGCACAGGGAGTTTGGAGTTTTATTCTGAAGACCATAATAAAAT
The DNA here is from genome assembly GCF_009762305.2 of Zalophus californianus. Classification (NCBI taxonomy): domain Eukaryota; kingdom Metazoa; phylum Chordata; class Mammalia; order Carnivora; family Otariidae; genus Zalophus; species Zalophus californianus. The sequence continues at coordinate 90,172,237 of NC_045598.1, forward strand.
AATGCATTTTAGAATGATAGTTTGATGCCCATATTTAATAATACTCTGTTGAACGCTAGAAATGAGCTAATAGTGGATTTCAGGAACACTCATTACACAAAAAATAGTAACTGTGTGAACAGATAATTAGTTTGACTGTAATAATCATTTCACTATGGGTATGTATATCAAATCATCATTTTGTGGCCAACAGGCACATGAAAAAGTGCTCAACATCGCTCGGCATCAGGGAAATCCAAATCAAAACCTCAATGAGATACCACCTCACACCCGTCAGAATGGCTAAAATTAACAAGTTAATTAACGACAGATGTTGGCGGGGATGTGGAGAAAGGGGAACCCTCCTACACTGTTGGTGGGAATGCAAGCTGGTGCAACCACTCTGGAAAACAGTATGGAGGTTCCTCAAACAGTTGAAATTAGAGCTACCATTCGATTCAGCAATTGCACTACTGGGTATTTACCCCAAAGATACAAATGTAGGGACCCGAAGGGGTACATGCACCCCAATGTTTATAGCAGCAATGTCCACAATAGCCAAACTGTGGAAAGAGCCAAGATGTCCATCAACAGATGAATGGATAAAAAAGATGTGGTATATATACACCATGGAATATTATGCAGCCATCAAAAGGAATGAGATCTTGCCATTTGCAACGACGTGGATGGAACTGGAGGGTGTTATGCTTAGTGAAATAAGTCAATCAGAGAAAGACATGTATCATATGACCTCACTGATATGAGGAATTCTTAATCTCAGGAAACAAACTGAGTGTTACTGGAGTGGTTGGGGGTGGGAGGGATGGAGTGGCTGGGTGATAGACATTGGGGAGGGTATGTGCTACGGTGAGCACTGTGAATTGTGCAAGACTGTTGAATCACAGATCTGTACTTCTGAAACAAATAACGCAACATATTGTAAGAAAAAAGAAAAAGAAGAAGATAACAGGAGAGGAAGAATGAAGGGGAGTAAGTCAGAGGGGGAGAGGAACCATGAGAGATGATGGACTCTGAAAAACAAACTGAGGGTTCTAGAGGGGAGGAGAGTAGGGGGATGGGTTAGCCTGGTGATGGGTATTAAAGAGGGCACATTCTGCATGGAGCACTGGGTGTTATGCACAAACAGTGAATCATGGAACACTACATCAAAAACTAATGATGTAATATATGGTGATTAACATAACAATAAAAAAATTTTAAAAAATCATCATTTTGTACACGTTCAATATGTACAGTTTTTACTAAAAAATATATTTTAACAAAAGAAATATGGCTTGGGCACCCTAATCTTGTTTCACTCACAGTCATCTGGAGAATGATCAGGAGTGGGGCCAAACCAAAGGCAAGGAGAAAAGGTAAACATCTCTTGGGGCACTTGAGTCAGAAACGACAAAGAACTGGATTAGGGTGGTGGCTCTGGGGACAGGGAAAGGGGCGGCTATAAGAGGGAATAAAGAGATAAAACTTCCAGGATGGGGTTACTGTGTAGATGTGGGCAGGTAAGGGAGAGGGGTGGAGGTGCCCCTGAGCTAAGAGGGGGAATGCAGGAGGCAGACAAGGTCTAGAGGAGGATGAGGCGTTCACTTGGAGTGCCCAGGAACTTAAGCTACCCTTGTGTCACCGCCAGATGAATCTTAATAAAATACTATTTTCCATATAGTTCTTCATCTGTGAAAAGGTTGTGCAGGGAGGATAGGTTTAGATTAGTTGATCTTTAAGATTTCTTCAAGTGATTTTTTAAAAAAAGAATTGATTATATGTCACTGCCAAGGAATCTACACAAAAGGTTCAAATTCTAACCTCTCTTCCTGACTCTGAAGCCTTCCATTTTAATTTGGCCCCATGTGCCTCCCTCATCTCGTTTGTAGCTGCTTCCCATGCCATACTCTGCTCTAGGGAGAGCAGTACCTTCCATGCCCCTGAAGATGCTAAATTCACAGTGCTCTCTATCCTGGAACGCCCTCTCCCATTTCTGTTTATTCGGTGGCTTAGCTCAGCTCATCTTCCTTCCTTTGGACTATACTCTGTTCTGTAGCCTTTGTGTATCTTTCCCAAACATTCACTTATACTCCACTGTTACTATGCAATGCAATCACTTATACATGTTCTCTATCATTTAGAGTCTTAATGATTTTATATATGTTAGTTTGCATAGCCTACCGAACTTAGTGCTTCTGAAAGATCTCTGGTGTCTGGAACAGTGCTGGGTGAGTTGCAGAAGCATCGTATAAACCAGTTATACGTGGTCTTGACCGCTCCTGGAAGCCTGTCCCACTCCCACTTTGTCCAAGTTCCATGAATACCTCCTCTAAGTTGAAGTTTAAATTTTGTTTCCTCTAAGCCCCAGACTGAATTAGTAGTCACTCTCTTATCATATATACGTATATAAAATATGCAATACATATCACGGATAAGACATACCTGAGCATGTATAGGTATATATATCTGAGTATATGAACATATTTCAGTCATATTATTTCTCAAATAATCTGAACCAGCATCTCTAATAATACGTGTAAGAGACAGACCAGTTCATTTTAATATCTTTAAACCACCACACCCAGTACCATTATGCTTGACCCTTGGAAAGATTTTTGTGGACAAGAGGATCTCATGTCTATATCCATGGAGTCCCGTTGGCATATTGCAGCGTGAGGAGATGCTGAGCTCGTCCAGGGAATAAGCCCATCAGCTGACAGAAGGCAGGGGATGAGATCTCTCACCGGATTAAAAAGGGAAGGGCAGCAACTCATTAGGTAACACAGAGATGTCTGCTTAATTACTTGAAAAATGTCTGAGCCAGTACATTTTATGACACCTGGAGGGTATAAACATGCCCATAAATTTAATTAATTTTCTTTCTTCTTTCATTGCACCTGTATGGCCTAAAGGAAAAGAAGTCTAATGAAAGTACAATCAAGCACTTCTGCTGGACTTCCACAATTCATCTGGGCAATATTCAGAAAATGAAATACTGAATTTCCCATCAGATTATGGGGAGAAATGTATTTGGAAAAATGCAGCCGAGCAGTGAAATTATACCCATGTCAAGTTCTGATCAATGGCTCCCTCAGCTTTATTTCCAAAAAGAGCTTAAATCTCTTTATAGATATATTAAAATATATTTAATACTCATAAATCTCTAAGTAGAAAATCAGCACTAGATATTATTGTTTTCCTGGAGGAAGGCATTATGTGAGAACTAGAAGGCTTACGGGTTGGTCAAACCCTTAGACCAAGTAACCCCATTTGTTCTCTATTGCGGTGGCATAATCCACACATTTTTTGTTAAAAAATTTTAAATCTATGATATTGCTATTTCATTAGTTAAGAAGTCGGTAGTAAGGAGTATTTTTAAATACTCTTTGTGATAATGTGATATCACTTCAAGAGTGCTGACTGTTTGGCAGAGACTATACAAAGTACAGAGAACTTTGCATTAATTTTATCGTGAATCCTCATAATAACACTGCAAGGAAAGGATTATCCCTTTCAAAATGACTCCCAGAAAGATTAAGGGACTTACTCAAGGTCACATAGCTGGTAAGTGTTGAAATCTGGATTCAAACTCGGGTCCTTTTGGCTCTAAAATCTGTGCTCATTTAATTTTGTTATGTGAACAGTAGTGTCAAGACACTTTTCTCCTTGTTAATTCAATGTCACTGAACATATGAAAAGTCCATAGGCATGTCTCGTTTTCTTAAAAGAAAATCTTGACATTATTGAGCTTTGAGTAGTGAATTATTCATTGAAGCTTCTGGATTTAGCCCGAACAAGCTCCTTCCCAAGAATTTACAGAAGAAAACTCCAGCTGCGTATGATTCCACTTAATCTGAAATATATTTGCTTGTGTCCAGGAGTTTCTACAGAAAGCAGTAAAAGGCTTCTTAGCTTCTGTGGTATAGGGCAAAGGAGAAAGAAAACATTGCCTATTGAGTACCAGCCCCTTACATGCTTTGCATTTCGCATGTATTAACTCACTTGAGGTGAGTTACGTGGGTGATGAAGGTGCCCGTTCAGAAGCAATGCCCACTGGGAACACCCCAGGGCAATGCTCCCCTTTACCTTGGATTCTGCTGTTAAAAGCCACGGTGGTGAATGCCAAGCTTCACAGCGGAACATATTCCAGAGTGATGTGAAAATAGCTGCTAGATAAAAGTGAAATAAAATATTTTCATTTTAGCTGTTAAATTCCTTTTTCTGTCATGAAATACTGTAGTTAGTGCTGTTTTCAGTTTTAATCTCTTGTAAACTCATTGACGGTTAATGTTTAGTGGGCTCATTAATTTGAATCGATCTGATTTTGCACAATCAAGCCCATTACACTTGTTTCAATTTTTTGCATCATGGCTCCAACATCTGGAAGCTATGAAAAGCACAACAGCTTGTCTAAAGACACAGCCACAAGAAATCATGTTAAAGGACATATATTAAGACTTGGCTAACCATAGGCAACAAAGCTTCGGCCATGCTTTCTCTGTTTCTGTATTCCACATCTCAGACAGAAATACAGACTGAAGGCCAGAGCATGTGTGGAAGGTAGTTCCTAAAGCCCTACTTGGAAATTTCCCCCAAACAGATTCTTCGCTCAGTATGTGCTAAGCCCTCCCTTCCCTTCACCCTGCCTGGTTTATCCTCCTGGGCCACTTACTAAATTAGCTACGACTAGTTCCTCAGTGACATTTTGGAACCAATTAGGTGTAGTTGACAAATTCCTGTGGCAGAGTCAGAAATAACCTCAGTATATTCAAGATTCTCAACCATCATGCGTGCCTCAGTATGACTCTATGCCTTTATGTTTTTTTCTGATCATTATGCTTTGAAGAAGCTAGTATACAAGTAATTTTGCCTTTGAAAGTGGAACATTTTAAAAAGAGCCAGCCTGTGATTTTATGCCAGCCGTAGCAAGGGGGAATTAAAGGACCAAATTCATTCACAGTTTTGCATGCATTTTAAACCTTATTTAGATTAACAGATGTTTGTGTTTCTTGCCATTTAAAATATATCTTTTATATATGATATGTGGTTTTGTGCATATGCATGGCAGAAAGGTAGAAAGAATGGTATTTGTGGTCAGACTCCCCCTGAGTCCTAGCCCCACCACTTGGCAGCTGTATGACCTTGGGCAAAGTTCTCCACCCTCTTAGCTTCAGTGTCCTCACGTGTCAGACTCTCTTAGCATTGTCGTGAATACTAAATGATTTTTTAAAAGATTTTATTTATTTATATGAGAGAGAGAGAGCACAAGCGGGGGGAGCGGCAGAGGGAGAGGGAGAAGCAGACTCTGCGCTGAACAGAGAGCCTGATGCGGGCTCAATCCCAAGACCCTGGGATCATGACCTGAGCGGAAGGCAGATGCTTAACCAACTGAGCCACTCAAGTGCCCCAACATTAAATGATTTAAAGGATTTAGAGCAATGCTCAGCACAAGGTAAATGCTGAATAAAATAAAATAATTATTATAACTACGCATTTTTTTAGTTTTTTAATAGGATTTGTACTCATAACCAGGAACTATATTTCTTCTGTAAAAAAGAGAAAAATACGGAGAATGAGTAAAAACAGCATATATTTCCCTTACTTCCGCCAGTAAGAGGCAATTTATGTTACCATTTTAATCTGTTTTGTTCTAATCAGTTTTTAACTTAATTAAATTCTTCCACTTATTATCAATGTAATCTTGAGCAAATCACTTACCTTCTCTAAGCCTCAGTTACCTTGTCTGTAAAATGGAGATGGTTGTAGCATCTACTTCATAGGGCTGTTGTGAGGATTAATTGAGGATTAATTCAGAGGAATGAGAAGAGCTCAATATATATTAGCTTTTATGATAAGGCTGTTCAGGGCTGTGATGGTCCATAGATGAATCCCTGATTACCCCGGGGTCCTAGCTCACAGGAAGTCCACAATCTTATGGGCAAGAGAAAAGGTTCTTTTCAAAACAAACAAGCAAACAAAAACCTGTAAGACAAAACTGATACATGCCATAACAAAGGCACAAGTTAAGTGATGGATGATTCCAGCAGAGGTGGATCACCACTGTCTGGAAGGATTCAGGGTATCTCTGTGGTGAAGGTGACACATGTACTGGGCTCTGAGGCATGCCTAATGTTTACCTATCAAAAATGCAAGGAAAGGGCTTTTGAGGTAGAGAGAACATTTAGAACAAAGAAAGAGTGGGAGGAATATACAGAGCATGTAATTTATTTGGTTAGAACATAGGATGCATGAGGACTGGAGGTGGAAGGTAAAATCCAAATCATGTGCCTGATACTCAGCACAGTCCCTGACCCGTGGCTGGCACCTGGAACTCTCTTGAACCCATGTGCACTTGAACTTGTGCATACTGTCAGTCAGGTTCCCACTAAGCTCTCCAGCCTCATCTCTCACCTTTCGTTCTCCTCTTCCCCTGCCTCTACACCCCCACCTACCCACCCCCCCACACACACACACACTAAGGTCTAGCTGTGCTAAACTTATTTCAGTTCCTACAACTTGCTGAGCTTTTTCTTGTATCTCAAACCTTTATTCGTGTAGTTGTATAAGCCCCGAATGTCCTTCTCCTCACCACTAACTCCTGCTCATTGTTCATCGTGGTTGATACATCACCTCTTGCAAGAAGCCTTCTCGGACTGTTTATCATCCACCAAGTCTGGATCATGTCTCTGCTGGGTACTCCCATGGCAGCCCTTTTTTCCCACATGCTAACACTTCCTACATTTCATTTTATATGACTGATTCTCTGCCCCTGCCTCTTAACCACTCCAGAATGAAATCTCTGGCAGAGTGAGGACTATTTAACCTATTGGTTAAAAGTAGGGATTGAGAGGTATATGTAAACCTTCTTCTGAATCCCAGTACCTGCCTTTTAGTACTTGAGTGACTTTGGACAAGTTACCTTATCTAGCCAGCTCTCAGCATCCTCATCTGTATAATGGAGATAATAACAAAGCCTGCTTTAAAGTCCTTAGCACAGGGCTTGTAACGTAATAAAAATATCATAAGCACTCATCAAAACTTTGCTTGGTAGTGACAGTCATACCCCTAGAGTCCTTACACCATACACTACTAAGTGCATAAGAAGTACGCCACATATTTTCAGATGATTGAAACAATGCCTGCGGAAATGAAGATGTAGGTGTGAGTAACTGAGGATTAAAAAACAAATTCTCAATTTTATCTTGACATGTGTGAGAACTTTTTTGGATAGAAAGATTTTATCTGCCTGGATACACACCAATGTCACATTCTCGTGTATAGAAAAACAGAACTAACGCGTATTGATTGCTTACCTCATGCCATGCTTGCTGCTAATTTGCTTTTAACAGCTAAATTAATTCCCACAGGAGGAGGAAGATATGGTTTACGTAGGTTATATACCTTGCTCAAGGGCTATCAGCTAGTAAAGTAATTTAGCAGGAGTTCAAACCCAGATCTGTTTACTTCCAAAGTCATGTTTGAACCCTTAATCCATGTTGTCTTAACCCCCCAAAAAGCTTGCACTGGTATATTTACATATTTTCACACAGAATTTATCACTGAACACCGGCAAGATTTATTTGTTTTCTAATCTGCCCTCCGTTTTCCTTTGTCCTGTTTATGGGAGCTTCTCACCTGCCTTTGACCGATCAGATGAATGTAAATATCTTTGTGAGATCTGCTGATCCAAGAAATGCCCCTGAGAACCCATTTCCAAAGTCAAGCTCTTATTCAGAATCTTGGGCCACTAAAAGAAATTGCTAAATCTTCCACGTTCATCCCATCTAAATCTTATGTTCTGGTTAAATGGCAAATTAGTATTTCCCTTGGGACAATCTGCTTTTCTTAGAGGCATTCTCTGGGTATATGGACTGAGAGTAATGGTAGCAGTTGGAGCAGTAATCACTAACATTTATGAAACATTTACAATTTGCTAGGTACTATACTAGTTGGTAAATATGCATTATTTCATTTACTACTCACTACAGCCTTATAAGGGAAGTGACTGTTATACAACAAATGAGAAACTGAGCCATAGTCTCAGAGCTAATGATTTGCAGAAGTCAGTCTCAAACTGGATTCTGTCTGACATAAACATCCATACTTTTAAGTGCTATAGATTTCTCCTCAGTTGTAAAATGTGAACGAAGATGAGGTTTAATTTCTCATTCTTCCTGCATAATTAAATGAACACACTGCAATCGTGCAGCTTCTGTTAAATACCACGCAGTACCTCAGAAGAAAAAGCAGACAGTAATCCAGCAGGGAGCACTTATACCTGTAGCATTCCAGGCAGGAAAACTGAATCAAATCCCATTTAGTAAAATCTTTTGGGACCAAAAATGTCTGACCACAGAAGCTTCCCAGCTATTTGGGAAGCAGCTATAGCTGCTTCTCAGGGGACTTTGCTCCACGATCCTCTTGATGAATTCTCTGTGTGGTGTGCTGCAGAGAGGATGAAACAGTCTAAATGTCCAGGAAACAGATTCATGACATTGGAAATGATATCCTAAATCACGAGCCTTAGAAATCAGTGACCAGGGCACGTGAGGGTCTATATAAATATCAATTTTCTGGAAGATATGTTCCTTAGGTCTTTGCAAACATTTGACCGCAGTCCTTTTCAGGGAGAGCAACCCCTCAGAATGTGAGCCTTGGTTTACCGTTTTATATCCTCAAACCCGGACTTGTCAGAGCTTTAGGTAAGGTTTGTTGCCGTGTCACACTGAAGCACGTTAACGATGGATACTTGGCATCTTTCCACCATAATAGGCCAGTGATATTAGGGTAAATTATTTAGCCTATAGGAACAGGGAGAAGCTAACTGGCCCATGACGGGATCAAATCCATAACTTTGTTCTCTAATAAAAGCATCTTAAAACAACCGAACTAACATTTTCAGAATGTGGATATAAATAATGCCTTTCTTCTGCAAGTAGTCATTAAAATTTCCCTCCCTATTCCTTCACAAGAGGATTCTCTTCTCTATTCTAAGGGTCACTACTTAATCTGATGCAATTCCAAATTGATTCTTCCAGGATTTTATCTCCAGCTCATTCTCCCTCTCCCTTGTCTAAAAACTACAGAAATGTTCTCTAATCTTAAAAAATAAAAAAATAAGTAAATAAAGCCCTTCTTTTAGTCCCCTTACCTCAGAGATACCAACCTTTCTCACTCATTACACTATTCAACAGCAATGTTCATTATTTTATTTTTTTAATAAAACCAATGTGTTAAAGCAAAAGGATGAAATTATCACTGAACTGCAACTAGTTAGATATAATCTATGTATTATTTTAGAATATATTCCTCGATCCCTTATCCATGTGTACAGAAATATTTTTAAACAAAAAATAGGGTCTGGGCCCCTGGGTGGCTCATTCGGTTAAGTATCTGCCTTCAGCTCAGGTCATGATCTTGGGGTCCTGGGATTGTGATCTTGGGGTCCTGGGATCGAGCCCACATCAGGCTCCCTGCTCAGCAGGAAGCTCACTTCTCCCTCTCCCTCTGCCTGCCACTCCCCCTGCTTGTGCTCACTCGCTCACTCTCTGTCAAATAAATAAATAAAATCTCAAAAAAATAGGGTCATGGTGATTTATACTATATTTTACTTAAAAACATATAGTAATATTTTTCCGTGTCATTAAATATTCTTATATTCTTGAAACAGTAAGGGACACTCATTACCCTACTCCCAAACCCCTCACTGTGGGCCCCGTACCGTTCTAAGCACCTGGCAAGTAATGTCTGAGACAAACTTCACATTAATGCTATTGGAAAGACAAATATCATATGTACCTTATACGCAAAGAAACTGAGACTCAGAGACATAAAGTATCTTGCCCAAAGTTATACAGCTTGCGAGAGAAGGCAGAATTTGAACTGGAGTCTGTTGTCTTTAAAGCCACTTTTTAATCCAGTGTTAATGCTGTAGGATATGCACATATAATATATTATGACTATATTGTAGGACAACAACAGAACCCCCATGATGTCCTGGTGAACTCTGTGAGTCTCAATTTGACTGAATTGATCACAGATGTTAAATGCTAAATGTGATGCACTGTTTTAGGTCTTTCTCCACCCCCTGCTAGTCAAATACAATCATTAACACAGTCAGGAAGTAAAATGTTGCATCTGAGATAAATGCTATGTTCGTGTTCCTTTTTTTTTTTTTTTTCCGTCTCTCTTTGTGGAAGAGACGAATTTTGTCACTTATGTGACAAAAGTTTTATTTCTCAGGAATAAAACATGGGTAGATTCACATGCCTCCAGGCCAGTTGTGTGCTGATGTGGAGCTCAGCACCCAGCAGGCACACAAATGACAATTTCCTCCCCCAACTCTGTTTCTAGTAACCTTACTTTCCTTATCACCTAAAGTGGTTTCTCCAGGCTTCATCAGCCTAACGGTGGAGTAAGTGTTGGGACACTGGGAACAAACATTATTTCTTTGTGTATCTGCCATTCATTACTGTGAGTCCTCCATCCCTATGTAAAGATTCTCTCAGTTATTCCAAGGAGATTTGCTCACAGTCTCCTCTCATACCAAAGACTGCCAACTGGTTTCCTCCTTGCATACTCAGACTTCCAGAAGCCAAGTCTCTGTGGAGGCCTAGGACGTCTCTGAGGCTGCCTCCATTCTTGGGGCTTCCAAGCAAACATATGGATTCTTAAGAGGACTGCGGGGCCCAGCAACTGAGAAGCACCAGTGGTTTCCTGTGTTCTCTGGAATTACTGAAGTCTCAAAACTACTTCCATATGTTTTTGGTAATGGAGGAAACCCAGTTCTCCACTTGAAGAATTTGCTCCATAAACTGTAGTAAATCAGAGTAGGTAGGGTGTGGGGCCAGACTCCCCCCTCCCATGGGTCTGAGTTTCAGCCCTTCTGTCAAGTTGTAGTGTGACTGTGGGCAGTCATTTGATCTCTCTCTGCCTGGTTTCTTCGTCTGGGTTTCGTTCTTCTTCACTTCATAAAGTGGGGCTAACAACTGTCCTTACCTCATGGGGTTGTACTAGTCTAAAGAGAGGGCTCAGTATGTGTCGGCCACTGGTACTGTTATGTTCAAACTGGCTTAGGCTTCCAGAATAGTGGAGAGATTTTAATCTGCTGTTTCACTTTGTACTGGCAGCCCTTTTCCCCAGGACTCAGCCATGAGCTTGAAGATGCTATGAGTAGTAACCACTTGGCTTTATTCAGAAATGCCCTGCTTTCCAACTCTGTGGCACTAACCTTAAATTATGTTTGTGTGTCTTACTACTCCTTCCTTAGGATTCTCCCTTGCTAGCTAGCTCCCCACTTCCCTTGAGCATATCAGTCTTGTTGAGACGGTTCCCACAGGCATCCAAATAGACCAAGGTAAGTCTGTATTTTTTAATTCTTGGCTAAAGTTACTTTTGGTTCAAGTGGGAAACAAGCATTCTCTCTCCTCACTCTCATATACAAGCAAGGACTTACATTGTTTCAGCATCAGAAACCTTCCATTATAATTTGCTTATGAAACCAACTTTGTAGAGTTGACTTCTTTTAAGATTGATTGATTGATTTGAGAGAGGGAGGGAATGAGAGAGTGGGTGGGAGAGGGCAGAGGCAGAGGGAGAGAGAATGTCAAGCGGACTCTGTGCTCAGCACCGAACCCAACTCGGGGTTCGATCTCACCACCCCGAGATCATGACCCCAGCCAAAACCAAGAGCTGGACGCTCAACTGACTGAACCACCCAGACGCCCCTTGACTTCTTAAATCTCTTTCAAAGATACTTTGTCACTGGAGTTTCAACAGAACATCATTGTGAGATCGTAGTCTCTTACAGGGAACCTCCCAAATAATCTTTCAATGTCATTAATTGGTTCTTGAATTACCTGAGGCCAGAATTCAAGACTAATGAAAACATTTACTTCAGTAGTTTATTAAGGAACACTTATTTATATGACTTCTAGATAGTAGATCATCTATGCTTCTTTTGTTCTTACTCAATTATCAGGTAATCCACATTAGCTAATCTTGCATCCACTTTAAAAGATTTAATTTTTAATTTTTTTTCTTGCTAGATAAAACTTGATCACAAGGATTCTTTTCTAAGGGTAAAGTTGAAGCAACGCCTCCAGGATAAAAACAACATTAACCCCTTCACCAATAATTTATTTGAACCTAGGTAAAATCAATCTCTTTCCCTTCTCTCTTTCTTTCTTTCTTGATCTTAAGATTGAGAAAACACTGTTTCAGTGCTTGCTTTTTACATACTAGGAAATTTCAAATCTGAGATCAGACTCCATTGTTACCTTGTGAACTATAAAATTTATTTATACAATCTCTTTTGACTAACACATCAGTGAAAATTCCCATCTTAGTTATAGTAAGCTCCTTGCATGTTTACAGAAAATCCAACACTCCTGTAAAAATATGGCTATAATTTCCATGTTAAGTTATCCCAGACATTGGGAGCCAGCACAATTTCTTAGAAGCTGAAACACAACAATAATAATAATAATTACCGACTGAGTGACTACTACCTGCACCCCACCGGGCTAAGTAGTTTGCAATAACCTCATAGTAAACTAATGAGGCAGGTAATATTATTATTCCAGTTTTATAAATAAGAAAACTGAGGCTTAAGGAAGTTAAATATGGCACTGGCATGGCTTCATGTCCAGATATTAATAGAGTTTTCTAATTCTGATGGGGCTGTGAGGCATAGAACGACTGAAAACATCACTGTCATGAGGAGTCTCATTTGGTGTCATGGGTACATAAACATAGTGGCCAGTCTACATTGTAATGAATGAGGTCATGTACCCTGGTCAGCCCACCAGGCACAGAAGCATTGCTTCCCCAGTGCACCTTTCTGGGGCTGATCAGGTCTCATGATATTCAAGTAACCACTCTGAGCGGAGCAAGGACCTCCTCCTAAGCAGGACATTGGTGAAAAATGCCTTGAGGATGTAGTGAAACCAAACCTCAGACTGGCTTTACACTAGATGAGAGAAAGAAAAGCTGCACAACCAGCCTTGCAAGGGACCGGACAGATTGGAACTGTTCCTATTGAGCAAAGACTTCAGGTTGGCAGCAAGTCTAGGAAGTGGAAACGTTACAAACGAAGAAGGACTTTTTGGATGGCAGCCCCATTTTAGATGAGCAGTCCCACCACTAATTGATTGAAGGAGAATCAGTTCTGTGCTCAATAGGAGCATGTCCTCAGTTTATCCAGGGTCGGCCTTTTTCAGCAATATCTGTAGACACTTGGTGTTATTTTCTCATCAAGTATGCCTTCTCGGAAAATAAAAGATAGCAAGCAATACAAAAACTGAAATGAAAGGATTCCCCTGCTGGCCCGCAGGCTCTTAATCCTGCCTGTCCAGATCGACTTATTTATACTGCAGGAACTTACGATGTGTTTAGTACATTGCAAAGTTGTTTTCATTTATTTTTAAATGAGAACTTCTGAAAAGGATTCTGCTCTGAAGGAAGAAACAATTGGAAAAAGGCTTAGAGGTGGAGATACTGGTGTGTTAGTCTGTTCTGTGGGGAGCGGGGAAGCTGAGCCCTGTAATATCTTACCCTCCCTTCCATTTCTAAAAAGTTTGCTCTGCCATGACAGTTTGCAGAAACTTTTCAAGATTTTTTTTTTTGGCTTAAAAATATTCTGTTTAGAATCCCAAGTGATTCCTTCACTTAAGTCATATTGTTGTGTATTTCTACATTTACTGTGAATTCTATTGGAAATGATGATGATCCTCTGAGAGGGGGCTATAAAAAAAATGCAGTTTCTTTCTTAGAGGAAGGAAATGCATTTTTCCCTTGGAGCTGCTCTGTTCTGCAGACCCACGGGAATATGTTAATGACCCTGAAAAGTGAATTTGTTTCTGAAGAAACACTGTTCTGTGGTCTCTGGGAATTTGGTTTATTTATAAAAATGGCAAGACTAGTCCTAGAATTCATCCCTAAGACCAAATATGGAATATAAATTAAGGAAACTGAGAATGAAATATATTTGATAATACCAGTACTAATCCCAATATGTATAGTTTCTTATTCTTCTTATTGTTTGCTGGATTATTATACCTATTTATTGTACTAGTTTTATAAGCCCTTATAAAGTAAGTTATGAAAGCTCAAATCCTTAAGAAATAGTGACATCACAAAACATTTTTACTTCTGGACATCCCTAGGTCTCACAATGCTATAAGGTGACAGTATTACCGCAGGAAAAAAGAGAACTGTGGTGCCCTTAATTTTAGGTTCCAGTCAGTCCCTGAGTGAAAGTCCTAGAAAGTCTGCAGTCCTTGCAGGATTTGCTTCACGTGGAAGACCAGAGAGGGCTCTAGGAGAATGAGTAGGCTGAAGATTGGGTACAGGGCAGCTGGAGGCTGGACATTTTTAGGATTCAGGAATGGTGGAGTCAGTAGAGTAGAACTGAGTCCTGACTCTGTACTGTATGTATTAGCTAAACAAAGGCTCTCGAATTCTGTATCCTCACTTTTTTTTTTCCTTTTTATTTTTGCCTTGGGTGTGTTTTGTTATATTTAAAATGGGGATATTAGTAATAATATCCTGTTATTATATTATGTAATTATGTAATAACATTATTATTAATAAAAATGGATGAATTTTTGTGATCCTCAAATCGAATATTTTACAAGAATGTGTTTTTTAAACTATATCAGAGAAATTAATTGTTATTTCTAGGTCTGCCAAAAACTGAACACATATTAGTTTATGTGCAGAGTCTAGAAATGTAGAGTAGTTGACATTTAACTCACTAGTTGGCCTTGGTAGATAACGCAGCATCATGGTACAATTATTAATCAATTTTAAAGATCAGTGAGTTTAGCTTTCCTTATACCATATAAGATGCTTCCTAGCATGGATAGCTTTTAATGAGTTATCCATATTTTGGCTTCTAATGGATGAAAGAGATATTGTGGTTGAGTAGGAACGTTGGAGTCACAAGAGTTTGGACTTTGCCGTCAAATAAAGATAGATGTGGAGCCAGATTTTGGTAATTATTGAATGTATAACAAAGTACTTGATCTTCAGAACCTCAATTTCCTCACCTGTAGAACAAAGGAAAATATCCCTATCCTCCAAACTTTTTAAAGAAATAATGCACATAAACTACCTGTAAAATAAAAGATATACACAATGATGATGATGGCCATGATGATGACCATAAAAGTTCATTCTACTTAGTAAGCTCAGATGCTGGCATAAAAAAGCAGAGGTGCCCACCACTACATCCACTGGCAGCCTCTTTGTTCTGGATATGCCTTTCCAGGAAGTCTTGGAATGCAAAGGTCAAGTGAACAGGCTTTTGGCTTAGGCAACTTAACTTCAGCTCCTGATTGCCATTTACTACTGGTAAATGATGGTTAATTCAGGTAAGTTATTTATGTTGAATACATTTCTGCGTGTCTTTACAACAGATTGCATACTTTTTTCTAGGACTATTTATTGTATCTTGAGGCTGATTCATCTCAAATGGCTAAACATTAACTCCCTGTGATATTAGTTTACTAAGTTATCATATATTACCAAATTAATTACAGTTCTGAGAGCTTCACCTCTTGCCTTACACAGAAGGACAGGTGAATAAATAGATTAACCCCTGGGTGGTACCTGGCCAGTTTAGGCCAGTGAGCTGTGCAGATTGAAGTAGGTCAAATTTCCAATATCTGTTAGTTGGTCCTCAATGACATCTGTTCCTTCTTCACCATCTTGTATACTGATGGGCCATGGAAGGCACACTGTTGCTAAAGAGGATGAGATGAAATTAATATAAGGCTATAGTAGAAGAAACACATTTGGTCCAGAGATTGACCCCTCCATTAGGAAGTCTTAATAGAACTCAGTCTAAAGACTCACCAGGCATTTCCCATATATCTGCGGGTAATTTGTACTTTGGACAGTTTTCCTATAGAAGGAAATAATAAGGGTCTCTTGATTCAGAAACTCTGGATAACAGCCTGATATTGTGAGACCATTCAACAGATCGAATTTCAGGATTAGTCTCATCTGGTCTTTACTGCCATTAAGTCAAGGTGAATGGAATAAAAATCTACCATATGTAAGCTTCTTCATTTCTTAGCTACTAAAACATTTTAAGATAAGAACCCTTTTACTATATCTTTTCAAGTGAAGCCAAGTACAGTTCCAGAAAAACAACATATAAAGGATACTTAATGTAGAGCAGAGTTCTTTATAGGTCAAAAAAATTAAACAAAATGTTGGCTGTACCCTAGTCTTAGAGAAACCCCTGAATGATCTGCTGAAACTAGTTCTCTGCATATTTTCTCCTACTTCTGTGGAAACCAGAAGCTCTGGATCTTGTGCTTTCCCTGGTTTTTCCCTTTCCTTTTAATAAATATTCTTTGTATTCCCTCACCCACTAATTAGTGGCACCATGTGCCTATATTGCTAACAGTTTAAAGAGAGCAGTTCCTTTGAAAATATAATCTCCTTTTAAATGCATCATCATTTTGAAGTGATCTCATAAATTTTGTTGCTGATTTGAGATCTTAAATGGTATATTTATTTATATTAAAGTCTGCCTGCTGTTCATCTTGAAGACATTATATTTGTATAGTTAACAGAAGTGATGAGCCAAATTTAATTTTCTTTCTACTCTAGAATGCTTTGCATCTTGTAATCACCATTGATTGCCTACTTACTAGTCAGAATCAATAAAAGGAGTAGATGTAAAATTGCCCAATCTCATATTTTATAATATAATAGTTTAGTCAAAATGGAGGGTACTAATAGCATTCAGCTGCATAGACATTATCTGATAATGACAGTGTGTATAGCTCAGAATACAGAGGAACAAATTAAGGTTGGAAGCTCAAATTTTGGACTTTATTTTATTTAGGATGAAGTTTATGCACAAACCCATCAGAATATGTGTTTTTACTGTTTAACGGATAATAATATAATTTTTATTAACTTTTTATCATTTTAATTGCATTTCCTTTCTGGGACCACTAAAACTGTTTTACCTTTGTCTCTGGATTGTCTCTGATATGACTGATGCATTTGCCTAAAATCCATCAATATGAAATTATGAAAATATTAAAGCATATATACCTGTGCTGAGAATAACAGCTTTCAGTTTCAGGTTTGTGTAAATCAGCAAAACCTTGGAGATAAAAGATAAGAAATATTACCAGGCAGTTGGAGACTTAGTCAACTACTTTTTAAGCATTTGCACTTCCTTATTTATTTTGCTTTATAGGTCCCAGAAAAATACTTCATTGAGCTTAAATATTTCTAAAATGATTGTTGTTTTATATGAAGTCTATTAAACTCTGGTATCCCACTAAAAGTAGCCTTTGGATCATTTAATGGCATTCAAAATTTTAGGTCCTTAAGTAAGCATCCTTGATTATGATTTTGAAAAAGAAATGTGATGGGTATAATTTCAAAGCCCATCCAAAAAGGAGTCATACTGAGAAAATCAATTTTAACAATTGATAAAATACATCCTCTATTGGAAAAGAAATATGCTTACGGCATTTTGGAAAACATTAAGCATGGTAGTCAAGTTCTTTTAGTGTGTTCCCTGACAATCATAGTCTTACTATTTCCTACATCTAGAAGCAAGAATTCCTCCCTAGACAGCTTTCAAATACACTGGGTAAGGAGGGTACTCATTTGTAGATTATGATTACAGATTAATTACAATTATCTGTTGCCTAGTCCTAGGACTATTAATGGATATGAGCACTGGGTTTTTGACATTTTTCCCATTCTTTTGCTCCCTTTTATATTAAGTTATACTCACTAGAAGCCACCTAAATGAGAACCACCTTTCCATCTCACATGTTTATCTTTACTAGTGTGTATTCTGAAGAAGTCCAGGATTTTTGTTTCAGAGTTAGAGGTGCATTAGATCAAAGGGGAAAGAACTACTTGTGCTAATTTTTGCCTGTGTTGTTCTGTCACTCTATACTCTGGAGAAAGGCCTTTTAGGTAATTGATTTTTACCTTTATATGGGAAAAAATTTTTGTAATAGAGAAGGAATAACTTATAAATTTAATAACATAATGAAATAATAGTCCAGGGATGTTAAGAGATGCTCAAGAAAGCCTTTTTGCTTTTTTTTTCCAGACATATATAGTCAATGAAAATCATATTTAATGCTTATTGAGTTCTTACTCGGTTCTAAATGCTATATGTGTTACATTTTTTGATCCGTGGTGCTATTCCATAAAGTAGGTTCTACTTCCACCCTGTTGTACAGACAAGAAAACTGGTATGCAGAAAGGTTAAGTAACATGCCTAAGGTGATATAACTGAAAATGACAGAGGAAATATTTGAATCTCTCCTCTATCTACACTTAACAGCACACTAACTCCCAGGGACGCCCAAGGTCAGCTGGCCCTCATAGACAAAACACTGATAGTCAGGAATTACTATCTTCCATTGGATAAAAGCTAATGATTAAAATGAGGACACTGCTGCTGAACCCACAGCTTCCAAATTTGTCAGTACTGAAATTGCTCATGCACTATCAAGCCTCACATATGGGACAAAGAGGCAGGACGCAAGAAGGTGGGCCAGGGCCTCCAGCAAAGGATCATGGATAAGCACAAAATGAAAGCTGCCCTTGGGAAATAACAGCAGCTAACTTTTATTGAGCAATTCTGTGTGCTAGACCCAATGCAATGCAATGCCTTATTTAATGTTAGCTTCTTATAATTATTCCAGTTTTATCAATGCAACAACTGGGGTTTGAAATGGTAGGCAATTTCCCAGGGTTGCATAGCTGCTGAAAGACAATAGCAGAACTCAAACTCAGTTTGTCTGAATTCAAAGGGCTTTGCTCTAGGACTTCTGATTTAACCCTGACATGTAAAGACTTTAAAGTCATCACTTCTGTCCTTACAAGAAAAATTTGGACAAAGTGAAAATCAATGGGTTTCCTTGGACCCATAAGAAATGAAGTTATAAGGCAAACTGTTACCCTCAAATTGAGAAAGACAGGCTCATTCAGAGAGAAACACGTAAGATCTTCATACCTGCAGCAGAAGCCAGTGGAGCCATAAACTGGTGGGTACACTTAAATGATAATTTTGATGAATTACTATATGCTGACTATGGACTGGCATGAGTGTGAGAAATCCTGGGGAACCTCAATCTCAAAAAGTCCCCCACAGATCCAATAGATTTTACCTCCAGAAATCCCGTGGGACTCTCATAGCGAACATTCCATCATTGCTTTGGCAGGGAGTAATTGTTGTGAAATATGCCCAGAGCTTTCTCCATAACGGTGGCTCTTATCTGTGGCTCAGCTAAGGAAAGGGCATTCTTCCCATTCCAGACCCTTCTAGCCTTCCAGTCTTGCCTAAGGGATGGCGGGAGGTTGTTCACCAGGGTCAAGTTTTCAAGGAATTATGTTGGGAGCACTGCACCCAAGGTAGGATGTAGGGAAAGGGGGAGAAAATAAGCTACACCACTAGGGTAACACCACAGCCCAAGTGGGAAGGACCCACTAAAACACTGAGATGTAATTGAGAATGCTTCCCCTCCCCCATACCTTGCCACCATACCAACCAGTATAATAACCATGAATTGCTAATGAAAAAACTGCGAGACTCCCAAAGTCAAGAAGGAACACAAAAATAAGGACACTCATATATATTTTACCCACATGCACACACTTATAGAAAACATTAAACACAGACCAACTTCTAGCCAGATTAACATAAATCCTCTCACTGAAGATTGATTTACATCAGTTCTTCTTTTTTTGATACAGCATATCCAACTTTCAGCCACAAAATTACAAGATATGCCAAAAAGCAAGAACAAATAGTCTGAAGAGACAATGTAGTCATCAGAATCAGACTCAGATATGACACAGATGTTAGAATTATTAGAAGAGGAATTTAAAATAACTATGATTAATATATGGAGTGCTCTAATGGAAAGACTATACAACATACAAAAACAGATGATAGAAGAGGCAGAACAATGCCCTCCTTTTATGCCAAGGTGTCTACATCCTCATCCCCAGAAGCTATGAATATATTATCTTAAATGTCAAAAGGAATTTCGAAGATGTCATTAAGTCAAGGGCCTTGAAATAGATTATCCCAGTTTATCCAGGTGGGCCCAATATGATCAGAAGGGTCCTTAAAGGTGGAAGAGGGAGACAAAAGAGGAAATCAGAGTGATGCCGTATGAGAAGGACTCCATCGCCACTGCTAATTTTAAAGATGGATGAAGAAGCCAGTGACCCAAGGAATGCAGGCAGCTTCTAGAAGCTGGAAAAGGCAAGGAAAGGGATTATTCCCTTGACCCTCCAGAAGATAATACAGCATTTCCTGCATCTTGATTTTAGCCCAGTGAGACCTGTCTTATACTTCTCACTTACAGAAGTGCACAGTAATAAATTTGTGTTGTTTTTAGTAACAAAGTTTGATATACTTTGTTAAAGCAACCATGGAATACTAATGCAGATGGGTAACATAAGCAGAGGGATGGAAACTCTAAAAAAGAATCAAAGGGAAGACTGGAAATAAAAAAACACTGTAACCTAGGTGAAGAATGCTTTTGATGGGCTCATATCAGACTTTACACAGCTGAGGAATCAGCGAGCTTGAAGATAGATCAATAAAACCTTCCCAAACTGAAAGGCAAAGAACTAAAAAAGAATTAATTTTAAAAAAGAATTAACAAACCAAGCAAATAAAAAACAGTACAGACCAGGAACTGTGAGACCCTTTCATAAGGTACAAGACACTCATAATTGGAATGCCAGAAGGAGAAGGAAAAGATCAAAAGAAATATTTGAAGTCGTAATGGCTGTGCATGTTCCAAAATTATTGACACACAATTGACCCAGGAATCTGAAAACACCAAGTAGAACAAATACCAAACACACACATATCTAGGCATATCTTGTTCAAACTGCAATAAATCAAAGACAGAAAATCATGAAAAAAGGCAAGGAGGATAGATATTTTCCCTCTACTTATAGGGGAACAAGGAGTAAGAATTACAGTGGTTTCCCAATCAGAAATCATGCAAGCCAGAAGAGTATGGAGTGAAATAGTTAGGGTTGAAAGAAAAAGAAAATCCACCAACCTAGAATTCTGTCTCCTCCAAAAGTATCCTTCAAAAGTAAAGGAGAAATCAACACTTTCTCAGACAAACAAAAACTGAGAGAACTTATCACCAACTGATTTGCCCTGCAGGACATATAAAAGAAGGTCTTCAGGCAGGAGGAGAATGATACAGGTCAGAAGCTTCATTCTACATAAAAAAAAAAAAAAAAAAGCTAGGGCATTGAAGAATGAATCAATAAAGGTAAAATAAAGATTTTTAGTTCTTATTCTTAATATAAAAGAGGGCGCCTGGGTGGCTCAGTTGGTTAAGCGACTGCCTTCAGCTCAGGTCATGATCCCGGAGTCCTGGGATTGAGTCCCACATCAGGCTCCCAGCTCAGCGGGGACCCTGCTTCTCCCTCTGACCCTCTCCCCTCTCATGCTGTTTCTCTCTCTCTCTCTCTCTCAAATAAATAAATAAAATCTTTTAAAAAAATAAATAAAAGATAACTTTAGGGTAGTAATAGTAAGAATGTTTTAAGTGTATTAAGTGATGATTGTGTAGGGAATCAGTGAAATGAAGATAGCAGTGTCACCAGGGATAAGAGGGAGGAATTGGGAAAACTGTTGTAAGGTAAGTATCACACTACATATGAAGCTAGGTACACACAGTGTTATTTGAAGATGGACTTACTGTAAACAGAAGCACAACACTAGAAAGAAAATTTAAAGCAAGTATAACTAATATGCTAGGAGGATAAAAAATAGAAAAAGATGAGATGAAGAAGTATGAGGCAAGATTAAAGGTATGTTCTAATCATGTTAGTGATGTCTTTACTTTGCCTAAAAACTCAAAATTAAGGCAGAGCTAAGATTCTGAGCTCAATCAAATATAAACTTTTTAAAAGAGGACTAGGCAAATATACTCATATCTTTTAACCATGATTAGTAAGGCAAAGTCCAAAAAGTAGGTGCTTAATAAACATGTATTGAATGAAGTCTGACATAGGGTTCGCAACTGGATAGGCAGACAGACTGACATTCAAGCTATTAAAGATTTGGGCAAAGAGTCAGAAACCAGGGCATTGAAAGCTCAGAAAACAGAGTAAAGCATGCAGATGATAATCCAGACAGTTAGGGCTTGAAGAACCTAGTCAGATTGTAATTGGAACAAAAAAGTGTTCTGGAAGCCCTGTATTGTCACTTAGGTTCAAAAGATGATTTATAATGCTCACTATGTTCCAGGCACTGATTTGTATTAGGGATAGAAAGATGAATACATATGGTCCATACACTTAGGAAGCTATAGTCAAGCAATGACAAAATACCATCTAAGTTCATTTATTCGTTCAACACATGTTTTTGGAGTACCTACTTTACACCAGGTAATGTAATAATTGCCAGAATGAAGTGTAGAAAATGTTATAAAATCATAAGTGAGAAAGCAAACAGTCATGTCTAAGATTGTGAAGGAAAGTTCCATGAGATTTAGGACTAGAAGGAGGAATAGACCATGTCAGATAAGAACCTGAACAGGCAAGATGAATGGCAGACATGGAGCATTAGCAATTTCTGGCTTAGCAAATTATATGAATGTTTCATACTCTGTCTCAAGTCAGTCCCAAGGATTATGTAGCTCGGGGCCCAAGGGCCAGATCACACAATAAGAAACACTAGATCGGAATAGAAATGAAAGAGTAGGAACAGGTCCTGACATCTCATTTTGAGTTTAAATACCATGACCTACTCATGTTGATACTACCATTCTAAAAAAATTAACACCTGAGATGGAAACAATTTAACATTCTTGATCCTGGAATTAGAAGTCTATTTTGTGGAGGAACATTAATTCTTGGCCAGGCAATGAGTCCTGTCCTTCTGAAAGCCACACTGATGATAGATAAACAATCCCTCAGTTGTGTAGAATGAAATTCAACCAAATGAGAGTTCATCATCTGTTATTAGGTCCATCAGACCAGAGACTAAAATGGGTGTGAGACCTTCAGAGCTTGGTGTTTCATAGGACTAGAGAGAGAGAGTGAGAGAGTCCACCAATGATCTGGTGATCAGGGTGGGTTAGAGTTGAGATGGGAGGGACACTCTAGATGCAGACCTGTTTATTTATTTAGACCTACTTTAAGGGACAGATGGGTAAAGGGTAAAAATTATATTTGATTTTGTGGAGGGAGAGCTCAATATGAGGGGAATCATAAGGGAAACTGAGTCCAGCCCATGTAACACTAGGCTTTCTAGAACTGTGCTGTACAAAAACATGGTCACTAGCTTTTTATTTTTATTTATTTATTTATTTTTTAAGATTTTATTTATTTATTTGACAGAGACAGCAAGAGCAAGAACACAAGCAGGGGGAGTGGGAGAGGGAGAAGCAGGCTTTCTGCTGAGCAGGGAGCCTGATGTGGGGCTCGATCCCAGGACCCTGGGATCATGAGCTGAGCTGAAGGCAGACGCTTAACGACTGAGCCACCCAGGCGCCCAGTCACTAGCTTTTTAAATTTAAATTTGAGTTCATTGAAATCACATTAAATTACTGAATCACTATATTGTATAGCTGAAACTAATATACTGTATGTTAACTATCTGGAATTAAAATTAAAAATAATAAAATTTTTAAAAAGTTACATAAAATCAAATATTCAGGTTCTCAGTTGTACTAGTCACATTTCAAGTGCTCGATAGTTTTATGTGTCTAGCGACTACCGTGTTGAACAGCACAGAAAAATCGAACATTTCCTTCAACGCAGGAAGTTCTTTAGATAGTAGTGTTCTAAAGTGTGTGGAATGTAATGGTACAACAGAGAAATGCAGTTTATTGTCTTCCAGAAACAACTACAAAACAGCTTTTAAAATTTTTTTTTATTTTGGCAGTGAGGAGTAAAGCTTGGTAAAGCTCTTACAGCATGATTATCCAACTTTGCTAACAAATATCTGTAAGGGTATTTGCCCCTTTTAAGTGGAATGAAATCTATTTTTTACAGATGAGGAAATTTAGTTTTAGTGAAGTCAAGTTACTTCACACTAGAATGGCAGAATCAGGAGTTGAAGTCATGATGCTTAACTCCAAAGATTATTCACTTGACCTTTGGACTCCAATAGAGCCCGAAGGCCACTTCCAGGACTGAGAGGCCACCTTTGGGCATGGGGGTAGATACCTCTGGTTGTTCACAGCCAGCATCTGAGCTTAGTAGGGAAGGTATCCATTCTGCTTGGGCACCAGTTAGATGTTTCGTAATATCACTTTTACCAAAAAAATGTGGCATTCACGTCACCTTCTTGATCTTTGCAAAATGTTGCATGCATTATTGCTTTTCGTTAATACCCAGGGAAACATTTGGTTCTCATGAGTCTAATTTGCTTTTCATTGTTCAGTGAGTGAAAAAAGGTTAAGAAAACTCTCTATATACAATATAAAAAGGTTTTTTCCCCAATAACTGAAACTGATGTATGTTTGACCAATTAAAATATGTTTAAAAAATAAATTTACTACCATACACTGGGAAAATTCCTCAATTTCTCACTCATTTAGAAATTATGTGAAGTGCCTTCATTGTCACCTGCCCCCCTGTGTTTTTAGTTTCTTCTCTGGGGAGATAAGAAGTTCAAAATAAATATCCTTAAAATCACTTTGGGTTTTTTGGTGGTGTTGTTTTTTAGAACTAATTACACGGCACTGTTCTTCCAGTAGTTTCTTACTTTGCCCTTAATTTGCTTCAAAGGTTTTTGGGAACTACTATGGAGAGTTCTTTTTTTTTTCTTTTTTAATTTCTCTCTTTCTTCACAGCAAATAAAGCAACTCTTTACTAAATCTTTTGGGACTAGGGAATTTCAGTTAAAGTTCGATAGTTTTCAGGCTGTGAGATGGACTTTTGACTCTCAGATGTTTAGATATTTTGGAAAGCCTTGGATCATTTGTGATTGACAGTTCAAAAATACAGTGATTTGTTGTGTCTAGCCCATGTCATGCTGGAGAATACTAAATCAATAATAATGCTATCAGAACCAGAAATCAAATGCAAAGTAGTTCCCTTGGCTTCCTGCATAATGACATTTGCTCTTTTGATAAATTAATGGGTTCTTGGACAGGAGACCTCCTGGAACAGCAGAGCCTGGGTATAAATGGAAAAGGTGAAGCAGTGATGTTTATTATGCGGAAAAAAATTGCCTTCACTGAATGTTCTACACACAAAGAATGTCCAAATATAATTGAATCTCATATTGTGATAGGATATCAGTAAAGATGCAGAAACAAGCAAACTGTAAACCACGGTCTTTGAGCCGTACTAAAAGTCGTCTGGAGAGCCTCACACTAAACCTTGCATTCTATAGCTAGAACAGCTCCAACAGCGCAAAGCACTGCGGTGACCAAAGCAACAAAATATCAACAGTGTAGCACATTTCTCTTGGAAAGACCCACCCTCTTTCCTCAAGGAAATTCAGAGATGGACTCAAGGGCATCACTGCTATACCACGTGTTAAGTAGATTTGACTGATTGCTTGACTCAATTTGGGGGATCATTTGATGCCATGAACATGTTTTAGGGCAAAAAGGGGAAGGGTTCATATGATTGTCTTCAAAAGTCTGAACTAGCTTAAAGAACTTTTGACCACCTGCACCGCTGTGGCTGTAGATTTGTATAAGCCTAAATGGTGTCAAGAAAAATACAATGAAGGGCGCCTGGGTGGCTCAGATGGTTAAGCGTCTGCCTTTGGCTCAGGTCATGATCTCAGGGTCCTGGGATCAAGTCCCGCATCGGGCTCCTTGCTCAGCAGGGAGTCTGCTTCTCCCTCTCCCTCTGCCTCTCCCCCTGCTTGTTCTCTCTCTGTCTTTCTCGCAAATGAATAAATAAAATCTTTTTAAAAAAAAGAAAAATACAATGAAAAATATTCAAATAACACCCAACTCAAAGGCTTTAGAAATTTGTGGCAAGAGAAAGTCTTACTACCACAGGGTTGTATTAAATATATGACAAATGCAGATCAGCTTCTGGGTTTTACAGAATGCCGAAGAGTGTTGTGTAAGATATGTTAACTGAAACAACGAACTGGTCTGTGCTTCCTGGGTATGTGGGCTACAAAACGAACCTATCTCAGGCTTTAGATCACTCTGATCCTAACGTTGCTCTGTACTGGTAAGACAGTTGCTGTATTTTTTGTCTTGGAAATGAATAAAAGTAGGCCATGCTTACTACAGCAAACAAAAGATCTTTTCCTTTCGCCACTTGACCACTTCATCGACTTAATGTTGTGGCTGAATCTTACTGAGCTACTTAAGTGAACATTTATTTGTGCTTCAAAAATACCTTTGTTTTGTTGGATTTCCAAATTAAAGGGGAAAAAAATTTGTAGTGAAGGATTAAATGCAACAAGGGAACAAAATAATGAAAAGCCTTATTTGAGAAGAAATAACTCTTTGGAATAAGAGGTTACCATATGCCAATATGTCACATACAGGGAAAGTGAGCTTTTGATTACTTAGAACTGAGGTTGCCAGAGGGTTTCTGATTTAAATTTCTGAGGCTTGATCAGAGCATCAAGGGGTTTGTTGAAAATCCTCATAACTTGTGAACTTGACTTTTATTCCTTTGAAAAATTATACAAAATATTTTTTGCTCACATTTATATTCCATGTGGTATGTTTCTCCTTGTAACTTTGCAGTTATTCTTGTGCAGGCTTTATACTTGTTGTAACATCAGAATTGAATTTGAGCATTTCTAGAAAAAGCAGTACTTTTTGGAAATGGAAAAGTGACCCCAAAACTTGGCTCTAAAAATGCTTCAGCTCAAAAAAGACTGAGAATAACCTAAATGAACATGAATTGGGACTACTTAAATAAATGATGGTGCATTCTTAAAATGGAATTCTATTTACCAGTTTAAAAGAGCAGAACAATCTCTGAGACATAATGAATGAATGAAAAAAAAAACTGTCCCCCACTGTTAAGTACCTTGATTTTTTTTCACTAAATATCTTCATGTACATATGCGTAGAATCTATTTGGAATAATTACATAATAAATTGGTAGCACTGCTTTTGAGCAAGAGAAAGACGCTTGGGCTCAAGTGATCGAGAGATTTCTTTCTCACTGTATGACCTTTTGTATTGAATTATTTTAATATAAAGATGGATAGAGAGATAAAAGAATTATTCAATTCCTCACACCTCCTTCACTCTTTTTTTAAAGATTTATTTATTTATTTGAGAGAGAGAGAGACAGCACAAGCAGGAGGGACCGAGGGAGAGAGAATCTCAAGCAGACACGGGGCTCAATCTCACGACCATGAGATCATGACCTGAGTGAAAACCAAGGGTCAGACCCTCAACCGACTGCATCCAAGTGTCCCATCCCTTACTCTTTAAGTATACTATTTATATTCCAAATTTCCTCAAAACTTGGCATTTTGTCCAGTAAAGTTGAAGTGTGGATGTATAACAAGTTAGGAAGGCTTTGTTTTATTTTGAAATGGAAAATAAATTGCTAACTTCCACTTTGGAAATATCTTGGAGGTAGCTTAACCACTCAGCATTTTTCCATACATGGCAATAATTACTAGAGGATAAAAAATAGGTTGATACAATAAATAAATTAGAAAAATATACCTATTATTGCAGCTAGGGTGTAGGTTAATAACTTCATATGTGAGGTTGTCTTTTTTTTTAAATATATGCTTTATGTAGATAGAAATCTGTAAATAAGTGTGTTAGTGTTATCGACATTTAGTTAACCTTTGGAGACAAAAGTACAAGTTAAATAAATAAAACTTCAAAATTTTGAACTATCTTTTCCTTTGTGTTGCTTGTCATTTCAGAAATTCACAATTCTGAAAAATTAAAAAGTGTTGACTCTTTGGTTTTCCCTCCAAACCGCATCGTTTTAACTTGTTCTGAAATGTGCCACGTGAGGTATCTTGTATTATGTCCCCACATCTGCTGTTTCGTATAAACCAATACTGCCGTCTTAGAAATAATAGGCCCCCTTTTATTCTCTAATACAGACAATGCCATTATGTGAGATTGTGTTAGAGCTTTAAATTTTTCCACTCTGTGTTTCCCTTTTCGGCTTCCCTTATGGAATAAGTGATCCTTTATTTCAGTAATTTTGTACATTGTTATATTTGGGGCTCTGTTCTCTATTACTCTTCTCCCCTTTCTTTCTTCTCCCCTCTCCTGCTTACTGGCTCATTCTCTTTCTCTGTGTCTCTATCAATCAATCTCTCTTTCTCTCTCTCATACACACATGCCATGCATAAATCTTCTGAATAAGGTGAAGGGTGTGGAGCAGGTAGCAGGACCTTTAGTGTGGCACATGCCAGGCAGTGCATCTCATGCTAGAGAATTTAGCTGTCACTTTGGAGCCTGCTGGAACTAGTATGCAATTCACATACCCCAAGTACTGAAAGGGAAACTGCATCTGGTGTCAGCGCAGTTTACTGATAAGATTTTATCTTTTCTCCTGCTGATACTGATAGAGCCATAACCAGGTGGGCAGTAAATAAAGAAGATTTATTATGGGCTGGATTTGTTAGCTAACAGTACTTTCTCAGAACTATATCAAGAAAGACCCAGAAGTGTTCATCTTTCACATCCATGGAGCCCAATAATGAATTGTGTGGTGGGGGAAGGGCAGCTGCAGGAATTTATCCATCCAATTTGTTTTAAAAAGTGAACATTTCTTACACAATCAGCCTAATCTGAATAGATGACTAAAAATCCACGGGTTGATAACTTATCATCATGGCACCTGCATTTTATGCCTCAAGAACCTTAAGCAAACCCAGGGCTGTACTTGCGGATTAATTGAGCATGCATAATTTACCACTGCAGTTTACATAAGTTTAAGTATTTTTCTCATTTTGGTAAATAGGCATTTCCAGCTTCAGGAGAAAAATCAGAATATTGCTGCACAATGCAATGAGCCATAGAGAAAAGAAAATCTCTGCTCATACCACCACTGCTTAGTTTTTAAATTGAAATGATTTTTCAAGTTTAATTTGCTTTTCACCATTTATATATATTTCTTTTTGTTCACATTTATTGTGTTGATTTTTACCTAGGCTTGTAATCAATACTATTTTCTTGTTCTGGTTTGATGTTGCTGTGCATCAAATAATTTGAATGATTCAGAGAATGCTAATCTAGGAAAACACGCTCATGCATTTAGGTAGACAAGGACCGGGAACAAATGAGTAGGGAATGATGATGACAGAAACACATCAGGGTTTGCATGGCTTGTCACGGGTTATTATTTCTCATGGGCTTTTGGGTAAATTAGTCATTAGTACTAAATTATTATTTTCTCATCTACAGAATGGGGATAATAATACCTATCCCACAAGTGATTGTGTTAAATTTTATAATGAATGTAAAGAGCCTAATTTGGAGCTCGGCATATGCTAGGTATTCAATAAATGATATGTATTTTTTATATTATCTTATTAAAACAAGTTATTTTCTAGACCTAACAGTAAATTCTAAATCTCTAAATTCATATTTTAAAACATTTGTTTCTATATAGGAATTTCTTTAACTCTTAGAAGTAGGCCCTAAAGTATTTAGAAATACTGGTTACATAATGGTTATTTGTCTAATTATGGCTTTATGGCAAAGTTATGTAAATTTGTGTGTAGGTAGATAACCCAGGGACATGTTAGGTGTGTTCAACTTGTTTATGTCTTAATGTCTACATTGGAGTTTTTGTTTTATTTTGTTTGGTTTTGTTTAAGCCAAAAAAGGCCTATTTGGGCAATGAAATCTTAAATAAATGCAATTGTTCATAAAGGAATACTATTATAAATTTATTAATCCCTGTTTTACAATAGGGAAAAGTATCTAAACCTCAATTCATAAAGTAGGCATAATCTTGAGAGGCTGAGGTTAAACTTGATTTTTCTCATCTACTCCTATTTCCTATAATGGTATATATTATAATTTTTAAAGTATTATTTTTTATTTATGCTAAAATTTTTACTGCAGTAACAGCTAATGCTAAAATCTTAAATTTTGTGATCTCAGGGCCCCCGCATACTAAGTTATACAAAGCACATTTAACTATAATAAAGAAACTGGCTACTTAAAGGAGCTTTAGAGCAGATCTTATAAATCCACAATCCCTTTTAGAAGAGGTAAATGTATTTGTATAGTAAGATCTTATAAATCCACAATCCCTTTTAGAAGAGGTAAATGTATTTGTATAGTAAGTTTAATTTTTCATAATACACAACACCAACACATAAATAGTAAAATCCATTGTATACTTCTTTCTTGGTGGGAATTACAGCTTTCAGCCAGGCACTGGGTTATTCCTAGAAAGGCATGTCACATTTTCTGCCACTTCTCCATGGCTTTATTGATGTGGCTGTCACCCTAGAAACCCAGTGAATTCAGAGTCTGCCTTTCTGCTTGATTTTTCACTGAGGTACATTTCAGGAGACCGCTGTGAGACTCTGGTGGAGGAAGCTTTAATTCTCCATAAGAATAGTCTTATACCTCTGAGGCTCTCCATCTGCACAGACTGACTGGTTGTTTCCTGAATACGAAATGGGAAGTGTCGCGCCATTAGTCACACTACAGTAGCACCCTCGGTCCTACCAGAAGTAATCATTACTTAATTAGCTGGTCTTTTCTTTGTCTTTCTCTCTTTCTCTCTCCGTCATGTTTAAAATGAGGTCGCAGAGCCATGAATGAGAGAGAAGTGAGCTGAAGAGATCATGAATTGCGAGGACAGGGCTTGGAGTCGGGACAGGAAAGGCATCTCTGCCACTAAGGAGCTGTACAACTTCGGGCAAGTGACTTCAAGTACCTCAGGCTCAGTTTTTTCTGTAACATGGGTATAATAGTAACATCCACCTAATCTGACTGTTGGGAGGATTACATCAGATGATACATACAGTTAAAAGCATAGTGCCTTTCAGTGTGTGTTGATGACTTCTAGATAGATCTATACCTGGAAGCATGGACCTGCTCTTCTCATTTCTACCTGGACTCTACAGAATTAGATCCCAGTGTTAGACCTTCATCTTTTCCCTTCTCTTCCCTTCAGATCAGGTGGTCAGCTTTTCTTTCTTGGCTTCCTGAATGCCAAAGTTGCAATACCAACCATCTGCTACTTAGGAGAATTGTAATTACTCCTACCAAATTACATCTCTTGAGAGAGAAACAATATTAGTGTCAAGTGAAGGGAAGGTCTCAGCTGTGGGCTCCATCAACCAGCCAGCCCTTGAGAAGGCCTGTGGTTCTCTGCTCAGTTAATATGAATCTGGCACCCACCTTTTCAAGTGCAGCCAAACAAGGAAGTCAGTGGCTAGAGCTCCACAGGTGAGGCGGAGACACAACTTCACCTACCAAATGTTTCTTTATTTAGGTCTGTAGTATAGGTTCCCGCAGAACTTGGGGTTGTCACTCCACATGGTCGCTGGTCACCTTGGTGAACTTTAGTCAATTTTCTGCCTTCCTACTGCCAAGGTTCCTTTCCATTTAAAGGGGAAAATCCCACTTTGTATAGTATTATTGAAATAGAGTACTCTGAGTACAGAGGTCAAGAAAGGAAAATGAAAGTTTTCAAGGTTTCTTGGCAGCCGGGTCATGTGACAGTCACAGTCATGTGACTGTGACTTGGCCAATCAGATGCTTCCGTTTGAGACCATGCATCCAGAGAAAGAATGGTGGGGATTCATTCATGATCATGTCAGTGATGGTCCGTGGCAGCATCAAGTACTCACCAAGACGTTCAAGTATATAATACGGTAACTTCCTCAGTTACCAAGAGGACAGTAACAAGTGGTGAGGCTAGCTTTTGGTTTGGGAACGTCTGGGATTTTTAGCTGCCGTTACGAATTTGGCGCTACAGCAGACATGAGAGGTAGCAAGGAGTTAATCTTACCAGGGAACTAAGATTATATATGCATATTCACTATCCACTTGTCCTCAAGTCTTCTGTGATTTAAGACAAGCATTTTTCATTGCTTGTGGCTATCAAATTGAGTTCGCTGAATCTATAATGACCATCACAATATAAGCGATTTTATTAACCTGTCAATTATTATTCAGTTTTCTTATTCTGGTCACATCCCAAGTCCAGGAGGGTATTCAAAGTGGAAGACAGTATTTCTTCCTTTCTAAAGTGCTGAATTTCATATTTTCCATTCATGAATGAGCATTGGGGGTGGCTGCGCATATATCTAGCATCTTACAAAATTTTAAGAAT
The DNA here is from genome assembly GCF_009762305.2 of Zalophus californianus. Lineage (NCBI taxonomy): Eukaryota > Metazoa > Chordata > Mammalia > Carnivora > Otariidae > Zalophus > Zalophus californianus. The sequence continues at coordinate 90,204,478 of NC_045598.1, forward strand.
GTTCCCAGTTTACTGGGGCGCCTGGGTGGTTCAGTCGTTAAGCGTCTGGCTCAGTCGTTAAGCGTCTGCCTTCCGCTCAGGTCATGATCCCAGGGTCCTGGGATCGAGCCCCGCATCGGGCTCCCCGCTCTGCGGGAAGCCTGCTTCTCCCTCTCCCACTCCCCCTGCTTGTGTTCCCTCTCTCGCTGTGTCTCTCTCTGTCAAATAAATAAATAAAATCTTAAAAAAAAAAAAAGAAAAGAATGTTCCCGGTTTACTTCATCTGAAGTTTAGATACTATATTGATTGAGATCAGGAAGTTAGTTTGGGGAGCTATGAATGTATTTGTACTTTATCTCATAAGACATTACTGCTTTAATTATTCTATAAGATTTATAAGATTTATAAGACTATATTCTATAAGACTCAGGACTATAAGACTAAATTCTATAAGATTCTGTAAGACTACCCTAAAACAAAGTTCTGTGGTCAAATTTGGATTTCTTTCACTATATAAAATATCTCCCTCTTGAAAATCTACACTACATATTAGCTCATATATATTATTAGTTCATATATATAATAAATATATATAAATATATTTTGTGTCATGTGACCTAGAGTTTTCCAAATTTGTCAGACTACCAAGACCTTTCCTGTAAAATAATAATCAGGAGCTTCTCCTGGAATTAATAGTTACACTATGTAAGTATATTGTACTAAGAGATACACTTTGAGAAATATTGCCATAATTTATGTTTCTATATTGTGTTTCTTTGCATTACCTACTTTTAACAACAGATACCTTGGGCGCCTCCATGGCTCACTTCTGCCTATTTAATGGGGATTCCTTGCCTGTAAAATGGGGATAATAGCATCTGTGTCAGAGGATGTTATAAGGATTAAGTGGTTCATATTAAGCAAATGCTTAGAAGTGTACCTGACTTATAGTAACCATTTTATGAAGGTTGGCTATTATTCCTGGATTTTTTTTTTTAGGCCAAATTAAATTCTTCCCTGACATCCCTTTTTGTGTGGAATCTATTACTGAAACTCTATAACACACTGTTTTTTTTTTGAAAACCCAGCAACTGATTTGCTACTTGCTAATTGTATGCCTGGTCCCAGATTTTTCTATTTGGTGATTCGTTTCTGTTCTAATTCAAGAGATGTTATATTGAAAGTCACAGAAACCAACGCATGTAAACATGGTGCTCACTGAATAGATCCAACAGGCAATCACACCAACATCTAAAAACAGGAAATTGCAGACAGCTAGACCATATGGGGTTAGACTGAAATGAGACTTCTCTTCCAGTTCTGGAGCATTTCATGCGGTTTTGGTCTGCTTACCCTCATTTTCTTAGCAGACCAATTTTCTCTATTTGTTCAATTTTGCTGTTTCCCAAGATTCTTGCACATGGGTGGGCTCAGTTTGCTAAGGCACTGATTTATACCTAGACACCACTTGGCTTAGCATCAGGATCCCTATAACAAGCAAACTCAATCTCTCAGTGTCTGAATTCCAAATTCTTAGGAAAGAGTATCTTAATGGCTCTGATCAGACTATGGTCTGGTTCTGTGTCTCAAGTGTCCACTCTTGTTTCAGTTAGCTGTAGTCAAAGTGGTAGCTTTATCTGGTAAAAACATGACCACTTAGAACAGCCCTCCTATAGGGGTAGTGGTGGAGGGCGGGATATCCCCAATACCAGAGATGGGCATAGGTGCTGTGGACACCACAAAATGGCCATATATCCTATCACCACCTTTGCTGTGGCTTTGAGGATACGTCTTAGGATTTTCCTCTAAAATGCCTCCTTTCTTCCCTCCCTTTCTCACCAGGAAGAACTAAAGGGTGCCAGGGAAAATGTTTTATAACCAAGCATTTGAAACCCACAATCCCAATTTAATGGAAATTTCTCAAAAAAGCCCTAAAAATCTGAAGGTGGCTTCACTCAGCTTCCATGGGTTAAAAACACAGTCTTGAGAAAGCCCCTGTTGCTCAGTAGGGTATGACCTAGAATGAAACTGAGTACCACTATGTATTACACTCCCGGGCCACCTGTCAGCTATAAATACCATCTGGTGGCTTCTTTTCACTCTTGCAACAGCCACCCTGCAATAAAGGTTTGGTCTTCATGACATAAAGTGAAGTTCAATGATAAGAGGTAGCCAAGAACATTTGAAATGATAGAATTTAGGATCCAAAAAAAGAAATAACTAATAAGGGATTCACGTTTAGCCTTTTATTCTAAATGATCAGAATTAGTTTGCATGCACCCCATTTTTCCTAGAAAAATCAACCAACTCTTCTTCCCAATTTGTGTGTCACAGATTCTTAGAGAAACGGACTCTTTAGGCTCTCTGTATTTTTCATTCCACTTCATTTCAGTTTCATTCATCGGGGAGATTTATAATTAAATTTACCTGTCCTTACCCAGGAGGCAATTATTGGTGTAGATCATATTATAATTTTCTCAGCTCTTTAATGGCTTGCCTGATGTTTGGTGGTGTCGCTCCTGTTTCCCATTTTATTTTAAAGCATTCGTCCCTTTTGTTTTAGTCTGACAGTGATATGTGTTGTTCCTCTCTGCAAACAAAGGAATGAACATAAACATTTGTGTCACACTTCCCTTCAGAAATTAGTATTCTTTTAAACTGGTTAACACATTTGTACTGTCTCTGACACCTTTAACTATGACAACTATGAAACAAAATAGTGTACGGTGAACAAACACATCATTTGGAGCCGATTAGATTAATTACTATTCAGGACAGTGCTTAGATTAATTATTTTGTTTGTGTAGTGTGTTCGTTAAGTAGTTGCCTGATTGCTGCTCAGAAGATTGATTACTTGTTGCATTTACTTTGTGGTTTCTGTGGGGAGAACATGTTTTAGGATTCATCATTTCTAAAAGCCCAGGGGGCTTGGTTGACATGAGAATGCTCCAGTAATGCTGTAAAATGGAGAACAGGCTGTGGAAAAATGTGTTCTTTAAATAAACACCTACCGTGGTGGCTAGAGCAGCCATCAGATTTGTTTAACATCAGGAGAAACAATCAATGATAAAATTGAGTTAATACAGACTATACAATCTGAAAACCCGGCACAGTACTTGGACTATAAAATTGAGGTGAATAAGTACTTCCCTGGATTTTCTTGGTCTCCAGTAAGCTAAACAAACAAACTCTGTGACTTTGTTTTCATTTTGCCTCTTGTCTCTCACATAAACCTCACTTCCCAGGGGCAACCACATGGCGACTGCTTGCTGCTATGCTGTTTGAGTCTGCCCTCACAATGGGGCTCAAGAGCCCCGGGTTCCTCTGAAGAACCCACACTGCAGCCCTTTGAGGGGCTTGCCTCGCTGTAGGAAACTACATGGGGTTATGTGATGCATAAGAACACGCATTATCTGCTGTGTTCAAGGGGTGACTGCAAGCACTAGGGAAGGATTTACGATAATAGGATTTTGTTGCAATGGGGGAGCGTAACAAATTTAAATAGAAAAGTACTTTTGAAAGAAACAAATGAGTTAAGGATTAAAAATAGAGCAGCCTTTTGTTTAGTGAAAAGCTGAGCTAATCTCTCTTTTGGGGGACCAAAAAATACATTGCTGAAACATAATTGTATATTATACCTATCTGTGACTTTGAATGCCAATGGCCGTATTAGACAAACAATTTTAGGACGCAAAGAGGCTTCTTATATTTCTGCTGAATATACCATACCTTTCCCCAGAGCAGAAAGACTCAAGAATATTAATCTCTCTCCTACTCTTTTGACTTCATTATTTAGACCTATTAATTATAGTCATAAATGACTGCAATAATAACGCAAAAAAACTTAGAAATAAGTCTCTGAAAGTGCTTATGACTTCTGATACTATGGATTAAAACTAAGCAAGCATTTTAACATACATCCCAGTAAATTAGAAGAAAACAGTAAAATAATGAAAATGAAATAAAACTTGCCTCATGTTTTAATCAGTTTTTCCATTATGGCTTGAGATTTCAGAAGGTAAACCATTTGCAAACACAGTGTTTTTCAGCATTTAAAATCATTTTGAATTTAAGATGATTAAACATCACAATCATTATGTCATTATGGCAAAGATAGTTTTCCTTCATAAGGTAAAGGAACTGCCGAAGGAGAAATAGCCTAGAGTCTAGGTATGGGGACATTGAAAAATGAGAAGATGATGAGAGATGGGCGGTTGTTTTGAGGGTGGTTGGCTTTCTACAGTGGTGCAAAGACTAGAAATAAGAGGAAATGCATTAGCCCAGCTGAAAATATATTTAAGGGCTTTTTGATTAAATTCTTCTTTTCCTCTGTGACTTGAAAGCTGGAACTAGACGGGAATTAATTTTTTAAGCCGTTTTCCTTTCTCATTGACTGCCCTGTTGTTTCTTTGTGGGTACCTTCTTAAATCCAGTAGGAAATTCTAGTAATTCAAGTTTTCAGCCCCCAAATCCCTCAGTTCTGACAGACTGCCATCTTGGGAAGTGGGGCCAAGACTATTACGGGAATAAAGTTGCTTTAAAACAAGTTATCCGTGGTTTGAAAACTCTAAGTTCAGCATGTTTAGAAATAGCCTGGAATCCTGAGAAATGAACCCTGTTTTCCCAAGCATCCCCAATACCTTCCCCTATTGTCTTTTTCATACATCATTACAGCTTTAACAACTCAGACTTATTCTAATAAATAAGTTGCTTATATTATTGAACTCTTAAACTCTTGGAGAAAATTGAAAATATGTACTTGGAACCTCACTGGAGTGTTTTACCTGTTGTCTTAATTGTAAAAGCAGCATATTAAATGTATCTGTAAGAGTGTGACTGTAAGTTAATGAAACTAGTTTCCATGTGTTGTTTATTTAAATAATTTTTATTACTTTATTGGTCTCACCTCAAACATTTAAAGGTCCCGGTAATTATTTGATGGCTAAATGTGGTTGTTCTTTTAAAACAAAAAATGATATTATTTATCCATTGTTACTCTCGACCCACAATTTGGTTTAATTGCCTTTTCCCTTTATGGACAATTGGCCTTTCATCCATTTCCTCATGTAACCAGAGATAGCTCTTGAGAGACACTGAATGGGTTGAGGAGTACTGGGTTATTCTCTGGGGCAGCATGTATTCATTCATTCAATCAGTCACTCCGTCAATGAATAAATGTACTAAATACTTACTAGATTCCAGAACCCATGCTTTTATTTTCTGTATGAATGAAAGCCATAATCCCTGCCTTCAAAGAACTCAGGGTTTTGTGAGAGCACGTGGAAAGGAACAAGCAATTAAGATAAAGAGTGCCTGAAATGAGCCTAACTGAGGCCAGAGAGGTTACCGAAAAAGCATCCTTGGGGCGGACCTAATAAAAGCTCTTGGAGAGGAAAGGCTGAGGGAAGGGTGGTCCAGGCAGAGGAGGCTGCCCTTGCTGGAACAGCAGAGAGAACCCTGCTTAAGATGCTCCTTAAACCTAGAGGAGCCGGAGGACAGACAGGAGACGAGAGAGACGGTAGGGCAAGACTGGGAAGGTCTTATAAGCCATGCATTTGGTTTTTATTCTGCAGAAACTAGAGAGCACTAGAAGGATTTAATCAAGAGAATGACTTCTGTCCAATTAGTATCATATTCTAACTGAATTAATCAGCCAAACTTTATGCCTTTTCTTCACCTGTCAAAATGTCCAAACCGGTTTTGTTTTTTATTTTTTATTGTCCAAACTGAGCTGGCTTCCATTTCTGACAGATTTGACTTTGAAATGTTTTTGCTTAGCTGAAAGATAGAAAGATTTTTCTTTCTGGCTTGAATTTCTAACTTCTGTCTTCCTTCCTCGGCTACCTGCTTGAGATCTTTCACCATGCGAACTTAGAAAGGTAAATCTTCAAAATATAATTATATAGGATTTTTAAAAAGTTGATATGCTATTCACATGATATTAAGTACCTGCTTTTATAATTATTTGTATTGAATAAACCAGTTTAAAAACTAGTGTAGGTCATAATTCATTAAATTGAAAAGAGAAGATATTTTAGTTGCTAACTGAGAATATCACCGAAATCCACTTTTGTTAACATTTTCCTAAGACTAGAGAACAACTTGATCTACAGAAATATTTGAGAGAATTCTGCCTTTCGATGTGTGTCCATTTCAGATATTTATTTTGTAGTTTAACGGTAGATGGGACAATATGGATCTGCATTTAATACGAATCTCACTTTTGTCCCTATCAACTCTTTAGAAATAGAGAATTTTGCCCCCTTTTTACTTAAAACAATGAAAGGACCAAAACCCATCAAGACAGTTTTTTTGGACATCTGAATGAACAAATTGAGTTGCTACACAGCTGTAGTAGTCAATTTAAGAAATGATTGTGAATATATCCAAAAATCCTAGCTTGACTGTACAGCCAACCAATTTGAGCCCTGCACGTTTGACATGCTCTAAGGATAGTGGAGGATTTCAGATCAGGAAGGATTAGAGCCCTCTTTGCATGGGCCCCTGCTGAGCAAACCCTTCCCACATGTTAGTTGTGGCGACATATAGGAAAGAGGGAAACAAAACTCGAGGACAACTGTCCTCTGGAGCAGAGCAGTGAACAAAGATGTAGATGCAGCTTGCTGGAATTTCCCTGAACCAAATATCTTATTCTCTTAGTGATATTAGCAGAGGAAAGTATCTTACCCTTCCACTTTAATAATCCAGCATCCTTCCCGTGCTTCTTCTGTTTCAGTAGCCACAGGCCTATGGTAACCCAAAGTGCCTTTTTACCCAAGATATTTTATTATTTAGGACGTTGTCAGTGATAATAGGACCTCCATTCCCATTTTCCAATTTTGGACAAGTGGGATTAAAGCATTACGTGAAGGACATTGTCAGACTAATCCCTGACTCTATGATGGCATTGTCCATGTTGCCCTACATAGATAGGATCATCCACATTTGGGTTTGTAGGATGACTCTCATTAAGCTGAATGCTCTTACTGGGATTGTCTGCTCTTTTATTTAATGCTTTGCTCAAGGCTTCTTATAGTAAGTGTTTTAATGGCTCTATGAAGTGTTTTTGTTTTTGTTTTTCACTTTAATAGTAGGCTGAGAAAAAAAAAATCCACATGATGTTGCTGGAAAAATTGTCATTACTGGAAAATAGTATAGGTTCACCTCTCTGAATTAAAACATTGTAACTTCATCTACTCCCTAGACAAAATAATTTTTAAAAATTGAATGAAAATAAAAAACCAAAACAGCTCCATTATAGACTATTTTATTTAAAAAAGAAAAACAAATCTAAGTGTCAGCTTAGATTTTTTTTTTTAGGGGCATGAATAAACAGATACAGTTTATAACAGTGAAAACTCACATGGCACTTTAATGTGCCAAGCACACTTCCAAGCATTTCCTTCTTCACAGAACCCCTATTTAAAGTGGCTATGATTCTATTCTTATTTTCCAGATGTGGAAACAGGCACAGAAACAGCCGAGTGGCAGAGTAGGATTGGAACTCTGGGCCCCACCTCCACAGGGTACAAGAGGCCCCCTCACTGAGTGCCTATGTCCTAGAAACAGATTTCAGTTTCCCTGCAGTGGGCACACTTTGGCAAGCCCAGAGGAGGAGAAGTAAGTCTCCCAGAGGAGAAGACTTTTAGTTTGATAGTGTGACCATCTTCATACAAAGTAAGTAAACCATTTAGGGGTGCCTGGGTGGCTCAGTCATTAAGCGTCTGCTTTCAGCTCAGGTCGCGCATGGTCCCAGGTCCTGGGATCGAGCCCCACATCGAGCCCCACATCGGGCTCCCTGCTCAGCAGCAAGCCTGCTTCTCCCTCTCCCACTCCCCCTGCTTGGGTTCCCTCCCTCACTGTGTCTCTCTCTGCCAAATAAATAAATAAAATCTTTAAAAAAAAAAAGTAAGCCATTTTGCTGTTACTGCTGCTACTTTTATTGTTGTTGTTATTGTTTATTTGTTTTAATCCTTGGGGGGAAAAAATAGGATTCAGGGAACACAAAATGTTTCATCTGAAAAACCCAATGGAAAAATCGGAAGTAGACTAAGTAAAGGAATACTTCAGCTCTGTCACAGAGGTGACCAAAATTCGATTAGAATTAGGGACAGAAAATAGAAATCATTTAGGAAAAGCTGGTCTTAAAAAATGCACTATAAAAACGGTTGGGTTTTCAAAACCGGAAAGCCATTGATATTGCAAGCATTTGTTCTTAAGGAAGCCAATAATTTTTATCCTCATCTTATTATTGCCATTTTTTTCTTTTTTCTTTTTTCTCTTTTACCCCGTTTCCTGGTATATTTCTATTCAAACAAGGCTCCAAGGCAGATCGTAATTTAAAAACTTCCAGTTGTTTCCCTGTGTATCACTGGCCCTTTCACACTAAAGTTCTCACTGGGAAAGGTAGCAGATATGTTCACTGGGGAAAACTCAGTGTTTTGATTCCCCAGGAATCAATTGACAAGGGTCCCTGAAAGGATCATCAATATTAAGAATCATACTGTATAAGGCATACAGTGCATGACAGCTTTGATTTACTAACGCATATACTCATTAAAATTAGACTCAGAAAACACTTTTAAAGTCATTTAGTTTAACTCTGAACTTGTTTTGGATGGTTTTCATAGATATAAATCCAGAACCTGTTAGAACTCATTTCTAGGGTCTTTTCCCTCAAGCTCTACTCTTTATTTTTCCCTCTCTAAAATATTATTCTGCTGGTAATGAATAATTTATATTTGCTACTTCTGTGTTACCCTCATTATACGTTCCTCCCCCACAAGATAAAAACCTCAATCTTGCTGTTTGCTTCATTCAGGTATCAATCAACAACCTCTCTGTAGTGTGTGTACCATAGACGCCAGAAGGCTTTTTTGCAGACTGATTTGTTTTTATTAGGTCTGTATTTTTTTAATGATGATTAAAATCTTTATAATTCTGAGTCAGAAATAATTTTGAAATTCTGTTATTTTAATTATAATCCTGTTGATTCAAACTCTAGAATAACGAAAATTTGTTCTTAAACTAAGCTAGGTGAGAGGGACACCACAGAACTATAATTGTGTGAATGTTCCATTCTCTCCTTTTGGATGCAAATTACAGGTTATTGAAATATAACTCTGGGATGCAGAAGAAGACACACATTGCAAATTAAAATTTTGGCCATGTCTCCATGATAGTAAACAATAGTGAAAATGCTCATTTGTTCATCTCACAATAACCATTTTCCATGAAAACATCCTATAAAAATGAATGACTTTATTGACCTTCCCAGCTCTCTAGATAGCCTACTTGAATTGGCCCCTGACCAGAGCAATATCTGCTAATATGGACTATAAAGAGTCTTTGTGGGATGGGAACAAGATGATCCAATTCTTGTTGGGTATTTTTAGGGGGCTGCTTTGAGATGTCTTTTCAGAGTCACTTCAGAAGCTAGCTGTGGGGACAAGAATCCCCATTTCACTCTGCCGTTCATCAGTGGGGAGAGGGCTCCCCTGCCTCCAATAGCCATGGTAGCAACAACAGCCTTCACAGAAGGAAGTTCGGCTGGAGCATCGGCAATAAGACAAAAGTAACTACAACTAGTAATAGAGCCACAGAAGCATCTGACTTTTGAACGGAACCTCCTGCAGCAATCACTACCATCCTTTCCAGAACACATTATTTCTGAGAATACCATGACTGACTTACCCCTGTTTTGACACCCTCCTGTCTAGCTTTTCTAGGCTCCAAGCTAAGAGCATCTCCACCACTGTCACCAGGCAATATTATTGTCAAGATGCTGATGACTAGGGATTCCCAGAAATCAATCAGGTGAAATTTCCCCTTCCAAACCACACACATATTGCTCTGGTTTCTTCTGTTGGCATTTCTGCTGCTTCTGATGCCTGACAAACCTGGGAACTCAAAGTCACTGATTAAAAGCCAGTATTTTACATTGAGAAAGGAGGTCCCAGCAGGCACTTATTACCAAATTTAGTTCATGGGGAGGGTAAAAGTGAGACAAGGGATCTAGAGAACCTTGATATAACTATAGCTTCAGCCCAGATAAGTACATCTGAAGTGCTGTAGTTATGATGGATCAGAGCCTAAAGACGTAGGAGTGCTGGTGATATTAGTTATTCTTTAATTCATTCCATTTTTCAAAGTTATTCATTAATTCATTGACCTCACACATATTTACCTTACCAAGGTCCTACATGTACCAGGCACTGTTCTAAGTACTGGAGATACGGAAATAAATAAGGTATGCATAGTCCCTGGCTTCATGGAATGGGCAGTCTAGTGAGAAAGACATTAGACAAATAAACCTTTAAGATTTTCTCAAAGCACCAATTTGCAGAAGCCAATTTGGTAACAATAAATTGATTCATTAACATCATGTAAGAACTGCTGGCAAGTAAAATTTTTTCTTCCATTTGCACGTTTTGCGGGATTAAAAAAAGTCTCTTAATAAAAATTCCAATAAATATTATAATTAAAATTTTATTTCTGTGTATGTTGTAAACACGTGGCAAATTTATCATTTAAAAAGATAAACTGGGGTGCCTGGGTGGCTCAGTTGGTTAAGCAACTGCCTTCAGCTCAGGTCATGATCCTGGAGTCCCAGGATCGAGTCCCACATCAGGCTCCCTGCTCGGTAGGGAGTCTGCTTCTCCCTCTGACCTTCCTCCCTCTCATGCTCTCTCTCTAGCATTCTCTCTCTCTTTCAATAAATAAATAAAATTCTAAAAAAAAAAAATAAAAAAAATAAAAAGATAAACTGTATTATAATATATCATTTATTGGTCCAACATTTATTATATAAGGGAAACAAGATTTGTGTAAGGTACTCTGGCTGAGCACCGTGAACTATAGAAAAACTACATTCTAGGGGTTTGCCCTCATGGAGGAGAAATAAGATATATAGTGAAATAGTAGCACAATGAAGAATATGAGATAAGGCCCATAAGAGTTAATGTACGTAATAAGTGCTATTTATATATTTTGAAGTGAAAAACTATAATGCATGGACTAATACTTTTGTTCTGATTGAAAAATTTACATAAATGTTTTATTAAGGTTTTTTGTTCGTTTGTTTATTTGCTTTTAGAAAGGGCGCGGTGGGGAGGGGTAGAGAGAGAAGGAGAGAAAGAGTCTTAAGCAGACTCCACACCTAGTGTGGAGCCCGAGGAGGGGCTCAATCTCACAACCCTGAGATCATGATCTGAACCAAAATTGAGAGTTGGATGCTTAACTGACTGAGCCACCCAGGTGCCCCTTATTAAGGTAATTTTTTTAAAAGCTACTACACATATAGTAATATAAAGAGTAAATCAGATGAAATCTCAGTGATTCCAGGAAGTGAGGGATATGTAAGTAAAGATGGGGAGGGGGGCTAGATTGGTTAGCAAAAGCCAGATGGACCATTTGTGTGAAGGATAAGGTAATGAGGTAGTTCAGGGAAGAGAAGCAATGGAAGGTATTTTATAATAAAAAATTCAGGGTATGTCTGGAGACAAGCAGGAGGCCAGTTGGCTAAAATAGGGATTTGTTTTATTGTTCAAGAAAAGACCACACAGATTGGGATCTAACTGTGGTGAACTTTGAATGACCAGCTAAGGAGTTTAGATTTTATCTGATAGTTTATGCCATTAAACAATGGTGTGGGGGCAGGAGAGTGTTATGATCAAAGTAGGAAAATCAATCTGGATGCAACACACATAACGAGGGTGACATTGTATATTTTAATTACTCAAGGTAGTCGCTGGGAGTTGAGGAAAAATACATGAATTAGAAGATCTTTAAAATCACTTACGTTGACTTGAGCATATGGTATGCACATTTTCCCAGGAGCATATTGACCTTCTGTTAAAAAAAGAAAAAAGAAAAAGAAAAAAGAATCTTTCTCTTCACCCCATAAAGGAGGGACGTAAAAGACAAAATAAAGGGCTATTTGTAAGTCCATCTGTCGGTAGGTAACAGAATTGAAATCCTGCTCCGGTTCACAACTTTATTCATGGCTGTGAATGTTCGTAATTAGGGGAAGTGCTGTGGAAGTGACTGGATTGAGAATCAGCCCATTTAGAGGATATGGTGACAAAGGACTAGAAACCATTATGTAGCGCAAATAATGCAAAATTCGCCATTCGCTTATGTGTGCGTTACTGTTGCAAACAATTCTGATCAGGGAGGGGGAAACGCCAAGGAATCAATGTTGTCCTTTGTTTTGGAGGGGCACAGGAATACACATAACCCGAAGCTTCAGCAAATCGCAATGTGTTTACCCCAAGAACGCAGCTGTGTGGCCATCGCTCCTGGGAGAATGGGTGTATGGATGTGAGAGGGAGGGCGGCTGTGGGGAAAGCTAATAACACCTCTAGGTTAGCTTTCTTTTCTTTTCTTTTTTAAAAATTTTCCTGAAATCTTTAAGATAGACAGGCTTACACCTTTGAGGCCCGTACTAATTTTTGAGGCACATTTTTACTCTTTCCATTTAGGCATTAATCAGGAAGTTGGTCTTTTCGAAGTGTGAATCATGAATAGTGACTATGAAACCTTTTAAGAATGTAGTAGGAAAGATATTAGCACTTTGGGGATGGCTGCTTAGCGGAGTGAGAGAGCTAATGAATACTCTAAGTTATCTAGCTCTTTTTATCTATGGTAATTAGCTTTAACAAGGCAAGTTAAAAAAATTCTTCCCAAACCTTATACAGTGTAACTCCCCACTTAACATTTCTTGTCTCCTTACAAGCCTTATAACCTGAAGCTGTCCCAGATATTCCCTATAGGAAAGATGTATTTGAGAGTTATGCTTACAGCACTTGCCTTTATTAATTTTTTGAAAAAAAATTTTAACATTTATTTTAGTGTTTGAGAATTTAAGAATTTGGGGGTTGGATTTAAGTATTATTGCTGGAACTCTGTAAAAAATTAGAAATAAGGTATAATGACAATAAATCATGAACCAAACACATCTTAATTAAATATCATAGAACTCCACATCTTTTTTTAAATATACAATTTCTCATAGTAGTCTTCTTATCATAATTTGTCAGAACATTCCAAGGCATTATAGATACTAAACTATCTTGTTTGATACTTCTCTATAGATAGCAGGAGATTAATCTGGAATCCCAGGTCTCTCTTTGAGCAGATCCAAAGCACCTTCTTTCCCTTTGTGTGGAGAATAAACACACACACACACACACACACACACACACACACACACACACACTTTTTCAGAATTCTTAACCACACCCCCACCTCCAACATCATTTGGCCACCTTGTTGCCCAGTTCTGTAGCCAGTGGCTCCTTAAGGTGACAGTGAGAGAGACTTCTTATTGATCATCTTACTTCCCACACAATTTATTGGAGGTTGACACCCTCCCTGCCATTTTTTTTTCTTTGTGACAGCGGAAGGGGCCATTCATTATAGAGATGGCTTCATTAAAAAGCAACCCCAAAGTTCTAGTAGATTAAGCCATTTAGCTGCAGAGTAAAACCCTTCACAATCCTATGATAATTGATGCCCCCATCCTTTCCTTCCTTTCATTTTTTTTTATAAATGCTCTTTGGACTTTTATATCATATCATGCTGTATTTTTTTAGCAGAATTCCTGGCTATAGTTCTTTGTTCTTCTTTGTATATTGGCAGACTTAAAAATAGAAATCATTTTGCATCTATTGAGCTGATCTCGACATTTTATCTACTTATATTAGTTTAAGGCATCTTTGGGTCACTTCCTTCTCATTTTTTTTTCTGTTTGATCTCTGTGTTTGGCTGCATTTGTGATAAGGGAGGGCTGAGGCAGAAGCTGAGTCCAGACTTCAGTCCCTTTGTGCACTTGTGAAATTCCCTGGAGAAGTTCTGCCTGTTACACATGGCTTGTCTCCACGGAAATAAAGGTTTTGATCAAATATTCAGGCAGGACGTTTTGTGTGCCTTAGGTACAGTGAGAATGTTGCCTCTTTGCCTCCCTCACAAGATGATGAACACCTTGACTGTGTCTTTACCCACCTTTTCTCCAGTGTTCTGCACAGCAGGCATCAACGAATATTTGCTGAATGAATGAATGTGCAAATGAGTGAATGTCCCATGAAGGACTAATCCTGGGGTGGTAGTGATTATAGCTTGTTTTCTCCTTATTCCAATATTCGACTTCACTGTCCTCTCCCAGGAGACTGCCTCCTTGAGTTCCCTGAGGAATTACAGAAGAGTAGAACTGATAAAAAATGTGTAACAAATCAGTGGTGGGGCAAGGAAAGGAACCCAGAATTCTCTACCTCTGTACACTGGTACACTGTTATAAATTCACCCCTCTAGGCTCTATAAATTACTTTTACATAAATTAGAGGATTTTCCTTAATAAAAATTCAAATACAGCACTTCTCCATCACTGATTTTATTAATTTGGCCGTGGATTGGAATGGTGAGAGTCTGGAAGTAGGAGGATTTCCTGAAAGGGAGTCAACCAAATAGTCAACTAACTATGATTAACAGAATAATCTTAGGCATTGAAAATTCTCTTTCATGAGTTAAGATTTGCAAGGCTGCAAGCTTAGACAGTAAGATGAATGTCACGTGGAGACTTCTGAAAAATAGTGAGTTTCTTTCTGATTTGGTTGGTCAATACCCTTAGTTATTTTGAAATCACTGGTTTATAACTTACTCTAAACCAGATGGCTTTCTGTTAAATTTTCAGTGTTAGGAGTAAGAAATGTGAGCCCCAAATATGTCTGATGTTAAGATTTTCAATCGTGCTCCTCTTTTGTTAGAAGTACAAGAAATTATTATTTTTAAGAAATACATATAAGAAAATAAAGCAGAACAGTGAAAGCATAGCAAAAAAATTGGAGCGTTCTCTCTGGTGTTCTGATTGGTGTATTACCAGTGGGTGCTTCTCTTTAATTCGGTATCTGGTAATGATCAATATATTTGAGATTGCATCTTGGAATTAATGGACAAATTGAAAATTCCTCCGTTTCTCTACCCCTTGCCCCAAGCAAAATTAATCTTTCTAATCTCTGTGCTTCTATAATATTTTGTACATAATTCTAATTGTGTTTGTCACATTTCAGGATGCTATTTTAACCACTTTTCTTTTCCCTTTGCTGGAACGTGAGGTTCTACATCCATCTCATTAATCTTTTTTCCCCCTTATAAATGTCCAGTATGTGTTAGCTGGAATGAGGACCACTGAGAAGAATCAGCTGATGGTGATTTGGGAGATAAAATGGCATATCAAAAAAGTATGCTGGATGTGCAGTTGTTCCAAAATGGCATATCAAAAAAAGTGTGCTGGATGTGCAGTTGTTCCAAGTTTAGATTTGTTGTCACATGGCCAAGCTACTTAACCTTCTGAACTCCAGTTTCCTCTTTTAAAAGATGAGGAGAGGGTGCCTGGGTGGCTCAGTCGTTAAGCATCTGCCTTCCGCTCAGGTCATGATCCCGGGGTCCTGGCATTGAGTCCCGCATGGGGCTCCCTGATCGGCAGGAAGCCTGCTTCTCCCTCTCCCACTCCCCCTGCTTGTGTTCCTGCTCTCGCTATCTCTCTCTCTGTGTCAAATAAATAAATAAAATCTTCAAAACAAAAAAAAATAAAAAAATAAAAAAAACAAAAGATGAGGAGAATAGTTACAGAGAAGAACCAAAAGATGATGTGTGAACTGTTTTCAGATCCTTAACTGTCTACTCAATTGATATGATAATCATGCTAACATTTTAGCCAATGGGAATGCACTTTAGGTCTTCCTACCCTCCCTGAACATGTTTCAGTGAAAATTACCGATTTTACCTGAAGTTTCAAGATTTGGGGTCTCATCCACAAATACCCTTCACTTCATGTTGACATTTATTGACTTCCTAGTATGTTCAAAGTGCTATGATGAGTTAAAGGGGCATTGGTAGCACCTTCATAAACTACAGTCTGACTATAGTCATGACACATGGTAGTATAATGTACAAAGGATAAAGAGAGTAGAAGTTTGCTACTTTTATTTTACCAAGTCAGCATGGATTTGGGAGGCATGTAGACCTCTGTTAACATGTCCACACTCAGCCTCCATTTTTTTTTTCCCACTGTAAAAGGGATAACAAAACCTGCCTCATGAGGCTGTAATGCATACTCGACACCAAGGGCAATGCCTGATGTACAGAAGACATTCAGCCAATAGTAGCAATTTTGATCATTATTCATGGAAGAGAAAAATCAATGTGGGTTGGAAGAATAAGAGGTGGGGTTTATCAGGGACTTGAAGCATGCATTAGATGTAAGAGCAGAAGCCAAGTTTGCATGAATAAACGCTCAGAGGTAACTGAATTAATATCAACATAAACCCAAGACTCAAGCTAGAAACCTGGCTGTCAACTGTAGCTCCTTTCTTCCCCTCATACTTATCCCTAATACTCAAGTCACTGCCAAGTTCTATCAATTCTGACTTGCAAATGTTTCCCAAACTTACATAATCCTCATAATTCTACTATATCTCTCCTTTACCAGCACCTCTCTCCAGCCATGATCCCTCTAGCTATTCTCAGTCCCAAGAGTGTCCTCCACTGTCTTGCCCCAAGGGCTTTGAACATGCTGTTTGTTTAACACAGAACACTTAGTCCCCAGCCACCTTTCCTTCCCCACACTGAGTACACACTAAGCACACATACACCTGTGTCTAGAAGCTTTTCCTCCAGTAAGTCCTTACCATAATGTTGGTTGCCTTTTTATCTCTTTGTCCTTTACTACAGTGTAAGCACAAAAGGCACTCTGCTAGGGGTGTCTGGGTGGCTCAGTCGGTTAAGCATCCAACTCTTGATTCTGGCTCAGGTCATGATCTTAGGGTTGTGAGATCAAGCCCTGTGACAGGCTCCACGCTTAGCGGGGAATCTGCTTGAGATTCTCCCTCTCCCTCTGTCCCTCCCCCTGACTCATGCGAGCATGCTTTCTCTCTCTCTCTCTCTCTCAAATAAATAAATACATCTTAAAAAAAAAAAAAAAGGAACTCCGCTAACCATCACAGAAGCCCAATTTCCACAAGTTCCCAGTTCCATGTCTAACAATATCCCTGTATCCAACCCCCAAACTTGGCCTTTCTTTCCATTACTATGGATGGGTTGACCCCCATTCTATCTACCATGAACTTCTCTCTGCATGTGTAGATTCCATCCCTTCTCACCAAAGGAAGGACATTGTAGCAGATGTTCAACATTTTCTCCTACATCATCACTTTCCCTCTCTAACATTGTGTATGCAAATGTGCTAAAATATATCTCTTCTTAAAAAAAATTACCTTAACTTAAAGGGTGAGACCTTAAGTTAACCATCGCCCTGTTTCCTCTCTTTTTTACAACAGTCTCTTGAAAAAGTTGTCTGTACTGGCTTCCTCTACTATATCTTACTCTATTCTCTCTCTGACCACACTAATCAAGCTTTTGTCCCACCATTTACAAGTCAGTTCTTATCAATATCAACACTGATCTCCACATTGCCAGATTCAATGGTGAGATCTCAGACTTCATCTTTCTTGATTTTTTGACACAGTGGATTCAGTTGATTACTTCCCCCTTCTTTTTTTTTTTTCTTAAAGATTTTATTTATTTATATGAGAGAGAGAGAGCACCAGTGGGGTAAGGGGCAAGGCAGAGGGAGAAGCAGCCTCCCCACTGATCAGAGAACCCTACGAGGGGTCTGATCCCAGGACCCTGGGATCATGACCTGAGCCGAAGTCAGATGCTTAACCAACTGAGCCACCCAGGTGCCCCTACTTCCCTCTTCTTGAAACTCTTTCTTCACTTGGTTTATTGGGCCCCTCCACCTTGATACTCTCTTATCACTCTTTCTCACTCTCCTTTGCTGGTTTTTCCATCCCGACCTCTCAAGGTATAATCTCTTTCTTCTCTTCTATCTCCATTTGTATCTCCAGGCAAACAAGTCTCATAGCTTTAAATGTCAGCTGCGTGCTGATAAGCCCAACCAACTCAAATCTCAACCTCGCCACTGAATTCCAGACTTACTGCCTATTTCTTGTTGCTCAGTTTCTATTAAGCATTTCAAACTTATCTTAGACAAAACTCCGATTCCCACTTCCTGCCCAAAACCACTTCACGCACAGATGTCCCCAGTTCAGTGCAGCTCCATTCTGCCAGTTGCTTAGCCCCCAAATTTGAGAGTTTGTTTTTAATCACCTCTCCTCATCACATCCAAAAATCTTGGAGTCTTCTCTATATCACATCCGGTTTATTAACAAATACATCTAGAATCCAATCATCCCGGCCACTGTCATCTCCCATCTGGATAATCACAGTAACATCCTGTCTGGTCTCAACTGTTTCCACCCTCGGTCCCTATTGTCTTTTATCAAGGTGGCATCCAGAGCAATTATTTTAAAATATAAGACATAATGTGCCATTCCTCTATTAAAATATTTTCCAGTTTTTCTTATCTCTAATAAAAAAGAGTCAAAATTAAACTCTTTATGGTGGCCCTACTCTACCTGTCTGACTTTATCTCCTACTAGTGTCTCCCTTCCTTAGTTTGCAACCCCATAGGCCTCTTTCTGGCTTTTACTACACACTCAAACATACCTCCACCTCAGGGCCTTTGTGCTTGCTACTCTTTCTGTCTGGAAGTTTTTTACCCCCCAAATCATTCTGAGTCACTCTCATTTACCTCAATTCTCTGCTTGCTTGTCATCTTTTCAATGAAATCTTATTTGATCATTCCCATCTTTACCTTTGGCATATCCAATTCTGTTTGCCCTGCTTTATTATTATTATTTTTCATAGCAGTTACTGCTTCGTGATATATTTATCTGCTTGTTTATTGTCTGCAACGCTATGATGACAGGACCTTTATAGTGCCCATCCCCAGCCCCATTTCTCATTATCCCCAACACCTAGAAAAATATCTGGTACATGGAATGTGATCAAAAAAAATATTTGTTGAATGAACAAATGAATGACTGAGGCCCTTAGTTGACTGTGGGAGACTAGCATGTCAGCCATTCCTTCTAGCTGTGCCACACAAATGTGCTAGCATGGACATACTCTTATGCGTGTTACATTTTATGTTTTTAACATACTTAGCAGTTTCTCTGAGTTCTTTTTAGAGATTCTTTTTTCGTTTCTCGTTCAGACTTCTGGCTTGAAATACCATCAGTTTAACTAAGCATGTAGACATCAGCAGCCTTAAAGCTAAATTATATTAATGCCTTCACAATGGTGTCTTAAGCAATTGTTTTGCTTTTAGGATGGCTGGCTCTGTCATTTCTATTCATGTTCCAAATGCCATTGAAAAGCCACTGAATATTACACAAAGTATGCCAATATGAAAAATATCAACCGCCATTTTATTTCAAGCTGGGCTTCTGCACAGCAAACTGTTCCAAATGTGGTGAAAACCAAATCCAAGTCACCTTAAGCAGGAAGACAGATGTAAAACAGCAAATAACTTTCTAAAACAGAAAACAAACTTACTGTGTTCAGCCAGTTAGAGCCACATATTATTGTATATTTTTTTAACAATTTCTGACCTGTTGCTTGTATTGAGTTTTTCATGCTTTAATCAAAACCATTTTATCATTTTTGCAAATAGTTTTGTAAGATATGAAAATCCCATTGTAGATGACTGTAGTTGGCTTATTTGCTAATTTGCTATTGTGATTTCAAAGCTCAGGTTTTATAATCAGGCAGATCTCAGTTTGAAACTAAGTTCTTTGAATTCTCTTCTCAACAAAGTCCTCATATTATATAGCATTTCTAAGATTCAGTTTCCCCATTTATGAAATGGGAAGAATAAGTTTATTATGATGATGGAAATAAATTACATATAGTATTTACTAGTACTTAAGATGCATTTCCTAGTATTTCTGTTGTTGTTGTTGGTTATACGGTCAAAAAGACTATTTATTAAAAGCTCATAATTTAGAACTGCATTCATCTCCAAAATGCAAACTTTGTGCTCCCTTCCTAAATGACACTTTTAGTCAGAATGCATTGACTTGACCCCCTGAAATACAATGTCTACTCCTTTCTCCTTGTCAAGGCCTGACCTATTTCTTTGAAATTAAGAATTAAGGTTTTCATTGAGAGTGTATCTTCTGAAAAGAAGACAAGTTAGCATGCTTCTGGGTTTGCCTTACTTGCATAAATATGATTTTTTTCAGAGAAGATCCTTATATAGCTAAAGCGCCCTTTATCCATTAAAAAAAAAAGGCAGTGTATAGGATGAGTCTAATAATGAGGAAGTGGACTACACATCAAGTGAGTTCATGACAAGTGCTGAAGAACTCATTAAGCAAAGAAAATACTCTGCAGATTCAACCAAAAGGATTTGAAAGGCAAATCGCTTACCACAAAAAGTAGGCCACAATATTTAGACATAAGTCAAAAACTAAGAAAATTTAAATAGTTACAACAACTTTGTTTATATAAACACAGATTATGAGTTTAGTCTCTAGGTAACACAAATCAATTCAAAACATATTTTAATTGAGACTGTAAGCATTATTATCAGACAAAACTGGTTAGAAATCAGCAAGTCGGTTCTAAACACATTTATCCTCTTCAAGCATTTATTACTTTTGTTTATAACCTCCAAATTTCCCTTTTCCATTTTATTACAGATTCAGCTTATGAATAATGAACACCAGATACTCTGAGGTTGTGTTTCAAACAACAAAAACTGGTAACGGGCCGACACCAAAAACCTCAAGAAACCCAACCTGCACATGAATAAGAATCCTAAATAACTTAATTATAATATCAAACTGATACATTCCACTGGAACAGTTATTTTGGTATGGATTGATATTTAATGAAAAATAGGTAATAGAGATAAAGTTAACATGTACAAGGACATGACACAGAGAAGCGTTATTGACCTTCCTGAGTCTGGTTAAATAGACATTTCCCCATCTTTGGGTCAAAAAAGTGCTACTAATCTGAGACAGGAACGTGCTAAGGTTATAGAGCTTTGCAGGATAACACTCCAATCATGTTTGGCTCATGAATATATATTAGTGACTTCAGAATCTAGGGCATGCACTGTCTTTTAAATGCATTGAGAAAAATGACATTAATGAAAATAAGGAATTATGGGGAAGTAAGATCTTGTTCTGTCAAGTTTAGTACCTGTTCTAAAAGCAATGATTCAGAGTTTTAAGCTAAAACCATCTCTTCTAGTTAAAATTCCCTTCTGACCAAATAGTGATGCAGAGAACTTTTCAAAGTTACGTGGAAATCAGTTTCGGTAAAATACCCTTGGTATTTTTTTTAAAGATTTTATTTATTTATTTGAGAGAGAGAGAATGAGAGATAGAGAGCACGAGAGGGAAGAGGGTCAGAGGGAGAAGCAGACTCCCTGCTGAGCAGGGAGCCCGATGTGGGACTCGATCCCGGGACTCCAGGATCATGACCTGAGCCGAAGGCAGTCGCTTAACCAACTGAGCCACCCAGGCGCCCCTACCCTTGGTATTTTTAAGTGACTCTCCAACAAATATTAATTGAGCACCTGCTCGTGTCAATACTATGCCTTTACAAATGACCTAGTTATTACCATCAACAGTAGTCTTGTCCAGTGTTTTGAATAATCATACTATTATTGTTATTAATACTCATAGTAATATTCTTAAAGGAACTAAAAGAAGTCACTCAGTATTTTTTAAATAATGTTTTTAATGTGGCAAAATGTTTCCTTCTCTCTAGCTCCTCTCAGAACACAGAATAATGGGCATTGTTTCTTCCCTGAGGAGTTTATATTATAAACTAATGACTCTCTGCATTTTCTCCACAACTTTTTAGCTTTCTGCTAGGTTCATCTAAGCATCAGAGTCCTCAATGGCTAATAAATGAGCATTTTACAAAAAATTCCACTGGGAAATGGTATTCAAATCAGCCCTCCAGGGCATTTTGTTACGATGAAGTCCTATAGGTACATGGAGCAAAATGACGAAGACGTTCACCCATGGGAAGTTTACTTATGTGCTTCAGTTTGGCTCTATGGAATACCTGAAAACCCTCAGAGGCAGCCATAAACCCCCAGAAGAAGCCATTTCCCCCATTTGTACATATTTGAGCAAGTGAAAGTTAATATGCATTTAAGGAAAAGTTGTTGAGGGGTGATGTTGAGGTTCAATGGTGTTCACTAAGTCACTTGAAAACCCAATCTTTAAAAGGGATATGTAATGTATAAATTTGGCTTTCAGTGCTTCTGTATTAAGAGAGTAGGCATTATCATCATATGACCATTAAGTATAAATGCTTAAGTGGTTTAAAACACTGAAGTAGGGAGCACTTAAAAGCTCTAGTAAAATTGTCTGTAGTACACAACGAATCTACAGCCTCATAAATGCTTAAAGATTACTTAGTATATTCCTTACTATCATTGTATTTCAAGCAGCTTGCTTTTTGTATGATGATAAGGAGGAAAGATCAATAATTTCCCATTTCTTAGTAAAGGAATAAAATGCTTATCTATTTTTCCCTCTATGAATGTTATTGCTTTTTATTCTCTCTCTTTCTTCTTCTTCTTCTTCTTCTTTTTTTTTTTTTTGAACAATATCAAGCCTTGATAAATGGTGGCGGTGACCCAGAGCTGACAGATTTCAAGACAAGGAAGTCTTGAAAAGGTCAGGAATGTGTGAGAGACCTGAGGGAAGAGAGCAGCTGAGGGATGTAGAAGAAAATGCAGAGAACTGGGAGGGAGAACTTGAACTCAGACATTAAGAGGTTTGAATCCTGGTGAAAAAAAAATGTATTGGTTTGTGAATTAGGGCAAGGTATAAACTCTCTAAAGGTGCAAGCTCACACCCACCTCTAAGAATTTTTAAGGGAATTACATGAGAGATGCCTTTGGAAGTGCAAAATTTAAAGCAACATAGTTATTTCTGTTGGTGGTTTTTGTTTTTTGTTATTGTGTTGATTTGGTTTTATTTTTGGGTGGCAGAGGGAATTGGGGAATTGGTTTGCTTTGATGTATTTATTTATTTATTTATTTAAAGATTTTATTTATTTATTTGCGAGAGAGAGTGCGAGCGCACACAAGCCGAGGAAGCAGCAGGCAGCGGGAGAAGCAGACTCCTCGCTGAGCAGGGAGCCCGATGTGGGGCTCGATCCCAGGACCCTGAGATCATGACCTGAGTCGAAGGCAGACGCTTAACCAACTGGGCCACCCAGGGGTCCCTGATTTGTTTTTTTAGATACAAAAAATGGGGAACTGGAACAACAGTGGTTCCTATCATCTTCCCCTTGCTTCTTCTGTGAAGTCTCCATGGGAATGCCTCCTTACTGTGACTAATAGGTGTTAAATCAGTATTTGAGAAATGAGTAGAGTTTTCTTTTTCCTCACAATTCTGAATTTTTTTTTTCAATTTAGAATGTGAATTACAAACCTCCTTATAATGGTTTCGTGTTTACACGTGCCATCTCATCTGTTAGTTTGTGGGGCTCTTGGTGACTGGCATGTCACTCACAGTCACGTCATCCAGAGTGCCCCTGTTAGTGCTCACTATGCTGTTAACTGAACTGAATGCAATACCGACCAAGCTATGGCATTTGACCTCTTGATGACTTTTTCTTCTAATGCTTTCTCCCTCCCCTCAATGTGACAACAAATTTATCATTATCGTCCAGTAACTGGATCAAGTGCTGGGAATCTGAGAATACAGGCACACTCAGCATGCTCGGGACTTACAGTTTATTAATATCAAACATTTAGTGAGCTCTTGGGTGCCAGCCACCTTTTAGACTTTAGGTATATTTTGCCACTTGGGCTGCACAAGAACCCGTGGAGGCGGGTATTATTATTATTCACAGTTTACAAATGAGGGAATTGAGGCTTGAGGCTTAACTTTGCCAAAGCCACAGGAGGTGGTGCTGGGATTCTAAACCCCAGCAGGCTGTCTTCAGGTCCATTCAGAGAAAACAAGTAACACTACAAGGTATTATATGCTAAGCATTCACAAAGAATTTTTGAAGTAGCATCAGATTTCAAAAAAATGAAATGCCTCTGCGGGCACGCTATTTGGATAGACTTGGTGGCATGAGTAAAACTTGAGTTGGAACACTAAGTAAGGGCCGTAGTAACAATTTGAAACACTTACATAGCACTTACCGGAGACCATTTGTTTATAATTAACTCATTTATGCCTCACAACAACTCTAGGAGATAGGCACATAATATGCCCATTTTACAGGTGAGGAAACTGAAGCACAGACAGTTAAATAATTTGCCCAGGTATTCCAGCCAGTGAGAGAAGGGTTTAGAGGAACAACAAAGAGTGGGGACAGATTGTCCTGATGAAAGCTGTATCTAGGAAGTTTAGAAAGAATCAATCATATTCTGCCACATGAGGGCTTTCTCTGGGT
This sequence comes from Zalophus californianus, assembly GCF_009762305.2. Lineage (NCBI taxonomy): Eukaryota > Metazoa > Chordata > Mammalia > Carnivora > Otariidae > Zalophus > Zalophus californianus. The sequence goes on from NC_045598.1 coordinate 90,228,802, forward strand.
AATGAGTCGAAAAGCACTTGAGACAAGTTATCTCCTACTACTGACAATGTGTGAAGGGCATTAGATACATTGGATGAGGATTTTACACTTGATTCTATGCAGGTATTAGAGTAACACTAAAATTATTCTGAGCATTTATTATTTAGCATTTCATTATACATAGAAGTTACTGCGCTAAGGCTCAGCTTAGACACTTTCTCTGGGAAACTTCCTAACCACTCTTCCATCACCCACTCCTACCATCAGCCACTCCTACCCACTGCTACAGAGGGGCTGGATGCCACTCTGTTCCCTGAGGACCCAGAAGTCCTCATTCTCATAGCTCTTACCATGTCTTTGTATTTCCTTTCATCATTCTGCCCACAAAGGATGAGCTCTAATAACAGAGGAGGAGAGCTTCTCTCTAATTTTCCTGTGAACAAATCCCCCAGCACTTAGTATGGAGCTTAGAATATAGAAGGCGTTAACTATAATCATGTTAGTCCCATGAAATATTTTCTGGACAAAATAAGATATAGATATTAACTATAATATCATGATTAATACAGATATTAATTATAATTTTGTTTCATTACCTAGTTATCTTGAGTGTATATACTTAATACATCCCTATGAAGTCTCATGCACATCAGGGGTAAGCATCAGATCTTTTTCTTTGTGCCCCTTACAGTTTCTGCTGTAAATGTGATTCCATACTAAGGAGACTCTGTAAGTACAGTTGATGACATCCTCCTTTGTGTGAGGAGGAAAACAGTATATCAAGACGTTTATTTCCTAAACTTCAGTCTAGTAGTCAGTCATTGTGTCATCAAGGCATGAGTTTCTCCTTTCTCAGTTTAGTGCCCTCCCAAACGCCCGTCTTAAGTTCTGGCCACGCCTACCCTTCACCACTTCTTACGTATCCCGTAAAGAACTTGCCTAGCTTACTGCCTTTGCTTATGCCACACCCTCTGATTGGAAACTCCTCCTCTTGCCTTCTCACTTTGTGAATGCCAACTCAAATTTCAAGGCTCAGATTACTGAACTTCTACCGTCAACCTTTCTCTGGTTAGAAGAATCAAATTGTGTCTTTGTCGGAGTTCCGATAACACTGGATATCCACTTCCCTTAGAGTTTGTCCACGGAGAATTGCCTTCTTTTCTAGTCAGGAAAATTGTAGGGGGCAAAGACTAGGTCCTATTCATCTCTGCTTTCCAAGCACCTCTTACTGTACATGACACAGTAAGTAATCAATAATTGTGGGATGAATAAATTAATGCATATAATAAAGTTATTAACAATGATATTCATTACCTAATATTCCCTGACTCACCCTAGGTCACTTAAATTTCTTTTTGTCTTGTTGATAGATGGGAAAATTGGAAAATCAGACATTCTTTTCTTTTTAAGATTTTATTTATTTATTTGACAGAGAGAGCAAGAGAGCACAAGTAAGGGGAACAACAGAGGGAGAGGGAGAAGCAGGCTCCCCGCCAAGCAGGGACCCCGATGCAGGGCTCGATCCCAGGACCCTGGGATCATGACCCGAGCCGAAGGCAGACACTTAACCATCTGAGCCACTCAGGTGCCCCGGAAAAATCAGATATTCTTAAGATGTGAGTTTTAATGTTGTATTAGTTCTGGTCTTCCAAGAAGTAGATACTATAACAGAATTAGATATACAAGAGATTTACTGGGGACAAATTGCAAGAGGGAAAATGGAGAGGAAGCTGGGGAAGGCTGGGAAAGTTATCAGATCAGTATGCAGGTGCCCTGTGGTGGAGGGAGAGAGAAGAAATGAAGGTTGAGTAAGAAAAGTTTTAGACAATGGTGCAGTTCTAAGAAAGTTTCAACAAAGCCAGTGGGGAATCTTTGAGCCAATAGTCATCCATCAAAGGAACCCTACGTCTCCCAGGAACTGATTGTTTTATTGTCCCTCTGTGTTCAGTTGTTGTCTGGGAACAGGTCTTGGAAGTGTGGACTCCCTGGTCAAATCCAAAGATGGATTTTAGAGCCAGCAACCACCGAGGCCCTTAGCCAATCACACTCCTTACAGTTGGAGATATGAGAAGCCATGTTTTCATAGTGACCACAATGGCTTGGAACTCTTGATGCAGTAAGGATGGTTCTTTATCACTTCTACAGATTTGCAGCTAAACTATTTTCAATACATGAAATACGCTTGAAATAATGGAACAATATACAATGCACTGGGAATCTTAAATACATTTCAAGTTACTTAGTCTTGGGTAAGCTTCGGTTATTAGCTAATTCTGACATTTTAGAGAAAAATAAAATTCTTAACTCAATAAACTGAAAATACTACAGGAAATTGTTTCAGAGAAAAATCAAAAGAGTTCTTTTACATGCAATTTCTAATGAGCAGACACGTTTGACTAAGGTCATAGTTTGCTGGATTATAGAGGTTAAATTCAAAAGACTTCCTCAGAAGAATCACATTTAACAAATTGTTGATGCTGCATATCTTGTGAGAAAGAACATGTAAAAGTTTGTTGTGTAGAATAGAGCATATCTAATTTATAGAGGTTTTAAATGACAAGCCTTTTCTAAATTCCAGAAGGCTTTTTAAATTTGCATTCTTATAAATAAACCAGTCTCTCTTAGAAGCAACCTCAAATCTAATAAATAAACAAAACCCAACCTTTATTTCATATAACATTTTTTCACACCAGAAAGAATTGATTCAAGATAATATGTAGTAGAACTTACAGAAAGCTGTGCTATTAAATCTACACGATACGGTTTCTCTGCTCAGTATCTGCTCTACTTATCATCCCCTGCACTCAACCCCATGTTCTCTACTTTTTCTTATCTCTCGATTTTTTTCTCCTGGGTTTCATCTTATTGAAAAATGCCTTTTTATTTCCTCCCCAACCATACTCATCCATTACGTCCTTGAAGGTACCTTGAGCTGGTAGACTACCCTCTTTCATGAAGTCTTTCCTAAAGAACTGTTCTCTCAGTGTTCTCTTAGAAGCTACAAAAATAGGAGGAAATAATGTCACTGGGTACTTGTATCCCTTTAACTCCTCTACAGGTAAATTTGACACCACGCTAGGCACTTGTTCATATATTTCCTTTTCCTAAAGTTGTTTTATGTCTTGTCTCATGTAGGAGATCAGAAACTCTTCAGGGAAATAGATTACTCTTTGATTCCTTCAGTATTCCCATTCATGCAGGAGAGCCTCACCAAATGCTTTTGTTCTGCTTGTCTTGTTGCCTTTTTAAAATCTCAGGAAGTGTTTATGACAAGAAAACCTAAGTTTGAGGGTTTTTTAATTCATTCTCACTGCCTACCCAGAGACAGCTTCTTTGCATTATTTCTGTTTTTATTTTTGTGGTGGGCTTGCCTCCATAACTAAAATGCATTTACCTCTCTTTCTTAATTAAAGTTTTAGACAATATCTATTGATTCCCCATTATGAAATATGAAGATCTAATAATAACGTATCATAATTTTTACTAATTGCTCTCCTTTTTCCATGGGGATTTGATACTGATTTTATTAATCTAAGTCTTTTGTTGATTATCTTTGTAACTTTAAGAGAACGTATGTATTTCTTGGTTTCTTATGCCATCAACTTCAGTAAGCACCTTGATTAACCCTATGTGAGAATTTTAATGCCCTGAAACTTTCTTCTACTTTTCCTTCTCTCATTCCATTGATCACCTTCCAATCATTATTTTTTATGTTATCAAGATTCTGAAGATTTACATTTTGCACTGTAACCATAACCAAGGCTTTCATGCTTGACCCCTAAGTTGATTCTAAAAGTTAGAATCCAAGTAGAATGGGGTTACTATGGCAGTGCTGATGTTAGTCATGGATGAACTGAGAGCTATGATTACATTTCCTTCTCTACAGCACCAATGCCATGACCCTTCAGTCACTCAAAGAAGACAATTTCTGCTCTGAAGTCAAATAGATTCTTTTAAGATTGCTTCTAATTGCTTAAAATTATGCCACATTAGTTTTTTGGCTCATAGCTGCTTTATATCAAATATCCATCCTTTCTTTTACAGCTTTTCCTTTACTTCTTTGCTTTCTTATTGACAATGGAATACAGGTTTATTGTAGTCTGAAGATTTTCATCTACTCCATTATAAAATCTATTGCATATTGTCACCTTTTTTTCCTGTTGACCTCCCTCTTGGATTCATCTTGGATTCAATTATTTTAACAACTAACATAATTTCATCACTGATCAATCAAGGAAGAGGCCCTTGATAAACCACCAACTGGGGCATTCTAGCTGCACACCCTAGCAGCCCTGCTTACCAACCTCAGTGTGAACGATTGGTTTCCCAGGCAGCAGCACATCCATCATAGTAGGATTCCTCTTCTCTGTTCTCCTTTTTCACTTCCCTGACTTCTTCTCTTTCTCTTTCACTTTCCTAGATTACATCTTTAGCTTCTTCAGAAGAGAAATTTGGAAATTAACTTTATTTGAATAAAAAATCTTTATTTTCTCTTCGTTCTGGATTGATCATTTGGCTGAAAATGGAATTCTGGGTTGAAAATAACATTTCCCTAGAATTTTGAAAGTATTACTCCATTCGCTTTTGACCTTTCCTGTTGCTGATAAAAGAAGTCTGGTGCTTTCTGAATTCCTGTTCCTTTGTAGAAGAGGGTGTGTGTGTGTGTGTGTGTGTGTGTGTGTGTGTGTGTGTGTGTGTGTGTGTTTCTTTTTTAATCTGGAAGCTTTCTAGATGATCTTTTTGGCCTTGATTTTCTAAGATTTCTTAAAGATGTGCAAATATATCATGGTGTTGGACTTTTTACTCATTGTCTGTTTGTTTGTTTTTGTTTTGTTTTGGTTGTTTGGTCATTCTTTGAGACCTCTCAGTATGAAGACTAATGTGTTTCTTTTAGTTATGGGAATTTTTCTTTTTTTCTGATAATTTATTATGTTCTGATGATTTCTAAATGTAGTCTGTTCTCTCCTTTTGCAATTCTGTTAGAAATACTTCAGATGTCCTGGGTTGAATCTCTGTATCACCTACCTCTTCTTTCTCTCTCTCTCTTTCTCTCTCTCTCTCTCTCTCTCTCTCTCTCTCTCTCTCTCTCTCTCGTGCGTGTGTGTGTGTGTGTGTGTGTGTGTGTGTGTGTGTTTGCGTCTTTCCTTTTACTCAGTCTTCTGAGAAATTTTCTCAGCTTCATTTCCAACCCTTAAGTTGACTTTATTTTGACTATATATTTTTAAAACACAAGAGTTTTTTATTATATCCCACTTGTTCCTTTTTCTTAGTATTCTGTTCTTGTGCCATGGAAATAGAAGCTTCTTGAATCCCTTTGGACATATTAATTAATTACAGTTTTATGACTAATCGCCCTAATCAAAAGAAGAATGCATTTGTTTGCTGTTTTTTATCCTTTGTGAAACTCAATGGTTATGTTCAAGTTTTCAAAATAATTGAGAAACTTGAATCACTTAACAAACGTTTTAAGAGTTGTGGAATTTTCATATTGTTGGCATAGGACTGAGGAAATGGAAATAAAAGTCTGTGTTGTGCTGCATTTTCCTCAATTCAGTTTGACTCATCTACTTGGCTAAATGGGATAATGTATATAACTCAAGCCTACCTAAAATGTGGTTTATGTATTACTGTATGTCTATGAGTTTTTTGTTACCTACCCATGACAAGATAAGGAACTTGTTCCAGAATATAAATCAATTAAGTTACTAAGCATAGTCATAGTTAACTGACATTATCTCCTAGCAAAGTTTTCCAGTGAAAGAAGTAGTACATTGATTAAGACTTTGGCGAAAGCTGCTTATCCTATCACAGACAGGTAAAAGTCTGCAGATCAGCACCAATCTCTGGACCTACTTCGAGAAGATTGGTAGAAATCACTTAGAACCCAGTGCCTGGCAGACAAGGCATTACAAAAATGTTGAGTCTGACACATATTTTCCTTGGAATGAAATTTGAAAACTACCATGATCATTCACAGATAGGATAATTAGTTATTTATCTCATTAATAAAACAATAAGGGAACTTTGCTGATTTCTCACAGTGCAAGTTTTGTTATTTTTCAGTTTGGCAAAATCCCATAAACTCCCTTGATTTATTCATAGAAAACAATCACTGAAGTTGCCAATGAGACAATAGCCAAAACTGTTGTAGAGCTCTACTTGTTGCCAACCCTTGCCTGTCCTAGCTCTCTTCCTGAGAGCCCCCATCCTGAGGCTTCATGCCAGCTGATGCTAACTAATACTCTGAAATCTACAAACCACTGTGTATTTTGACAGTGAGATGGGTAGTGAGTTATATGTCAGTATCTGTCTTCCATTGTAAGTCCCTCCAAAGTTTGGAAATAATCTCTCCATCTCTGCTCACTGATGAAATGCAAGACTTTTTTTTTGCAGTGCTGTTGAGCAGGTACTAGCTCCTGAAAACACACTGTGGCATAACCAAGCACTGGGGTCAGCCGCCTTCTGTAGGCGCTCAGGGTTCCATGGTTCTCTTCCTGAACACTTTTTTCTCCTGAGGACAAAGCCCACCCAAACCTTAGCTCACTGTCTATTGCCAGTTCACCACTGGTTCCAGCTAGCTCCAGATTCCAGAGGTCACATTATGACTCTGTCCCTCAGTTTCATTCCAGGCCATCCCAAAATAACCTAGTTTCTAAATGGAGCTCTTAACCTTCTTTACACTATACTCCCAGAACAGCATGCAATCCTTCCCTGTGGAGATCATCTTCCCTCAGACTTCTACCACTCAGTTCACATAAGACTGGTTAGGCTACACCTTAGTTTAACTTGGTTAGAGACCCTGTGACCTTTCTCAGCCATCAGCTCTGTTCCCTCATGGGATCTACCTGTTCTTCTTTCCCAGGATGCCATGTTTGTGCAGGGCACTGCTTGGGACAACTTCACTGAACCTGCTCCAGCCTTGCAAATCTTCAATCTGTAAGCTCTACCTTGCCCACTTCCTGTGGCAAGGAGTGCCAAACACACATGAGTTATATTAGTGCAAATAATTCCTTTAGTTTGTCACTTATTCACTTTTAATTTTCCAAATTCTTATGGTAACATTTTTCCTTTGTATTTCACAATTATGTTGGAATGAGTAGGTCAGATCAGTTGCTTTCTTGCCATTTCCAGTGAGTTCGCCTTGTCAGACTTGTGCCATTTCAATAGATCTGACCTAAATATCTTGTTACTTTTTCTCTCCTCGATCCAGTTTACACACTACTGCCATATTAACTTTCTTAATTTGCTGCAGGAATCCTCATATCTGTGCTGAAGAACCTACAGTGGCTCCCTATGGCATACCAGATGGCGTCCAAGAACCATGGCCTGATGATTAAGCTACATCATTAAATCAGCCACTGATTCCTACACTCTAGGCTAATTCAGTTATTTAGTCCCATGTCCTTAATTATTGTGCTTAATTTTGCTCATATTGTTATATGTCTTACCCTTGTCTACTGATTCGATTTTTATGCACCCTCCAAAGCTCAGTTCAGATGTTCTCTCTTTAGGACAACCTTACTTGATTGTATTGACCGAATGTGATCTTTCCCTCCTTTGAACTCCTACTTTATTTACTGTAATTTCCTTTTATTTACTATTATACTTGTTTCCTCTCTTTTTGGTATTATCTCTTTGAGGGCAGGGGTTACCCTTTCATGCGTCAGTGTCACTTACAGTGGCTAACACAGTATCTTTCATATGGAAGACCCTCAATAAATAGATAGTAAATGAATTAATTATTGATTATTATATACTAAGGCAGAACCAAGAAAGTAACTCTTAAGATGGTCACCTAATGAAGTAGGTTTGTGAAAGTATGAACTAAGGCAATGAGTGAAATGGGGCCACTCTTGATGAACAGAATCTAATTCTTACGATGCTGAACAACAGTCTTTAACATCCCCCCCAATAATTTTTCTTAAAGTATTTATTTACAGATACCTTTCAGAAGCCTTTAATAGGTGTATACAGATAATGGTATTTGGACTGAAGAAAATTAGAAATACCTGCTTTATCTCTGAATCTTTAGCAAATCTATGCTTATGACAGTTGACCTAATAATTTATTCACATTATAGTCAATTTTATCACCGTTAAAATTTATATTTCATAGTTTGCAAAAACATGAAGAATATTTACACAATGCAAGTGAAAAAGTAGGATAAAAATTGTATATATATAGTTTAATTGTGATTTTTTTAAATATGCATAAGAAAGGATTTGAGGGAAAGATAGAAACACCTCCAAAATGTTAATGATTAGTGTGGTGGCATAATGATAGGTGCTTTTTTCTCTGTTATAGTACTTTGCATAGTCTAAGTTTCTTTTAGTGGATATACGAGACTTTACTGTATTTAAAAAATGGATTGAAAAGGGAAGAAAAAATACCTAATAGAAATCTAATTCATTGCTAACTATTGTTACAGTGAATTAGTCCACTGACTTGGAATGGCAGAGAATGGTGTTCCTCAGGGAGGAGTATACTATTTTGCTTTAAATCTTGTTTTCATTAAATTAGTCATGGAAACATCTCAATAAGTAATTTGTATCTCATTGATTGTCACTCACATGTATAAAAAATATTTTGACATACGTTAGGTTTTTGTGAGACAGTTGGAAAATACTGAGTTCTCCTAAAAATTGAGTTTATACTACTGGATGCTGTAGAAAAACATGGATTAAATTCAGAAACAATTTTGCACAACTATCTAGAATAATTTGAAGTAGAGTGGATAAGTAAATCACTCCTGTCCAGAGAATTATGCTCTCTGATTTGAGAATATAAGAAAGCCTAACTCCAAACCATGCTAGGGAAATGTACTTTACTTTGTTGAGATCCAGCTTTCAAATGTGCTCTTGTATAGGTTTTGGATTATGTGTTTGTTGATGATGAATCATAGGGAAAAAATGAGCAGCTAAAGAGTCAATGCACCTTTTTAGAAAAAGGAAAGGAAATTAGGTCCCACTTAACAATTGTCATTTTTATTTATGTTAACTTTCTCTTTCCCTTTCAATGGTCATTTTCACACAAGGGTTATTGAGAGCTAAAAAGTACATGTAAGAATGATCAAATACTACAGAAGTGAGTGCTGAATTTTATGGCAAGAATAAGGCAGTTTTTTAATATATGAAAATAGTGTTTCTGCATACGATCAGCAATTCTAATTGTGGTACTTGACATTCAGTGTTAATCCACCAGCTCTAAAGCTTATTAAAAATGGCAGCAGACATATTGGCAGCATAGAAACAGGTCAGAAATTGTCGAAAACAATGAGAGCTTTATGATCAGCCATGAAATTGTGGTTATTTTAGAAATCTGGCTTGTGTATGGAATCCACAGGTGTAGAATCAATAGTCCACAAAGAGTGCTCACAATTGCACACAGTCCCAGCGGTACATTTCAAAGATCCCAAGTGAATCTTCATTTGTTGTTTTTGCCTTTATTCTCTTTTTCATCCGGATCTGAGGAGCCTCTCCCCACTACCCAGTGGAATTAGCAGTAGAATTCACAATAAAGATTAAATGTCAGCTTTTCCTCCTAAAAAGAAGCACACACACTGAAGAGACTATGAAGATAGAGACCTGCAATCACTTTGTCATTAGTGAAGGTGTTTTTTGCAAATTCCCTTAATGAAGAGTATAAGGCCATGGGAGTTATTGATGTTTTCAATTCTTTATCTAGATTCATCTAGGAGCCAGCCCCAAACTAATTCCTTAATTATCTAAATGGTCATGGGAAAATGAGAAATAGTCAATGGTGTAGAAGTGGCTGAAGGAGTAAGGAGGATTACCTAATTTGGTATGGCAATTTTCTTCTCCTGCTCGCTAAGTGAATGAGACCTGAGGACCTCATTCATGTTTCTCAGTTATAACCCTAAGCTTCGTGGCATGTCCATTCTGACAAGAGAGTCATTTCATTCCTGCCACCAATGGTGAGCTAACTTAGTAATGCCCATGCCTTCTGTTGAAGAAACAGGAACCATCCAAGGGAAAATTAGTAAACTAAAGCTGACAGTACCTTGTCACAAGTACCCATTAATGAACACCATGGAGGATTGCATGCTTCTCACTCATTGTCTTTCTGTAATTTATATCTGATTTCCCACAGATTATGCAGCAGTGTTGTATAAATATTTGTTGCAGCTACACATTTTGAGAAGCAAATAGGATTTTATAATAAATAGGTGGAAGTAAGAAGAGAGAAATGAATTGTAAATTCACTTCCTTAGGGTGAATATTTCAACAGAGTAAGTGCCTTTGTAAATATGCTGTCTTTTGCCTGCTGATAGTGGTTTTCTTTGTATAGAGAGGCTTACAGATTAACATTAACTCCTGGTTATTGATGTGATTCATCGTGACATCCATAATCTCTCTTATTGCAATTCTAGAGATTTTGTTAAGAAAAATAAAAATCTCATCATCCAAATTTATGCAAAATATTAATAGACTTCAGGCCAACAAAGATTTGGGGTAATCTAATAACACTAAACAATGTATCCTTCACACATATGTACCATGATGCTTACACATTATAAAAACTTTTAAAATCTGTACAATTACTTACATCTACATTTGTTTTTCTGTGGCATGTGGGAGATTCATTCCTCTTGCACCTGTAGAATTTTTATCCATACAAAGGAGCAATAAATGTATTCATTTATAAAGGAAGAATAAATTCTACCAGCTGTGGAAACTGAAGCCCAACAAAACGTGCATAGTGTGTGTATTGCTTTACATAAAGTATTATAATAATTATTTACCGTCTTTTAAAATATCCCCTCAAATAAAAAAAAAGGTAGAGGTAACATGCTATGAAAAATATTTAGCTTAAAGTATAACCAGTTCATCCCTACTTCCTCAATCAGGTGCAGCATAGAATACTTAAGTTTCATAGTCCTTGGTTAATTACTACATGTACTTTAGAGAATTAGTGCCTCAAAGATTTTCCACTGTTTGTTATCCCTGCCAGAAATATAGTTCAACTCACTGAAGTTGGGAAGAGTGATGGTAGAACAAAAGGATAAAGATGTATATTTGAGACACATCTTGAAGACCTAGAATGTGAAGCAGGGAATTTACTTTTACTTTATTCTCCACACAGCAGGTTAAGGGTTAGGAGCAGAGAATTAAAGTTAACCAGATGCTTTGTTTGAATTCTGGCTTTACTATTAATTTGGCTCTATGATCTGCAGTACTCTCACCTGTAAAATGGAGGCAATACGCCTCTTAGGTTGTGATGAGGAGGATAAATAATATAAGGTAATATAAGGCAAGCTTTGAAAACTGCCTGGAACTTAGGAAGAGCTTGATAAATTATAGCTATCATGAATGAGAAGCGATAGGAGGATTCTGAGCTTTGAAGTAACATGACTAAACCTGTCATTTAGGAAGTCATTCTGGTGATCATTGGTAAAAAATATGTCATTCTGGCGAGTGATGCTGATAGTTGAAGAGGCTATAAATGTGGGTGACAGGGCGTTTATGGGACACATCTATACCTCCTTCTCAATTTTGTTGTAAATTTAAAACTTCTCCAAAAAAATAAATAAATAAAATCTTAAAAGTCAATTAGGGCATTTCAAGATACCAGAAGAGAAGAGAGTTTCAAAGATATAAAGTTCTGAGGAAAAATGGTGTAGGATGACTCCAAAGAATTGTCACTTAAATCATCTATATCCTTGAAAACTTATTGTCCTTGCAAGGGATTGAGGAATGAGTTGGGGGTGAACAAAAGGAAACAAGTATGAAATAGTGTTTCAGGAAGTTTGGTAGTGAATGGAAGTCAAGAAATGTTTGTATTCTGAGGAGGTTTGGTTTATTTATTTTATGGGAAGTTTATACATTCAATCTCATTGGATTAATTATTTTGAAGTATCTTTTGAATCACAGTTCAGTGATTTTCCTGGTATTATTTTTTCTCCCTTATTTCTCAGATGACTTCATAGATGAAAGTCAAGATAGGTTTTGTTTAATACAGGTATACATGCAAGAGGCCTCACCTCGTCTCTCCCATTGACCCCAATGATAATTTCAAAGTCTCTGCATTCCTCCAACTTCCTTTTCCTTCTCTTCATTCCCATCAGGCAATCTACTTCAGTGAGAAAATACAAGACATCAGAGATGCTGATTCTTTCCACTTTCCACCATCAAATCTAAAAGCTCATGTGCCTTTGAGTCTTCTGTTTATTCCATTTCCCTTTTCACAATGGAGCAGGCCTACCTCGACACCTTCTGTACTGAATTTCTCTCCTCCCTCCTTCTCAAGAACCTGTGCCATGAATCCTTTCCTTACCTCACATGTAGGCAAGCTCACATTGACCCCTTCATATCAGTCATCAAGCAAGCTCAGGTCTCAACCAAACTTTTTTTTTTTAAGATTTTATTTATTTATTTGACAGAGAGAGACACAGCAAGAGAGGGAACACAAGCAGGGGGAGTGGGAGAGGGAGAAGCAGGCTTCCCGCCAAGCAGGGAACCCGATGCGGGGCTCGATCCCAGGACCCTGGGATCATGACCTGAGCCGAAGGCAGACGCTTAACGACTGAGCCACCCAGGTGCCCCGTCAACCAAACTTTTTTTAAAGCACCCTCTTTTACTCCTTATGTCCCTCTAGTTCCTTTTATAGAGAGGTTGATGTTAATTCTATAGCTTCATAAACTTTTCACACATAACACCACTCCTTGCCTTCTGCCTTTGCTTAAAATGTCCATGCTTAGAATGTTCTTTCCTGCCCCCAACTTCTCTACCCTCTCAAGCTTCGTTATACTCCTCTTTTCAGTCCTAAATATCACTTCTTCAGAAGAGTCTTTTCTCAACCCTAGCTTTGAGCTTTTCTTTATTATACCTACTTCTAGTCACTTGTTGTTCTTTCCTAAGAGGTTGTAAATTTCACAAAGGAGGCGTAATATGTCCTGTTCATTCTTATGTAATAAATACTGAATATGGCCTGGCATAGAGTAAGCATTCAGAAAAATTTTGTTGAATATTCATTGCAGATTCTCGTTAATAGATTCCTTAGTACATATATTATAATGTAATTTATGAAAAGAATAGATTTAGATTCAATTGATTTTTACATTAATTGATTTTTATACAGTCATTTTAGGAGTAAAGCAAGGAATATTTTCATATGAAGTCATTTTTCTCACTAAGCACAATTATAACTTCAAATATGTTTCCACTGAAAAAGTGTTGACCTCAACATATGATATAACCATCCTTAATATTTCTATATTTACTTTAACAAGCATTATCTCTTTGCCATATGTATTTAATTTTTCAGTTTTGTATTTAATTCTCCTATGCCACTAATAGCTTAGTCAACCAGACACATAATTTCATATGTATACACATATTGAGATATAGAACAGAATCATTTCACAATCCACGAGAGTTTCCTCATGATTTGACATTCACTCATGGCTTGAGAGCCACTGATTCTGCCTTCATGCCAAGATTTTTAGGAGAGCAGTTCATATAGAAGAGCCAAGCAAAATGCCAGGAAAAAAAAAAAGAGTATGGTGACAGAAGGGGTCCTTAAAGTGACAGCTAAAAGACCGGGGTCCTGATCCTAACATGGTCATTGATTGGCTGTATGATCCTGGATAAGTCATTTGACCCCCTTGAGTCTGCTTCATTTGCGATAATAGTGTAAGTGACTTACACTTAACCTTTTTTTTAATTTTATTTTATTATGTTATGTTAATCACCGTACATTACATCATTAGTTTTTGATGTAGTGTTCCATGATTCATTGTTTGCGTATAACACCCAGTGCTCCATTCAATACATGCCCTCTTTAATACCCATCACCAGGCTGACCCATCCTCCCACCCCCGCCCCTCTAGAACCCTCAGTTTGCTTCTCATTACACTTAACTTTTAATTGAGAGTAAATTTATCTCAAAAGTGTACTGTGCATATAAGCCTATATTTCTTAAATATTGTAAAGGATACTTAGAAGATAGGCATAGCCCTGGCCAAAGACAGCTTATCTTCTCCATATGGACCCAAACCAAAAGAGTCTAAAATTAAATAAGACATGCTATTGTACTTCAGATGATTAAGTGCCTAATGAACAGAAGAGACCATCAGTACTATAAAGTTTAGAGAAAAGTAGAACTTCTCATTAAATGGTAAGACCTCCTCTCTGTCAATACAATAATAATGAGATTGAGTTTAAAGTATCTAATTATGTGCTTGCATATAGAATATACTCATGAATATGTGTTGAATAAATAAATGAAAGACTAAATGGGTGAATCAATGAATCAGAGTGCTTAAAATATTGATTACACCTGCAGAAACATTTCTAAGTGTTTTATATGAATATGTATATGTATGTGTGTGTGTGTATATACATGCACATACACAATATATATGTATGTGTGTGAATGGGTCTTTCTCATAAATACAAAAATAGAATTTCATATAGGGAGAAAATAATTTTTTTGAGAAATATTGCTGACTTAATTTATTAACTCCTTGAGATATATTAGAATTTTTGTATTATACCCTACACCAGATTATGTTCCAAATGATTAAAAGATTAAATGATGCCATAAATAAAAGAAAATATATGTGAATGTTTATATTTAGGGCAGTGAGAATACATTTTCTAAATTGTATCTAAAACCAAAGATAAACACCATAAAGGAAAATACTGTTAGACATGACCGTGTTAAAATTTAAGCTGCACTATATCAAAACTTTAATAAGAAATATGCAAATGAAAAACTGGGGGCATTTTGCAATGGGTTTGACAGAGGTAATAGTCTTAATATAAAGGACTCTTTAAAATAAATAATTAATGAGAAAGAGACTTGCAACCTAAAGATTTTTTTTTAGGTAAAGACAAAGGACATAAATTTAAAAATTTACAAGAAAAAAACCTGAAAACCTGTTCTACTTCATCAGTTCTTAAAAATTCAGACAGAAACAAAATGTTTTGTGTTGACAAGAGTGTGAATAAATGGTCACTCAAATTCCCTGCTAGTAGGAGTATAATTGTGATCTTTTTGACGAAATAATTTAGCAATACCACAAGTATTAACAGATTTTAAAATGTGTGTACCCATTGATCCAGCAATTCCACTTTAGAAATGTAACTTAAAGAAATAAGCAGAAGTGTAGGCAAAGAGTACACTTTGTTTGTACATTTACAAACGTGGTCACCTAGGACTAACTTACAATTAGGAAAAATCAGAAATGGCTACCATAAGCATTTTGGCCAGGGCAGATGAAAAAAGTATGCAGAAATTTTTACAATCTTTTGTTAAAAGCAATTTGGTAATGTGCGTCAAGAATTATATTTTTTAAATATTTATGCTCTTTGACATATTGATTCATTTGCTAGGAATTCCTCCTAAAGAAATAATTGGAAACACAGATAAAGCTAAATTTATGAAGATATTGCAATATTAGAGCAATTTATAACCCATTGCTGGATTATAAGCATTGGGTAAGCAAATGGTAGGGTCCTAAAGTAGAAAAGTATGTGGCAGTTATTCATGTTATTTACAAAATGTCTTCAATATCTTGGAAATACGCATATATCAAATGCTAAAGTGAGACAAAAGACTGTGTTTCAGGGTTCAAACCAACACTTCCCCACCATCTACTATGACTTTTGTAAGCTTCATTTTTTTACTTTATAAAAGGGGACATACTTGTGCATTCCTTACAGGGATGCCATGAGGATTAAACGAAATAATGAGTCTAAAGTACTTAGCGCAATGCACATACCACTCAATAAAAACTATTATTTTTTTTTAATGGGGCACACAATTCTATAAAAGGACGGTTGCAAGTGTCCGAATACACAGTGAAAGTAATTTACTGCAGCATTAATAGTAGTTATCTTGGACTGTTGCAATTACGTGACTTTTCTCTTCTTTCATGAATTTTTCTCCTTTCATAATTTTTAAAGGATATTGGTTTTGTGTTTGGTTTCATTGCATTTCCGAATGGTAGAGAGCAGACAAAGGATTCTGAAAGGAAAATGTAAATCAGACAGGCAGCAGTCGCCGCCGCCGCCAGGACGTGGGCCACCAGGACAGAGCTACTGTCAGCCAGCACCATCTGCCACGCAGCGAGTAGTCAGAGTCCTGGCTGACGACGTGGAGCCTGGTGGCCAGAGCAGTGGTTCTGCAGTTGTGATGTGTGGAGCCGGAGGACAGCGGAAATGCCAGGGCCCCACCTCCAGAGATTTTAATTTGGTAGGCCTGAGGCGGGATCCAAGGGCTTGAATTTTTAATAACTATTCCACCTGTGATTCTCACTCACACCAAAATTCGAGAACCCTTGGACTAGAGCATGGTGTTAATAAGGCCCAAGTGCCAGACAGCATCCCCAAGGGACTTCTGTAGTTGGCCGTTTGTGTGCCTTCAGGCTGCACGCCCATTTGTTGCCATATGTCTAACCACGGCCGGGCCAGTGGGGAACATGAACGGAAAGGAGCAAATTATCTCCCCCCTTCTCTCTCCACTCCACACTCTCTTAAAGAAATCACCCCGAACATGTGCCCTATTAATGGCGAGTCAGCAATAACACCTTTGCTAGGCAGTCAGAGGGCATATTTTAAGAAGAAATGAGACCTTGACTGCTGTATACGGTGGTCGAGGAAGATTAGATGAAGCAGGTCATCCGAAAAGTCCTCAGTTTAATGGGGTCATGTTTAAGAGTGGAGGATACTTTTGCTTCTCCAATAGAGTTGTAGAGATTAGTGAGAGTCCATGGTTGTTTAGTGTTCATTTGGAATCCCTCAGCATTTTCCTTATGTTTTCACGGTATCATTTATTTATCTGCTGTTTTGTAACATTACCTTAAAATGTAATGTGCTATGGGTCTGAGTTCATCTGAAGTTCAGGGTGTTCCAACATATAAAATGAAGCTGACCCCATGGGAGTCAGAAGTTTTTTCATCCAAAATAGTATCAACCTCAGTGCACCCCATAAGTGAAATCTTTGCAACACTCAGATATCTGATTTTTACTTGCCCTTTTGCAAAATCCATTCATGTTTGCTTTTGAAGATAACTTTTAATTAAAATCATCCTGTGGATTTTACACTGTGTTCAGTTTTCAGTGGCAGGAAGCAGTTGTGTAATTTACATTAGAGTTCATTGGAATGCGCAGGAAGAATCATTTGCGCTCTCACCTTTTTAAAATGGAGCCCAATGGAGTGAGCTGTGTCATTTTGGTTTTCCTGTAGGTCTTACTCAACCTTGTTTCTTTTCTTCTGGATCCCTTTAGATGTGATTATTTTAAGCTTTGATACCTGTACCTTTGGTACATTCTTTTTGCTCATTCACTGTGGATGTGGATATCTCCGTCTTTACTTTGTTTCCTATTAGCAGATCTTTTTGCTTCTATAATGGATTAAATAATCTGGCTTCTTCCATGGAATGGAAACATCAAAAAACCTTGCCGTTTGTCACTAGTTTTCCTGTGCTATAATGAAGATGCATCTGATGGCATTGGGCTTATGCCATTGAAACCTGAAGGGAACAGTGGGTTTGTGTGGTCTAAGTACAAAGAGAACGGTCCTCACTATCGCCCCTACTTAGCTTTTCCGCCTCTTCTTTGAATTACAATTGTGAGAGCACTCTATTCATCTTTAAAATGGAGATGAAAATATGGATTTTGCAGGTTTGTCTGTAAATTAAATGATAATTTTTATAAAGAACCAGAGATATAGCAGGCATTTAGTGAATTGTATCTATTATTATGAATATGTTTAAAGTAGATAGGAAAGTATAAAATGTATAGATGACACAAAGCAGAAAAAACTAGCTAATATAAGAGATAACAGAACTGAGATTCAAAGTTGTTTCAACAAATCTTACATTTAATAAGTACAAAGATACGGTATTCAGTTTCGGTCCCCAAAGTGGGCTACTAGTTGCCTAATTCAGAAGATACTTTAATCTCTTTGTTCTACTATAATTTACTGCAGTATTTGCCCCCGTCAACCACTTCCGCCCTCTCAGAACTTCCTACTCTCTTGACTCATTCTCCTTATTGTCTTCTTTGGCTCATCCATCTCTGTCTCATATATGTTCTTATCTGCTTCAGTTCATCCTCTCAATGGTGCCATTACCTAGGTTTCATTTTCAAACTTCTGATCTTCCCATAGTATATAATCTGCTTCCATGGATTTGACTATTAATTCAATGGTGAGCACCAGATTCACATATCCAATTGCTAAGTATCACCCAGTAATCCTATACCAACATTCTAAAAGAAAACCCATTGAATTTTCATAAAACCTCTGCCTTCAGTGAATTGGCCATTTTGGTGAATGGTATCATTATTTATTCAGACATACAAACCAGAATTCTAGACTCTTGAAATCTACTTACTGCCCCTACTACTCACTCAACAAACCAACTCCTGTGATTTTATTTCTTTAATATGGCATGCCTGTATCTCTTCCTTGATCATTCTCCTGCCTCTTCCATAGTTTGTGCCTGTCGTGATTCCTACCTGGATTTCAGCGGACACTTCGCTGGCTCCCCTGGCTCCTTGCCACACTGCTCCCAAACCTGTTGTCAAAGTTGAGTATAGATTGGATTTTGAGGTAGAGACACCTCTATTTAGGTTAGATACACCCATATTTGCCAGTTTCATCTCTTATGGGCAAATTATTCAACTCATTGTAGATGGTTATGACATAGGGATAACAAAGTGCATATCATCAGGTTGTTGACACATTACATTTGGAAATGTATGTGATAGGCGGGAACTTCAGTAAAATTTATCTACTGTTATTATCGTTCCATGCAAATTTGATTGTGCCACTTTCCCTTTAATGATGCCCAATAACTTTAAAGATAAATTCAGTCTCATCTGCTTAGTTGATCAGTTCCCTGATGGCCTGGTCCAGCTCTAGACTCTTCTTTCATCATTGCTCATCTTACACCCTTCACACTGCACGGTTCCATTTCTAAGCTATGTCCTGGACTTAGAGCCATCTTCGGTTTCTCGCCCTTTTCTCTCTGTCTGTCCTTATATATGCTCCTCCTGCGTTTGGAAGACACTCTTCCCTGGTGACTGTGTTCTTTCCCATCAGAGCTCAAAGATTTCTTTGGCCTAATCTAGGTGACCATCTATTCTGGTTTATCAAGGATACTCTTGGTATATAGCTGTTGTCTCCCTGTGATTAATATTAGTACCACCTTTTACTCTTGGGGCATTAGGTGATACGTTATACTATGGTCACCCTACCTAAACTCCCCTTGTTCCCAGGCCAAGCTAAGCAGGCCTTGCTTTCTGTGTCCATAGACTTCTGCACTCCCTTCTGCATTAGATTTATCACACTGTTTCATAAAGTCTCATCATTTTATAAATTTTCACTTATCTCTCTGCCACTGGGACATGAGCCCCTTGAGAGCATGAATTTCATCTCGTTTTCACATCATTTATTCGTAGCACAGTGCCTGGGAAACACAAAGTGTTGTATACTAATTATGGCATTCTACCTTCCTCACTCCACTTAAACTACCTGTGAAACTAAATAAGGAAAGGTGCTTCAACAGCATATGTAAAAATTAACGAGAAATAAGCTGAATCTCTGTTGTGCTTGAAACACCAGTGGGACAGATGTGAACACCATAGAGAATTTTATTCATGGACCGTGTTGCCCTTTCTGTCCCTGCCTTGTTTTGTGCTATAGAACCAATCACCCACTTCTCCATTCAGCTCCCTCTCCTGCACTTACTGTTCGCCACCTGCCATTAAACTCTGCATTAAAGACATATAAATGCTAATCAGTTTTTTTGTTTTCAATCACTGACCAGGCCTCCAAACTTTATTCATTGTGTCCCACTGAGTAATTATAATAACAGCTAGCATTTATTGAGAGCTTACCATACGCTGGGTCACCCTAAGCACATTTTAGGTATTATATCATTTAACAGCATGAGGGGTAAATGGTGAGTATCCTTTGTGCTATATAGGCCATTTTGAACTGATGATTCCTTCTCCAAGCACCCCTGGACTTTTCTCCTTTTTTATTTTTTTTAAGATTTTATTTATTTATCTGACAGAGGGAAAGAGAGTGAGTGAGCGCAAGAAGGGGAGCAGCAAAGGAAGAGGGAGAAGCAGGCTTCCCACTGAGCAGGGAGCCTAATGCAGGACTTGATCCCAGGACCCTCGGATCATGACCTGAGCCAAAGGCAGACGGTTAACCAACTGAGCCACCCAGGAACCCCTGGACTTTTTTCCGTGACTCACATCCTTAATTGATCTCTCTCTCTCTCTGTCCATCTCCACCAGGGGTAGAAGGCAAACATTGTCTTCCTGATCTTCTTGTGTTGTGAACCAAACGATTTCACTTCTGGAAGGGATCCTATGCCAGCATCCTATCCAGGCTCTAGAGGACAAGTTTTAGGAATAGCTGCTCCAACATAAGCAACATAACCAAATGCAATCTATGCACACTGTTGGGATCTGATGCAACAAATTAACTGTGAAAGACATTTTTTTAATCTCAAGAGGAAATTTGAATACAGTCATGTAATGTGAGATATTAGGGAATTATTGTTAATTTCATTAGGTGAGTTAATGTCATTACGGCTATGTGTTTTAAAAAAAGTTCTCATCAGTTAGGGATACATTCTGCAGATTTAAAAATGAAATAACCTGATGTTTGTGATATGCTCTAAAACAGTGTAACAAAAATTACAAAAATTAAAAAGACAAAAACAAAAAAAGATAAGACGAAGATGCCTGTGGTAGAAGACACAAGATGAGCAAACTATTGATAATTGCTGCGGTTGGGTGACGGGAAGAGGGTGATTCACTATACTACTTGTTTACTTTAGTGTGTGTTTGAAAATCTCATATTAAACATTTAACAAGGGGTGCCTGGTGGCTCAGTTAAGCAACTGAGGTTAGTTAAGCCTTCGGCTCAGGTCATGATCCTGGAGTCCTAGGACTGAGTCCCACGTTGGGCTCCCTGCTCAGTGGGGAGTCTGCTTCTCCCTCTGGCCCTCCTCCCTCTCATGAGTTCTCTCTCTCTCTCAAATAAATAAATAAAATCTTAAAAGAAAAAGAACATTTAACAAACGACGGTTCCTGGCACCCCACTTCAGTTGTACTGAATCAAGATCCCTGGGAGGAAAGCTCTAGAATCTGCATTCTTAGAAATCTCTCCAGGTAAATCTTATGTGCTTTAATATTTGAGAACCACTGGTTAAGATTTAAGATGACAGGATCACATCTGTCTCTTCCCAAAACAACAACTGCTACATCAAGACATCCAAAGAAAACCTTAACTTCCATGATGGAAATATCAACACATCGATCTCAAAGATGAATAACCATACCAGCAATTCTGCCGCTCAGACAGAGCCACGTTATAAAGGTTCAAAAATAAATCTGATCTATTTCATGAAATAGGAGACATGGTTTTAGAAATTACCTACTTTTTATACCTAATGAAATAAAAGAGGACATTGTCTCTATTGAGGAAAAGCAGGCCTGGGTAAGAAGAGCACACTACATAATGAAAATGACAATAACTGAAATAAAAATCTTATTTGAAAGTAGTAAAAAGCAGACCTGACATTGCAGATAATCAAATCAGCCATACCCAGAATACTGAGAAAATGAAATCATGGGTTTAAAAGATGAGACAGAATATAATGGGCATAGAGGTCAGTTATGAAGATAAAACTTATAGACTCAACAAATGGATCAAAATTAATCATTAAAGATGTAATAACGTGTATTTTAGACTTCTGGGGGGGAAAAGAGACCCAAAAATAGCAGCTGAAAGAGTTTCTCATGGCCCAGGTAACTTAGTAATCAGGCTAATGACACAAACCGTTTCTTGTTATAATTTTTTAGATTATAGAAGATAGTGATGAAGAATTCCCTAAGTTTCACAGCAGAAAAGTTAGATTTCTTCAATAGGAATTATCATGACCTTTCGTCATAGGACTCACCTGCATTTTCATGGGACTGAAGACGATGGAACAACTCTAATATTCCTGCAGAGAAATCATGAGTTGCTCATATAAAAGGACATCCTCAGATGTGCAATATAGCAGAGCATATGTCACCCAAGAACTCCTTTTGCCAAAGTTGTTAACAATGAGTTAAAGTCATTGAAGAGAAATCAAGAAAAGGGTCTTCTATCCCCTGGGTCACATTTTATGGTAATATTCCACTGCATCAATGCCGAAGTCACACTTTCCCCCTCATTTCAATGTCACTGAAGTCAAGATGCACCTTCTAATCAATGAGGTCCTACAATTGCTGCATGATAGGTGACAATGCTGACGTAGTTGTCATCTCCTGCCCTTGCACAAACCTGGCTGGGATTCCTGTTGATGGATGATGGGATTCCTGCCTGAATGAGGGCAGCCCCTTGATTCACAAAACGAACCATTTCAGGGCAACAGGAGGAAGGAATACGAGAGTCCTGATTCTTGCCTGAGAAGCTTCTATTTGCATCTTCAAGAAAGATCAAGGAAATGTAAGCTTCAAAAGTTGCAAAATAGCTGTTAGTGGCTTGGGAGAAAAAACTGCAGATGGTAGAAGCACAGGGTTAAGGGTGTTGCAATGGGTTATGGGTATATCGGGGTTCATTATACTGTTCTCTCTACTAATATGCGTCTCGGAATTTTTTTGAAATTAAAAATCTTCACAAATCAGAAGAAGGAGAAGGAGCAGGAAGGAGGGGGAAGGAGATAATGCATTCCCAATGCTCCTCATTGCTCAGAAGATGACACTGGGTAGAAAAGCACTGCTATTATAACTCGGAGTTTCAAAATGATTCAGCAAAGTCAATCTAACCATTTAAATGCATACTTCTATTTCTATATATGCATAAGCGTAGCATGTGACACACACAAAAAGGCCTAGAGACCTTTTTTCATTAAGTATAAAATAAAAATTCTTATAAGAAAGCATTATGTCACGATGTAATTTGAAGTGATTTTTTTTTCTTCTTTAGTGGTACATACAATGGCATTTCTTAGATTCTGTGAATGGTAGAAATAACTATTATTTATTAAGCATTTGCTATGTCCAGGACATGATTTGAAGGGCATTCCATATCTTATTTATTAAAAGTGAGGTTTTCTTATTATACTTACTGTAATTACAGAGGGGGAAATGGAAACACAGGGAAGATAAGTCACGTGATACGTATCTCACAGCTAGTAAGTGGCAGAGCCAAGAGTCAAATCTAGGCAGTCTGACTCCAGCAGCCAAGGCCACGATCAGTCTGTCACTGCCTCTGAATGACTTAAGGATGAGGAGTGTCTGGTACCCACTTTACCTTTGTACAGGTAAGGAACTGAGGCCCAGAGGACTTACGTATCTTAGCAAGAAGTATGTAATAAGCTAGTGATAGATTATAGTTCAATCTTAGTCTACATTCTTTTTGTCTTATGCAGCCTCAACAACCACAAAGAACCACACACATTGTGAATATTCAGACCCTTCACACACACACACACACACACACACACACACACACACACACACACACACACACAATTCCCATTACTGCCAACACTGGCAGGAAATAAAGCAAAATGAAGGTAGTCGATTTTAAAGGAGAGCCGGGCTGTTAATGTCACTTAATCATCACCACAAGGCTTCATTAGCAATTTCCTATGTAATAGCCAAAGAAATAATGTCTTGGAGACAATAGGTAACTTGCATCAAGCTCCAGAACTATTATATGGCAAAATACGAATGCAGACTTAAATATAGTTGCATCCAAAGCGGATGGTCTTTGATTTTTCCAAAGATAATTAAATACAGTTACTAATTGCTGAAAGGAAACATGTTGCCACAGCAGAGGTTACATGCTGGCAGCTTGCATTTCAGTTTTGCCCACACATGTAGTTGCTTTGTCACGTGCAATGTTTCTTTTAAAAAACTGTATCAAATTTAAATACTGAGAGATCACCTAAAATCTGAATTTGGGGCAGAACCATCTGAATTCTTAAATGGGAACCATCAGCTGGACCTGACTAGCAATTGCTCCTGTTCCCCAGTTCACTGAGACCCCAGCACTCAATTCCTTTTGCATCCAGTGCACTTCATTGGTTGACTCTGCCTGCCTGGCCCCTATGGGCTTTGAATCTGTGACCTTGAATCTAAATGATTGTTATAATTCAGATGACCATTTACTTGAAAACGTAACCTGTGACAGATTATAAACTAAGTATTTTTCTTAAGTTAAAAGCAGTGGTAACATCTGTTTAGTGATGTTTAGAATTATTTTAGAAGGGTTTTTTTTTTTTTAAAGATAGATTTATTTATTTATTTATTTATTTATTTATTTATTTATTTATTTCAGAGAGAGAAAGAGAGAACATGCGTGGGAGGGGCAGAGGGAGAGAGAGAATCCCAAGCAGATTCCCCACTGAGCACAGAGCCCTATGCAGGGCTTTACCTCAGGACACTGAGATCATGACCTAAGCCGAAACCAAGAGTTGCTGCTTAACCAATTGCACCACTCAGGTGCCCTGGTAGTTTAGGGGTTTTTTTGTTTGTTTGTTTTGTTTTGTTTTGTTTTTAAGGGATCCAGATCAAGCAAGTGCTCCATCCCTTCTTTTTAAATTGGGAGTTATATTTGTGTCTCAAAAATTAACAGATTTTTATATTCTACTTTCACATTTTATTGGTACCCTGAAGGAGGATCAACATTAAAATGTTAAGATTTAGCAACTAGTTACAGTTGGATATTTAAAGGTTAATAATATTCTTGAGAATCCAGGTTGTATTTTTAAGATGTACATCAGCAGATTTACTGAGGGAATTTTAAAGGCTTTTGGGGAAAGGGATTTTTGTGAGTCCAAATAACTACAGTAACTGAATGGATTTTTTTTTTTTAGATTTATTTATTTATTTATTTGAGAGAGAGAGCACAGAGGGGGAGTGAGAGGGAGAAGCAGACTCCCTACTGAGCAGAAAGTCTGGATTTTCTTTTCTTTTTCATTTTTTCTACTGAAAAGCTGGGGGCTTTTTGAGATAAGTCCTTTTTTATTTATTTTTATTTTTTTAAAGATTTTGTTTATTTATTTGAGAGAGAGAATGAGATAGAGAGAGAGAGCATGAGAGGGGGAGGGTCAGAGGGAGAAGCAGACTCCCTCCTGAGCAGGGAGCCCGATGCGGGACTCGATCCCGGAACTCCAGGATCATGACCTGAGCCGAAGGCAGTCGCTTAACCAACTGAGCCACCCAGGCGCCCAAGATAAGTCCTTTTTTAAAAAGGGTTTTTTTGCTTATTAAAATCCTCTATTAGACCCTAAGTAGTTACCAGTATTAAAAGAAGAGAAGTGATGTTGATTTTTCTACTCAGAAGACCTATCCTTTGTTTCTTTCTTTTAAAAAGAGAAATAACAATAAAATGTCATGTAATGTTTAGATTTGTTTTCATATTTACTCTGAGGGGGCAAACACTCTTATCTTTGAAAGTATCACTTAAGTTGATATTGCCACTTATTACTAACAGCTTTCGGTGGCTGACCATGGTACTCTGGGAGGCTGAAATTAATCCTGGACAAACACCAAAAGAAATACAAGTAGAGGAAGAATAAAGGTCAGCTTCCCAGTCTGCGTAGGGATAGTCCATCTGAAAAGTGGTCTCATTCCTCTCCTGCTTGTCTCCAAATCCATCAGTAAGAAGTAGGGAATTATAAAAGATGAAATAACGCAAGTAGAAATAGATGTTCTAGTATTTTCTTTAACTCCCCTAATGGGCCACTTTGTGCCCTCTTCTTAATTGTGTCCATTTCAGCATTTCCCAAAGTGTATTCTATGCAACACCAGCTCAATGTCATTTTCATAAGTATGAGACATGGTTTAATTGTCAAGTAAGTTTGGGAAATGGTAGGTAAAAATTAGACAGGTTTCCTTGCCATGTGACTTCTCAACTTTAATACAGATGACTCCTTGCGAGTCCTTACAAGGGAGAGCACCTACTACCGTAGGGCTATTATTCCAACAAGATTCCTTTGTGAAACCCCCTTCTATTCAAGTTTCCTGAAGATCGTCTTTGCCTGCTGTTTGTCAGTTCTTTCAGTAGGGTTCCCATATAAGCCTGAAAAGATCCTGGGCACCAATTCCCAACCTCTTTGTATTACAAACCTTTCATCTCATTGACTCTCTCCTTCTTTCCTGGGACCATGTTTTCCCCTTCACACCCAGAAGCTAATATCTTTTTAAATTAACCCTGCTTGGGTCTTAGCCTCCGCTCCCTGTCACCTCCATGCAACTAGTCTGTCTCGGCTTTCCACAAAACTTGCCAGCCTAGCTTCACTTCCAGTTTCCTGCATGAATCTTGATGTTAGTTGAAGGTATTTAAAATAGATCTACTCCACAATTTGAGACTAACCACAAATTCACTTTTCCTGCTTAGTCTCAGTCATGTATAGGAATGCCTGTTTTGATAACCTTCTTATTCCTAGGACCCAGGCCCCACTTGGTACTCCATTGATGACAACCAGGTGATTGCTAACCTGCCTGGCACCTGACAATTTCAAGAAAAATATTTTAAACTCTTGCTATACAGGGGATATGAGTGTCAGGAATTCAAACAAGGCAAAATGTAAGTTAAGTTCTGTTCAGGAACTACTGTGGTGTACCATTTCAGTCAGAACTACTGTAGTGTAGTATTTCAGTCATTAAAAAAAGCAAACAGGGTGGCTGGAGGGGAGGTGGGTGGGCGGATGGGCTAGATAGATGATGGGTGTTAAGGAGGGCACTTGTCATGTTGAGCGCTGGGTGTTGTATGTAAGGGATGAATCACTAAATTCTATCCCTGAAACCAATATTACACTATATGTTAACTAACTAGAATTTAAATGAAAACTAAAAAACAAAAAAAACCAACAACTTAGATTTGGTCTATCCACCTTCTGCACTGCTAGCCCTGCACCCTTAGCAGGCCACTGAAGTCCTAGTTCCCTCATCAGCAAAATTAGAATAACAGTATATTCCTCAAAGGTTTGGTTGGTTGGTTTGTTTTAAGAATCAAATGGCTTTTAATACACATAGAGTGCTCGAAATAGAGTACTTAGAATGGTCCTGGCACATAATACGTCCACAATAAATATAAACTTTTATCACTGTTACTGTTTTTAAACAATTGCATTAGGTATTTTTCTGAAGAAACTTGGACTTTTTCTGCAGTTCAATGAAAATCGGATATTTTCATCCGATATGTTCCATTTGAGGGTCGAAAATTGCACATTTTCTTTCTGCTTTCAATATTCTTTAGTATTTCTTAATAGTGATTATTCTTAATATATGTCATAAGAGTACAGTTGAAAAGTAGTGTTGACCCATTTTGATCTATAAAGTTTGGATCCTCATAATTATCTTATCCATTTGTTTGTGTTTTCTCCCCTTTTTTATAGTGTCAACATACCAGACTGTACAGATGCATTCTCTCTTGCCAGAATGTTTCTTTTTGAAGGCAACACTACAAATGACTCACAAACATATTCATCACTTCTTTAGGTTAGCTTGGTATTTGTTTCATTTTGTTTGCTCTTTCTTTTGCTACAATTGTGAAATATGATTTGGCCATCAGATATTAATAACTTAGTGCATTTAAAGTTTGGCAACATTTATTTTAAAGCTTAGGCTGTCCATCATTCACTAAGCAGTGTAAATATTTTCCCTTACCCTGTAGGCTCATGAGCCATCAAATACCGTACTAAAACAATACTGATCCTGCAGCAAGATAAAAAAGAAGGCTAGCAATAAGGACAATGTGATTTAACACTTTAATATCTAATATTAGATCCAAAGTCCAATATAAAATAATCTAATATTTAAAATTCAATATCTTCTGACTTCCCAGTTCTGAAATCACTTGAGTAGACTAGTGCAATCCATTCAGGACAAGTAAATTTTCCGCTGATATGGTACGGAACTAATATTGAGGAAGATCTGAAATGGCTTAAAATCAATCCTTATATTGGTTCCTGTTAGTGAGAGTTAACCACAGCAGATTAATGAAATTAGAAGGTGAGGGACAAAGGAGACATTCATCCAATAATTTTAGTTGTAGAGTATCCTGGCTACTAACTGAAAAGATTTAGCCAGTAAGTTGAGTTTTTGCATTGAGAATACATCCTTTGTTTCCAAAATTACAATGTAGATAGTAGCAACTTAACTTTCACACTTAGCCCTTCTTTCCTTTTCCACTACATTTCTTTGCACTCTGTCAACAAACCCTGATCATTCTTAAAAGTGCATTATTTACTTCTCTTCCCCATTTAAGCTATCTCATTTTGCTTGCTTTCATTTTCAGATTTCTCCAATGAGTGTTTTGAACCCTCTGCCCTCCTTTTTGTTTTTAGCATTCCACACTCTCTACTAAAATGGCTCTGCCTCAACACTCTATCATAACGAGTATTTCCAAGGTCACTGAAAACCATTTTCAAGACAAATCAAAAGATTTTTCTTGCTCCTTATCTTCTCTTGAGTATCTGGCACTCCTGATCCCCCTTTTTTTTCTTTCTGGCATTTTAAAGATTTTTTTTTTTTTTGTATTCTCTAGGATATTGAATTGCCTTTTCATTTTCTTGGAGGTCAGATTACATTTTTATTTCTCTCCTTGTACACGCATTCAAATATCTAGAGAGCCCTGAGTTATATTTATTAACTCAAATATGGGTTGTAAGCTGCCAATGAAAACAGCTATAACTAAATGGTATTTTCAGATTTATGGAAAAATACATGGACTCTTCCTTCTTCTAGCGGAGTTGATCAATAGCCTATTTGGTGGGTCTAGAAGAGGTTCCTCCAGAAAGAGTAATTCCATCCTACATGCCTAAATTCTGGAATAACTTAATGATATTAGAGTTGAAGAATTTCTGATTACCTTTCTGGAGGCACATAAATGCATTCTTGTTGCAGTTTGATTTTTAGCATTATATTCTTTTTCATGTAATTTTTAAAGATCTTTTTGGTCCTCGTGGCTGATCTCTCTTTGGTCTTCCCAATCATGAAAAACACAAGGCTCAGACAATTTTTCAAAGGCTCATTATTACTCTGGTTCTCGTTTGAGGCTTTGTTTTCACCAGTTGGTCAGCCTGTGCTTTCCATTCCCTTTCATACTCATGTTGCTTTATTATTATTATTATTATTATTATTATTATTATCAATATTATTTTGGAGAGGTTCTTATTCCCCTTCCTGGATGCCTGCCCAAAAGAGACCTCAAGTGCCCATTGGCATCAATGACAAAAGTCACTTCAAACTAGGCCAGGAGAAGTAGAAAGGACCTATATGAGCATTCACTTGGAAAAGGTTTGTTTCCTTCATCACATCTGGTTGGTTATTCAAACCAGTACTTTGTTTTACCTTAACAAAGGTAAAAAGAAACCAGTAAAAATGATGTTAATAATATGCTTTATCTAACTTAATATATCCAAAATAATTGTCATTTTAACATGTACCAGTATGAAGTTATCAATAAGGTATTTTACATTCTTTGCTTTTTGTACTATGTCTTTGAAATCCAGTGTGTAATGGTCTACATTGACCATAGCTACCACAACAGATTTGATCCTGAGAGGTAGGTATAGTATTCAGTGAAAGCCATCTGGGGATGTTTTTATATTTGTCACAGAGGGCACCTTGAGACCTTGTACAGTTATCCTGTAAATAACTTTCACACCTCCGTTTTACTAATCCACTTCGAAGAACTGAGTGCTAAATTATCTGGTGGCGCAGTGGACCCTGAAAAGGAGGCTTTTGTGGGATGACAAGTTGTAAGGGTCATAGATGAGAATAACAACAGTGACAGTGATGGCAATGATGATGATGATAGTAATTGCTGGCATGTACTGAGGTCTTACCGTATACCAAGTACCATCTTAAGCTCTTTTTACACATTAGCTCATTTAGTCCTCACAGAAATGCTGTGAAAGTATACCCTGATTATTCTTTTTTTTTTTTTTAACTTTCCATTTACTTATTTGAGAGAGAGAGGGAGAGGGAGCATGAGTGAGGGGAGGGGCAGAGGGAGAAGCAGACTCCCCTCTGAGCGCAGAGGGGCTGGATCCCAGGACCCTGAGATCAGGACCTGAGCCATAGTCAGTCGCTTAATCGACTGAGCCACCCAGACACCCCACCCTTATTATTATTACACATGCTTGTCTTCACTATAGGAGAGGTTGATACTCCTTGACAAGAGTGACCATTTGTTCCAGTTGTCCAGGCTTGAGAATGATGATTCTTTGTCCAGTGCTAATACCCCCATGCATTAATAGTTTGCAGCTAACAAAGCTTATCTCTAAGTTATTGTGCCTATTTTTACTGGTTCTATCTACTTTCTAACACTTAGCCCTGTTCATTCTTCCATTCAAGTTCCTTCCACTTGGAATTTGTACTTTGTCTTCTACTCTTTTGTAGACTACTTTAGGGAGGATAACATACCTTGTTCATTCCTCAGGTTGCAATTCCCAACTCTAGCCTCTCGTTGAAATACAGTTGGCTCCACTTAGCTCCTGAATAATATTCACAGCTTCTTGCACTGGCTCCTGAGGGTGCTATTTTGCCCTCCAGGCTGTCAGGTTTTCGTTTTATAAACTAGAATAAACACATAGGAAACCAGCGAGATTTGTAATGAAGTAGGCGGCAACTAAAAGAAGATAAAGAGGGGAAGGAGGAGAAACCAAGAGAGATTGAGGGAGCCTGTGCAGACCAAGTTTGGGAATAAGTTGTTGGGAGCTTGAAGTTAGGGAGGAAAAACTTGGAGATCAGTAAGTATGCATGTGGGGTATTTAGAGAGATGAGGATGGAGGACTTTAAAATATTTTGTCGTACACTATGAATAGCATCTCTGTGAGATTTTCTTGATTTTCAGTAACCCTGGATGTCACACTAACATTTTGCAAATGGAACTTTGCTGGGATGAGGCAATAAAGGAGTCCCAATCGTATACTGGTTTCAGTCGAAAACTTTATCACCACCATTTTTACTGTGTGCAGGCTAACTTGGTATCACCACTGATTCTTTCTTTTCCTTTGTTCTCCACCTCCAATCAGTCTGTTCCGTTGAATCCAGTTCCTTGTTCTCACACCGACATTATTAAAGCTTCCTTCCTTACCTCCAATCTATCCCCCTTTCATTATATCCTGCACTGCAGTCATTGTGACATTCCACTCTTTCTGAGGATGTCTCAGTCCCTATCCTAGACTTCAGTGGAAATAGAGTCACCAGGCCGTCAGTCAGTTCTGGACCCTGTCCGGCTCCACAATGAATATCTTGATTTGTAAGTGAAATACGAACTAGTGTTTGAGATTTGGGCAGTACAATAAAAAGAAAAATGAAAGATCATGCTTCTTCTTTACCTGATGCCCCAGAAGTGATTCATGCAGCAGATAGTTGAATTAGAGACATATAATTGCTTCTTCAATTTTGGAAAATTTTCTTATTTTATTAAACGGAAAAGCTAGTTACAGAAATAGCTTGTTTTACATTCATTTATATGCTCTTTCTATATTGACTATCTACTTACTGCGTGCCGGGAACTGTGCTGGATACAAAGATAAGTAAGGTGTTTCTGGTATTATTTGCGTACTCACTCCAAGAATTCTAACTCTTGCTTTTTGATTCTTCTTCATGACTCGATTGAGATAACTCCTAATATTGCACTCATCTTGAACCCTTTGTTTTCTCTAGAAAGGAATCTAGAAAACTAATGAAGAAAGCTAACTGTGTATGGGCCACTTGCTCTAAAGACCACGCTTTTTCTTCTCCAATTAATCAAGCACAAAAGCTTCTAGTGCCCTAGATTTTAGTGCCCTCTAAAATCAACTTCACCTTGTATATTTAAATTTCTCTCCTACCACCTCCCAGACTCCCAAACATTAGGTTCATCTTCGTCTTTACAGATAGACTTACATGATTTATCTTGAATAGATTCCATGACATTTCTGGACCTTGGTTTTCTCATCTGTAAAATTAGAATAACAGCTGCCTCACAGGTAATGGTGAGGATTAAATGAGAGGACAAAGATAAAGCCCGTCTGACAATTCTTAACCATGAGAGCTGTTCAGTGATCATTGATCCATTCTCCATTCCAAAAACAGAATGTCTTCCTCACCAATGCAAATCTGAGACATCTTTGAAAACCAAGACTCTGCCTGCTCTCTTTCATCATGACTTCCTGGCTTTTATACTTTTTAACAACACATTTTTGCATGTATTATCTGCATATTAGAATATTATTAGCTGCTACTTCATTCCTATATAACCTACCCAAAATAGCCCTCTATAATACATTTTCTTATTTTCAAACTGATACATCTCTCTCAATTTTATCTTGCCACTACATTATAGCTGATAAGGAAGAATCAATCTTATTATAAACTAATCTATAAGGTCTAACATAATGCTTAGCACATGATAGCTGCTTGATATTTTTTGTCATTTAATTTACTTTGGTTCATGATGGTGACTCCGGTAGGCTAACAGTCACTTTGCCTCACAAGTAAATGATGATTATATTTATTGTTGATAATACACCAAGAGTGCTGTCAATATAATAAATACTGGTATGTTATTATACACACACACACTCACACACATACACACCCCTCGGGTGTGAACTTGGGTAAGAAAATTTAGAGAAAATTTATTTCAAGTTTGGATATTCTGAGAATAGGTTACCTTAGGGGAGAAAAGGGAAGGAAATCAATCGAAAAGAAGAAATAGGAAGGAAAAAAAGTTGTTTTAGTTCAGTGAGCCCCGAAATACACCACCTATGGCCCAGACCATGGCCAAATTTTATGATCCTGGAGTCTATACAGTTCTGGGGGCCCTCTTTTAAAAAGAGAAATGCAAAACTTCAAACACAAAATTAGGCAGCAGGCCTAAGTAGCACCAGGTGTAATCAAGTGGCTCTGAGGTGTCAGCTTCATTAGCTTCCTAATGAATCAGCCTCTGGAGCCAGGTTAGATTTTCAGGACCTCTGTGAGTAGGAGAGCCATTTAAGCGGCAGCACAATAAATGAACACCACTTCCTTGTTTCCCAACAAACTTGTTCTTCACCCATTTCCACTTACCGCATCTTACATTTTCCAGCGATTTGTACCACCGAGGCACTTCTATGCCTGGCATTGTAAAAATTATAACCTCCCCATTCACGGCTTCTTCCCTTCATTTTTATTTTATTCTCCATAATCGCCCGAGAACAAATCAAACCCGTGATGTTCAGCAACAGCTATAAACTCAGAAGGATTGTGTGGGTTGGAGAATGAGGAAAAAGAGATCTTCAGCCTAAAGCCACTAGAAGAAATACGGCTGTGACTGATGGAGAAAAATGAGGATAAAATGAACACCAGGAAAGACTGGGACATAATCGCAGTCATGGCATTTGTCTATGTCCTTCAACTTCACCAGAAGTCCCAGTAACTATATCAATCACACACACAGGCACTCTGCACTGGGAGTTGGACTTCTTGGTTTTATTTTGTTTTACCCAGTATATGACATCATACCAATTCATCTACACCTTAGGATGCCAGATAGTTCTTTAAGCTTGGTGATCTATTTGATCCCAAATCACCAACCTCTGGGCACATCCCTCCCATCTTATTCCATACTGTCAAACCTACTTAATTTATCCTATTTTCTCCCTGTCTTCCTGTCTTTCTGCTTTATTTTTCTTGTATTCATAAATTGTTGTTGCATACTTATTATTTGGTAGTTCTTCTCCTCACAGAATTCTGGTTGGGGGAAAAATAAACAATTGGAATTTAATATGATGAACTGCATGATACTGCATATGGTCCACTATATGGTACATATATATAAATACTCATGGGTTGGTGTGATTGACTCATAAGGTATGAACATGAGTGAGTAAAAAAAAAGTACAGAGGCCAGATTTTGAAGGACCTTATAAGCAAGCTCGGCTAAGGAATTTGAATTGTATTCCTGAGGGTAATGTGAAACCCATTAAAGAGCTTTAAGAAGGGGGCATGATACAGTTAGATTTGGATTTTAGAAAGACCACTGCAGAAGCTATGAATAGAATAGATCACAAGAGGATAGTATAATATGGAGATAGTTCATTTAAGAAGCTGTGACAGTAATTCAAGAGAAAAATATTTTTTAAATATTTAAAATATTTAAAAAACTAAAGAAAACATTGGCAGTGTGAACAAAGCTGTGGTGATGGGTTGCATCTAGAGAACTTCCTTGGCTGGTATACAGATTGAGGAAAAAGAAGGAAAAAAGATCATTCCCATGTTTCCTGCTTAGGACATGGAAGAATTTGATGTCATTCTCAGAATCAACAAATACAGAAGGAAGAGCATTTTTAATGCTAACTACTAATTATTGAGCGCTGACTGTACGCCAAGGAGATGCTAAACACTTAACATACATTATGCAACTTTTTCTCAAGTTAATATCATGAGGTACATATTATTATATTGAATTTAAAGAAGAAGAAATCAAGGCTCAAAAAAGTCAATTTGCTTGTCCAAAATTACATAATAACTAAGTGGTAGAGCTGGGATTCAAACCCAAGCAGATTTAACCCAGAGCCATGGTTCTTAGAAACATTATACCAGTGTTTAGCAAAGTGCAGTCCAGATTGATCCAGGGTAATTGTCAAATTAGGCTTCTGGGTCCAGTCCAGCCTATTGAAGTGACATTCCTGATGGATGGATGGAGACTGGACTCACCAGGTATTTCTTATGCACCTTAAAGTTTATATAATTACAGCAGTACATACTATATGTTACAACTTGGTGGGAGGAGAATGGCAAATTTTCTTTTTATATGGAGATTTTAGGGTATGGAGAATGCCGCCCAGATTGCCATAGGGGTGGAGTGCAGCAAATATTTTCAGGCTGGAATTTGACGCTGGGATGGTTTAAATTAGGATTCTCAGTGTTGGTAAGCTGGTTTTGCTGCAAACTCTCCAAGGTAGTTTGGATGAAGTATCATATGCAAGAAAGGTGGTGGAATGAAATAAATTGTCACTGAGCTGAGCTGTCCCCCAGGTCCCTCTCCTTTTCTTGTTCGGTGGTTTTGACACGTGCCTCCAAATTTGCCCCAAGCATGAAATGTCTTTGCGTGTTTTCCTAAAAATGCTTGCAAATACTTTTTGCATTTTATCCCATAAAATGTCTGTTTCTAATATAAATACATGATTAATTTTGTAGCAAGGGGTAAAACGGACACTCCAGGAAGTCACAGTGTTGTTGGTGACTCTGTTTACCCTCAAGAACACCCAGTGCTCTCTCCAGGAGCTTGAGTCACCAATGGGAGGAACATGTGATTGTCTCTTGCACAGATCTAGGCTCCATTAGTAAATTGCAAACCTTTTCTTGTATAATTTCTGTGTTCTTCACAATGTTTTTAACATGGTAGGCGCACACTAAACAGCTAATGAATTTGGAAGAGGGGAGTTTGAAAGAAATATGGAGTATGAGAAATCAGAATAGACTCACAAGAAACCAGTCATTTTTGAAAAGTGCCACATTAGGAAGTTCTCTTTGTGCCTCTCATGGTTAAGTGATCATTTCAGAAGAAGATGCTTTGGTCTCCCTAACCTCTCTTACAGAAAAGCTGGAGGCTTTCAGAAAATGGACTTCAAGTGGTTCTTGGACTTGTTTTCTCACTTGAGAGAGGAAGGAACCAGTTTTTGAGAATCAAGTCAGAACTTTCAGGATCCAAAATGTTCAAACCAACTCTCATAGTGCATGATAGTGTCAGACTCAGAACATGCCCATCTTCATATTTTAACTCCCCTCAAGTTACTTTAACTTAAAATGCCGACAGTCCACTTCAGCTTTGTGGTATTAACGTCTAGATGTCTGTTTCAAGATCATCAATAAAGGCAAAACACTGTACCAAAGATTTTTAAGTAGTATTTTTTAAGACAATAAATTTTAAAAAGCAATTTCCCTACCAATTATAAAAGTGTCACTTTACTACAGTATTTTTCTGTAGACATTCACTCTCAAACTAACTTGATTCCATTAGTATTTATTTCTTTTTCCAGTCCATGTAAAATAATGATTTGGACTACTATATAAGAATCCATTTTTGTGGCTCCTTTGGCTTGAGAATGTATTTGGCTCCTTCTTAGAAACTTGGTCATCTTGGTCTGTGTAGCCTTTACCAGTTTGAGAATCCTAAACATAATCCTCTGTGGGGATTTAGACAGGTGTCTATTATGGCCCATAATCTGTGATATGGCCTCTAGCATTCTTGTTTCAGAAAGGTTAAGCTCTCCCATCTTTATTCCTGAGTAAAAAAGTCCACATGATGTTAGTATAGTCAGGGAGCCGATTGAAACAAGGAACAGCTTCAATCAGGCCTTAAGCCTGTGTCTCTGCCAGAAAGAAATCTTTGTGATGAGCAAGGGGGTCCATTAGAAAACAGAGCAGTTGGTTTTTAACTCAGGAGTTACAAAAGCAAAACTCTATATCCTCTATTATGCTTAGAGTGGCCATATTTCCCAAAGTAAAATTTGGCCCTCATGCTCTGGCAAATACATAGGTACTTTTGTACACAGCACTTTCAGAATATCTAAAGTTGGGACAGTCCCGTAATATTCAAGTCTGTATTGTTACCATGTGTATACCCCACATTGGGACCCAATTAACAGGGTAGGTTATAAGTGAGATTGTACTGCGGTTGTTAGAGATTCCTGCCCTTTATGTACAAAGGGATAATGAACAACTGGAAACATGCTGCCTTGTGGACCTACGTGAGGATATGAAGAGTTTATCCCCATAGCTGTGGGTCTTCAAGGCCTGTCAGTACTGGGGGTACTGACACTTATCTTTCAGATTTCTGGAGAAGGTATCCACCATCTTGAATTATACATACCTCTGGTTCTGATTTCTCTCTCTTCTTTCCATCGCCAGTAACAAAGCTATAAGACCTGGAGGTGGCACCTCAGCCTGAGGGATGAGCATCAGCTCTTGGACTCAGAATAGTCTGAGGGTCTTCAAAAGAGTCATAAAAGGAGGGGCTTCCTGTGTTATAGCGAGGCAAGAATCTAGGACTTAGGGAAAGGAGTGACCAAGAAGTTCCAAAAAGGGCCTAGGAGCAGGGGTTCCTAACAAAAAAAAAAAAAAAAAAAAAAAAAAAAAAAAAATTTACACCAATGAAAGAGAAGAAAAGGAAGCCATCTCCTCAAGATGATAGCCTAGTCCAGCAGTTAAAACATGGTGCTCATGGTTCATCTCTCTGAGAGATGAGCAGTAGACTCTGCCATCTCTTTCTTCAGCCTTTTATAGCCTTGCTCTGGCAAAAACAGCAATATCTATTTCAAAGTCACAGTGGAAACAGGTTGGGAGAGCTATCCCAGAATACTATTTCTGCTTCCTTTACCTATGTGTCTTTTTTTAAATGTCACTTACTGATCAAACAAGCAAGGACACGCCAGAAGCAAATGGGTGTGAGGCAGCTCCATCTCACTGTTTTTCACAATCAGTCTAAGTGTTAACCCAAATGCTTCTCACCACCACTTGTAAGTACATGCCTCCTTGGCACATAACGTACAATTTGGTGGCAAACCTCTTATGAGAATTCCCGACATTTCCAACTGTCATTGCCAATAGTCTGCCAGTAAGGTAGAGCTTGGAAGGGTAAGTTTAAAATGGTAGGAACAACAAGTATTATGTTAATACTGCTTATGCAGGATTTTCTTTTTTAACTCTGAAAGGTCTAGCAGATCTCTGTTGAAAGGATCTGCTTGTCAAAGTATCTCTTGCCAAAAGGAAGGTAATTCCATTAATAGACAAAATAAAAACATGTCTCCAATTTTATTTATCCTTTTAAGTTCTGAAAGCACATTAAGGAAGAGTAACATTCCACTTTGGTTACAAAGTGCTAATTAATAACTAATTTCAATTCTCCCAGAGGTAAAATAGTAACATTTTTTAATGAAATTAAGCATCACAATCTTCATCTTCTAATTGTTATAAAAACACTTAGCAGCAATATCTGTTTAATTATTTAGGCATCTCTTAATGGTGTAAATATTATCAGCGCAGTCATAAATACTTTCTGCTTTGTCCATAGACAATCAGTTAAGGATCTGTTGCTTGTAAGACTTAAATTAAGACCTATTTAAAGCTGCCTGCTGGCCACAAAATAATTACTTACACTTGCTAATGCCTGAATCTGTTAGATTTAGCAGCAAGAAGTGTTCTTTGCTTTCACAAGTAGGGGAAAGTAATTTTTCTTATATAAAATTCATTGTTAATGGTATTAGGAAGGATTAGGGTGGGGTTGAAGTAGTTGAAATTTTAATTAATCTAATCCTTTTAACAGCAATTGTTTTCATATTGATAATTCTCTGTAACAACAGTATTACAGATCACACCCATGTGAAATATTTACACGAAATATTTTAGCATATAATCTCTCCTCCAGCTTTCTCTTTCTAGGAACAGTAAGGTTTTCAGCTTCTTCAGCTTTCTCTTTTTTTTCTTTCTCTCTCACCACAAACGCAAGCTTTTTTCTAGGGGACCAAAATGAAATCTCCCCCCGCCCCCGCACACACACTAATTTTCTCTCAATATCATTGTCTCTCAGTAAGTTATGTTAATGGTCATCAAATCATGAATCTCCTAAAAGAGCATGAGGCTATGAAATAAAAATGGTTCAATTGATTTTTTGTTTTTTTGGATCTACAGCCATTTGGTCTAGATTCTCATTAGAAATGATTTGTTTACTCATCCATTTCAATAAATCGCTATACTGCTGAAATTATCACTAAGAGTAGAGTTGGATGAAGGACGAAACTGTCATTCTGGTCAAACTCTGATCATCTCCGGTGTAAACTGGGAATTGTTCTTAATCTGCTCAAATGTCACATTACCCAGGAGAGACTTTCTCTGACCTCCCAATATAAAATTACCATCAGTGTCCCTCCCCCAACACCATTCTCCCCTTTAATTGGTTTTATTTTTCTCCAGAGCAGTTACCACCACCACGTAGCATTATGAAACATTATGTATTTGTTGGTTTAGTGCATCTCCCCCAACTAAAATGGAAGCTCTGCTGAAAGCCAGGACTTGGATTTGTTTACTACTGCGTCTTGAAAGCCAAGGCAAGTGCCTTAAATATAGTAGTATAGTGAGCAATCAATAAATAATTATTGCATGCATGAAACTTTTTTTCTCATTTTTCAGGTGCCTAAAGCACCAGATCAGTGCAAAGCAATAAAATTGTCTCCTTGTCCTGGCATGCATTTTGATGGCTGACAATTTGATGTAAATGGCAACATTTATCCTAAGGCAGCTGTCCTGCTGAGCCCCAGTGGTAAGGTGTCCTTGGGGAACAAAAGCAGAGACTGAGTGCTTTGTGTGGCCATGTCTTCATTAAAGGACTAAAACTATGAGTTGTGCAGTGCTGTCTGGCATCCACACGCTTACAATTTTAAAAGAGTAATACAAAGCAGAGAATCTCAAAAGATGTTCTCCAGAACACCACTTCTAGGGCATAGAAGGAGGGGTTACTAAAGCAAAAAGGGGCTCCATGGTCAAATAAAGGTTCTGAAACTAGGTATTACATGAAGCTAAGGAAGATTCATAACTTCAAGACATCTTAGATGTATGATGATGCTCACTAGGGCTCTAAAACTCTTAGACTCTTCCTTTCTACTACCAATTCTGTTTCTAAAACTGGGTTGCATCACAGGTAACACCACTGACTTGGGAACTGACAAGGTCAGGGCAGGGGCAGGAGAAATGGGTCTTGGCTCTGCCCCTTACCCACTTTGTTATATGACCTCGGGCAAGTTATATAACACTTCTCTATGCCTCAGTTTTCTCTTCCGTAAAGTAGCAAAGGAAAGGATTACCCAGGATAATGTATGTAAAGTGTCTGACCCATAAGTGCTAAATAAATGATGGTTATTGTCAACACCTTTTACTGAATGTCGGAATGAATGCTTTTTAGATAGATATCCCCAAGTATATTTCCTAAGACAGGTTTGCTACGATCCACCTATATCCAGAATCAACCTGCTGTGCCTCCCTCTCTGTCTCAGCACCCTATCCCCCTCTGAGAAGATCTGCACATCGATGGTGAAGTTGAAGAAATGCTATCTTTCAACATGACTTAATACAAATGTCTAATAACTCACTCTGGTGTATCCTGCAGAGTTGATTCCCTGTGTTTTGATACCCTTGACCTCAGATGAAGATGCTTTTGTCAGGAGGAAGGTGGTAGCATCCCAGTTAATGACTGTGCAGATGGCTACATGCTGGTAGATTTTGAAGTGACCATATTTTTTCAGTAAATTTCAAATGAAGGTGTGATTTGTGTAAATCTGACCCCTTCCAGTAAAATGTGCATTTACATATATTTAGAATTTATAAATCTTGACAGATTCCACAATATTTATAGCCCTCCATAAAAAGCCTTTGCCAGTTTGCAGAGCTTTGCATTTGGCTCTCTGGTATGCTTAAGAGAGTTTAAATAATAATAAATTTGGTGATATATTCCACCTGGAACAGAAACTTATTTTCCCCCCTTGGCTCGTTTTGAAGGGGATACTATAAATAGTGCCACAGACGCTGGGATCAGGAATAGGGAATTGAAATTCGAGAGAGAAGTACAGAAACATTTCCATTATCACTGATGCCTTGAATGTATTTTTAAAACAGTTCTGTTCCTCAAGTAATGTACCTTCTCTCCTTTCTCCTACCCCATCTCAATTATACTTGAGTCCCCCAAACCTGTTGCCAGCTTTAGGATTCAGTTGCACTAATGGGAAAGAGAGAGTGAAAGTATTAGCTGACTAGGTAGGAGAAATTGCCTCTAGGGAGGCCAAAGCAATTCTCCCGTGTTCATCTTACATTTCATAGGAGTCAGCTGGTAACTGAGCATCGAGGTCTAAAGTGTAAATTCATTATTTGAGACCCAGCTCATGCATCCTGCAGGTATGATGAAAAGCTCTCAGTTCATGAAAAAGAAAAAAAAAAATCTAATTGTAATTACAAGAGAAAGCCTAAGGACAATGTCAGAGGGTCGATTCTTTCACCCATCCATGCTTATAATTACCCAGTGGAGGATTAGGGAGAAATGCCTGAATAGTTGACTCCAAATGATACCCTTTTTTTCTTAAACACAAAATAAACAAAAATCAGGGAGCCAGCTCTTTGCCATGGAATCATCTGATGAAACCTGAAAGCAGCTATTAGGTCTAGCATAAGTGGTGTTATAACTTGTTGTGATACAAGATTTATTCCCAGCTTCTTGTTTGAGTGGACGGTGGAGGAGATAGCCTTTGTCAGGAGGAAATAATAGTAATGGCTAACATCCATGGACAGCTGACTCTGGGCCGGCACAAAGTAACACATCAAGTAGCTGTGGCTCATACTTAACTTATTAAGTACTGGATTTTCCTGTCCTCACAACTTGGAGCACGCCCCTGTCCCAAGTCTTTCCCATGCAATCCCCTTGCCTCTAGCTAATAGGATGGCAGATGTTTGGACCAAGCCCCAGAGCCTGTAGAATACCACATTTTAATGATTTGTGGTGAACAAAGTAAATGCTTTAAGAGCAGGCTTTATGAAGCAGGGACCTAGTTAAATATGATGGATTTGAGGCAAAGCAAGAAGCTGAATATTGTATGCGGGTATTGTTTCCTAACAGGGCGCAGATATCTACGGTTCATTGCTAATTCTAAAGGTTTGCTTGAAAAATGACTTTTTAAAGAACTGTGCTCTTGAGGAACGTCCTTGAGGCATGGAGGAATTTCCTTGCTTTTCTATAGCATCTTTCTAAGAGGACACAGAGGTATTGAGCTGTTAGACAGTTGCTCAGTGTCTTTGTGCTTCTGGGACCACATTATGGGTCTAACACATATGGGATAAATAAACTGTTTTCATTTCTTAAAGCCCATGGAAGGAAACCAGACAAGAAAATTACCATATTGCCTCATTTTTTTAAAGCTATTAAAGAGGAGAATCCAGTTAGGGCAAATAAGAATGATTACTGCAAACAGGGTTTCCCCCCACCCTTTCTTTCCTTCCTAGCCTTTTACGCAACAACAGCAATATAGCAAGACTTGTGTCAAACCAGTTTTCTGATGCACCCTCTTCTGTTCTTCTTCCATAGGGCAACCCCTACATGTGCAATAATGAGTGTGATGCAAGTACCCCTGAGCTGGCGCATCCCCCTGAGCTGATGTTTGATTTTGAAGGAAGACATCCCTCCACATTTTGGCAGTCTGCTACTTGGAAGGACTATCCCAAGCCTCTCCAGGTTAACATCACTCTGTCTTGGAGCAAAACCATTGAGCTCACAGACAACATAGTTATTACCTTTGAATCGGGGCGTCCGGACCAAATGATCCTGGAGAAATCTCTCGATTATGGACGAACATGGCAGCCCTATCAGTATTACGCCACAGACTGCTTAGATGCTTTTCACATGGATCCCAAGTCCGTGAAGGATTTATCACAGCATACGGTCTTAGAAATCATTTGCACTGAAGAGTACTCTACAGGATATATGACAAATAGCAAAATAATCCACTTTGAAATCAAAGACAGGTTTGCGTTTTTTGCTGGACCATGGCTACGCAATATGGCTTCTCTCTATGGACAGCTGGATACAACCAAGAAACTCAGAGATTTCTTTACAGTCACAGACCTGAGGATAAGGCTTTTGAGACCAGCGGTTGGGGAAATATTTGTAGATGAGCTACACTTGGCACGCTACTTTTATGCGATCTCAGACATAAAGGTGCACGGAAGGTAAGAAAGCATCTGTCTGACTTGAATGAGAATGGTTGTTCGAAGAAAATGCCAGTGTGTTGGTCCCACAGCGGTAGAGTGACATGTGACACTTTCTACTACAACATTTCCTCAGGAACACCAGTCTAGAGCTAGGTTTGGAGAAATTTGAGACCCTTCTTACTCAGCAGTAATTTGTGATCCCAGACTCACTGTCAGTGAACCTGAACTTGGCAGGATTTCTTAGACTTTAAACAGAAAGGGGGGCGGGGGAAGTAGCATCTTATTTGAGCCCAAGGAACTCCCTAGATCAGGGGGCAGTTTAAATCTTTAAGGCAATGAAGCCAGGGGGGACAAAGTCAGCTGCTCCATAAAAGATACGGGGAAACAAGAAATAGGTCTTTCCATTGTTTTCAAATGCCAGACAGGGTTTCAACATGGTACACCTCTCTGTTTATGTTTTATTGTGTTGCACCAAAAAAAGTTCCTGAACTGTAAATTATATCCCTTTAAATTTATTAAATCAGAACCAAAAGTGTTTAGGAAGCACAATGCATTTGTTAAAAAAGGAGTGAGCTCTGCTTTTCAGGCTTTCTATGGTTATTGCCTTAAAAAGATATGCTGCCACTTAAATATGGACCTGAGGCAGGCTCCCTTCATTTTTGGGGGTCAATTACAGGTGGACCAGAGTTTAAACCCATTAGCGGTCACTGTCAGGCATGTCTTTGGTTTTGATAATACATCAGAGACACACTTGAGCAAGTTTCCAAGAATTTTGAGGATGCTTTAATGAAAAATTCAAGTCGTAAGAACCAGGACCACTAAGGTAGAGCTGTTCAACCAGATTTCTAACTGTGGTATGGGTGGTATCCTTATTTGGATAATAATGTTATAATATCAACATCAATTATTTTTATATTTTATAGTCCCTTTATAGTGAGGTAATTAGTCGGGAAAACTAAAGATGAGTGAGGTATACAGCAAAATGGAAAAAAGAGAAAGCAAAGCAACAGTCATTCTAAAAATGCAGAGAGCTTCATGTCAGAATATGAGGTTAAGAATATAAATGGCCCATAGATCATGTAGGTTTCATTAAGCAATCCTAAAATTTAAACAAACGCAGCAGGCTCCAGCATCCCTTAGGACAGCCCAGTCCTCAGAAATTGGAGAAGGGTTGAGACTCCCTGGTCTTTCCGAAAATTGACTCAACCTATCTTTTGATAATAGTGTTGTTTTATTTGTACACTAGAAGGAAGGAGAGGTCACTGATGTTAAGGTAAAGATTATAATGGGCACACAGAATGGAGTGGTGGGCATGACTTCAGTGTGGTAGTAGAGGTTTCAGATTCTAAACTGTGGGAAGAAGCAGGAACTGGTGGCCACCTCCCCTCAGCTTTGTTCCAGCTTCGTGTTCCTCCTGGAAGAGTCAGGAGTCTTAAGCAGTGGAGCTTCTTTAAAAACTGTTAACTAAGGTCTTGGTGACATATGATGAAGATACCTGGAAAGCAAAATAATATTTCTGAGAGAAATAGGCACTGATAAACCCTGAGCTTGTGGGTTCCAGGGTGTAGAGGAAAGTTCACGTATTAGCAGGGCACCACGAGAGGGCAATCTGGAACTGTGGCCTGAAATATGAATTGGCTATTTATAGTAAAATGTAGCCATTATACTCGTAAACATTTTTGCAAGAGGTCATCAGTTTCCAGTTCTTATTCTTGGGGACTATAAAATATAAAAATAATTGATGTTGATATTATTAACAGTAGCATTCTACACCAAAGTAACAAGTATTCTCTTCCTCTACAAGAATAAGTGTCAAAATTCATAAGCTGAGGTTTGAATTTGAATCCTAGTGTGATCTACATTGTTAGATAAAATCACCTAATGCAGTTTTCTTGCAGTTTGAGAAATTTTTAATCCAAAATCCTTAGAGTCCAACTTGTGCAAACACTATCATCTTCCACCTGTAAAGAAGGCTTTTGGTTGGGAAGTAACCATTGTTGGAGCTTATT
Organism: Zalophus californianus; assembly: GCF_009762305.2. NCBI lineage: Eukaryota > Metazoa > Chordata > Mammalia > Carnivora > Otariidae > Zalophus > Zalophus californianus. The sequence continues at coordinate 90,273,503 of NC_045598.1, forward strand.
TCCGTTACTGCACATTCATTTTTGTTTCTCCTGATTATTTAAAAAAAGAGAGAGAGAGAGAGTATAAGTACACTTTAAAGCCACAGGCATTCTTATGCCTTCCCTGTGGGGGTCCCTTAAAAGTGGCGCATTAGAAAAGTAGACTCCCACCAGATTTCCCATGTTGCTTTTATCCCTGGTCCTACTAGTATCCTCCAGCTGCATCTCAGGGGCTCTGGAGAGTTTGCAGGAACCGTCCTCCCTTCTGTGGGACTCACCTCTGCTGTCTTTTCCTGTTCACCAGTCAACCGTAAGCTAGTGAGGAAGCAGCTGGGCAAGAGAGAAAGGTCCAGTAGAGGTGAGCTCCTTCCCGGTCCCTCTCTGTCGCCTCTAAATTCTGTCCAAATTCCTCAGGACAAAACTGATGCTGGCGTGTACCGTGCTAGGCACCAGATGGCCGGGGTATTTTTATCTTAGGGGAGGGACTAAGGAAGCAAGGCCTGATGGCTCGGGCGTGTCTCCAGCTTCTAAGTTATATAAGGGAAATGGAGGCAAAAGGGAGCGGTTGAGCTGCTACTGGTATGCGGGCCTTTCAGAACAGAAGCTGATACGTACATCTTACCCTTGGAAACTTCAGTAGGGTTAGCGGTCGAGGTCGTCACTTTCTTATATGGCATATCATCTGTAGAAAGACTATTAATTGATGATGTCCAAAAGAAAGTTGTAAGGGTTCCTTTTCAAAGACATCATCAATAGAAACTTTCCAAAATATAACCAGGCCTTCGTCTCCCTCAACCCTCTCTTTGCCATCGCTGAAATGACTGCAACATTTAACACACGGTTACATGTCTATATCTGATCGTTATAATGATACTTTTTGACTTCTCACTCTACTACCACCCACACCACAATGTGGGAATTGGCATGAATTATTTGGGGAAAGTGGGCAGATATCCATAAAAGAGTGGGCAGGCAATACAAGATTTTTCAGCTATGAAACAAATACAGGTGGAGAATCTTTGAATTGACAATGAAGTCCAATTCTCAACTTCTCGTGCATGTGTGCATACGGCCTTTATGTTTCACACTGGCTACTCTTGTTTGGTGTGAAAGTGATGTTTTGATTGTTATTAGACTAATGTAGCATTTATGTTCTTTTTACCATGTGACACACCTCATACCTATTTACTGGTGACAAAAACTATAATCCCATCATAAGAATTTTATGCCTCTTTGGCCACATACTTATTTTGCTTCCATTTACTCCCTCTCATTGTGTATTTATTAAGATAATGGAGGGAAAAGAGGAAACATGGCTGTTGGCAATCTCAGCGACTCTGTAGTACTTACATTGTTCAATAAACCTAATAATCTTCATGGACTAATTCTGACTTATGGATGTCCTACTTCAGTAAATCAGGGTGATTTTCTCTAGTGAATAATAGACGAGTGTAGTGTGCCAGTACCTTAATTAAAGAGTAGCTCTCTTAGTCTTGATCTCATTTTAATTTACAGGGTAATACTACAATAATATCACTAATGGAAGGTACATTAAAGGGCATCAAGTAGCATTAACTGTATTAAATTATGGTACTTGTGTTAATTAACTGCTGAAGCAAGATGGTTCTAATGGCCAAAAAGGTCGTCTAATGCATAAATAAAATCTACCCAGATGAGAGGGGTGAGAGGAGAAATGAAGAGTAGATATTTGTTCTGAACTTCTTTTTATACAGACAGGGAGTTCAATTCATAGGCTGTTAAATATAGATAGTGTCCAAAATGTTTTCATAGTTACACAATTGGAAGTTTTGATTTTTAAATGTTTTGTTTCCTTCTAAGCTTTCCATAATTAAATTAACTGAAAAGTTGAACACTATCTTTGTCAGATGCATAGATTTCATAACTCAGCATTTTTTATTGTTTTTTTGTTCTTTTTTATTGTTTCTTTGAGATGAACATTTTCAAGGAAGTATTGTGATTTATTGTAATAATTGTTAAATCTGAAAGACAAATGAACATTTGATAATGTACTCATTTATCTGTAAGATGTGATACCAGCAATGTATCAGGGTACTGATTTCAGACATAAGATATTAGAAAATCTTTTTCAACCTCAAAAACCTTAGGACAGAATTGTCAGAACTTTTCTCAGTGGCCTAGAAAACTCTAACCCATGTCTCCATTACTTGCCTTGTTACACGATATTTCTGAACATAATTATCAATAATTTTTTCTCCGTGGTGCTGCTTATTCATCTCTTACCGCTTGCAGGGCCTACCCAAGCACCTCACAGGGAGTTGGAAGTCCCTTCCTGTTTACAGAATTGATTTTGCCTTCTGTGCCTCCATTGTTTAACTCCAAGGAAGAAGCCAGGCGGCGCTAGCTCAGAAGTTCCATTTACGCACCAAAGCTACGGGGACAAAACCACTCTAAGTGGGTGTCTGGAGTGAGAAAGGCCCCCGACATTCTCGCCCTCAGGAGAAATCAGATATATTCGTAAATGCTCACTGTTTGAATGGGTCACCGCCGTGGCATTTGCTGTAATTAGGACAAAGTGAGGTTGAAATTCCCTTTCTTGAAGCTAGGCATTCAAATCGTTAGTGCAGAAACATGTGCTATTAGGTAAGCAGTAACACGGGGGATGTTTAAAAGTATCAAAACCATAGGGTATTTCTTCAAATTTTCTCAAATAATTTGGGGGAAAAAATCATGTGATGTGGAAATGCTCTGCCAGTTACCAAAGGCTTACTAGTTACCCTGCAAGTTCTCTAACCACAGGGTTTTCCTAGCCACAATTTGAATAAATCTACCAAAATATTTACTTTTCACCTCTCCTGTGAGAGGCGTCCTGCAAGGCGCTTTGGAAGCATTGGACCTGGCATTGGTTCATTCTTCTCAATTAGTCCTAATTTTTGAGGTTGGGCGGTCCTACTGCTTAACAGATTCTGCTTTTATAACACCTTCCTTCTTTCTGTCACCAAAAAATACTTATTTTCCACCCTGGGACAGACACTGGGCTAGACGGCTGGTGTGTAGAGATGCACAAGGCATAGTCAATGCTCTCACGGAGCTGAAACCAACGGGCACAGACAGGCCTGGAAACAAAAAATGATGACAACTTGGGTTAAGTGCTTTTGCCACGTGAATGTGTGAAGTGCCCTGATGACAGGGAAGGATATACTAATTTAATCTGAGAAGCCTAGGGAAAGCTTTGATGAGGATGTGACATTTGCATGGCAACGTGAAACTGGTGCAGTGGAATGCCAAGTAGCCAGGGCGGAATGGCTATTCTAGGTGACCGCTTATGCTTAAGAACAGCACAGCATGTTAAGGAAATACAAATAGTTGGGAAATGGCAGAATGGACAAATCCTGGGAGATGCCCTTTCATCTTCTCTCTGTGGATCTTCAGCATCTCCAAGAAGCACTGAAGGATTCCTGCGTCTTGGCCTTTGAGCCCCTCATGTCCTAGGAAATCTAAAATGATATGGATTCTCATAGCAACAAAGCTCAGGTGAGAAACATGGTAAGGCAATGGTATTAAAGGATATTTCAGTGCAGCTGTGGTCAGCGAGGAACTCCAGGAGAGAATGGAGATCTGTAACGTGGCTCAGCGGGGGAGCAGCTGTAACTCCAAGCCCTGATGCCCAACTGGGGAGTCCAGAAAAGCTCTCTAAATCCCACAAAAGCCATCATCACATAAGGATTTGAAAGAGCTGTGTATCAAGACAATAGGACTTGGTGACCAATCAGATTTTGAGGAAGGAAGGGCTGAAGGAAAGACTTTGGTAGGAATCCAAGTGGAGAGTCCAGTCAAGGATTTAAAAAGACTGCTCTGGTGATTTCAGTTAGAAATATAGGTTTGAAAATTATCACCTTCCATGTGATGGTTGAAGTTTAGGGAATGGATGACAATGATATGATAGGGTGTTTTCCCTTACACTTATGAATGACTATGGTCACTTATAGGAACTCTGTGGAATGCTGTCATGTAAGATGCAATTTCTGAAGGAAATTGAGAAATAATCGGGGAACAGGAAGAAATCAGAAGATGGGGGAAGAATTAAGGTCATTCTAATAGCCCCCATTAATATTTAAGTAATAATCCTTTACATTTGTATGGCACTCAGGTTACAAGGTTCTTGGCAGGTAACTTCTTTCTTTGAATCTTCACAAGAAACTTGTGAGGCAGGTATTATTAAACCCCATTTTTCAGATGAGAAAACTGAGGAATGGAGAAATGCCATGACTTTTTTTTAAAACGTCCCATACATAATAAAGGGATAAAATCATGTTGCTAATTACAAACCTCATGCTGTCTACACTATGCTCTTCCAGCTACACTCCCTGAAGTGAGCTCAATCCATACAGAAGACCTAGAATATTCCCAAAGGAGTCATCTTTCAATGGCAACAATGAACCAGGGAGTCTCATGGCTCTGCCCTTCTTGGTGTGTTCTGGGAGTTACCCTCTCCGTGACTCTTGGCTCTGTATTTCACAGATCGCTGTGTTTATCTGAACCCTAACTTCTTAACTCATTTTTATCAATTTTATAATGCTTGTTTGGGCTAATGTGTCATGTTGTATTAGATCTAGGTGCTTCACGGCCAAAATAAAATTCTGATGTTAGTTTCTTGTTTTCTGAGGGGAGAAAAAATAGAGAAATAAACTGAATTTTCTAAATGTTAATTCCCCCCCCCCTCATATTTTTCCATAAACTTCTAACAACTGCAACCACTTCTGCTTAATGGGCATCATCAAACACAAAACAAACCACAGTTATTAATGGATAAACTTGGAAATGACCAACTACCCTAGCTTATTTTAAGAGAGTTTACTTTGCAATTGAGAATAATCCACTTTTCCTTTTAACTTCCATATATTAGTCCACATGATCTCCTCTGGAACTATAGTAAATGTACTACCTCTTTCATATAATAATATTTCATAAATTTGCAGTCAATGATCCTATCCTCACATCTTTTTTTCAAGTAAAATGAATATTTAACCATTTTACCATCCAAATTTTTAAAATGCAATTTCCTCTTAAAGGGAGAACGAAGTTGAATAAATAGCACTCAAATGAAAAGCTTAGTAACCATAATTAAAAATAAAAAACAACACAAAAGCATTGCTACTGAACTCTAGTGGCAATGCTTAGAATCAAGATTTATGGTACAAACCCATTTTAAGTGGACAACTGAGTGCTATTCTGATTTGGAACATATTTCTTAAATCCTTGAGGATTTCTTGAATTATAAGGAGAATATATGCATAACCAGCTCATTTTCCTCTGAGGTTTGCACCATTATAAGGAGAGAATGTATCTAATAATTCCTCCAATTAAATTATGAACTTCATTAGTGTGCAGAAAAACAACCCAGTTTAGAGCTTGTCTCCTTATCCCTAATTCCCCAGGGCCACAGAGTTTTTTTTAACTAGTAGGTCATTAAAGGAAAGATGTCTCCTTTTTAAGAAACAAAAGGATATAGTTCGGCAAAATACCACAAAATTAAAAAGTGAAATAATTTCCTCCCTCACTTAATTCAGCATTTGTATAAGAAGCTACATTCTGGCTACCCCTGCATGCCCAACAATGGAAAACAGGGATGCACTCAGCTCTCCTGTCCAACTTCTGGAGCAATGCTTTTAATTCCAATTCGGTGGTTGACATCTTTGGTCTTTCAGGTTTTTTTTGTCCCTAGGATCAGAGATATTTCCTGACAAATTAGGAGGTCATGGCCATTGTTTTATATTTAATGTAAGAGTTTTTGTGGATATATGTAATCAGTGGTTCAGTAGAGACATTCCATTCATTCTCCAGATATAAGAACAAATGTCTTAATGTCATGGGCTTTTTCATAGTAATGGGTTTTATCATAGTAATTTGATTGTGTGAATATGTTGATTTCATTGCACTATAGGTCTATATTTCAAGTAAGTAACTTTTAGAACTAAATATTTTCGTTTAACCAGAACTAACTGCATTGCATGTAAGATGGTTGCTATTTCTGCGTCCTTTTTATAGGTAAGAGAACTATCTGAATAAGGTCACTGAATCAATGGCAAAGGGGAAAGGAACATTTTAAAATACTTGTTTTGGGAAATAAATTTGCTCCTGAAATTCCAATTGAAAATCATTGAGCCAATGGATAGACTAGATTTTACCTTTTGGTTATTTTTTTAAGATTTTATTTACTTGAAAGAGAGAGAGTGAACATGAACAGGGTGAGGGGCAGAGGGAGAAGCAGACAACTTGCTGAGCGGGGAGCCCAATGTGGGATTCTCTCCCGGGACTCTATGATCATAATCTGAGCAGGAGGCAGACACTTAACTGACTGAGCCACCCAGGCACCCCTAGACTAAGTTTTAAAACTGTATATAGGAGCCTCACAAATCCCAATGGTCCACAGATCCCAATCCAGAATATTGTCCAATTAAGATAGCTATTGTATCAGCTCTTTCTTGCTTTGTGACTGGTACCTAAGACAACTGTGTTAGGAATGTATTGAGAAGACAGAGAGCAAAACATAAGGACCTCAAATCATTGTTCGTCTTACTTTAGAAGGAAACAATGGCTAGGAGTCAAGAGAAATAGGTTCTAACTCCAGCTCTGCTAATAACTGTGGGCTCAGAGCAAGTCCCAACCACTGTGACCAGAGTCTCCTCATCTACAAAATGAGAATGTTACACTACATTTGTTTTTGAGAATTACTCTTCAAATAAAGGCCATAATGGTCAAACACATTTAGGAAATGTTTGCAGTATTTCCTTCTAGAAGAATTACAATATATATTAGCAAATTAAAGGCCCTGAGATAACCCATGATAAAGAAACACTTCCATTTTATTTACCCAGAACCTCCCAAACTTAGCCAGAAAACATCTCTTAATACCCTCATATAACTAGTGTCAATAGAAATCATGTGGGGTAACAAAATCCCTTCACTTCAGTCTCTAATACTATTGGACTTTTCATATGATATAAGGAAATAAATGAAAACGTGTGTGTGTGTGTGTGTGTGTGTGTGTGTGTGAACTATTTGCAGTGCTAAGAACAGATTGATATTTCACAGTGAGGTCTAATTTTAGCTATCATCTTTCCCATATTGTTGCTACATTGGGTGAAAAAATGAGACTATCTTAAGGAAAGTATGGCCTTGATAGGGAGTACCTTTCTTTTTTTAACTGTTGCTCTTATTTTTTGAACCTTGGGAAGTACTGTGTATCGTTCTTTAAGAATTATAGGGAATTAAGTACAGTATTGGAATAGATAGGGATATTTTTGTTTTGTTTTTAAGCTTGAGAAATTGTGATGGAAGATGCAAAGATGTAAAAAATGAAATGCCAAGTGATACAATCTGGTCTGTTTCAGAGATAAATAGAGATGTTGGAAGATTTCTATTTCTCTCAAATGTAAGCTTTTCAAACTCTAATTACAGCAATAAACTAAAATCATGTATTTAAAGGAAAATAAGATTAACTCATATTTAATATATTCTTTTTTTTTCATTTGCTTTGGAAGATATTCTTGAAACCACAGGCTGATTTTAGTTAAATGCACGTTGCCTTTCTTTTGCTCCTTAGGAGTGCTAATGAATAACAAATGAGAGCCCAGTGAAACCAAAAATAGTATACAGCTAAGGGATATCACCTTGTCTAGGAATTGGTTGCGCCCTGGCTGCTTTTACTCATTTGCTTTTAGCGGAATATCAGGGAAGTGAAGCTGTTACAACATATTGGTGACATCCATGTGTAATTATAAATCTTCCAGTGTTGCTGGGAACAAAGAACAGATAGGGGGAGGGTAAGTCAAGAGGTGATGGGAGGGGGAAGTCTAAGAGGTCAGCAATTTGTCAGGTTGGGAATAGACAGCATTATGAATTCCTGTGCTGGAATTATATAGGCAGTGTGTATGCCAAATAGAATCATAGCATTGCAAAATTATTTCTTTTAGAACTGAAAGAAACCATGACATGATGTAATCTAACTCCCTCTTTTTCAGATGTGAAACAGAATGGTTACACCAACCAGCCAAGGATGATACTGTTGCATACCCAGAAATTAGACCCAGATGGAGCTTGTATTTCACTCACTGACCTGTGCCTAACACTGGGCCTGACACATAGTAGGGATTCAACAAATATTTATTGATGCAGCAAATGAATGTCTGTGGAATACCCTTTTGAGCATCATGTAAACGAACAATTCTAAGTATCTATACTCTTTTCACTTGGCACCCTGTGACCACCTTTGTGTATTCCTTACATAAGGCTGCAAGGGAACTGGAGCTAACCCCAATATTCTTGTTAATGCCACTTCATCTAAAATCTAAAATTGCAAAGCTTCAGATTTCAGCCAATTGGCCAAAGAAAGAGAATAAAATTTATCTACCTCAGATATCAGAGTCGTATATCTATTCATGATAAATGAGTATCACTCTACACAGACACACATTGTTTCTTTTATTATTGTCTGATTGGTGCTTTAAGACCAAAATTGTGATCATGATTTCTTTCCTGGGTGAGAATAAGTCCATAAAAAGAATTGGACTCTGCCCACCCTCAAGAAATATTTAGTAAAATCACAATAGCACTGTATGTCCCAAAGCTGTCTTCAAATGACATTTGTCTCGGGTTCAGCAACTAAGGAGTTAAAAAATATATAACAGCCATCTTACAATTTGTAAATGAGGCCTTTAAATATTGATAGAGCAAAGGTTGGGTTTCAAAAAATTTGAGCTGAGGAGACAAGGAAACAGGCAGTGACCTTTTATGAACATATGTCTCAACGAAAATAATTCAAGTTCATTATATACTCTTAAGCAGCAAAAGAGGACTAAAAAATATTAATAGTTATGAGAAGAAGAGAGAAAGAAAATGAAAGAACATAATGCATGGCTAGCTAGCTCAGAGTGGAGGAATTGTGGATAATTTTATTTATTTATGTTTTCTGTATTTTTCACATTTTATTCAGTGAACATATCACATTTTATTCATTGAACATATCATTGAATAAAATTAGTTTTAGCAATAAAGTTAAAAAGTTAAATTTAAAATTAAAGTTAAAATTTAGCAAGGTTACAGGATACAAAATCAACACACAAAAATCAGTTGTATTTCTATACACTAACAATGAACTAACAATGAACAGTCCAAAAAGGAAATTAAGTAAACAATTCCATTCCAACAGCATCAAGAAGAATAAAATACTTAGGAATAAACTTAACCAAAAAGGCAAAAGATTTGTACACCAAAAAGTATAAAACATTGCTGAAAGAAATTGAAGGAGAATATAAATGAAAAGAAATCTCTTGTTCATGAGTTGGAAGATGTTAAGATGTCAACACTACCCAAAGTGATCTATAGAATCAATGCAATTTCTGTCAAAATCCCAATGACACTTTTGGCAGAAGTAGAAAAATCCATCATAAAATTCATATGGAATCTCAAGTAACTCAGAATACCCAAAATAATCTTGAAAAAGAAGAATGAAGTTGGAAGTTTCACACTTTTTTTAACTTTGAAACTTACAACAAAGCTATAGTAATCAAAACACTGTGTTTCAGCATACAGATAGACTTATAGAGCAATAGAATATAATAGAGTCAAGAATAAGCCCTTGCATATATCACTAAATGATTTTTGAGAAGGGTGCCACTCCCACTCAAAGAGAAAAGACAGTCTTTTAAACAAATGATGTTAAGAAAACAGGATATCCACATGCAAAAAAAAAAAAAAGAACTTAGATCCTTATCTTATACTATATCAAATATTAACTCAAAATGGGTCAAAGACCTAAATATATAAGAGCCATAACTATGAAACTTTTAGGAAAAAGCATAGGAGGAAAACTTCATGATACTGGATTTGGCAATGATTTCTGGAATGTGACACCAAAAGCACAAGCAACAAAAGAAAAAATGGATAGGTTGAACTTCATCAAAATTAGAACCTTTTACATGTTAATGGATACAATCAAGAGTGGAACACAATCCACAAAATGGAAGAAAATATTGGTAAATCATATATCAGATAAGGAATTTTTATCTAGAGTATGTAAAAAACTTACAACTCAAGAACAACAAATGTGAATGTTCCACAACAATGAGAATACACTTCATGTCACAAAATCATATACTTCAAGATAGTTAAAATGGTAAATTCCATTATGTATATTTAACACATACAAAGTAAATAAAATTAAGTAACAGAAAAAACGTAATATCTCTTGTCTCAACCAAAATAAAACACAGAAATTCTAAGATATTTAACATCCTTAGTCCTTTGCTATTTTAAATGTTATTCTTGGCTTTGAGATAAAGAAAGATTTTGAGCAGGTTTTGAGTTTGGAAGGGGCTTCCATGCTAGTTGGAGGAAATCATATTTTGTCAAGCAGGTAGTTAATGGGCAGAGGGGATTCTCTGTGTAGAGGAGGGATGAAGAGCAATTAGAGAAGTGGGCTTAAAGGACAGGCATTGTAATTGTAGTAGAGGATTTTTAAGATCAGACTGAGTTTTGATTTCATCCTAGAGGTAAGCGATGAAGAACAACTGTAGGTTTGTGTAGAGTGTTATATGTTGGGGAGGATGACAATTTTTTTTAAAAATGCTAAGAAGATTATACTACTGTCTGTATAAAATGGCTTGAAAGAAGGACCTATTGATTGTTGTGATAACCATCATGAAAGGCGATGGCTGTGAATATAGAAAGGAGAAAATAAATCTGAAAAACAGGTTTTAATAATACAGAGAAGTGGCAACACCCAGGTGGTTCAGTTGGTTAAGAGTCTGACTTCAGCTCAGGTCATGATCTGAGGGTCCTGGGATCGAGCCCTAGGTCAGGCTCCCTGCTTAGCTTAGAGTCTGCTTGCCCCTCTCCTGCTCCTTCTCTCTCTGCCTCTCCCTCCACTTATTCTTGCTCTCTCAAATAAATAAAAATAAAATCTTTTAAAAATAATAATAATACAGAACAGCAGGTCTGTCCCTAATATTTGCATGGTGGGAAATGAATACAAATGAAAGCCCACATACTATATCCCTAAATAATTATGCATTGAACTGCACCTCTGACTGGCGCATTTTCCCACCCTGGACCCCATAGTCCACTCCCCAGTGAGTGGTTAAAGGGCCATCATCTCAACCCAGCCAGTTCTGCTGTGTGACAGATTGATAGCAACCTGGTACTGCCGGAGGAAGGCAGACGCTGTATCCTGGGCCTAAGACTCATAAGCAGTGACTGATCTGCCTGAACTTGGAATGGAAACCTACCTGTGCAAGCATCTAAGAGGCCAAGGCAAGATGGTTTTTCTCTCAATACTTCACTTCTCCATTCTGAGATTTCCAGGTAGTTCTAAGCATCTCCCCGAACTATAGCAAGTGCTCTTCTTCTGGATTTGGCCAAGGATTTCCTATTATGCTAACTCTCCTCCCAATAATAACTACAAACTCTGGACTAAAAGTAAAAACATTTGAAGATTCTAGAGAGGGAAAGAAGCAGGCAGATACTGGAAAGGAGTCAATACTTGCACGAAAGGAAAGGCATTGAGTGATTTTTCCCTTTTTTCAGTTTTCTCCCCCCAAGGGCAGGCCTAAGTCTTTGCCATGCATGATAGGGAAGGGGGTGCAATTAAAAACCAGACGGAAAATCCTTCTTTTATTGGCTTGAACAACCAGAAGACAGGTGGAGGCCACCACCACAACTAAAATGTCAAGAGAGAAATATTAAATACTGTGTATAAACTCTGCCTAAATCTCTGAGAGCCCCTGAATCATTAATGTGTGGAACAGCCTACAAGCAGCCTAGCTAAAGCTAAAAGAACTGAACTGAGATTTTGGCTGCTGTAGCAGAGGAGAAGTTTGCAGTGTGCAGTTTGAATTTAGTAACAGTCACTGCCCACTAAACAAACAAGCAAAATCAACACTCTTCAGAAGAACATAACAGAACCCAGAGTCTCTACAAATATCATTTGTAATATCCAGATACAATTTAAAAATTACTTAGTATATGGAGAAAACAGAAAAAGATAACCCACATTCTACAGAAAAGACAACTGAAACCAAACTCAACATGACAAAGGTATTAGTATTTTAAAGCAGTTATTATAACAATACTGAAGGATGTAAGAAAATGTGATGTTAATAACTGATATGACATATTTACAGGAAAATTGAGACTGTAAAAAGTAACCAAATAGAAATTATAGTACTGAAAAAGTATATTTTTCTGTAAAATTTTACTAGATGTACTTAAGAGTAGATTGGAACTGTTAGAAGAAAGAGGCAGTGAACTTGACAATAGATTTGTAGAAATTATCCAATACAGAAAACAGAGAGAAAGAAGGTAGGAAAAAAAATGAACCAAGTTTCAGGGACCTTTAGAACAATATCCAAAGGTCCAATAGATGTCTAATAGGAGTCTCAGATAGATAAGAGAGAGAAAATGGAGCAGCAAAAGTGTTTGAGGAAGTAATGTTCAAAATTTGCCCAGAGACATAAAGTTACAGTGAATCCTGAGCAAGATGACTATCAAAAAGCAGCCTCTAGGCATATCGTATGCAAACCACTGAAATCAAATGATAAGGAGAATCTTGAGAGGAGAAAGAGGAAAAAAAGACACATTACATGACCATTGAAATTCTCATCAGAAACAATCAAGACTGGAGGACAGTGGAACATTTTTAGAGTGCTGAAAGAAAAAAGAAGAAAGGGAAGAAAAAAAAAATACTGTCACCCCAGACTTCTATATCCAGTGAAAATATCTTTCACACATGAAAGCTGATTAAAGGCATTTTCAGATAAAAGAAAACCAAGAGAATTCATCACCAGCAGGCCTGTAATAGAAGAAATGCTAGAAGAAGCTTCTCAGGTCAAAAGGAAGTGATACCAGATAAAAACTTAGAACTTCAAGAAGCAGTGAAGAACACCGGAAATTGAAAATATGTGGATATTCTCCCTCTTTGTTTCTTTTTTTAAAAGATTTTATGTATTTATTTGTCAGAGAGAGAGAGAGAAAGCACAAGCAGGGGCAGTGCCAGGCAGAGGGAGAAGCAGGTTCCTTACTGAGGAAGGAGCCCCATGTGGGGCTTGAACCCAGGACCCTGGGATCATGACCTGAGCTGACGGCAGATGCTTAACCGACTGAGCCACCCAGGCACCCTATTTCTTTAAAATATATATGGTTGTTTAAAATATTTTATAGCATTTTATTATGAGGTTTATAATGTATGTGGATATAATACATATGATAACTATGGCATAAAATATGAGAAGAGGGGATAAATGGATCTATATGTTTGCAAATTCTTACATTTAACCTGAACTGGTATGATATTAGCTCCAAGTAGGTGGTGGAAAACTAAAAATGCATATTATAATCTTTAGAGGACTTATAAATAATAATCATTCAATGATTCAATAATTTCAATATCTTAAAAGCCAATAGACAAATTGAAATGGAGATCTTATAGAATATGTAATAAAGCCAAAACTATACCTCCCAAGATCAGGAAAGGGAGGAAGCACAGTTATCTGGGAGCCTATCTGCCTAGACATCCACTTTGGGTAATTTGAGGTGCCCAAAATTTTCTAAGAGTAAAAAAAAAAAAAAACAGAAAACAAGAAAATGCTTAAATTTTTCATCCCACCTCCCCACTTCCCCCTACCACCCATCATACTCACTTGAGTTCTCTCAGCCCTGAATCTGCTGGTAAGATATTGGTGAGGTTCAACCAAGCTCTCAAGTACCACCCCCAAAATTTCTAACTGCTTAATTTGTTACCAAACTTTCAAAAACCTTTGAGAAAAAAAAAAAAAACATGTTTCTATGTTGGTAATATAAATGTCCTTCTAAAGTCAGAATGCAGGGCAGTGATCCTTTTTGCAGAAGCCTGAAGGGTATCAGTGGTGGAGGTAGAGAGACATAGGTATCTACAGTGTATGACCAAGTTTTCATCCTAGGGAACCCGAAAGATCATGGTGCCATTGATAATATTTTCTAAATTGAAAGGGGGACCTATTTAAACCTACAGTGAGCTCATATTTTAACTTAACTTAAAAGTGGTAATGGGCCATAGGAAATGGGAATCATGAGACTGGTAAGAGAATGAGACAGGAGACATAGATATGATAAGTATTTGTTAGTTGCTATAAGAGCAAATTGGCCTACTGATGACCTATGAATAAAATAAATTGCTATTTTACATTTAAAAATTTCCATCCATGTACAGATATTTTTTGAGAAGCAAGTGGATGGCAATAATTTTTATCTTTGTCGATTGCAGCCTGGTAATTCTGAATGACACCAGAATACCTAGAAAGTATTATTTTCCTATATATAACCCTGGATGCATTCAGACCATTAATAACTGGTATTATAGGACAATGGTTTGATTCTTCAATGAGTTTTCCAGCTCAGCTGGAAAATATACCAATAATATAAGCATAAAGAATAGGATTGGGATGGAAAATACATTACAAAAATATCTTGGGGATGTTTTATTTCCTTTGGAAAAAAAGAGTTTGAAGGAAAAAAAAATTAGTGGTGTTTCTCAAGAAATCTGAAACTTGCAAGAGAAGTCTTTAACAGCATGTTGCATTTTTCTGCACTCCTACCCAGGATGAGCAGATCATTTGGGAAATCTCATCCACATTCACTTCAGAAGCACTTTTTGTAGCCCACCTACATGGCTGATTACAGATCAAAGAGAATAAAGGGTAGAGCACCTGCCCTTCTTGGTTCAGAGGTATGTCTCCAACTCACCAGAGCCATTTAAATGATCTTTGTTTCTCACAGCTCTGCCCACTTTCCTAGACACTGTGAGACTGGGAAGTCAGTAGATCACAGTCTAGAAGTTGGAGCCTTTTCTGGGTCCAGAGTCACCCATTTAGAGGAAGAGATAAAGCATGTTGAAAAGTATGCAGTGTTAATATCAAAGGAGAGCATGTCAACCACCTGCTCAACCTTAGCACTTCATAGCGTGGAAAATATCCAAAATGGCATAATGTGTAACAAAAACTTCAGATAGCCCAGGGAATGTCAGAAATATACTATAATTTAAAAGGGAAAGGAGTCATTTTTGGACATGGGGGTAACCCTTTGATTAAACGTGTCAATGCAAGGCAAACATTTTGCAATTTTAATTATGTTTGTCTTTAAAACGAATAGAATAACCAGTTATGTTTAGTTTAATATAAATGATGTTATAAGGTTTTTTTTTTGAGAACATGACAATATGTATGAATAAAAAAGAGTAAAACATCATTTAATTGAGAATCAAATCACTTGGACTTTAATCCCAGCACTGCAACAGTGGACCTACCTTACCTTCCTTTCAGGAACTGAAAAAAAATGCAAAATGCAATACAAACAAATAAATGCAAGCACTTAAATGTTTAGTGCTTACTATTTCCTGGCAGTGTGCCAATTGCTGGAGATACAGAAGTGAAAAGCCACAGTCCCTGTCTTCCAGTAGTTACCATCTGGATGGATTGATAGACATTTCACAAGGAAAATTTTAAGGCAATGTGATCTGTGCAGTGATAGGGATACAGATAAGATTGCTGTAGTAACACCAGGGAGGGGGAGGAGAATGGGGGGGCAGTTCTAGGGGACCATCTGATAGTCTCTTTTTCATCAAGGTTATTTCTAAACAATTACCTCCATATGTTAGGTTGAACCATATGAAATTGTTATTAATCAATTAAAAATGGTTGAATATGCTCTAATGGTTGACAATGTCTTATTTTAGACCCAGTACACACTTAGAAAGACATGTTTTCTTTTTTCTCTCCCTAATAGAGGTATATCCAGAAAACTTATTCACAGTAGAGTTACATCTAAACACACAGAAATATTGAGTAAAATGTGGATTCACAAGACTGCATGTTGTTTAATCAGACTGAATGATAGGCTCGATTCTCAATACAAAGTTAATCCTGTTTTCATTAAATATAAATGTTATTTATGGAAAACAAGAGTCCTGCAGAAGCAAAAAGATATCTCTCAGGGTTACACATTTTATATTTGCTTAGCATTGATGAGTTTAAACCAAGAGACTTCTTTGCAATTTGATTATTTGTTCCTTTCCTTGATATTGATTATTCTATTAGATTTTACTGCTAACAACAGCATATGTAAAGATTCCAATATTATTTTACTGCCAAAATAAGATGCCAAAGGAAATTACATACCATAGTTGAGTCCTTGATACAAACTAAAATAAGAAAATATTAAGTTGAGGCATATGCTTGTAACCAACTCTGGTTTACATGGAGAGGCAACAGAGGTGACTTGCAGCAGGACAGACCTGGGTTCAAAGACAGCCTCCACCACTTGCTACCTGCTAGACTTCAGAAAAATTGCCTAACAAATATCTCAGTCCTGCTCATCTATAAAATGAAGCAAATGCTATCCACATAGATGAGTTATTTTAAAGATCACTAATGTATATAAAATGCAAGTACATGTGAAATAAACAGTGATTATTATCATGGGCCCAGGAGGGTAGCTACAATTGAATATTACGACTCTGAAAACATTTTTTCTTTGTTTTCAATGATTTTTTATTAGTTTCTCTACAACATATTGGCCCTATCAACATTCACCTTTAATATTTTTTTGTCTATTAACTCTTTCCACTTTCTTATATTGCTGGACTGTTTATACTAATATATAATTCATATTCTATTGTACCTTCATTAATGCACTTATGTTATCTGCCTTTATTGCTTCCTTTCCCTTTGAAGACTTAAGCAGGTTAAATTTATCATTGCCATATTTCTAGGACTCTCCATCAGTAGAGATCACCATGAAAATTAAAACCAGGAATTGTAAAAAGAGCAGAGCAAGTTCAGGTTTTCTAAGGTTGGCTCCTTGAGTCCTGGGTAAATGCAGTTATATTATACCCCTTTTCCTTTGGGTTGCAGACAGGCATTTATCCTCCCTGATGATGGATGGCCTACTTTGACATTTTGCATGGATAACTCTTGAGAATGAAAACTGTAGTTATAAAAGATTCATTGGTTCATCCTACAGTCCTAACACTGTCACCTTGACATACAGTGACAGTACTGTAATATCCGTTGGCCCTGTTGATCAGCAAAAAGGAGAAGAAAATGTCCCAGGATCATCTAAGACAGGGAAAGAGTATGGGACTCCTTTTCCGTAGAATGTAATAACTAAGGCAATTTGTAGTTCTGTTATTCCTCCGGCTTCAGGGAATCTGCTTTGGAAAGGCAGCAAAGCCCCTCGTGTGCTGGGAAAATTCAGGGATTACCAATTTAAGAACCACATCCGGTTTAGGGGCAAGTCCATAAGTTGTGAAGGAACTGGAGCAGAGATTTAGCAGGTGAAGGTAAAAAATCACGTGGGCTCACTAGACTGGACAAAATAGTGGAGAAGATATACGGAAGGTATTATGTATCAATAAATGACATTCAAATCCATTTAAAATTAGTCACTCTTTGTAAATCATCTTTTTTGATTAGTAGTCTTATTTCATCTCTAGTCTATATTCTATTCTATTTTAAAGGCAAAATGGACTTCTTAAAATAAGCATTTTGGTGAGTTTGGGAGTAGCTTACAAGCATTCTAACACTTGACAATAAAATGTGATGGACCGATCAGGCCAAGGGAAATTCTGACAAATAAATCTTAACCACCTACCCACCCCCAAAGAAAGTTAGGACTGAAGCATTAATAGAACCATAATTACACCATTACCATAATTGAAAGATGAATGTCATAGTTCAGATTTAAGTGCTTTACACAAATAAAACACTCAACTATAAAAAATGAAAAACATAGGCAGAGGAGGGCTCTGTACATTGAGATATGTGTCTTTACACTCAACTAATTAGTCGCTACTGAATGTTTTTGCTTTGCTCAATGGCATGTGGTACATAAATCATTGCAATATGTTCAATGCAAATGGTTGTTAATAGAGGAACCATCTGCTCTGTGCTGGAGAGTTTGTTAAAAAGAATGTGGTGAACCTACTTTGGATGATGTTGAAAAACTCAAATACCAAATTTCTAAAATGAGCTGCCTCTGTTAACCCCAACATAACTAATGCTCCTCTGGCCTTTTGAATTCTACAGATTCATCTCTAAAGCACTCATAACACAGTCTATGCTGTTTTAATGCAACTCCACTGGACACTTCTACAGGCAGAATATCCTCTGGAGGCTTCACATGGCATGGAGACCTACAGTGTCCTAAAAGTGTGTTCAGGGATTTAAAACAACCAATAAATAATCAGACCATCCTCTCTAGCACATCTTTGCTAACATGAATAAGACAGACTCTCCATTCCTATCCCTCCTGGAAGCTGTTCCTTTATAGCTGTAGATCACTGGCAAGTTGCAGGCTGATGATGAATTGCCATGGGTATCATCAGTGTCCGCCACCTCCACCTCCCATAATCCACAATACTGTATTTCTCTGAAAGATCATCAGTGCAAAAGGGAGCCATGATTCCTCTCCCAACATACTTTATTAGATGCTGTCACCTAGCTTCCTAATAATGTCTGTCGGACTCACCGGTGACACTGTAAAACATGGGAAAATTAGTAATAGGACAGGAATCAAAGCCATCAGCTTTCCAATGTCGTGCTCCTTTTTCTGGCAAATAAAAAAAAAAAATGGGGGGTGGGGAATGCGCCTTAATCCTGCCCTTTCTAATCAGTTCCTGGTCAAGGTTGCTATCGGTATAGTTAAGAGCCTGCTGCCATGATGATCTATTACATTAATATCCATTGGAGTTGTGCTCAAATGATAAAATACTCAAAATAGAACTTCAGCCATGAAAGAACAAGCTTAGAAATTAACTGTGTGGATGAAAATCTTCAAGTACACCACTTCACTAAAGCCAGATGCAAAGTATGATTATTGGTCTACTGCTACCTTGGCTTTCTCTACCTTACTTTTTTTTCCTCCCCCCGCCCCTCCCCCTTTTGGCTTTTACAGTATCTGATTTAAGACTGTGCTTTTGGGGATTCGCCTGCGGGAGAAGAGGCTGCAGGAGAGCTCATTAGCCCAGCAGATGCTCTATCCCTGGATGAATTATACAATGAAAAGCTTGCTTCTGAGGGCCACAAAAAAGAGCCAGGGCTTTGTGGAGGTGGGCAGCCCTGCAGTGCAATACAAGCTCTTTATTTGTTAAAAAGGGATTTTGTACTAAAAACATTTCCCTTTGTTTGTTCTTATGAAAAGAGGAGCCTCCTGAAGGCTGCATGCATTTGATGACTCCATTTCAAAATGAACACTTGTCGGTTTCCAAAGGGAACTGCTGCACTTGAAAGTGACACAAAACCATTAGGAGATGGGGAGACTGGCAGGATAATCAGACAGGCAACGCCTTAAAGGCAAAGTGTGCTGGCTGGGAATTTGAGGAGCTCCAATACTGAAGTGGATTCTAACAATGATCCTGAGCCTTTACAAAGCCCATGCTTTAGATTTGGAGCCTAGGGGGAAAAAAAAATCTTGGGTTGTCTAATTACATGAGTTTATTGAGCTGTAGTACCACTTTGGCTCCCAGAACACCACTTTAATTTAATTTAGATTTTGTTACTTCTTCCCCTCCAAAAGGAAAACTTCACCATGGAGGCGTATTTATTGTTTTTAATGTTTATGTTTGGAAACATTCACTAATTCATTTCCCCACTTAATCACAGGGAACAGGAGGATTGATTCTTTAAAACTACAGATGATATTTACCAAAGTTTTTTATATGGAAATATAAATGGAAAGTTTCTTTGATCCAAAATCATAGTCTGATTTTCTGAGGTTTTGTTGTTGTTGTTTTTTTTTTGTTTTTTTTTTTTAAGGTGAGGAAAGAGCACCCAGGGAAATATGAAGAGCCAACAAAAACCAGCTGCAGACACATGGCATTCATCAACCTTGAATCTTTTGTATAGGGGAGTACATTTGGGTCATTGTTGCTTTCCTTCCTGGCAGGATCCTGTGGGGCCTCCCCAGTATACTCTGCTGATATTCAGTGACACACACACCAGCAGGGAGGGCATTCAGACACATTTCATCTGTTGGTGGTTTAATTTTTTTTCAAATTCACTCGATAAGGTGTTTGTTAGCAACTTGTCACTCTGTTGTATTTTTGAGGTTTGGGCCCTTTCCTTGGGCCCATAGATACCTCAGCGATGCAAAGCAGAATTTCATAACCCTCTCTTAATACTTTTTTATACTGGCGACGTCCTCAACTCCAAAACACTAGTCTCACTTCTGTTCCAATAACTCCTCTGCGTCATGAAGTTCAAGTCACTCAGTTAGGTGAAGGCAGGCATTTATTTTTTTCTCAATAATCAGGATAATTTTTAAAACCTCGCTCTGTCTTTTACAATGTGATATTCTGCTTTAAAGTAGCAGAAAGATTGGTTAGTGAATAAAATATCTAGTTAAAACAGATCAAAACAATACACTTTGTTTTACGATCAGGAAAAGCAGTCCCAAACCATTCAAACACGAATGTTTGTAGAGTAGCTCCAAAATGTCACTTGTAATAGTTTTTTTCCTAAGAAAGAGAAGACTTAATAATTCCAACAGAGAGTAGGGATCGCATTGTGTTGTAGGTTTGATCATGAAAATTTCTCCAAATGTTTGAGTTAGTCTCATTTATTTAATCTGGGAATTAAAATCCAGTGTTCAAAAGCTATATGGAACATCTGGGTAGTATCAGGTATCTGATCTCCATTCTGCTTGATGCCAGAATTAGTTAATAAAATGAGGGGAGCTAACATTTTAAAATAGACTATAAGCGGGAACTACTTCTTGTTATGTAATGTTCAGAATAACCAACTTTCTTGTTCTTTGTTTGAACCCAAAGAGCCCAGAGGGTGATTTTCAAAGTTCTGTTTGGTTGCTGCTGGAAGGCAGCAAGCTCAGCAGGTCACCGGACAGGTGTGAGCTGCCTTGGCCTAGAAGTCACGAACACAGCAGCAAGGGGAATCAAGTTACTTGGGCTTTATCCTTTGAAATGGCATTTTTCTGGAATGAGGATGTCAGATGGCATTTCATATTATTCATCATGGCAACCCTTCAGCCCAGAATCATTGTTCTAGGAAACCCACCTGCAGACTGATAACTATCCTCATAGCCAACAGTCTGAATGCAGCCTTTTAAGTACCTCGGAGTCTTTTTTCCCCCCAACCAATCCCTCTAGGAGAAGCACACCGCTTGCCCTAGATTTGCGCTATTCTTTCTTTTTCTTTTAAAAACTTTCTGAATTGAAGGCTTTTCATTTTTAGATCGTGTATCTGACATGGTGAGCAATACCCTATTCCCATTTCCAGACTGAGGGTATGTATAGTCTTCTTAGAACTGAGGCTGTTCATTAGTTTGCCTGGCATTCATTGTGTAATTTGCTCATCATTTGTTTTCTGAGAAGGGACTTCCTGGGGCTGCTTAGCCCCAAGACATCAGGAAAAGTACCGTTGTAGCAACCAGGAACAAATAAAAGAGGCACACCCAAGAAACCTGGGTTTGGTTCTGGGGCCTGGAGTCTCCCTGTCTGTGTGGCTGATGGGTCGCAGTCTACTTGTTCCGGCAGTGCAATTTCCATAGACTTCAAAAAGAAGAGAGGTCTCAGACTAAGAAATGCTGAACTGCAGCCAACCTGAGGAGAGGGAAGGTTTTCTCCATCAGTACTACAGCTCTGGGAGAAGAATGCGCCCCGGACGCACCAGCTCTATGAGGGAACTGCATTTCTTGGGCTCCGAGTATGAATTTAGTATAGTTGGCCAGCCAGGGGAATAGAAGGCTTGAAGAAGGCATTTTGGCACCCTTGGGGGTTGCAGGCTGAGAAAATGACCAGTCAGTTGAGAGCAACCCAGCTGTCAAGTGGGAGTTTATCCTGAAATTCTGTCCCAGGCAGCAGCACCAACACAGCCTGTGGCCCCTTCCTTGGCTAACAGCTTGACTACATGGGTTGGCATGGCTGTTCTGGATACAGAATACATTTCTCTCAAGGTGCACTCACAAATACGTTATATATTTAGATTTTTTTTTGGCAAGTCTTAAAAAAATCTTCAGAGATGTCAAAACAAGTGAAAAATTTATATCCAAGATAAAATGTTCAGTGCCTGGTTTAAAAAGAAGCTTTGATCAGGCTTAGGGGACCAGAATAGCATTTGGAAGTTATTGCAAGGCAATCTTTATTTAACACATTCCTTCAAAATTGCTTAACTATGTCTTTAATCTTGCCCCATAACAGCCAGGACTTTCTTCTCTTGGATTTGCATACGTAAAGAACCTACACATAGTAGGAATTCAAAAACAGCTGTCTCATCTTAGTCCCTTATTCCTGCCATCATCTCTTTCCTGCCCTGGGGGGAAAAAAAGAGTTTCCTTTCTTTAGGGGTGCACTGCCCCTGGGAAATAGGGTATTCTGATACAGCAGCTGCATCAAATGGTAGGGACAGAAGGCAGAGGGAAATAAAAAAAGAACCAGACAGAGCAAGCAAGAAGAGCAGACTTCCAGAGTGAGAACAGAATGGTCACACCAGGGTCACACCACTTGTATTACTTAATGGCCATCATTGTAGTTGGACAGACTGGGTTCAAATCCATTTCCCCATCATTTATTTTCCCTATAATGTGGGCAAATGTCTTGCCTCTCTAAGCTGTATTTTCCACATCAGTAAAATGGAAATAATAACAGACCTCGCAGAGTTCTTGGAAGAATTACAGTGTAACCTTCATCCTTTCCTTTGGATATGCAATGCTACTTCTGTCTTATATTGGATTTCTCTCTAGCTAAAACTCTAATTAAATTTATTTCATGAGCATACCTTTATTTCTAAAGTTGTGTTTAGTTTTTTTTTTTCCAGCCTACCTGAACACTTTTGATATTCTCTTGTTCCCAACTTGTGTTTTCAGTTTTCTCTTTATTTCTTAAGACTATCAAACATACTTATTTTGTATTTGATCTGATTATTCCAATTTCTTTTCTTTTTCACTTATAAGGAGTTTTATTTAGAGAATCATCCCATATCAACTTAAATATAATTATGTCAAAATAACCAATATAGTAAAAATTTACTCGGCAGTGCTAAATGCAGCAGGAAATGGACTATAGAAAAAGGCGAACATTCCAAGGCCTTCTAGACCGTATTTATAATGTTGCTTCTTCTCAAGGCCAATAGGAGGTGATTTGGTCACACTAATAAGTCTGATTTTCTGACATGTCAGATCTTTCAATATTAAGAAGTTAATAAATCTGTTAATATAATTTAGTAAATAAAGTAGAAAATATACAATATGATATCACATAAATATCAAATGAAATTTATTAATATTAATTTCATTTTTAATTAAAGATAATATAAAACAAGTTGACATTGTTATTCTTCAAGAAATTAAAGTATGAATTAGATAAAGACATATTACATTCTCAATATAATTGAATATATTTATTCTCACATCAGTAGGCAATATTACTTAAGCATTTCACAGACTATGCCACAGAACACTAAAAACTAGTATACTAGAGTGCCCTAAAATAGATAAATCAGCCTTGCTAGAACTGGACTCATTCCATTTCCCATCGATACTTGTAAGAATTCCTTTCAAAAGCTGACTGTTTCAATTTGGCTCAGAACCAATCTCCAATTTCTTTTTTTGGATGGATTTGTTTATTTTAAAATTTTTATTTATTTATATATTTTTATTGAGGTATAATTGACATACATTACATTGGTTTCAGGTGTGCAACATTATGGTTCGATATTTATATATATTTCAAAATAATCACCACAATAAGTCTAGTTAACATCCATCTCCAAACATAGTTACAGATTTTTTTTTCTTGTGGTGAGAATTTTTAAGATCTGCTCTTTTAGCAACTTTCATATGTGCAGTATTATTAACTGTAGTCACTATGCTGTACATTACACCCCATGATTTATTTATTTTATAACTGAAAATTTGTACCTTTTGCCTTTCTTCTCCGATTTCACCCATCTCCCACCCCTGCCTCTGGCAACCATCAATGTGTTCTCTGTATCTATGAAATTTGTTTGTTCGTTTGTTTGGGGTTTTTGTTTTGTTTTGTTTGTTTGTTTTTAGATTCCGCATATAAGTGAGATCACTATTTATCTTTCTCCGTCTGACTTATTTCACTTAGCAAAATGCCCTGAAGATCCATCCAGGTTGTCGCAAATGGCAAGATTTCCTACTTTTTTAATGGATGAATAAAATTCCATTGCATATGTATGCACACATTAATTTACTCTGTCCTGCAAGACTCTAATCCTTCTTGGATTCCATCCTTATTTAGGGTGGTCTTTGATCCCCTGGGCTCAAAATCTTGTCCCAGTACCATCTAACCATGTAACTCCACCACCACCACCACTCTCAAGCTCTAGGCCATAGAAATCTAATAATCCAATGACTTTAGTATTCACTTGATTCCTTGGCAGGATTTTTTGGGTTTTTTTGTTTTTTTTTTTTTTTTTGGTTCATTCGTGACTTCAGTGGATTTTCTTTTTAAAAAGATTTTATTTATTTATTTGATAGAGAGAGACAGCGAGAGAGGGAACACAAGCAGAGAGAGTGGGAGAGGGAGAAACAGGCTTCCCGCTGAGCAGGGAGCCCGATGCGGGGCTCGATCCCAGGACCCTGGGATCACGACCTGAGCCGAAGGCAGACGCTTAACCATCTGAGCCACCCAGGTGCCCCTTCAGTGGATTTGCTATACTCTTACATTTTATAAGTATGTATCAAAGTATTTTTAGATCTTGTAAGAGGGTTTTAGTATGTTCTAGACCGCCATAATGGAAGAAACAAAAGTCTTTATAAATATTTTGGGCTTTTACTTTGACTAAAATACAAGTACAATTCCACTGTGTGGAATATATCTATTCCACATATATATGTATATATATATATGGTACACATGTATATACGACATTTTCCTTATCCTCTTATTTATTGGTGGGCACTTAGGCTTTGTCCATATCTTGGTGATTATATGTAGTGCTTCAGCAAACATAGGGGTGCATATATCTTTTCAAGTTAGTGTTTTCATTTCCTCTGGATCATACTGGGAATACTGGTTCAGATGGGATAGCTCATTTTTAATTTTTTGAGGAAACTCCATACTGTTTTCCACAGTGGTGGAAAATGATTCAAGATTATAACATCTGCTTTGGATACCTTAGTCTTAATATCTATTTGTCAAACTCTTAGGCCCCAGAATCTTTACACAGATATATAAGCTTAGCCAAGCTTAAATTTTAACTACTTCATTTCTTTCACAGACATTTCACAGTTTTTAAAAACTTGAAATAATTTCATTCTTTACGTGACTGGTCTAATAGAAATAGTTGAGAGATGGACAGAAATTCTGGATCACAAAGTTAACAGTGAAAGAAAGAGGGTGAGCTGGTTTTAAAGTGAAAAGTAGAGAAACTGGGGGAAAATGTACTTTTTTGACATAAAAAGATAAACATAATGTTTTTGTCAGTGGTATTTAACAAGTTTGTTTTTCACAGTGACAACTGTAAATTATTTACAATAGGCTATCTGGTCTTAAGCTTTTCAATTATATGTGGTTATAATGGTGAGTTAATCTGAAATGAAGGAAAATATTGATCAGAAACATTTGAAATATAGATGAAGTCTTTTTGTTAGAGAGAATATTGAAGCTGCGCTTTCTTTCATACCTCTAAGGAATATTTAGAAACTCTAACAAAATCTATAGCATTATATCCTACTCAACTATGTAGGTCAAATTACTTCTTTTAAATTTTTGACTACTCTTAAAGAATGGATTATTTCATTGAAATATAGCATTAAGATTTTGAGATATATTGACTTTTAAGTGGACTAGTTTTATGAACTCCATTTTAAACACTGTGAGAACATATTTGCATGTCCTAAGAAAGCAGTAGGCATTTTAGGTACAACAATATGCAAAATCTGAAAGTAAATATCAAAATATGGCTTTTCTATCTTTATGGGGGAAAAAAGTAAAGGGGAGAAACTATTGCTCTCTTGACTAAGGGAGCACCTCAGTTTGAGTTGTTTTTAAAATTGAGTTTATCAAGCCTTCTCGATAAAGATGATCCTCCGGAGTTGAGCATTGGAAAATAGATGCGCGTGAAGAGATAGTATGTAATTTGTTTTTCTTGGCGTCTGTGATTCCTTCTTTGAAGAAGCTAGAATTAATCAACAGCAAGTGGCTGCTTTCACATAGGTTTGGTCACTAGTGGGGGCTTTCTGTTCTTTTGTTCTGGCTGAATCTGTCAATGGTAATATTTTTTCTTTATCTCCAGTGCATCTGTTCTATCCTTAGTATTGTTCTAGCCCACTGAAAATTTGGTCATCTTTTTCCAAAGTAATATCCTCTGATATTAGAATATATGTTTTGAAAGTAATGAATTCTAAAGAGCACCTTGAGATGGTAATCAAATCATTCTGGGAAAAAAAGGGCAGAGAGTTTCACAATATCCACAAGCTGAGGTTGCTTGAAAACACACAATTTGAGCTGAAATTTAAGCATATTTCTACCCTTCAGACATTATAAACTTGCCATAACACCCTGCTGTGAGGACAGCTTTGGTGCCCCAGAAGTAAAAGAGTTTAGCTGTGATTAAAGGATTGAGGTCTGTGCCTTGAACTGACAGATTCATTTTTGCTAGGCTTTCCCTGTTAATTCTAGGCTTGACAGCCCCACCATAAATTAATCTAAATGATGGCAGACTACCACAAGGCTGATCATATTGTCTTGCAAAAAATCATAAAGTGCCATTGAAAATGCAGACATCTCTATCATAGAATACTCTTCCCTGAACAAGGCAACTAAAACCCACAAGGAAGTTACGGCTCCCTCAGCGCTGGTGGGGAAATAGAGATGTGGACACACAAACAGAGCTAACGGGGAGAACATGCCTGACTTCTGTGGTCTCTGCTGTGATCCTCCCGTGTCTGTCTTCTAGAAGCTCATGGCAATGCAATTACATCCTGCCTACCCACTTTTTCTCATAACTGAAGTTGATAAATATAAACCACAGTTTATGATTGTGAGTCACAGCCTGAAGCAACATGGCATGGACATTGATTGCAGAGAAATATGAACAGCAGATGATAACAGATTGATTGATTCAATCTGAACCCTATCACAGACCAATTAAGACATCAGGAAATCCGAGCACCATCTAAAATCAATCTTAGATTCCACGAATACAGAGTGGAGGGGTCTAGTCGTCAGATAAAGGCTTTATAGCCTCATTAGCCTGACTCATACTTTCCTAAGATGATCATTTCTCTGGGAATTACCCTTCTCTGCAGACCTGAGAGTAAGTACCAGAAGTTAGAAGTGGCAATTTCTATTTTCTGTCTTTGGCAAGCCCCCTCCTTTCTCATTTTTGTAAATGACCCTGTGTTCTTGAATTTGGAGCTTCCTATTTCTGTGATTAGAAAATCTAGAGATGTTGGGGTACCTGGACAGCTCAGTCGGTCAGGTAGCTGACTCTTGGTTCCAGCTCAGGGCATGATCTCAGGGTCCTGGAATCAAGTTCTGTATCAGGATCATCCTTTAGCATGGAGGAGACTGCTAAAGGATTCTCTCTCCCTCTCCCTCTGTCCCCCACCCCCCCTCTCACATGCATGCTCTCTCTCTCTCCCTCTCGCTCTCAAACAAATAAATAAATCTTAAAAAAAAAAGAAAACCTAGAGATGTTTTCATTTGTCGTCCCTGCTCATATCATTAGGTTGCTGAACAGTCAAGAATTGAACACATAAACTGTGCTAATTTACCTTAAGATCTTAATGAAAAAATGCTAAGGTAGAGAAGACTAAAGAAAGGGAGGAGGAGAAATAGGAATAAATATTTATTGGAAACAGTATTTTTCTCGAAAACCAACTACCTTCAGATTATTGCTATCTACGAATATTATGTAAAGTCAAAGAGGTCAGGCCCAATCTTGTCCTCAGATCTATTTTATTTGGTCAACACAGTGTTTTAGTTATTCTTTTAATTTGAATACCTTTTTGTGGAACCTGTAACTTTCTAGGTAGTCGTATCTCCCACCACACCCTGTTCTTATAGTGAGTGTGTTTACCTGCCTGACAGCTGAAGGCAGTTGAGTTGGGATCCCTTGGTCTAACACCATCCAGTAGATTGCACTGACTTTTTGAGGGAAATGTTTGCTGGGTACTTATTATATGCCAGGAACTGAACTTGACACAAGCAAAACAAAAGATTTTATCATCTCAGGCAATGATATATACCATGAAGAAAAAAAAAAATGTGGTTCAGGGAAAGAGAGTGATAAGACAGCCATTTTAGGAATGGTCTAAGGCTTCTCTGAGGGAAGGATGTCAAAGCAAGAGTTAAGTAATGTGAAGAAGCGAGCCTTGTATAGATCTGGGGGAAGAACTTCCCAAATGGAGGAATAGCAAGTGTAAAGACCCTAAAGAGAAACAGGAAGGAGACCAGTGTGGAGCACTGGAGGTGGAAAGTGATACACACCGAGGTGAAGCACTTAAGCAAATGCCAGATTGCTTAGGTCTTAGAAGCTACTTCAAGACAAGGGGAAGCCACTGGAATATTTTTAGCAAGGAAATCAAGGAATTTAATTTATATGGTAATGAATAGAAAATTTGTATTCATAAGTAGGACATAAATATTTCAACTTATTTTAAATTCCTAAAATATTTGCAAAATTAAATAACGCTCCTGAAGTTTTATCTATATTCTTAATCTGTTTAGCTAATTACCATATGTTAGGAAACATTTATTGAGTGCCTACTATGTGCAAAGTCCTATGCTAAGCTCTCTTTGCAAGGTAAGACCACTTAATACATGGTCCCTGGCTCAAAAACTTAGACACCATTTTCTAACATCCATTCACCAGTTACTGAGTATTTTCTGCTGTGTCTCCAAAATATATTTGTTGCATTTTTCTTCCTATTATTATTAAAAAGAGAATTAAGAACCTTAGCTTTTTTAAGATTTTATTTATTTATTTGTCACAGAGAGAGAGAGAGAAAGCACAAGCAGGGGGAGTGGCAGGCAGAGGGAGAAGCAGGCTCCCTGCTGAGCAAGGAGCCCAATGCGGGACTCCATCCCAGGGTCCTGGGATCATGACCTGAGCTGAAGGCAGTTGCTTAACCGACTGAACCACCCAGGCATTCTAAGAACCTTAGTTTTGTTATTGATCAATAACTGTGACACATAAGTCTGCTTCTAAAGGAACTCGTAGGTTGCTCCTTTAACTCTTGTTAATTACCTTGATTTAAAGAAAAGCAAATTGCAATATGAAAGTTCACAGCTGCAGGGAAAAAAAGGCAAAAGATCTTTGAAATGAGTTCGAGAAAACAAATCTTTTAATCGCTGCCAGCACTCCTTATCTTGCTGAAAACTGATACCATTTTTGATGCTTCGGAAATGATTTCTATATGGAAGAAATGATAAACCAGTCTCATTCTACTGCAATAACCCAATGAAAGGCAATGTTTGCTATTTCAGTTCTGAAGATCACTTCATAATTGTGGAGTTGTATCAAATTAGTATCATGGTTTCTCTTACCCTATTTTGTAGAATCTTAGAGTGTGACTGGCAGGGTCTATGGAACACAGAGCAAGAACAGGCTGGTTTAAATATGACAGAGACAAGGACAGGGCCAGGGAAAGCCCTGAAGAAAGTTGCAGAAAGAGTCATCTCACACCCAACCCCTCACGCAGGTGGTGCTCTTGTACAACCAGAAGGAATTTCCTGGGCACCCCACAAAGCATCCACCCCCTACAGAATTACTCTGACCTCTATCCACTGTCCTTTGAGACTTCTCCCTGATAAAGTTCTCCAAATCTGCATGCCATGATATTTCCATCCAATAACATAATTGCTTTTTAAAAGGGGTGCTTATATCTTACCCAAAGGAATAGCCTGAATGGTGGAAGTTCTAGATGCAGTAGCCGGCAGCATAGGCAAGTTAAGGACAAGAGACCTTCTGTTCCCCTCGGAAGGCCACCATTCGATGTCTACTGTGTGGTTGTTGGGTACACGTGACTGCCTAACACCCTTGGCTGGATGTCGTAAATGCTATGTGATTCTACTACTTTCATTACCAAAGACTGAATATTCATTAGTTAATCCTCATTTTAGCTACCACGATAGTGCAGCAGGATCTAAGTAGGAAAATAAACTTGTCTGCCCCTTATCCCAGCCCACATGAAGCCAAAGCCAACAGGTGCGTGATGCGGTGCCATAGAAAGAACTTTGGAGTTCAAGGACCTAGAAACACGCTCTGTTTCCACTGATTGCGGAGGGAGAGGTGTGGGGCACGTCCCTCAGGCTCTGAGACTCTGACGTCATCTACAAAGTCCCACAGAGTTGCTGTGAGACTTAGACACGGGATATATGTTAAAACACTTTGTAAACTGTAAAGCACCAGGCAAACGATGCTATTTTCATTTTAAGCAAAAAATAGAATAAGGGCAGATGAAGATTTCAGGATCTTCTTTTAGATTTTTCTTTTTTAAGTTTCTCTACCTTTTTAAACAATCTGTGTTTACTGTGGCTGATCACTCGGGGAGGAGCTCAGGAGACCTTTCTGAATAAAGGCATGAGTTTTATCTTAGCGCTTCATCCCCCTCCCTCCCTTCTGTGTCTTGGCATTTCTTCTGGCCTTTCTCTGGTCAGACAGGAGGTTGGCTGCAGGCATTCCTGAGCCTTCTGGGTATCTTGCCAAATTAAGTGTCACTGTTCCATCATTTTGTTTCTTCTTTTAAAAAATTACTCAAAGAATTAGCTTTTTTCTTTATTTTGTAAATATGAATTAGTCTGATTATACTTCTCAAAAGAAAGCATATTCTCATAGGAATTTCATCAGTGTTTGATAGAGTGAAGGCAGGGCTTATATTTTGGATTATTTTCCGGAGAACACAAAGGGAAAGAGCCCCATTACAAGTACAGATGGAATAGAGCAGCATCTTGACATAATCCTAGGAAGGGAGTATAGCATTGCATAGTCTTTGCATCAGAAACCCACATGGGGTGTATCATCATAGAATCTCTCAATCACGAAAGGTAGGGAGGGCCATTCAATCCAACTTGATCATCATTGAGAATACACAGGACATATGATTTAATCTACAGCATGACCTACTTCCAACATCCTGCCTAATTTGATGGCTCCTTATCTGAACCATAGTTTGCACTTAATAAATGTTAACTAAGGAAAATGAATAATTATCCCACTATCCTTTCCCTGTCCATAAAAAAGAAACATGCTAATATCATCAGTCTATTGTCTAATTAATTCCATTCACGTCATACCTTTATTCACTTTTTCCCCTTTTGGAATGTGGATCCTCTCTTTCCATTTATACAGGGATTGCCTATCCTTTAAACTTCAGCTCCAAGCTAATCTCCACCAAGACACACCATCCTGCATTGATCATCGTCTTCCTTCTTACCTGAACTCAATTCAATTTAGTACTTAATCATTTTATATCCATATAGATATAGATCTATTTCCTGAGATATTATACACAATGATTTTATTGTTAAATAAGCCAAGTAAGACACCATGACATGTCTGTCTTACATTTTTCATTTTTGTTTTGACTATGTTATTCCATAGAGAACTCTCCCCCCTTTTTGGGGGGGGGGGGTTGCCCCCCTGTGACCAGTGAAGGGAAGAACAAAGAATAGATGCTAAGTAAGTCTTTGTGCTTAACCAAATAATAAGAATGCATGAGTATTTATGTAATAAACTGTTTACACTTCTCTTATTGAAAATGTGATATGATACTAAATAGCAGTTTAAGTCACTTCACTCTAACATAATTATTTCTTTTTTTGCAAATTACCTTCTAAGCCTTTCCCACATCTCTGTATATTTTATATAGTCATTATCAGAATGCACTTACCATTTTGTATTCTGGGTTTTCATTTGTATTTGGCATAATCACTTCAGTAATTTTGCATAATCTTCATGATTATCATGTTAACTGCATAATAATATACAGCATAATATTCCCTTGTAGGAGAGAACCATAGTTTCAGTAAGCTATTCACTCATTATTAAACTTTTGACCTTTTCCCATTTATCTTTCATAAGTAACACTTCAGCGAAGACCTCCATAATCAAGGTTTTTTTATTGCTGTTGTTTCACTTGGATTATTTTGTTCAGATATTTTCTAGGAATGAGTTGCCTGGGCAAGAAGACTCAATTAATATTCTTATTAAGTGTTACATATTGCTTCACAAGGGGCTTCTATAACCATTTACAATGTGTCCAGCAGGATAGAGAGTATTCTCAGGTGCACAACCATAGCCCTTGGTTCCCAATCAAGAAAGCAACACCACTATCTTATTCCTAGCATTTACTGAGCAATTGTTCTGTGCAGGGCAATGTTCTAAGTATTTTGAATGCTTACTGTTTATCCAATCTGAATCAAGTAGTAGTACTCTCCTTTTACAGGTAAGAGTAGCTCAGAATGCTAAATTCCTACCTAAGGTCAATTATATAGTCAAATACAGAACCTGGAGTCCCAACCCAGATCTGTCCAGTACACACCTAATGATCTCTACTTTATGTCACCCACACCCCTCATTATTTAAAAAAGTATTTTCCAAAATATAGAACCTACACTACTGATGGGAAGCAAAAAAATTTTTACACAATGCATAGTTATATATTTTGATGAGTATTAGAAAAAAATGTTGAAACAATCATGTTTTGAATATTATTGGATTAAATATATAATTAAAATAGATTTTACCTTTTGCTTTTTACTTTTTTGAATGTGGTTAGTTAGAAAATTTTAAATTATATATGTGGTTTGCATCTGCAACTCACATCACATTTTTATTACAAAGTGCTAACCTAAAAAACAGTTGAGATCCTATATACAGGCTGGGACTATGGAGCATAGTTCTTCTCCTGAAGGACTTCATTCAGAATGGTCAAAGTCAACCCTAGGATCTTATATTCATTCACACTATAACCCCATAGCTTGAGCCTGTAATAGGAATTGTCTCTCCCCCCCCATCAAAAAAAAAAAAGAAAACAAAATAAAATAAAATGATGATCCATAGCGATAAAAGATAGCCAAAGGGCCACCAGTGTGATGGATGATTTACTGATGCTACACATTAATCCTTCTTGGCACTCCAGAGCCCATAAGAAACAAGTGGATTTTAGCTCCATTTTTGAAAAGTTAAACTATAATAAAAAAATTACACACATGAATGAATATATTTGCTCATTTGCATATAGGTAAACCAATAAAATTTTATACATGCATATTTTGCCATCCCTTACCATATGTGATGTAATGATGTCTATAAATAAAAAAATTCAAATTCAGCCATAATACAGCATAGACAGAATCTTCAATGAAACATAATCATATTTTTGCATATTTTTTCTATATGCCACTTGGCATAAGATATGATTTGTAAGAACTACTTAACATAATCCCTCAGGATCTGAATTCATAAGAATTTAAAATGTATTTTAAAGGTCTAAAGCTACATGGGAGTTTGTTTTGCTTGGGGGAGGGCAGATTTTAAGCATACCACTGTTATGCTCAAGCATTATTTTATTTTACATTCTTTCAAAGCTATATTAAACAGTATGAAATTAACCTCTCCTATTTCTCCAGCAGCAGTAAACAATTCAATGGAAACTCAATTTGCTTTCAATTCATAAATGTACTATATTCCCCACTGTGTCAAAGTACCTTCTCTACTTGGCCTCTTCAGTAAGTTGATGACAGATAAAGGTTCTGCTACCCATGTTTGTTCCACGCAACAATATCAGTTGACATAGATCTGTAACAACTCACCTGGGTAGTTCTGTGAGTATTCGGGGGTGGGGGGCCGTGGGGAATGAAAACCTAGCTGAGAGTTAAGTAAGGTTTCTGAATGGTATTGTAACCACGTCCACCCAGATGATAATTTCATCTCCACAATTTTAGATCTCCCACAAAAAGAACTGTTCCCTTTCAGTGGCACAGTAGGGAGAAAAGTGCAGGATATCAGCAGGCAATTGCTGCTATGGAATACTACCTACAAATATAGATCGGAAGTTGTGGGTCATCACTCACATCTCAGAAGGACTTTTATAGGATGGCTACTGAGCAGATGTAAGGGCACTTTTAATTAAATATAGACCCAAAAATCTGTCTCAAAGTTAAGTTTGTTGTAACACATTCTCTCCAGGGACCCAGAAATTCATAGCTAAAATTAACTTTAGAACAAAAAGGTTTAGAGTCAAGGATGATATTACAGCGGGTCACAAAATGCCAACCCCGGGGTAGAGATCTGTAGGCAAAAGCTCCTATAAGGCTGTGTGTGTGTGTGTGTGTGTGTGTGTGTGTGTGTGTGTTTGTGTGTGGTGTGTTTATATTTAAAAGCATTCAAAATGAAAGGATAAAGTCAGACTTCAAATCTTTTCCAAGTTATTAACATGTAAGCTACTAGGATAATACGAAACCTTCCACGCTTTATATCTAGATTGAAATGATGCAGAATTAATTCATCTTGCCTGCTGGGGATTTAAGATGTGTTCTAATTTTTAATTTTTTTCTGTGAAATTATATGGAATAATTTTGACATATCCATTTCAAGATGTTTTCAATTCATTTTGTCCACTAAAGCTGTAGATCTTTAAATTTTTAGTCACCGAGAATCCAGTCTTATAATCCAAGAAGCCTAGAACTCTCTGTCAGAGTTACTGTACAACATCTTGATTAAATATTTATAAATTTCCTAAAATGTATATTGCTTGCTTGATCTATTGAATAAGCATACATTCATTAGTCCTCTTTTACAAAGAGCTGCTAAGCAGGAACAATGTCTTTTATCTGTTTTCTGTGTGTCTTGCACACTATGGGTGCTTAATAAATGTTTAATGACATTAAGCTATATGATAAGTCACTACTGTCCTACAGATATAATTGGAAAAGGAGCTGCATCTTGAATGGGGACTAGGGCATTTTAAACATGTTCTTGCCAAAGGCAGGAAGTGTAGATCTTAATAGTTGCCCAAAACTGATTTTTATTTTTTACACGGGACCCTAAGAAATGGAGGTAAGAAGTAGAAACATACAGATCTGAAATTCCTTGGAGAAGGGCACTGAATTTTCTGAATATCGAACACCAGTATGCCTAGCTCATATCAGACACCCGGCAAATAGTTGTTGAGCGAATTGTTATTGTTAAGGCCTAACAAATTTCATTTGCTATCGTGATCAGATTTACCCTCAGGAAAATGTTTTCCTGTGTGATTTTTTAAACCATAGAATATCATTGTGCATATAGATCCCTGTTGACTCATAGTCAAGCCAGGAACGTCAATGTTATTCTTATTGAATGACACTTTTTTCTCTTGTAATACAGGCAAGTTTGTAATGATAAATTATAAATATATTATGTTATATATTTATACATTTATTAATATATGTATAAATATAAATTATCAAATAATAAGCAAAACATATTCCCAATGTATGAGCCATGTAGACATTCCCTAGTTCCTAGCCTACTAGGGTTACTCTATCCTAAGATCTTTAAATAAAAATGGCTGAAACATCCATTCAACATAGAATAGGAAACCCCTTATCTTATTTCCCAACCCCATTGTTTCCAGGGTTTTAGGAGGATTTTTCTCACTCATTACTTTTGGTTCCATGTTCCTACTTCGATGGTCTTCACGGTGTCTCTCCTCTCTCCTCCCTTCCCTTCCCTCTCCACCACATGAACTTGGTGCGTGCAACAGGGGTAAATCAACAAGGGCGAATCTCAGGTGTGCAAAATATCACATTTCTTTATTGCCTTTACCCAAAGGAAAAAAAATGGGTGACAGATTTCTTTAGTACATGTTGCTCATTTCACCTGCGTTCATAACACTCCTGTGTGGTAAATGTTGTTGCTATCCCCAATTTACAGATAGGGAAGCTGGGGTGGAGAGAAGTTAACTTATCTAAAGTTTCACAGTTGGTAAATAAAGTGCTAAGAGTTGAATTTAAGACTCCTGTGTTTGGGGGTGCCTGGGTGGCTAAGTCGGTTAAGTGGTTAAGCATCTGCCCTTTGCTCAGGTCATGATCCCATGGTCATAGGATTGAGCCCCAAGTAGGGAATCCCTGCTCAGTGGGGAGTGGCCTTTCCCTCTCCCTCTGCCCTTCTCCCTCCCCCCCATGCTCCCACCCTCTCTCTCTCTCCCTCTTGCTGTCTCTCAATTAAATAAATAAAATCTTTTTAAAAAGACTCCTGAGAATTCTTAATCTCAGGAAACAAACTGAGGGTTGCTGGAGTGCTGGGGGTGGGAGGGATGGGGTGGCTGGGTGATAGACATTGGGGAGGGTATGTGCTATGGTGAGCACTGTGAATTGTGCAAGACTGTTCAATCACAGACCTGTACCTCTGAAACAAATAATACATTATATGTTTAAAAAAAAGAAGAAGAAGAAGAAGATAGTAGGAAGGGAAAAGTGAAGGGGGGGAAATCGGAGGGGGAGACGAACCATGAGAGACTATGGACTCTGAGAAACAAACTGAGGGTTCTAGAGGGGAGGGGGTGAGGGGATGGGTTAGCCTGGTGATGGGTATTAAAGAGGGCACGTTCTGCATGGAGCACTGGGTGTTATGCGCAAACAATGAATCATGGAACACTACATCAAAAACTAATGATGTAATGTATGGTGATTAACATAACAAAAAAATTAAAAATAAATTAATAAAAAGACTCCTATGTTTGACTTTTAAGTCTGCTGTGATTCATTGCTTCCTTCATTAGAGCTACTACATAAGTGATACACTAACAGTGAACACTCACTGAGCACTGTCTATGTAACAGCATTCTTCTGAGTCTTTCACATTATTTTGTTTGATATTAGCATACCATCCCAGCTTCCTTTTGATTAGTGTTAACAAGAGATATCTTTCTCTTTCCTTCTGTAGGCAGCATATAATTGCTCTTCCTTTTTTTTTAAGATTTTATTTATTTTTTGACAGAGAGAGACCCAGCGAGAGAGGGAACACAAGCAGGGGGGGGTGGGAGAGGGAGAAGCAGGCTTCCTGCGGAGCAGGGAGCCCAATGCGGGGCTTGATCCCAGGACCTTGGGATCATGACCTGAGCTGAAGGCAGACGCTTAACGACTGAGCCACCCAGGCGCCCCCAGTACCAGGACTATTAACAGTACTGTATCACTACTTTATACTTCTTGATATTTTGTTTCTGTTAATACTAATAAGCAGCACCACTGATTTGGCACTTATTATAAGCATATTCTGCCTCATCCTCCCCACTTTTAGAGAGTCAAAATGATATTAGCATTTTATTTTATTTTTTTATAGATTTTTTAAAGATTTTTATTTATTTGACAGAGAGAGAGAGAGAGAGAGAGACACAGCGAGAGAGGGAACACAAGCAGGGGGAGTGGGAGAGGGAGAAGCAGGCTTCCCGCCGAGCAGGGAGCCCGATGCGGGGCTTGATCCCAGGACCCTGAGATCATGACCCGAGCCAAAGGCAGACGCTCAACCACTGAGCCACCCAGGCGCCCCTGCTCTTGTTTTTTGATCTCTATCTTAATTGGGTGTTAGGACTTAGATTAAATGGGATTATTGATATGGTTAGGTTGAAGTCTAACATCATGATATTTCTTTCCCACCTGCCCCATTCTTTTTGTGTTCCTTTTCCTCTTTTTCTGCATTTGTTTGGCCATTAATCAGTGGCTCCTAGCTCATCTCTGCCTAGAAAATAATAATAATAACAGCAATGGTTAACATATATTAAGTATATAGAGTGAGGTGGTAACTCTTCTAAGCACTTACGTTTATTAACTCATTCAATCCTCACAATGTCCGTATAGTAATAACATTATTATTGTGCCCAGTTTATAAATGGGGAAGCTGAGGCATTGAGAAGAGAATTGTTCAAGATCTCATCACGAGTTAAAAGGGCAAAGGTCAGCATCCCAACCAGAAAACCTGCCCCAGTGCCCACAATCTGACCCACTCTGCTGTGTTACCTTTTTTCTGCCCAGACCCTCTGAACTTGGAAATTTACACCTGCCCTGAATTCTGATTTTTCCCTAAGTTTCTGACACGCTGTACTCTGACTTTCAATTTGTATGATGAGAGGTCACTTCTAACCTTGTTGCTGAATAAATGAATTTTATTGAATAATTTCTTGGCTTTCTTGGTCCCAACCTCCCGTCCTCTCCTGCTGCCTCCCAGCTATCAACCCCAGGCACGTGTAAAGTGCCCACTCCTCACATTCTTTCACTACTCTTCATATTCACAGCTCTGTTCTCTCAAAACTCTTTGAGTACTACCTCCTCTTCAATTAAATAATACCTCTTCTTTTCCCACTTATTCATTAGTTTCACAGCAGAGCCTTATTTAGAATAACAGTGAGGCAGACAGAGCAAGGAGATGCAGCTCTGCCAGAGGAAAATCAAAGTCCCCCGAGCTGATAGATGTGGCTCTGGTGTCCCTCCGACCCCTCTCACCTGCTCACAAGGGGCTAATCAAGTGCTTGCTCCATGCCTGTTTTCCCCGGTGACAGATGCCTTCTTCTGCCTTAAAACAAGGTTATTAAATTTAACAACACTTTCTGGAAGGTTTGGGGAACACTGAGAAATCACACTGAGAGTGAATGACTAGTTTTAGAGACTCACGTTCAATCTTAAGTGGCTCCCAACTCCCAAAAGGTGTCATTCGGAGGTGATATGGTGGCCTGTGCGTGAATGAAAAGCTCACCGACGTGTGCTCTCCAGATTTTGCCACGTAGATGTAATCTACGGCAGATATGGCTAGCGGAGGCCCCAAGTGACAGTTTTGCAGTTTCAATAAATATTAAAATACATTTTCTACTAAATAGCTTCCTTTAATGTGAGTACTTATTTTTTTTAAAAAAATGAAAATAATGTGAAAAACTGAAGCTCAGAGAAATTAAACAACATCTCTAAAGCCACAAGGCTTCTTAAGTGGTAACCAATAAACACGGCGCTTCCCAGAAGAAAAAATGCCAGGTCATGGGGAGCGCCTGTGTCAGCAACAGAAGCACACCCTCCACCCCACCCCCGGTCTCAATACATTGCCTGTGACCCGTAAGGATATTTCTGATGAGGTGAAAAACTGAGGGCAGAGCTAAGGGAAAAGCTCAATCCAGAGACATAGCCACATGATTGCTTTAGGAGACAGAGCCCTTCCTAGAGAACAAGGGTGTTGAAAGTGATCAGAATGAAAAAAATCAGGGTCAAACACTCCAAATCAAATCATCCACAGATGCAGAAACCGGGATGCATGCATAGCAATCTGGGTTAAATGTGGAGATTAGAATCTCAGATGCATAAGGACAAGGGACAACTTTGGAAGGAAGGAAGACGCAGCCCTGGGAGCCGGGAATAAGGCTGTTACCCTGAGGGCACCAACGCAGGGAGGCAGAGGTGGGTGCCGAGCCAATGTCAGGAGAACCAGTAGAATATCGGGGAAGGAAAAAAAGCAAAGGTACAGGTTCATAGATCAGGACAGACTAGATAGAGACAGAGAGGCTAGTCTGGCACAGCTGAGTGTCTTGACAGCCTTAAATCCCTAGAGCCACGGCAGAGGCACCTGGTCCTCTTGGTTCTGTCTGGCGGGTTGTGGGGGCCAGCCGGCTTGCTTCCCAGCAGGGTCCTGACACCAATCAATGGTGACTGCTCTGTCCCACACAGACGCCTTCATCGAACAGAGGGCACTCTGTCGGGCAGATTCGCTGTCAGGCTCGTATCTTACTCTCTGTCTTAAAGCTCTTGTGTTTACCAGTGCATTAAATAGAACCCGGCAATAGAAAATCCTCATTTTCATGCTTGAAATATATTATCTAATGGCATATCTATTTGACTTTTACTACATGCCTTTCATTCCTCTAAGTGAGGTAATTGACCTTTCCTTTGCTACCCTGTGGATTAAAAGGCTGCACCACACTCTGCATTTGATATTTCCAGTCTTGCAGGAAAAGCGATTTTGATTTGCTTTTGTTGCAGAGCTGCTCTTTGGGTGGGCCCTCAGATGAAGAGAAACCTCAAGGCCCAAGACTGCATTGTGGCAGTTATTGTCACCATCATGTGGCTTTTATTAGAAAAAGCACAGGTCACTTCATTTCTATGGCCATCTCTATGGAATCTAAGGACTGTGGGCCTGTAAGACTTCCAGAACCTTCCACCTCAGTTTCAGATGACATATCCTCACTCCTTGCCTCCAGTGATATTGTTTAGGGATCAACAGCAGTCTTTTGATTTGGTTCAAGCACCCAAAAGTTTAAAATCGTGTCCAAACTACACAATCTGTGTGAGAGAGAAAAAAATTAGTGTTACCAGTAAGAGCTTCGGTTCTCTGTCAACCGCCTGTATGCAGATATCTTTTGCGTGGTAATTTAGCACTAGTATTATATAGAACTCTACAAGTTAGGAATTTGGAAGCCTTGGCTTTCTCTGGTGCCCCTTTAGCTTTCCTTCCCCTGACCAAAATGATGATAAGAATAATTAAGACAATGATGATGGGGGATGGTGATAATGACAACCAACATTTACTATGTGCCAGGCACTGTCTTTTAAGTGCTTTGAAGGAAGTCATTTGTTATTCTTCATGATAACCTTATGAGTCAGGTGCTATGATTCTCCAGTTTTACAGATAAGGAAACAGAAGCATATAAAAATTTAGCCCAAGGTCACACTGCAAGCAAGTAGTAGAACCAGAATCCAAATTGAGGCATTTTGGATTTGAGAGACAGAAGATCCTACTACAAGTTTGGATCCTTATGCATTTGGGCAAATTGAAGACAAAACGAGGGTATTTTACTAATTACTGTCTTATTTCTGGAGAATTCTCAGGCTGGATCAGTTAGCCTCTGGAGGTATAGGATTCCTTCCGGAACACCCCAGGAGGGATTCAGAACCCCAGGGAAAGACAGTGAATCAGTGAAACCCTGTTACATAAGGAATAAAACTCACTCTCATGTGCTAACTAGAGAATCAACAGACATGGACAGTGGGTAAAGGGAGCTTCTTACTTACTGCGAAGGCAGTGAGTGATGGTCAAGGTCTTTGACTTAACAATCTCATAGTGTTCCTTCCTGTGGTTTCTCTTGCAGTCTACTAATGCTTCTCGATCTTCCTAGCTCTGGGTCCCCCAAGACAAAGATCTGGATACAAATGGTATATTTGGGAAATAATTCCAGAAAGCACCATGAGAAAATAGGGAATGAATGGAACAGAGAGGAGAAGTCAATCAGGGTGCTATTCCCAGAAATGTTTCTCTAAGAAGCAAGGAAACTGGAGTATTTATCCTCAAGCATGCATTTCTTCATTGGTTGGGGGTTGCTCCTGGGAAGTTAATTCACCTCTACCTTGTTCAAGCCAAGCACCGAG
Source organism: Zalophus californianus (assembly GCF_009762305.2). NCBI lineage: Eukaryota > Metazoa > Chordata > Mammalia > Carnivora > Otariidae > Zalophus > Zalophus californianus. Next base: position 90,314,862 of record NC_045598.1, read on the forward strand.
CAGGCTGAGGCGGGAAACCAGGACCACTGCAGGGGCCATGATGCTTTTGCTACCCACTTTTTTATCTTTCCAGGCACTGAGTCTTATCCCCTCCTGTTCCTTCCTATCAAGTGACTTTGATAATCTGTTAAAACCAGAGCCAATATCTTTGGCAACTAAAAGCAGGTTAGAAAGAACTCAGTTCTTGAAACCTTGAAGAAAAAATTATTGGCTCACTCTGTTCAAAGTATTGGTAATGGGACTCAGAATGGGAGGCAGGGAGGTGTGTGGAGAAAAATTAAGCCAGTATGTTTCCATACTAAAACAAGTTTTATTTATTTATAAATAAATAAATTTATAAATATTTTTATTTATTTATTTATTTATTGGTTTTATTTATTTTATTTATTTATTTATAAATAAATGGTTTATTTTATTGTGTTTTATTATTATATTATTTTATTATAATATAATATATTATATATAATATATATTATAATATTATATTATATTATTTATTAATATATTAATTATTGGTTTTATTTATTTATAAATAAATAAATTTATAAAATAAATAAAGTCTTTAAGAAAAATAAAAAATGAACACAGAACAAGCTAAAAAAATGCCAGCTAATTTATTATTTTATTGTTTTTATTGTTTCTCTGATCCTATGTTTCCCACATTTCCACAGTGAGGGAATGGGACTGGATAATTCTTTCAACTAATATTTACAAAGAGCCTATTCCATACCAGGCACCATGAAAGGTTTTGTTCAGGAACTGGGGGTTCACCCTGCCCACCACCTGACCTCATGATGTTCAGTCCTGATCCCTTTCCTTCATACTTAGGTGCCTCACAGTGCACTAGAGTTTCTTCTTCTTTTGTTAAATATAAAACAAATGAGAAGACCTCATGACTCTAGAGTAGTTGAGTTGAGACAACAGGTCCCTTCCTTTTGTGGATTATTGTTCTAAGATTGTTCAGAAATAGTAAAATCTTAACCATACGATCTTCCGTATTGTAAGTATTTAGTAAATATTTCATAATGATTGATGACAATAGTCAGGTGGGAACTAAAACTTAGCAAGTTGACCTATTTATGAACTGTTTATGGTGGCACTTGACATGCTGTCTCATTCCAAAGTTAAAATAAAGCCTAACGAAGTCATTCACTCTCATCTCTATTTTACACATGAGGAACGAGCCTAAGGTCACACAAGTTAAAAGTGATTATAGAGATACTCAAATCCAGGTCTTTTCTAACTCCAAAATACAGCACTTTTCACCTTAACTTAAAAAGTCAGTTCATTTTACAAAAACAAAAACAAAAATACCAATTTTCGTAAAAGTTGTGTAAAGTTAGAACCAGCATACTTTGAAATCATCCAGCATATTCTAATGCCCACCTCCTAGTGATAACATATGTCTATTTTCCAAGTCTAAATCCTCGGCAGAAAAATCTGGCTGACCAGATTTTTCAAGCCAGGCCACAAATTTTGGGTTGTTGAACCATTTACATAATCATTATGTAATGATTATGGGTGGTACATCCAGTCTAGTTCATTCAGCTTGGGAGGTGGTAGAATCATGGAGGAGTAAGATGGTATATTGTTTTTGGTTGCTAGTAACAACAACAACAACAAACAAACAAACAAAAAAAACAGAATTCAAACTAGTTAAACAAAATAGAGACTATTTTGGCTCACATATCTTGGAATCTGGGACACAGTTAGATTCAGACAAGCTGGCAGCATGGGCTACACAAAGTCATCAGGATGTTGTTCCTACTGCTTGGCTTTGCTCTCCTCTGTCTTGGCTTTCTTCTAGGCCGAGATGCTCCATGTTGTGGACAAGATGGCCATGACCAGTTCCAGGCCACCTGCTACCAGCTTAACAATACCATAAGGAACAGGACTTCTTACCCTCATATTCTCAGCAAAGGCCCCAGGGGCGATTTTCACAAGGATTAGGTCCTATTCCCATCCTCAAACCAATCACTGGGTCCAAGAAGATGGAATGGATTGGTAGGCTGAGCTCAGCCTCTCTGCTTCTCCTGGGAGCTGCAGGTTGGAATACCCCAACTCAGCCTCCCAGCCTAAGGATGAAAGGGGTGGTCCCACAGAGGTTGTTACCAAAGGAAGAAGAAGGAATAAGGAATTTGAGGGTGCAAAAACTGCAACATGCCATACCCTCTGCAGTTTAGATACTGCCAGAAGGTGGGGTCGGTCACACAGCCAATGTAGGGCATTTTTCTTTTTTCTTTTTTTTTCTTTCTATGACGTCTTTTATTTTTTTTCTTTTCCTTTTTTTTATTAACATATAGTGTATTATTTGTTTCAGGGGTACAGGTCTGTGATTCATCAGTCTTACACAATTCACAGCGCTCACCATAGCACATACCCTCCCCAATGTCCATCGCGAGCCACCCCATCCCTCCCACCCCCCACCACCCCAGCAACCCTCAGTTTGTTTCCTGAGATTAAGAGTCTCTTATGGTTTGTCTCCCTCTCTAGTTTCGTCTTGGGCATTTTTCAAACACAGACCAAACCCTTCACATCTCAAAGAAATTAGCCCTGAAAGCCAGTGAAACCCACCTAAAGTGATTCAGCTCGTTAGTGATTAAACCCAGGTCTCTTGATCATATATCATTTGACTCTAAAATATGACCGTGATCCATGTTAAATTATGTGAAACTCCCCTTCTCATGATACTTCACGTCTCACACATTTGGTGCAGACCCCACCTCTGAATGTTTAATCATATAGATGGAAAGACTTTGATGATGACAATATTGATAAATCTCATAGCCAACTACCATCCAGTTATTTTTCCCTGACCATATCCTATCTGTTGGATCATTTGAGAGCTCATTGCTGTTCTTCATTTCTATTCTCGGGGTTTTTTGTTTCTTTGCTGTAGAGCCTTTTTTCCAATCATAAGTGACACACAATTCAGGTCATCGGTCACAGCAAGTAAGATCAGGCTCTTTTAACAGATGGGTTTTTTCCTTTCCCTTCTATTTCTCTCTCTCTCTTCTTTCTTTTTTTCTTCTCTCTCTCTCTCTCTTTTTTTTTTTTATCTTTATACTTCAACTTTTCCAAGGCTTGCTAGCAAAAGTAGGCCACCAAATAAGGGGAAAAAAACAAAGGCTTTGCTAGGTGCACTCTTCTCTATTGGATATTATTTTATTTCTCAGGAAAGGGAGAATTAGAAGAAAGCTATTTCCCCCAATTTTCCATACCACCCATGGGAATCTAATTCAATTTCCTCTCAAATGCTGTAGTGGAAAGTAAAAATACAGAATAAGGTTGCTCTCTTGTCTTCTTTTGCACAGGTGTGACTTGATTGTTTATTCTTAGTCATAAAACTGTTTATTCAGGCTGATTCATTTTTAATCAGATTCCAATATAATGATTTGAGGAAGTAAGACCTTTTCTGAGTGGATAAGTGTATATATTTAAAAGATTTCAAAACTTCCCTGACAATCTAACCTGATAGAACCCTGCGGTATCAGATGGCTCTCAGCTCTTGAGCCAGAGCCTTACTGAACTCTGTGGCTTTGCAAAGCACAAGTGAACTTTAGGTTTATTCCTGCCCTATTTTTTCTTTTGTCCTAGTTCCTCCTAGAAAAAAAGGAGAATTACATTTTTTAACCCAAGAAGCGTATGAGAAATTATCATGGTATAGTTCACATCAATTGGAAGTCAAAAGTAGGTGGGGGGAAAAAGTATTTCACTTATGTGGTTCTATAAAAAGGAAAAAAAGAAATCTAACTCAGCAGTTGTTGACTGCAAACCACAAAATGGGCGAGTATGTGTGAAAAGAACTTGAATACATCAACAGTCTTCATTATTGCTTCTTATGTCAGGAATCTATTCCGTTTCTAAAAACAGGAAAGCTCTCTTAAGCAGAGTGGGACTTGTTTTCTTCAAGTGAGAGCACGTGAGGAGGTCGGCAGGCCGGGGTTCAGTGTGTAAGAACACCATCAGGCCTTCGTTTCCTTCTAGGTTCCAGCTTGCGCATCACCGAATGAGCTCCCATTTTTATGGCCATAAAGCCAGAAGGCCCTCTAGTGTTTCTGTCCGGATCCCAGATAAGAGAAAGGAAGAAAGGGCAAAATGAGGGGGGTTAAAAAAAAAAAAAGCAGAGGAATGACTTCTTGTAAGCTGCCCCTTTTAAGAACACACCTCCTCGTGACTTCTAGTCACATCCCACTGGTCAGACTATATGACATGGCCAACGTTAGAGTCAGGGGAGCGGAGGAAATGAGTATTTTAATTTTCCCATGTGTTTTATAGAGAGAGTCGAGAGAAAAAGGGATGTAAAGGACTTTTAGAAAGCCAAGCCGTGGATTTGCCATCTCTCTCCATAATAACAGCTAACGTTTCTTGAATACTTACCATCTACCAGAATCTGTGATATATACTTTACATGGGCTACTTCATTTAATCTTCATAGCAACCCTATGTTATTGCTGCTAATAACAGTCCATGTTATAGGGAAGGATACTGAGACTCAGATGGAGACACCCACCAAGCTCATGGTAGAACTAGGACTTAAACTCTGATCCTTTGTCTCCAGAGTCCAAGCTCTTAACGTCATGTTGTCCTATCTCTCTTATAGATTCTGGTTCCTTGAACAATGATCATCTCTATTTCTGGGACTGGAGACCCTAAATTTTCTGTTTTCTCAAAAAGAATTAGAATGTAAAGGTTCACCATGCATATCTTAAATCTCTAGGGTCATCTATTAGTTGTTAATCGGCCTTGGGTTGGTTTAGTTTTAATTTAACAAGCTCTTTACCTCCCAGTCTCTAGATTGATTGGTTGTGCAGAGAACAGTGGCAGTCTCCGTTGAGATAATTATCTCGTTATGTCTTTTACCCTTCAGCACCTCTTATCTAACCAGATTCCCCATGAGTGTAATAAACAGGTCACAGGGCACCATCCTATACCTACTCCAATCTTGGACAATGCATTATCTCAAATTTATAAGCTGCTATTTTTATTTTATTTTATAATCATGGTACTCTAGTCTCCCTGGCAAGCTTCAGAAATAGAAAAGGGCTATTTTTAATATTATCTAAAAGAACCAGTATTTTAGTGAGTCATGTAATCTGATGCTTCACTATGCGTAAGTTTAGGGTTTCCAGTAAGGTTTAAGTGGAACTTCTAGAGGGTTTCTTACATGCCGTAAGGATGTCCAAGTCATTAGTTGCTTAAATGTACAAGAAGGTCTTCTGGTCCCTGTCAATTTTGGGGGCAAATAAATTATGTATATTTTAAAAAGATGGTAAGATTCCAGTGTCTGTGAAGAACTGATAAAGATCTCAGACTTTATTTTATACTCCCAGAAAAGAACTGTGTAACTGTATATTTCTTTGCTTAAAAAAAATCTAGGGGGCACCTGGGTGGCTCAGTCAGTTAAGCACCTACCTTCAGCTCAGGTCATGATCTCTGGGTCCTGGGATCAAGCCCTGTCTGGCGCCCTGCTTAGCAGGGAGTCTGCTTCTCCCTCTCCCTCTCCCTCTGCCCCACCCCCGCTCATGCTCTCGCTCTCTCTCTCTCTCTCTCACTCACTCTCAGTCTGTTTCAAATAAAGAAATAAAATCTTTTTTAAAAATCTAGACCAGGGTGCCTGGGTGGCTCAGTTGGTTAAGCGACTGCCTTCGGCTCGGGTCATGATCCTGGAGTCCCAGGATCAAGTCCCGCATCGGGCTCCCTGCTCAGCGGGGAGTCTGCTTCTCCCTCTGACCCTCCCCCCTCTCATGCTCTCTCTCTCTCATTCTCTCTGTCAAATAAATAAATAAATAAAATCTTTTAAAAATAAATAAATAAATAAAAATAAAAATCTAGACCAATCGCTTTTCAAAAATAATTCTTTTAAGAACAAAGTTCACAAAGTTCAGGAGAGGAAAGCCCCCATCAACCAGGGGCCTTATTACCTACTTGGTATATTGTGAAAGAGTGAGCACAAAAGCTATGTGGAAACCTGCCCTCTGGGTTTGCAGGGCATATAATAGAGTCCTAGCACCCCTCTTTCTTGTTTGCTTCGCCTATAATACAGGAATGCAAACACAAGTTAGATGTCCAGCCTCTTTTTTGGTCTGTTGTGTGTGGCTGCTTTCCAAAAACTGTTATAAGGAGATATCTATTTCACATTGAACTTCAGCCATCATGTAGTTTATAAAAATAAATCTTCTGAAAACATTTTTGCTTACGAGTGGTAACTACTGTCAGACTCCAGGTTTTATTCATGAGGGAAGGAATAGAAGAATGCTGGAAAGATTTAAACCCCTTCTTTCCTCATGGGATCAGGATTGGACCAGACCCATTTGATAGTTGAAGATTCAGTCTTTTGCTGTAAGATAGAAGTGATAATAGCAATAGCTTATATTAAATTATTAAGTGCTTCCTATGTACCAGGTGCTGTGTTCAAATATAAGTTCAGATGTGTGTAAGAGAGACTCGCATTAGCAGTGCCTTAAACAAACTAGAAGTTTATTTCTGTCTCCCTTCTGTTGGGAATTAGGTGCTGCACAGCTGGAATGGTGGCTCCATCTGGACCCACCTTCCCCTGACGGCAGTGAAGGCTGCCCGATGGCCTGGGTTCCACTATTTGTGGTTACTGCCATGGTCCATGTAGTCCAAGGTGGCTTAACAACATGTTCATGTTCCATGAAGTAAATTAGAAACAGAGGAAGGAGTGCAGCCCAATAGAGTATCACAGACATCACTCCCACTATTAGGCCAATGGTGGGATGTAGTCACATGGCCATACCTAGCTTGAGGAGGTGCTGGAAAATGTAGTCTTTATACATGTGGAGTGTGCACCCCGCTAAAACTGTAATGGTGTGGGAAAAGGAAGAATACATCAATTAGCAGTCTCTGCTACCTTGTACTGTACCATTTAAGGCTCCCAGCAACCCCTCAGGTAGGCATTTTATGATCCTCATTTTACAGAGGAGTAAATTGAGCTGAAGGAACTTGCCTAAGTACCTGCTAAAGCCAGATTACTAGACCTCAGGGCCCAAACTCTTATCCACTGTTTTCTGTCATCTGTTTTGGACAAATACCGTATTTCTTTTAGTTTATTTTTTCATTTATTTAACATACAATTCAGTGGTTTTTAGTATATTCAAAAAGGTGTGCAACCCTCACCATTATTGAATTCCTGAACATTATCATCACTCCCCATATGCCCCTCTCCCCAGCTCCTGGGAATCATTCATCTACTTTCCGTCTGTATAGATTCTCCTATTCTGAGTATTTCCTATAAAGGAAAGCATACATTCTGTGGCTTTTTGTATCTGGCTTCTTTGATTTAGCAAAATGTTTTCAAGGTTTATCTATATTGTAGCATGTATCAGTACTTCCTTACTTTCCCCCCCCCCCCAAATAATAGTCCATTATATGGATATATGACATTTTGTTTATCCATTCATTAGTTGATGAATGTTTGGGTTGTTTCCACTTTTTAACTACTATGAATAATGCTGCTATGAACATTTGTGTACTGGTTTTTGTGTGGGCATGTTTTCAGTTCTCTCGAGTAAAGTCCTTGAAGTGGAATTGTTGGATCATATGATAACTTTATGTTTACCTTTTTGAAGAACTGCTACACTGTTTTCCAAAGTGGCTGCACCAGCTTACATTCCTACCAATAGTAGATGAGAGTTCCAATTTCTCCACATCACGGTCAACATTTCCTATTGTCCCTCCTTTTAAATTTATAACCATCCTAGTGGATGTGAAGTGGTATCTCATTGTGGTTTTAATCTGCACTTCTCTAATGACTAATGATGATGAGCATTTTTTTCACGTGTTTGTTGACCATTTGTATATATCTTCTTTGGAGAAATATCTTTTAAGATCCTTTGCTCATTCTCTAACTGGGTTGTTTTTTTTTTTTTTTTTTTTTTGTCCCTTTTATTATTGTAGTTGTAACTGCTCCTTATATATTCTGGAAATAAATACCATTTTGACTAATAAGTATAAACAGCTTTTAATATAGTTAAATTATTTATTATATGATCTATGAATCTGCCGATCAGTAGACTTGACAGAATTCACAAACAAAATGGTCAATTCACTTTGTGAGTACAGCTCGAGCCTTAGTGTTAGCCAGGTTTAGGTGGAAGAGACTTTTGCACAAGGATCATGCCCATGACTTTAGTTTTCCTGTTCATCAGGATTTTGACACACTGGTGACTCAGCAGTGGTTCTCAACCTTTACTCTGCATATAAATCACCTGTCCATCTGGTTAAAGTGCAGATCCTTCTTCAGTGAGTCTGGAGAAAGCCTGAGATTTGTAACTGTAACAAGCCCTCAGAGTGATCCTGAACCGGCTGGTCCAGGGACCACAATTTAAGTAGCCAGTGTTACAGCGGAAGTATCAGTGTTAAGAACCACAAGTCTAATTCTCTCCAACTAGTTTGCTTTGTTCTGCCTCAAATAGAGCGATGTCCTAGAATGAACCTGGTCTTTGGAATTGACTCTTGACTACCACTTACCAGAAGTGTTTCTTTGAGCAAATAGCTTTACTACTCTTCACCGCACTTTCCACATCTGTAAATTACAGGTACTTATACCTCCTTCTCCCAGCGGTAATGAGCATGAGGTGAAATAACATATGGGAGGCACCTATCACAGTTCCAGGTGTATAGTGGAATGTGGTGTTTTCTTCTTCCACCTGCCTTCAGTGATAGGGGCTGTCCCTCTGACCGTTCAGTGCAAATACAGCATTGTCAGGGGAGAGACAACTCAATGTTACCACCTTATTTTCCTATATTGTCAGGATTAGATGGAATATTGTTACCAGAGTCCAGATCTTGGGCCCCACAATGGTAGAAATGAAGCCAGACCCAAAGGTCAAAGGCACAGGCAAGGCTGTATTGAGGCTACAGCTCGAGCTGCACAGAGACACCGCACCAACATACAGCACTTAAGCCAGCCTCTCCGAACAAACGGGAAGCCCTGCTCATATAAAGTTCCCCTGGAAAGTTCCCACTCAGGTCCGTTAGGCTGCTAAGGGATAGAAAAGTGCCTTGTCCTGATTGGTTGATTTTGGCAGGCAACTCAGACAGCTTATTGGTGCTTTTTGGAGCAGGGGTCTTTCAGGTTTGTGGAGCCTGGTTGTTTCTCTTCCTACAGGATAGGGCTGCGGCTGTTGTTTTTTAAGTTAGGCTTGTGTGATGGGCTGCATCCCGGTTCTGCAAGGTCAGAGAGGAGGGTTAGCAATAACAGCCCACATGAAGTGCCCCAGGGGTATGATGTTTCTCACGTGGGGCTTGTTCCTATGGTCCCTGGTGGTCTCAGTGGTACCCTTTTTATGGTCTGTAGTTAGTTTATGTGCATTTCATCTTATTTACTCAACAAATTGTATGTTCTTGGAGATTAGGGCTCTATGTCATCTTCTGGTTTTGAATCCCATGGGCCTTCTCATGGCGCTATCCAAAGAATTCGTTATGAATTAAGGCCTACAGAATGAATCAGCCCATTTCAGTCATGGTAGTAGCAGTAGTAACTATAGAAATAATAATAATTGAAATTGACATTTATTAAGAACTTTGTGTCACACATACTGTCCTAAGGGCATGCGTACATTATCTATTCAATTCCCAAAACTGTTCTTTGAAACACATCCATTTATTGTCCGTGTTTTCCAGATGAGGCAGCTGAAGCCTAGCCATACTTAGACAACATTCCACTTTTGGTGGTAAGAGCAGAGTTCTGGAGCCTGGCTGCTCACGGTCTAAATCCCTGTTCCATCTCATACTAGCCGGGAGAGGTGGGTTTCTTAGCCCGTCAATATGCAAATGCATCATCTGTAGTTAGTGCCAATCCCACAGTACTTTTGTGAGATTTGTATAAAATAATGTGTGAAATATGCAAAAGCGCTGAGCACAATGCCAGGTACTTGGAAGTATGCAGTCAACATCAGTTCTGTTTGTTAGTGTGTTTGTGAAGTCACTTATCCAATGGCCTCACAGGTCAGTGGCAAAGGTGGAATTTGAACCCGGGCCATCTGATTTCATAATCAGTAACTCATAATTTCTAAATGATGTTGCTGCAGATCCCCTATTGCAAATAATGTGTTGAGATGGAAACCAAAAATTCCTGTGTCAGAGTGAAAAGAGAAAGGTCAAGGGGCTGCAGAGGCAGAAAAAGTATGTGAAAAGCATTTTATAATTTATCACCTTTTGAAAAAGACATCTTCAAAGCTCCAGTCTTTGTGCTAACTCATTTTCTAAAAGCATTTGTGTAGCTGCTGACAATCCAAGGCAGGGGGTGCAACCAAAGGCTGATGGAGGTTTTTGTAAGGCCTGAAACTGACACCCTTTGCAAGTAGAGGGGTGCTCTCATTAAGGAAACACCTTCACTGATTAAAAAATGCAAAAATATCTCATTTGTGAAAATTATACAAAAGCACATGACCACATGAATGCATGGCTAGGTCTTCCCCAAGGCCTTGAAAGGGCCCTGATGCCAAACTTCATTCACTCATGGTGAATCCTCCTCTGGCACAAAAGTAGCCCAATCCCTGACTTGCAAGGCAGCAAGGCTGGCTTCCCTTCCTGTTTTGCTTCAGAAAGGGCCAGTTCCAAACTTCTCTGTCTTGGTACCTCTATTTGAAACACTAGATTATATATATATAGACCTCTAACTCACAGGAAATTCTGGTGGATAGCATGCTTCCCAGAATAAATATATTAAATTATCTTTAAAAAAAAACAGGCAGACTGTATGGGTTTTTCATACCTACTGGCAGGTGGCAGAGATCTAAACGTTGGAGCCTTTTTATAAGCAAGATTAAATTGACTCATGACAGCTGGTCACTAAAATACAGGAAGTGCAGACCTGGTTGAAAACAAGAATACATGGGTTTTCATCACTTGCATCACAGAATAGAGCTCACTCTTTTTGTAAGTCTGTCTTAGCAATGCCCTTATTTGACAGCGTGTGCAGTTTGTCACTTACACACAAGTGGATCTTCCAAGTACAAGCAAGTCAGTTCCATCTGCAGTGTCTTGGTGTGAGTTCTATGTGTGTAAACAGAATTAGCGAATAGGCTTGGCTCTCCAGAACATCAGATACTTCACTGCAAGCAAAGCCTGGTCGGTCTCCACTCGGGTAGCTCCTCCCCTGCCCACTGTGATGGTAGACGTGGGAGTGGGATGACCATGGAAGTGGATAATAAATCTGTCAGAGACAAGTGGATGCCACGGAAATCTGCCCTCCACCCCATCACAGGGCTGGAGGTCACAGCCCCAGGAATTGAGAGCAATCTCCCAGCATTGTGACACCCACTTTTTATTTTTTTCTGCTGGAGGAAAAGCCACTCTGGCAGGGGCTCTAAATAAAGAATTTCAGCATCTGATTGGAATGGGGTGATGTGAACAGACTGAACGGTGGATAATGAAAGAGAGCCATTTTCCAATACCGACCGGTGTTGTGATACCTCGGTGTCCACTCTCACGTGCTCAGCTCAGGCACAACAGTCGACACGGGGATGGAGGAAAGACAGCCATGAAGCTGGGCTAGGTCAACAGATTTACTGCTGGGGAAGTTCCAGTAGCCACCAGGGCCCAAGCAACATTGCCAAACTGCCTGAACCAGGCTGGTCAACCCTGCATGAGAAGTTGAAGCCAAAAGATGCACATTCCAGAATAATTATGCCACACAAATGCCCTGCTTTTGGGTTTTTTTTTTTTTCCTCCTCTAAACTATGTTATTTTCCTGAGTATTTCGGCATTTTTTTTTCTTGTGTTAGGTTTCAGGCATTTGGCAAATTCTCTGGAGTTTAAATTAAATAGTGTTTACAAAGTCTTACCAATTTTATAGAGTTCCCTTTGCCCGTTATAAGGTCAGTTATGAAAACCAATGATAAGGGCATGTGGCAGTTTTCAGCACACATCATGGACTGTTTAATTGAGTACAATGCCTATTAATTCTCTATTTTGAGTCCATTACCATGCCAGACATAGTAGGACAGACCCATGAAGTTCTCGCTTTCAGAGAGTCTACTTGCTTATTAATCATTTGTTTATCAGTCAAGTATTTTTTAAGTACTTATTATGTGCCGAGCACCCTGACAAGTGCTGGGTATGTTGCACTAAATAAGGCAAACATGATCGTGGCTTCCAGGCATTTACACTCCAGTAAAAGTGAGAGAAGAAGAAGCAATGGCAACACGGTCTATGTCTAAGGCAGAGATAGCTTTAATCATGTGACTGGCCTTGCCAGGGTCACAGGGGCACATAGGAAAGGCATACTGGTGGGGCAGAGAAGCACTCCGATAGTTGACCAGTGGTTGGTTTTTGAATGTCATTTAGGAACCAGGCACTGAAATTTACAAGCTGACACCTGAATGGTAAGAATTTTGCAGATAAGAAAGTAGAGGTAGTAGAGTAGAATGTTGCAGGCAGAAGGAAAGGTTTATAAGATCGCCTGAAGTCAAAGTGTGAAGAACTGAGTAGTGTTGCTAGTGGTTGCAGATGAGACCGGAATAGAGAGGAGACACCAACTTCGAAGGGACTTGGAGTCCACGTTACAGAGTTTGGACTCTATTTTGAGAATAGTGACAAGTCTTGCAATGGTTCTAAGCCAGGATGACCCCAATATTTTTGTGTAAAAGATTATTTTGACTGTTGTGTTGAGACTGGGCTAGGGAGGAGCATGACTGGAGGCACTGAGGTCTGTTCAGAGGCCATTGTAATAAAGCAGATCAAAGATGATGGCGATCTCAACTAGGGTGGTGGCAATGGCTAGAACTGTATGTATTTGAGAGTTATCAAGGAGGAGGGATCTCAGAACTTGGTGAGAGACGGAGCATTGACAAGTTAGATAGGCTAGGAAAGAAAGAGGGAGGCATTCTCAACTAGCTACCTGAAAGGTGATGCAATGTACTAAGACAGAAACCCCAGAAGGAGGAGTAGGAGAGGGAAGCCTTAGAATTCAGTTTGGGATCTGTTGAGTTTGACATGCCCAGGAGAGAGCTCCATGATGGAAATATAGATACAGGATTTATCAACATGTCGGTCAGATAATCTTCCACCTGGTAATAATGGAGGGAAGGGTTCTAGGATCCCTTTGGGTAACAGAGAATCTCTGAATCCCCTAAAATGTTTTCAAATGTTTAAGCTTATTTTGCATATGCTTATTATTTCAGGGTGGAGGAAGATTATGGAAGTTTGCTTTAGAATTCAAGTTTGCTATAACTCAAAGGCATTAAGGATCACAGAGGAAATTGGGGGGACAACCTGTATTAAGAGTGTCCAAAGGCGGCACCTGGGTAGTTCAGTCAGTTATGCATCTGTTTTGGCTCAGGTCATGTTCCCAGGGTCCTGGGATCAAGCCCCACATCGGGCTCCCTGCTCAGCGGGGAGTCTGCTTCTCCCTCTCCCTCTGCCCCCACCCACAGCTTGTGTTCTCTCTCTCTCTTTCACTCACTCACTCTCTCTCTCTCTCAAATAAATAAATAAAATCTTAAAAACAACAACAACAACAACAACAACAAAAGTGTCCAAAGAGAGTCACTTAGGCTGATGGTGCTGGGCCAGGACCCCAAGAAGAGCACATAAAGAGAACACAAAGAAGAGGGTTCTGAAAACGAGCTTGAGAATCAGCAAGGACAAGGCGTCAGGGGAAATGGAGTGGTCCACAGATTCAAATACCCCTGGGAGGTCAAATAAGGCAAAGAAAAGTATCCATTGGATTTTCAGCAAAGAGGTCATGGATGATCTTGGCAAGAGAGGCCGTGGTTGGTGAGAAAGAGAAAGTGAATGAGAGATGAAAAATGGAAAATGCAGGTTTAGGAAACTCAAGAAGTGGAAAAGAAGACCAGGGTACAAGGTGGGTATTTCTCCCATTAGGATGGGACAGATTTATGCAATGAGTCAACATTTTAAAAGCTTAAAGAGCCTTTAAGTACAAACCAACGAACCCAAATACACAGAAGCATTTAAGGAAATCAGAAGATCGAGCTCAGGGTGTCTACAGTGAGCAGGATAGATAACAGGGAAGAGAGAACTGACTTGAGCCTTGAATGATTAGCTTTTGGACAGGTGAGGATGAACCATTAATGAGAAGAAATCTGAGAGAAGTAAGACTAAACAGTCACCTATTCTTCTTTCACCCTCTATTGTTATCCAAAGAATATTTTCTCAGCAAATATAAAGTCTTTAAAATGGAAATTGCCTGTAACTCAGAAAGTGACTACAAGTATGACAGTATTAACAGTTAAAAGATATTTAATCCAATTTACAATTACTACTTGCATTCTTGGTCTTCCCATATGAAACAAGCATACTCTTTGGGGTCATATGGTTCATTTCCTCAGTTGGAATTTTTAACACCAGATAGGGTGCTAAATCAGTATAGGTTGGTGCTTCTGTCACCTAGGTTTCTAACATCTTCCATATATAAAAACACACCCATAAATAAAGGCGCTAATGTTGGAACGGGAAAGATCCTTTCATAAGCAACTTAACACAAGTGACTCCCTGCATAGAATAAACTGTTATGAGATCTAGCTCATGATTAAACACTGTCTATTTCACTTAACTGAATTATTTTTCTCTTATCTTTTTAGAAGACTGTACACGTTAATTTTAAAAGTTCTGTTTATGTATCTAAATTGAGTATGTATTGTTTAAATAGTAGCCTTTCAGCTTATTACAATTTATAACTACACAGAGGGCAGCATATTCCAAATTATAGCAGACCCCTGATGAAGGAGAAGTGTGATATTATCCAGGGAGGTTTGAGGGGGGGTGGGGAGTGGGCATTAATTTAGGGGCTACACCTTTTAGTTAGAAGAGAGCCCAACAGCTCTCAGTAATAGTCTCGGCCATCCCTTCACTTCCCTGCCATAAGTATGGGTCAGTGTTCCAAACAGATCATTCATGTACAAGACAGAAACTTGGATGTTGCTATACAGACCTTATAGAAACCAACATCCGTTCTTAAAGAATCTTATTTTCCTACCTAAGGAAGACTACTGTTACTTTTTCCAATTCATGACATCGCCCACAAAGGAAAGCAAATGTAAAACACTACAAACTTTCCTTGTCTTTATGAAATTTGGCTTTCTATATTTTTGTCCTAGTTCTGGAAGAGGCCAGACCAGTTTAAAAATGCACACACATCTACACACACACACACACACACACACACACAGGTCTGAGAGGTCTTGATCCTTTATCCCCCTTCTCGGGTGCCCTAGTTCTCCCCTTTGTGTGGATACATCGCTTCCTGCATACACTGTTCTGGCCTCTGGTCGTGGTCATCCTGTCAACCTAGGTTTTACTTTCCCAGAGGATGCGGTCTGTGGGCTTGGGATGTTACAATTTAGAACCTGCTACCTCAACAAATATCCAGTTGGCCTCTGCAATTTTACAGTGCAAGACTTTGGATAGGGGAATGTATTTTTGTGGAAATTGCATATTCCGTTGTTGTCTCTCATATATCACAGCTCTCTGCACAAGCACCCAAGGCAAGGCATTTGCTAATGACCTCAAACCCCTGTCACCTATAGTCTTTTTTATTTTCTAGGCTTCTAAGCATCTTTTATCTGAGTCATTTGGACCATTTCTGAACGACCTCTGTAATTACCTTATTTGCCGTGACTGGGAAATCTAAGGACTACTCAGATTGATTAGAGGCCTTGGTGGGAAAAACTTTTGATCTGGGGTAATGTCATTTTAGAGCCCAGAATGTGGGCACTATGGTTATGATCTCTGTGGGTCTATAAAATAAGCCTGAATAGCAAATCATCTTCATGGTTGTCTTTCCTTTTCAACAAGTAAGAATTGTCTTTCTGGTTTAAGGAAAAACAGAAGATAACATTGCTCTTCAAACCCAGATGAAATTGTCATAGATTTGCTAATATTGCAGGAAAACTGCTCACTGGTGGCAATATTCTGGACACCTCTTGGGAAACCCTTGATTTTGTAGCACAGTTGTCTTACGGGACCTTCAGGCCCCCACTAAACATAATGACTGGTATTAGGATTCCTCAAAGTGTGGTATGAGACAGACTATATCCTCACCCCACCCTTTCCCCCTTGTTGAAAAGATTCTGAGGGTAGGGCCTACAGATCTACATTTTGCCCAGAGCCTCTATAGAGCGCAAACGCTGCAGGGTGTATGAGCTACCACTCCAGGGGATAGATGGGTAAAGCCTCCGTGATCTCTAAGACCAACTGGACTTACAATGAACTCTTGTCTCTCCTCTGCTTAGGTGCAAATGTAATCTCCACGCCACTGTGTGTGTGTATGACAACAGCAAACTGACCTGTGAATGTGAGCACAACACCACAGGTCCAGACTGTGGGAAATGCAAGAAGAATTATCAGGGCCGACCTTGGAGTCCAGGCTCGTATCTCCCCATCCCTAAAGGCACTGCAAATACCTGTGAGTAACTTTGCTCTCTAACACTGTATTCTGTGCAAGAGGAGCTGATAGTTCCTCTCAATGTCACTTGCAATTGTGCTTTTACTCTTACGGTTACCCTGTTCCTCTTCAAAATGCAGCTAAAGCTTTAGTTTCTGTTTCACCACTTGTAAGCACATTTTCACACTCGGATCATCTGTTAAATTCAGGCTTCCAACATTCACCTCAAATGGGTTGGGAAATGATGGAAATCGGGAGAAATTTTTTTCTAAGTGGATGAAACAGGAGATGTTTGTTTTCCTCCCCCAAATTAATTTCCTATTAAAATAACAACAGCCTTCAAAACTCCCAACGGGAACTTAGTTTTAGCCATAAGCAACTCGAGAAATTCTCTAAATGTTTCTAATCCCATTTCCCTTACTGGGTAATTTGAGGGATGCTTTGTCCAGAAGATGCTTCCCTGTCTGATTTTGACTATGGCTTCACTCTGCCCGGTGAAATAATTGGCTTTTTCCAAATGCCAGCAGCTGAGATCATGCCTGGCATGGATCCTGTCAGTAGAAGCCACCTTCTGATACAGAGCGTGACTGCAGGCCTGCAGGTATTACATTAAGAAAAGGAATGTCCGAGTTCATGTGAAAAGAGCACAGGGCTTATCAATGCTTCCAGGAACCGTGAGAGATGCTCCATTACCATTCATGTGCGCCCCACTAAAATCCCTGAAGATCCAGAGGAAAACATGCTGTGACATGCTCAGGGAGAGACATGGTTATTTCCAGAATAAACTGCCCAATTCCACGGATGGACCTATTAGCCACTTGCAAAAGCCCCAGGTTTGCCCTCTGTCAAAAGTAGAGGAGGGTGTGGTTGAGAATATACCCATGAAGTGAGAAGTAACAGAAATAGCAGGACAGTGAGCAGTGGGAGAATGAGGGCCCGAAAAGCCACTGGCTGTATGCGAGGCTAAGAATGTTATCAGGTTCTGCAAAGCAGCAGCTGTGAGAAGACAAAACCTAAAAACTAATATCACAGGATCCAGGACCTTATCAAGTTAAATGTAAGAGTAATGGAGTGAATAACAAGCCAGGAAGTATGGGGGCATGAAATTATGATAAAATTTCTACGAAGCAGAAAAAAATATTCTCCAAAAGATTAAAAAAAAAAAAAAAACCATCCCTATTTGTAAGGGTATTCAGTTTCTTTCTGTGTTAAAGAAAAAAACGGACAGTCTAGCTCCTAAAATTAATACATAAAGCTCTGTTGAGCAGAAATGTTGATTTTTCAAGGCAATTTTATTAACAGAGACTCTTTTGGCTGTCCTCAATTGTTCAGGGCCATAGACCCATGAATTCAGGAGGAATCATGAGGTTATTTGTTGGTGAACCCCTCTGGCCGGCTACCAAGAATCCCTATCTCCACACTTGTCATATTTACTTTAAAGGTTTCCCTAAGAGAAAGTGGCTCCAACTTCATTTTCAGTGTCTGCTCCTTCTTTAGTGGGACAGGACAGAACCGAGGACGGTTCACAAACACTTGCTAGCATTCTGGCTCAACCTCAGGGCTGGCCAACTTGTCAAGGCGACCAGAAAGCCAGGTGGGCTGAACTGCGGCTGCATTGGCTTCTAGTCTCACATGACTGTTCTTCTACCCATAACTGAGCTTCAAAGTCTTGTTTACTTCAAGACATTTTCACTGGGGTCCCCTTCTTGCACCAGCCAAGCTTTTTCACTGCAATGGATATTTTTGTTATATTCTCCGTGGAAATGATGTACCCCGCATCTTTTGCATATTGCAGAAGATCACCAATTACTCCCTGGCCAAAGGAATGCAACCTCTTGCAATTTTCTTTGTGGACTCCGTTGCCCACCTATCCCTTAGTTTTTACTGGTCTTCTCTAGACTTTTAGACTTTTTCCCATTTTTTTAAGATTTTATTTATTTATTTGACAGAGAGAGACACAGCGAGAGAGGGAACACAAGCAGGGGGAGTGGGAGAGGGAGAAGCAGGCTCCCTGCTGAGCACGGAGCCCGACGCAGGGCTCGATCCCAGGACCCTGAGATCATGACCTGAGCCGAAGGCAGATGCTTAACGACTGAGCCACCCAGGCGCCCCCCCCCCATCTTTTTTAAAATAAAATACGAAGATGACAGAGGGATACAATGCCCAAGGAGGCTCAATTCAATGTTTCAGTCTTCAATATGCCAGAAATTAGATAAACATTTTAGAGATGACTGCAGTGGTTCAGTCTTGCAATGGAAAAGCCTTACAATAGCAAGAACCCCTTAAACTAAATTTCTGAAACATCCGATTGTGCTTTAAAATGTCTAGGGATGGAAATAAGCAATTCAGTGGTTTAGTACACAGGTTACAGGATCAAATACAGTTTATCTATTCACCAGCTGTGTGACCTTGAAAACGTAAACTAACCTCTCCAACACTCA
Organism: Zalophus californianus; assembly: GCF_009762305.2. Classification (NCBI taxonomy): domain Eukaryota; kingdom Metazoa; phylum Chordata; class Mammalia; order Carnivora; family Otariidae; genus Zalophus; species Zalophus californianus. Next base: position 90,333,678 of record NC_045598.1, read on the forward strand.
GTTTCCCATCTGTAATGCGAGAATAATAACAGTTCTTACCTCATAGGGATTTTAAGAGAATTGAGTAGGCTACTGCATGTAATGTGTTCAGCATAACACCTGTCACAAAATAAGTGTTCAAAAATAATTTTAATTTTAGGATTTTTTTCAGAAGGCATGCTTGTTCATTAGGGGACAGTTTTAATTGTTATAAAACCTATTTCTTAGTAGTTCACCTGTTTCTTGAGTATCTCGTAATTTCCAAAGAGTTTTTTTCTCTTTAAGTAGTGAAAGAGCTATATTGACCCCAGTTTCTTTTCTTCTCCAGATTAACCTCATCAAATTCCATTTTCATATAATAAGATTTTCATGTCTTTTACTGGCTTGCTTGCGCTTGAAATCCTCTAATTTTTTAGTGTGGAGATGTCAGCCAAGCATGGGACTTCTGGCACTGACTCTCATTTCATATCAGCTTTTTTTACACATATGCATACATGCTTGTGTGCACACATGCGCACACACACACAACTCTAGGTGGTACATCATGAGTCATTTAAGAGGAACGCTTAGGATATGCCACATCCTAATACAAAATCCAAGAATTATAAAAAGAGTGGCTACAATCTCTGAACCCTCAACATCAACTCCTAAATGGGCTAGAAACACCAGGCTTCCTGGCTAATCTCTTGATTTAGCAGAATCTCAACAGCCAGGATCATTTTTTAATGGGAAGGTCAGTTCCTGCCCGCTCTTAGCAGAAGAAATCAGAGAACTTCATTAAACCAGGAACTTAAAAGATCTCCCTTCACAGACAGTTAACCCACCACTCAAAGGTACCCTAAGCCAGGACTTTGCTGGGAATCATAGGACTTTGGAAGTCCTGAATTCTGGAGCATCTTCAAGGCCACTTTTGTAAGGAGTGTATAGAGCCAGGAGAGAAGAATACAGGTAGCATTCTAAAGTAGAGCCATCCCTATACTCTGTGAGACACATCACATGTCCCTATGCTTTTCAATACAATGACTTGTCAAAGGCAAGAAGTAATAACTCTTGTGATTATATACACCATGCTTTTCCTTGGAGACCCAGTGTGTTTTCTTGGCCTTTTAAAGCCATATATATATATATATGTATGTGTGTATATATATATATATATATATATATGAAAAAATGTTTTCCTTATTTTTCTACAAAGCTTATGCTTCTCTGTAAGACATCTTTCTGTTGATCTTCATTCTATTTCTGATAGTATTCTCAGTGTCCTTTGAATTTCATTTCTGCCTTCCAAGTAGATAGCAACTCTGTCCAACTTCATGCTTCGTTATGATTCACTTGATTGCTATCGTCCAGCTCATGAATAAAAGTATTAAGTAACACCTCTTTAAATTTCCGAACCCTATGGAATAACACACAATATTTTTCTACATATAGATGCTGAAAACTCAACCATCAACCTTTAGAAACTATAACTTTAAGGAAGATACTATAATATTATCTACACCTCTGCTTCCAAAGGTGTGTTCTATGACCTTTTAAAGAATTCAATGGCAAATAAGTTTGGAAAATACTGTAAACTATAAAGACTCTAAGACATTTGGGGCACCTGGGTGGCTCAGTTGTTAAGCGTCTGCCTTCGGCTCAGGTCATGATCCCAGGACCCTGGGATCGAGCCCCACATCGGGCTCCCTGCTCCGCGGGAAGCCTGCTTCTCCCTCTCCCACTCCCCCTGCTTGTGTTCTGTCTCTTGCTGTGTCTCTCTCTCTCTTGTCAAGTAAATAAATAAAATTTTTTAAAAAAGACTCTAAAACATTCATATTACCTTATTAAAAACATTTGAGAATCCTATAGTAAAGTAACCTATTTTACCCTGTGTTTCCCAAACATAACTGATCATGGAACACTTAATAACTTTCTATAAAACACTGTTTTGGGGACCTTTTGCTCTAAACAATTTCTACAGCATAGTGATAGAAATGTCATGAAGACAGACAGAAAGCCCATTCAGTTCTGCTGTGTTCAATCTTTCACTTTCTTCTTACCTACACAGTCTAATATTCTTCAAAGAGAGAAAATTAAATTGGTCTGACATTGACATTATTTGTTTGTTCAGAAATCCAACTTGAATTGTTACACAATATCTGGGGCTCCTCTGAGTAATGGAAAGTAATTTGATGATCATTCTATTATTTTCTCTAGTATTAAATTCGCATTGACCAATTTATATTTTCCCAGGTGTGCACATGTGTGTGTCATTATCCAGACAATTTCCTAAGTGCTTTACATGCATTAGTTCATTCTTAACTCACAACACTCATAACGTAGATGCTATTAGTTTCATTTTACAGACGTGGAATCTGCTGACTGCTGAGCGCAAGTACCTTGTTTAAGGTTTCCATGACTAGTCAGGGTGAGAAGGAGGATTTGAACCCACGTATGTCTTGACTCCAAGGACTGCACATTGCACTATATTGCTTCTCAGGTTAAAGTTCAGTGACTTCCTCTGTTCTCCACTGGGGTATGAACCTTTTGACACCTGCTTAAACAAGCCAGTTTTATCTAAACTTGATCTTTCCTATTTCTCTTCCTAGATTTCTGTTTGTTATTTCTTTGCCTTCACAGTCTCCCCGTCTGCCCTTGCTTTAAATTTTCAAGCTCTTCACCCCACCTCTTCTCAGTCTGCAGGTTTTTTCCCCTGCTTTCCATCTATTCCTGTGGTTTTAGTTCTTTAGTGATACTGGTTTAATAATAATCAGTCAATTATAGCCTGGAATCCTTCTTGTGAATCCAGACCGATTTTTCCACCTGTCTACGAAGATCTCAAAGTCAACATGCTGGATACAGGATTTATTCCTTTCTCCAATTGCCTTTCTCTCACTCTTTATTATAATTCTCCTTTTGCAAGACTGCTCCTCGATGTCAACTCCTCAGTGCAGCCTACCTAGATCCTCCCAGGCAAAATCAATTGCTCTTTTTGCTCTAGATTCTTGATAGTGTATGTACACTTACAATCGTTTGACTTTCTATAACCAAAATTGTAATAATAATAATGGTAGCTTCTATTTATTAAGTTTACCATTGGCTTTTATACTTTGCAAAGGGCTTTAAGTGCTTTCTTACATTAAATCCTTACAACAGTCCTCATGGGGTATGTACAATTTTTATCCACATTTGACAGATCAGGAAACACACCACACAGAGATTAATAAGTAAGTTGTCCCAAGGTCCCACAGCGAATGCATTACAGAACAAGATTTAAACTCAGTTCTATCTGACTTCAAGAGCTAAAATGTTAGCAATTTGAGAATGGGACCATACTGTATTCCTGGCCTTTATAAATGTCTGTGGAATCAACTATTTGGTCAATGAATAAGTAAACCTAAGTAATGCTATAATGTGCACATGGGTACATTGAACTCCCATCCATCTTCCCATGTCTCCTAGAATGTGTGGTCTTCACAGTTCAGCAGCTCTAACACAAGGGTCTTCAATCTTCTACAAGAAGAGTCAGCTATTTTAGGAAATAAAATGGGAAAAAGACTCACTTTTTTTTTTCATTGGTGCTCATGGCTGGCTGATCTTCACAGACCTCCCCCAATTGGCATTCATGGCCTCAGTGACTTGAGCACTATCAGGCTCTGCCCACCAGCCTTTCAGGCTCAGAACCCCAATTCCATCAGCGCAATAAGAGAGTACTTTCCTCTTAGAGCCTTATGTATATGAATCCAGCTCCTGGCCCAATATCTAAAACGGGAATACTAAATTATGCATGTACAACCACCAATCCACAATCCTTATCTAAAGCTTGTGGGACCAAGTATGATTTGGAATTCAAAATTGTTAAGATTCTGTAATACATATATTGTAGATATAGATATTATAACCCTACCCACAGCACAATATGGGATAGCACCACTTAACTAAACATTTTAATATTTCTGCAACAAACCCATGATTATTCTCACCTCATATCCCTTCCAGTCAGTTTATGCCACCAAATTAGTTCAGAGCATGATATGTTGTGCTGCAGGTGAATTTTAGGGAGAAAAAAAACCTTTTAGTTTTCAGAGTTGTTTTTTGTTTTGTTTTGTCTTGTTTTATTTTTGTGTTTTGAAAATTGGAGATAAATACAATAAATTAAGGGATAGTATAGAGTGGTGGTAATAGGCTCAAGCTCTGGAACCAAGACCTCTGGATTCAAATCTCAGTTTCCTTCCCAACTGATAGAGATGATCTTGGGCAAGCTTTTTGTGTTTTGAGTTTCCCCCATCTGTAAAATAAGCCTGAGTGCTAATCTCATAGGGTTGTGATAAAAATTAAATGGATTAATACATTTAAGGTATTTAGAACAGAGGCAGGCACACAGTAAGCACACAATTAAGTGAGATGCTATTGTCATTATAATTTCACTGAGATCTAACGCGTGGACTCATCCCAGCCTGATGAGTAAATTCTCCCTTTGGAAATAGCAACTATCTAGGGACATAAGTTGTGTCCAAATCCCAATTTATTCATCCAGAATATGAAATAACTGTGATGGTATTCAGAAGAGTTAAGTCCTTATGACCAGTGTATTCTCTCCTTTGTAATTAAGACTCTTTGCAGAGCCAGATAATAATCAGAAGGTTGCTGGGTAAGCATGGGATCAGGAAATTTAAATGACTCGAATGCTAATAACATGAGACTGAAACCTCCTGACACATCCATCCTACCTCAGAGTCAGCCTCCCTAATGCCAACAGAACACTGTAGGTCTGAGAGCTTATAGATTATCCCTCCCTCTTCCTGAGACAATGGTAGGCCAACAGGGCTACCATATGCCTGAAAATGTTCCTCTTTCTATGCTTCCCCCTTCTGATTGGCTGTGCTCCCATTCCTCAGATATGTCAATAGGCTACCTCAGGTTGATGTCACCTCTGTCAAGTCTGATACATACACTCAGGTCCTAGACCCCTTAGTTGCTGTAAGATGACTTTAGCTGTCTTTGATTGGATCATCTATATGATCGTTTCACGGTACAATTCTGTGAAGGCAACTTTATTTCCTCCACTTTCAAGTTCCTAGTAGACAACTCACTGTGCCTCCTATCAACACAGTGGGACCAAGAACTGGGACTGGAAGGACATTGGAAATAATTCCTCCAGAAAACAAATGAGGCTGCAGAATGTTTTCTTCCTCATCACCCACCTCTTCTTCGATTGGGTTTTTTGGAGTTAAAGCTCCCGATGGCTGCAGCCTGGCTTCTTCTGAAGATCTAGTCATCTACTTGATGGGCTTTTTACAAGCCATGTATCACAACAAGGGCAGTATTTCCTCTCAATTTGAGGCATGCCAAATCTGTGTCCCTTCTGATTTCCTCCATGAAAAGCTGCTGACTTTGCATTGATTCTCAGAAGGAGTTATGGCTTTTAGCACTACATCAATCTGTTTCAGAAGATCAGGATGTTTATTTTTGAGATCTCCATCATGTTGCCTAACTATGCCCCCTTTAGCCATTTATTTGGTGGGAGGGTTAGTAAAATTGCAAGAAGGAGGAGGAGGAGAAAACAATTATGTAATTCTACTAAGTTCTCATCTCTCTAATTGCAGCAGAATTCCTTTAAAACAAACATTAAAATAAATATAGGAGTGGGGAGGGCCAGTGGAGGAGGGACTAACCATAAGTGCCTATAAGCTGAGCACCTGCTCATTCTTTTAGCACACAAAGCCCTTTGGCTTATTCAGCATGTATGTGTGTCTCTGACTGAAGTAGCATTTCTCTTCTAGAAGAAGCAGTAGTATTAAACTCATATGCCATGTGCTGCAGAACCTTCTGGTGAAGCTCATGCATACCTGGGCTTCATTTCCTCAGTGCAAGGTTAGCAATGTCTCAGCAGACAAGAATTAGGAACAATGTTGAATGTAAAGGTGTTGACTTAGACAAGGCTCTTGCTTCTGTTTGTGCCTTCAGTTTCCTCTTTTGCAAAGTGAAAAGCTCAATGAGATTATTGTTTAACTCCCTTTCTGTGTTTCATTTTAAATTACTCTTTCTGAATTGGCTTACCTGGTATCTTGCTTCCTTTCTGTCTACCTATCATCTATTTATCTTTCACAAGTATTTTTGAGGTTGTTTCAGAGATGGATTTAACCTAAGAAGCTTAAATTTCAGGATTCCTCACAAGAATCCTTCTACACTTTAAAAAAAATCAGTTTCTATTTAATTTTATATTTTAAAGTTAATATCCTTTTTCTCAAAGAGACCTCCCAGATTTGAATATACTTTAGACCCCACAACATCAGTATTTGCTCCGGGGTGGCTTTGGGAAAAAGACAAATGCAAATAAGAGTATCCAAATAAGAGTTTAAAAGGAAGGTGTGAGAGAAGGAATAGAAGGGAAATAAGCCAAATATGAAATGATTTTACCCAGTTGAGCACCAGGTTGTGTTTTGAGCCTCTGCACTTTCTGGAAGGCAAAGTTGTGAGGGGCATCTGTACATCATATAACTCCGGCTATTGGAATGGAGGAAGTGTTCAGAGAGAACAAAAATATCCATTCATACTGAATGCTGAGAAATGTTTCAGTGGAACACTTTATATGGGACAAGATCATACTATGACCAAAAGTATTTTCATTAGGATAGAGAATTCTTGGTAACAAGTGATACAAAGTTTTGAGCAGCTCTTCTGTATCAGGCATTGTTCCCGGCAGACACTAGAAATACAGAAAAGAATGAGACATGGTGATTGCCTCTCCGACCTCTCAGGCAAACACACAAACTATTATAAATATAAGTAGGTAAGTTTCTCAGGGAGGCCTGCACAAGGAGGCACGCAATCACAGGAAGTGGCTAATTCACATCAGGAAGATGAAGCGGAAGGGAAGAGATAACTTCCAAGCTCAATATTTAAAGGTAAAAATATTCTTTACATAACACTTGTCACTTGGCAACGTGTGTCTAGACAGTTTTCCTGAGCATAATCTGACTCTCATTCCCATGGTTTATAGGCACTGTCATTGTTGTAAGATGAAATTGCATTCATTGATTCATCCCTTCGAGAGCCCAGAAAAACCCACCTTTCATGAAATGAATTGTAGCCTTCTTGTCTTATTCCTTAGGCATCTGAAAGACTCCTCATGGCTTGCTTGTAGCCTTTTTAGTGGATGTAATGGGTTTATTAAATTCTTTAGTTGTGTATAGGAAACAAAAAGCAAAGTGGACATTACAATAAGGACCATTTGGGGAAAAAATATAACATTTGAAAACATACTAATGGCCATCCCCTGGTGTCCAGTTATTTGCTACTTCAAAAATCTTTATCCCAATTTTGAAAAGTTTAAAAATCTTTTCCAAGCAATTCCCATTTTACAGCAATGGAACAGAAAGCGACTCACATGGCAGCACCTCAAAAAATTGTAAGCCACAAAATGAGGAAGAGGCTGAATATTAAGCATCCAAAATGTTAGGTAATAGAAAACATCTTCAGGAAGAAAATAGGATCTCATAATATCCTCGCTTGGCGAGCTCTGTATAGCGGCAGTGAACATTTCTCCCTGCACTGGCATCCCCAAAGGAATGGAAACATTTCTGCACCTTTCTAGAGTATTCAGCCGCAGCAAGTACTGCATCAAACAGTCTTGCAGGTTTGCTCTCCATTGCATCTGGCCAAACAGCCTGAGAACTTCGCCTTGCATTATGCATGGCCCTCTAACTCCCTGTAAGTTTGAAAACACCCGGAAAGTCTCTTCCTGCCACCCCAACTCCCATTGTCTTTGACAGATTACAAAAGGCAAGCCGTTCCAATGGAGCCGGATTTTCAAACACGGGGAAATTTGGAGCTTCTGCAATTGATTCTAAAATTAAGATGCTGCCATCACACCTCACTCAACAGGGGATTAACAAAGAAAAAAAAAAAAGGAAAGATTCAGTACCAAGTCAGTGTCACGCTGCAGCAAAGAGAGTTGGCTGAAGTGTCGGGTCAGGAATTCAGCAGTCCTTTGAAGAGATTGCATTCAGCTCGAAATTCAGTTCAGGGAACAGAGTTAAAACACAGAAATGGAAATCCAGATTTCCAGTTTTGGTGGAAGAGTGATCAGTGATTAAGCTGAAGCACCCTAAACTCTGTGCATTTAAAATCAAGAGATTCTGAATGTACTTAGTAGCTAGAGATAAAAATTTCATTCCTTCCGAGGTTTTTTAAAAAAATCATGGTAAACTTTAATTCCTCCTTCTCCCCTCCCCATTGAGAAATGGGAAACTAGCTCTTGGGTTTAAAGACTACAGGGCTCGAAATCTCTGAGTAAGGTACAATGATTAAACCTGTTATGTTAAATGTTAAATGTTAAAACAAGCAGAGGGCAGTTGTTCGAAGATAAATACAAAAATAGAAGTTTAATGATTCCTACGTTTACCACCTGTTAGGAGTACACTTCAGTGATGTGGAGAACAAGCTTGCACAGCTCATTAACAGCTATCACTTATTGGCTATGTTCCATGTGTCAGACATTTTTATGGATTATTTCATTCAATCCTCACAGCAGCCCTACGCAGTGGATATTATTAACCCCTTTCAGGTGAGGAAACAGGCCTAGAGAGGCTGGGAACTTGCCTGAAATCACCCACCTGGTCCATAGCCAAACAGGACTCTCACTTGCTTCTGTCTGAGTCCCATCCCCAGCTCCCATCCGCACCATGACCCAAATTTATCGGAGATGTTGTAAATCTCTGACTCTTCATCAGCAATACCTATTGTAGTGTTATTTGCTTGGTGAACTGACTGTATCAATAACAGCAATCCGTACCAAAGACGGGAAGAGTACCCACCATCCGCCTAGCAACACCTTAAGTACTTTACATACATCCATTTGTGTATCCTTGCAACAGCCCTAAGAGGTAGAAAACCAAACATAAGCAACTTGCCCAAGGTCACACCGTCAGTGAGTGTAAGAGCAAAGCTTCAAACCCGGACAGCCTGCCTCCCGTGCCCCTGCTCTTGGCTAGGAGTTTTCAGGGGACAGACTAAATTCCTGTCCACGTTTGTACCAAGTCCATTGCATTCCAAAATGGTCCCATCACCTTCGCACAACCTGTAAATTGAAGTGGAAGCTGGGAGAATGGATGAAATCCATGATCAATATGAACAACCTAATGTATTCTTGAATTATTCTGCTCAATTAAGTTTCTATTACAGAGTTTAATCCACGTATCTGACAAGTAAAAGAGGGAGGACTAGAAATGATGGCTCTGTGAAATTAATCAAATAAAGAGCCAAATGACTTTCAACGGCTAACATAGGCATCTCATAACACATCTAAAGAGATCTGGTGCATACATGGGTATAGTTGTACAGGTCCACATAGTGTATATTTGGCATTCTATGCCCAGAACATAAGCCTAGTTTAAAATCTGTTTTGAACCATGTACAAATGTTCATTAACCTTACAGGCAGGCACAAAATGTTTGATATCATGAAGCTGTCTTGAACCAGCTGTTGAAGTTGAGCATTCATTTTCCAACCCTGCTAAGTTTGGGAGTTCCAGAATGAAAACAAAATGGCTTTGATGGATGAATAGATATCTTGCTTTTTCTGTGCATATTTCCTAATGATCTGAATGCTATTAAGTGTTAAGTTTCTGAGATGTTTATATTAAGTTAAAGATGGCATGTATTAATAACTGTCTAATAGCTTTTCTTTATTCTTTTCTTTCTCTCCAGGTATCCCCAGTATTTCCAGTATCGGTAGTAAGTAAAAAAAAAAAAAAAAAAAAAAAAAGTCACGAAACCAAGTCTAGGCTAGCTTTGTTTCCTTGTTGAGCTCCTAAGATCTATTTTCCCAGTGTCCATTTCTGATGTAAGAGGGTATTTTCTTTGTGAATTGAACTGTTGTGTGTGTTCTCTGCGCAAATAGGGTGAGAGGGCAGATAAAATAGTTATTGAAGCATAACTTCCCCGTGGATACGGCAGTACCATGGCTCTCTTGACTGCTTTTGACCAATGAAGGAAGGCTACCTTTACAGAGGTGTAATTACTTAGGTAACCATAGCTCATTTAGCAAAAATATAAATAGTCCTATTTACCCATACTTAGTAATGGACAACAAATTGAACTTTCTCCTTAGGACTGGATATGGATTTCTCCCATAATTTTTAAAAGCAGAGAATGAATACCAATGAACGCTTTAGGCATATTCATCAGAACCCAGTGAAAACGCCATGAAACCAGAGGGAGGGAGTTTTAGTAATTTATTATACTCCAGTCTTTGTGAAGGCCTGAAAGAGGCAGGTTGGTGATCATTAGTCTTTCTGGAGGAATGAAGGGGAGAAAAATCAGTATGTCCGTTTCTCCCTCCAAAAATACAGTGATCCATCTTTTCCTGACTACTTAGTTTAAGTTTGATAGAGAATGGGGTATAAAAAACAGATGCAGAATTTAGGAATCCAGCTAGTTGAAATTTCTGCAAGAAGTCTTTTAGTAGAAATAGAAGCAGTTTAAAAGAGAAATCCCTCTTCAAGCCTCCATGAAACATTTCTCCAGTACCATGGCAAAGAGCATTCTCCCAGCTATGGTGGGAGAGCCAGACTGTAGCTCCTTGTTCACATATAAAACAATGACACCCCACACCAAGCCTGAAATGCTCATTAAGGAAATGCCCCACAGCTTTGCAGAGCAGGATCTCACATGTTTTTATATTTCGCACCCTTTCTCTCTGATGGTTAAATCCTTTGCACGACTGCTGAATAACCTATTCAAAACAGAGTGCTGAGGAGGCAGAGATTATGCACTGTAGGTGAAGAGAAGAATTCTCACTGTGGTCTCACCCCTCACAGACTTCATCATGGGTACCCGGCCACCCAGGGTGATTGCAGTGTAAACAGCAGCCATTGAATACCCAACAACCATCTTGAACGCAAAACTCTGATAATTTGGATAAAAACAACTTCCCACTTCTTATAAATGCACAGTCAGGTCTTCCAACTTGTACATCGAGCCAGTTTACTTAAGCTTGTGAATAGGTCTGGACACAGATTTGTTAAGCATTAGACATGTGAAATGCCAGGAAAATCAGCGGCTTTGTAAATAGGGGTAGTGTCCACATCCTTTTAGATCCCAGCCTAATGCTACAGCCTGGTCTTTATGATCTTGTTGAAATGGCATTAATGCTACAGATGTGCAGGTGAAACTTTCAGCTCTCATAGTCTCCGAGTTCTGCTTTAGTATCTCCCCTGGCATTTGCCTAATTGTGTGTGTATACACACACACACACACACACACACACACACAGTGGGCTCCTTTCAGGCCTTGACAATTTTATCTACATATGCATCTTAGAACAAAAGGGGACCAAGAGGAAGACAGCTGAGACGGATTATTGAGGCTGCCATGGCAGTCTGACCTGTCAGATTTTCAGAAATGGATGCATGGAAAGTAGTTCTTGGGCGCTGGGGTGTGTTTCTGTTTGGAGTGTCAGTCGTGTGTTGCATGGAATCTCTGACTGTATTGCTCACTCGACATCTCATCCGGCCGCCTCCACCACGTGCCCCATCTCTGAGCATCAGCAGATGTTGACCTTTTACACACTGAGTCAGGAAATTCCAGTTTTGTTTTGCTTTGTTTTATTTCGAAATCAGTGGTGACCTGAAAGGATGCTTTGTTTTGCCTTTGGAAAATGTATCCACCTTCATTATCAGAAACCTAGGAAAATTTAACTCTTTAATACCTAACCAAAACCCGCTAGCAAATAAAACGGTAGTTTGTAACCTGCCTTCCTTAGGCCCCTGGCTGCTCTGCTTGGAGTATAGTGGGTGTTCCCCCAGATTTCTCCAGCAAACAGGGTGTGAAAGCTGCCAGGAGTCACCCAACATCACACACAACTAGCTTGCTGATTGCTGGCTTTTAAGACAAGAGATTTACGATAAAAACCATCAAACAGGATAGGATCTTCTGGGCTGCTTAAATGGCATTCACACCTTCCTTCTTTGTGGGCTCATAAGGTGCTCGTTGGGTACACTAGTGGATTCCTTTCCTTTGCTCCAAGGGGCAAGAATTCACGCATAGATGACTCGATACCTACTCTAAAGGGAACAGGAATGGGTTTCCAAGGTATACGCCAGAAAAGAGGGAGTTGCTTGGAATTTTTAACTAAGTTTGGGTGTTTGCCAGGGCTTTTCCCTCTCTCCCAAAGAAGGAATCAACGAGCATAATTCCACCCAGTATATAGACAATGCCATTACAACAGATGTAACACCCGTGAGACTCCCATCATCAAAGCATATCTCAAGTGAATGATACATACTATTGATGTAAATTATTGACGTATGTAACCATAAGTTCACATACATATGCTATACACAAAATGACTAAAGATTTTGGAGCCCTAATAGATTTCAGGATAGTCCCAAACTGTCAATACCAGTATTAAGGTTCAAATGCCTGGACAGAGTGGTCATCCTTTCCGATCATCTGCTAAAAATATTTTTGAAACAAATTTCCCATTAAGGTCATTTGTACCTGCTGTTGTCTATTTTTTTAGGAAATAGGTTTCCCAACCATTTCTAAGGTTCTTGATTTAAAACTTGGTCATTTTGATGTGCTTTGGCCATGGCTGAAAAAATCCTGGTGATATTGTCAGCAATTAATGAATCCCAAAATAGATCTATAGTCATTCGAGCCTTGTGATCTCTGTTTTTACTTTACCTAATGTGGCAGTAATTCATTCAGGTTTCTTTTTTTTTATACATAAAATGTATCACACATTTAAAAGTAAACATTCACGATTTTATCCAAGTGAACATTTGTTGATGCTGACGATGCAAATTAATAGTTGGTTTGGTGTGGATGTTTTTGCTAGAGTGATAAACTAATGATTACCTTCTAGCATATATTATCTGATCCTTAGTCCTGAAAAGCAAGTGATTTCACTAATTACGTTAAACAGTATATTATAAAGACCATAATTAGAATAAGAACTGGCCTAATGTGCAAATAGCTTTGTGTGGGTGACTATCACTTAAAAAGGAAATGACAGATGAGTCAGAGATTAAAGGTAGGCCAGCCACTGACATGAAAGATCACATCAGGAAACACCATTTCAAATAACTTGGCATTTTTTAACAAATAAAAAATATGTCTTAGAATAGCAACAGAAGATAAATGTAAACATTCTGTGAACCCAAGTATACATTATTTCTTCAAATTACTTTTAAGTGATTGAGATCATGGTATATAAAACATAGAATATTGATGGAGGTGTCCGGCTGTCCCCTCCTCTCTACCTCTTTCAATTAGAAATAATGGTTCACTTCAGGGAAATATTCCATTTTCCTGTTTTCTCTTATAATGAGCATTACCTTCATCCTGGAGTTAAAACTTCATCTCTAATATGATTTAATTGACAGGACCATTAAAGAAGGGAAGTGCTACCCGCAGGGATCCATCAGCCTGGCGAGAAAGCCCAGATATATTTTCTCACTTAAAAATATTTGATGCCAGTTGGAGACCTTGTAAAAGTTGTTTTCCAGACAGCATCCAAATATTTTTGTTCAGTACCCGTTTACTGTAGAAACCTGGATCGTGAGGAAAACAACAAGGTTAATCATTTCCCCACCCAAGGGTTATTAATAATCATGTTCATGCTATCCAGACAGCTGTAGTGTTTGTTTGGTTTTTTTTTTCCCTTCGCTTTAATACTTCTAAATCCCCCAAATAAAAGTTTCATTTGAATTGCCCTTTAACTAATTAGGTTTTATATAATGAGGGGAAAAAAATGATCAGCCTAGTGTAGCTATATGGCAAATTGCATGGTGTGTTACATTAATTTTGAACTGTTTGCTGATGTTCTGGAAGGAAAGCTCAGGTCCCAGGTGAAATGCCTTTGGGACTTTGTTATATCATGTGCCCAGTATCCTCATCACAGATCCATTTCATATTTGTGTAACTAGCATTTCACATTCATGAAACCTTTGTGGTTATCCTAAAACTGAATGAACATTAGGACATAGCTGTTGCTTTAATCCTGAAGATTACATCAAATATTACAGTGAAGGAGGGGGAAATATCCCCTACCTAAAAAAAAGAAAAAAGAAAAGGAGAGGTTTAGTAATGTTATCAACAATTGCCCACCATGAGCAAATTGACGTTTTTCATGCGTTCACCTCTTCCCAGGTGAAGTTAGAATGTCAAGCCACTTTTTAAGTGTGAGCTGCTATCTGTACCTTTGCTGTTATCTCTGTGTGGGTCATTGGGAAATCCCTAGCTTAACCGAAGATTTGCCAAGATCTCTGAAAGGTCCCATGATGAACCTTCAGACATGTAACCGTGAACTTCTGCACTAAGTGTGTGGGTATCGTTGACATCTTCTTGGAGTATAAATAAGGAGCTGGCCAACTAACTGCTTCACTTCCTGGGAAGAGTTAGACAGAGCGTTCACTCAGAACTGGAGGGAGATGTTCCTGTATGTCTACAGAATTCCATTTTACAAATGGTGAATCTGAGGCTCTCAGAGTAGCCGAGTAACTTGACCAATATAATACGACGAGGAAGGCCTATCTGACTCCAAAAATTATTATGCTCATAACCTTATACCAAATGGAACAGGTTAGAAAGAAAAATCCTAGATTTATTTACTCTTACCGCAGACTCTTTCCAATCCACCACACTGCATCTTAAACCTGTTGATCCCTGAATTTTTGTGCAGGGAAATTTAGCGTCCTGGAGAAAAACAGAGGTTCATTTTCTGGTATCTCACTGTTTTGTCAACAGAAGTTATAAACATCATGCATGAGGAGAGGGGGTAGGGGACTGTGACCCTCTACCCCACTAATATATGCCCTTCCTCCACCACTAAACATCCTCAGTATTCTGAGGAAAAGGGGAAACGTAGAGATGTCCAGTATAGTCTAGAACATGAGACAGCTCGTGAAATTTGCTATGCAAACTGTGAAACATGTTTGTACATATTGTATGACAGTAAAAATCTAAATTTTTCTCTTTATCGAAATAGTCACTTATAGCAAAAATAAAGTGCCGTGTGCCATCTGAAGGACAGGCCTACCACTATCACATCAAGCTGTATCTTCCCCACCAGCTTAATGACACTGTATTTCTGAGCGTAGGCAGCTTGCTGTGAAGATGGTCAGATTACCTCCAAGGCCCTAGGGATTTCTTCTGGAGAGCTTTAGGGTTTTCTATAGATTCCTTTCTAGGCATCAATAATGTTTCCAGATTCCCTGAGTAATAGAAGCAGTAACTATATAAACCCAAAGGGACCTTGTGACTTTGCCTCCACCTAATATTTTCCTCACACACTCCTGGAAGAAGGATGTTTTAAGAAGGCTCACTACCATCCCCTCAGCAGTGGCTTTTCATATCCATGGTGGCACCCTGTTTCCCACCATATGTTAGAGTCAAAAAATTAAGTAAAAATTAGTATCTTTAGGAAACTTAAAGAGCACTCATCCAACGTCATCATTTTACCGATAAGGCGACTAAGACTTAAAAGAATAGTCCAACTCATCTGGACAGTGGTCAAGGCGGGATTCCAGCTCAATGTCCAATTTCCAAATTTGGACTCTTCACATTCTACTATGATATTAGAATATACCTTCTCATTTGATGAAACTACTAAAATATGAAATTCTACATGGTACATCATTCTAGAAAAAAAAAAAGATGGGAGATCATGGCCACAATTTACTCTGTTTTTTAAAGGGTACCCACAAAGTGAGTTAAAAGCTGCCTACAGTTCATGCGAAGGGAGTGCCATGGATGATAGAAGATGACTTAATGTTCTAAAACAACCCTACCTCTAAAGCTTTCTTGATATGAATAAAATGTTTTTAGCCTTCTGCTTCAAGTTGGCCTTCTAGCTTGATAAACTGTGGCATCAGGAATAGATGGTCGATTTCAGCAATTCCAACATAGTTCTCTCCAGTGTACAGTGCAGAGTTTTCCTTAGGGTACAGAGAAGAAAAATTTTCTTCCAAAGTTTCACTTTCATAACTAGAATCTCAGTTTTTCTGATTCACAAAAAAGAGTTTGAAATGCCACAACCAAACTCTCACATAACAGTGTTCTGAATTCTTCCCCTAATGAAAAACAAAATTCAGGTGAGATATATATTTGATTCATAGTTGAAACTGATGTGCTTCTAAACTGAAAGAAACTTGGAAATTAACATTTTATCTTTAAACATTAAAAATCAAATCTTTCTCACAGCATCCCCAAAATCATTTCTATTGTTTTCTGAACAAGAGTATTAATCAATAGAGACCCTAAAACTGGATTATTCCCTAAAGTAAACTATATCCTAAGTGCGCTTTTTTTCACATACCAGAATTATTCACTTTGGGAATAATTAAGATTGCAAAACATAAGGGGAGCACATTATTTTCTCTACTTCAATTCAGCAAGAACTGTTAATACTACAGTAATCTGATTTTTATTACAACAGCAACCACAAATGGGATAATAAGAGCTAACATTTATTGACTGCTCACTACAATGTCAAGCAAATATTAACTCACTGAGTCTTGAGAGCAACCAGCAGATAATGGCATCATCCCCATCTTACCGAAGAGAAAGACAAAGAGAAGTTAAGGAGTTTGTCCAAGTGGTAAAACTGGGATTCTAATCCAGCCCGAGCTCTACTTACACGCACCAGATCTTTAAAAAATCTCCCCTAAATAGATATTTTCTAAGCCTCCCATAGATGTGCTTTGAAAATTCAACAGTGACAATAAAGTAATAGCATCTGATGGACATTCCAGATATTTCGTTTCTTTTTTTAGGGGGACAGTTTTGGAGTATGTGGTTATGGTCTCCATACTCCTAGAGCCAGTCTTTGGAGTCCAGTCAAGGAGATCATCCAGATGAGTCCAGTCCGTTTTCCCAGATGTATTGTGCCAGCTTCCTTAAGAAATAGGATTTCCATAAAAGGCTATTCTTGAATGACTGGCCATCTACAACCCCATTGGACCCATGTGGGGATCCCTCCCCTTGCCCCAATAATTTCTCAACTCCTGTTTGGGTTAAACTATGACAGTCAAAATATCCACTCTCAAAACATGGAGCAGTAATTTTCCCTTCCCACTTAGTCCCCTAGGTTCTCCAAAAAGCAATAGGCTTCATCCTTCCATGAACTTGAGTGGGACCCTGCTAGACCATGAGAGAACCACTGGAGTGATGGAACTTAACAGCTGAGGGAAACTGTGGAGATTTTTCAGTCTACCACCTTTATTTACAGATAAGAAACTGAAATCTAGAAAAATTAACAGCCAGACAGTTCCTCAGTAGTAGAACTGGGACCAAACCCTATTTTTCTGACTCACAGTGCCCTTTGCCCTGCAACAAACTACCACTCCAAGACCTTAGAACTGACCCATAGATATACCCTAGTTAATTCATGAAAAAACGAAATTAATACATTCTGCCACAGTTCTCCCAAAGAGGCAATACAGTACTTTTAATGCAGTATAATCTTTGTTTTCCATTTGTAATTTCCAACTACTCGAAACAAGTGGCCCACTGGCTAAAATTCTCAGAAGCTACATGCTATACAAAGATTTTCATTAGAACCAGATATAATAACACAGAATTTGTCTCAATTGTACTATTAATATCACCTCCAATGTGCCTAATTTACTCCTGGGAATTAAACATTTGTTAGTAATATTGATTAAATATTTATTTGAGCCAGGATCTTAGAGTAACAAGAGTAAAGGGAGAGTAACTGCCTAATTTTAAGTTGTTTTCTTACTTGGCCTTGCAATTATAAGAAAAATAAATTTTAAAAAAAATAAGATGGCTTAGTCGGTTAAGTGTCCGACTTTTGATCTCAGATCAGGTCTTGATCTCAGGGTCATGAGTTCGAGCCCTGCATTGGGCTCCACACTGGGTGTGAAGCCTACTTAAAAAATAAATAAATAAATAAATAAATAAATAAATAAATAAATAAATAAATAAATGAGATACTAAGTTAAAAATCCCATGATGGCCAAATACTGCAACATGTATGCAAAGACAGTAACATACTGTAAGAATTTAGCAAGAGACCACAAATTTCAGTATCTTTCTTCAGGACATTTTTCCTCCCAAGGAAAAATCAGCACATAAAATTTTATCCCACCAGAGTTATGCATAGATTAGATTAGGATTTCCACATGGTATGACTGCTGGTGGTTCTAAATTTTGATTGTTCAGAAAGTTAGGCATCCACATAATGGAAATTATTTGGGGAAAAAAATGTTTAATTCTATTCCCAGGCAAATACAAGGACTACCTTCCTCCCCTCCCACAAGAAACCATCTTAAGTACACAATACAGAGGAAAGTTATATTCTAGGTAGGGATCAGATTGTAACCAAGGTATCTATCTTGATAATTCCATGCAGTCAGGTAGTTAACAATTCAAAAGCAGAATGACCTATGTTGCGGTGCCTGGGTGGCTCAGTTGTTAAGCGTCTGCCTTTAGCTCAGGTCATGATCCCAGCGTCCTGGGATTGAGCCCCGCATCGGGCTCCGGGCTCCCTGCTCGGCAGGAGGCCTGCTTCTCCCTCTCCCACTCCCCCTGCTTGTGTTCCCTCTCTCGCTGTCAATCTCTCTGTCAAATAAATAAATAAAATCTTAAAAAAAATTTTTTAATTAAAGAAAAGAATGACCTATGTCAACTTTTTAAACATATAAGAAGATCCTTAAAGTGAAATCTTAGCATCCTAGGGGAAAATTATAAAATACTAGGAAAAGAATACACTAAAAATAGGCATAAGCAAATATTTGATATATTGGAATATGGAATACAGTTTAATTTATGAAGCTAATTTTCAAAACTCACTTTTAAATTGATTTGGTATAAATTTCTGTCTTAAATTTCTTGGCAAAGCTTATTAACAAAATAATCATATTACTTAATTTCACCAAGACAAACAAGTCACTGAATGCTTAACATTAAATTTACAAACACCACCCCCCCCACTTATGACCTGTATTTGTCTCTCCTACAAGAAAGAAATGGAGAGAACCATTTCAACAACTGAAATATTCTTACTTTGAAGCTAATAATGTAAATAAATATATTTTCTATATATAACCACAATTTTTTAAAATAATTTCTAGAAATCACATTAATTCCCTCAAAATGCAAAAGTATAGTTTTTCAAAAGTGATCCTCACAGCTCAGGTAGGCTTGTTTTGTTAATTCAGTATCTACCCAGCACCAAGATGCTCAAGTGAAAAGCAGCATTCAACCAATAGCTTGAATATTCTGCCTATGTGTTACTGAGTATCTAGGTGTTTAGTAACACTTGGATACAAATGTAGAAAATACTATTCATTCTTTTTTCATTCGTCATTTTGACAGATACAGTAATATGAATATTAAGATTTCGTCTGCCTTTGTGTACACACACACACACACACACACAACAGTAAATCAGCTTTTTTAACGAATACTTAAAAACCAAAGTTAGAGTGAAAGTACCATGTCTTGCAAGAATGTTATTTGTTATAATCTAATTATGGAGGAAACAATCTGATAATACCTGTTTACAGTAGCCTAGCCACTTGATATCAATTATTCAATTATTAGATATTTACTGAGGCCTCTTGCCAGGCTTTGCCCTTCCTCAAAGAGATCCAATCTAATTACAGAGACGAGAAATAGACCTATGAAATTTAAACTAATAATATTAAAACTCATGCCTTATCCACATATCAATGAGAAATCAGGGGCACAGACAATAACATGCTATAGGAGTTTAGAGGTGAGAGCTCTTTTTGTGGACTTGGGTGGTCCCAAAGTACCACACAAAGGATGTAGTTTTGAGCTGATCTGAATGGGTGGTAGATTGCAGTCATGAAATGACTGCTTTAATAGTTATGCACCTTCACAAAAGTAATTTTAAAGCACCCAGGCCTAAACCTGGCTATTCTGGTTTTCCACAGTCCTTTTATATATATATGTATATATATGGTGAATATATATATGATGAGTCTAAGAAAGAAAGAACATCAATTCTCAAATTAACAATGCTTATAATTACTTCTGGATTGGAACCAAAAACTCTAGAAACATAGGTTGGGTTTAAAAAAAAATCATGAAGACATATACACATCCATATATACAAACCTTAGCTGTGATCAAAAGCATCTTGCACTAGTCTCCTTAAGCCAGAATCACCAGTATTCCCTTTCTTTCTCTGAGTAATTGCATAAATAAAAATAGGAAATAAATCCACTTCTTTGCAGAGATAATGGCTCACACTTAAAACACACCCCGAAGAATCTCTCATGAAAGACTAATGTAACCAGTTCATATCTGTAAATATAAATTGCAGAGAATGGACTCCTCAAGTGAGAAATTATTTCTTTCACCTTATCTTCTAGTTTCAGGCACCAGCTTTATATAACGATTTGAAATGCTGAAGTCCCTATTTGGTTATTTGTAAGAACACTCTAGTTTATTGCAAAAGTAAATGTATAGAGCTTTGTTAGCGAAGGGGCTATATATTTAATGTCCATTCAATGTTTTGGGAATCATCAATTGCTTGCTCTTGTTTGGTGCGGGAGTCATGTTTTGTTAAGTGCATCCACAACCAAGTTAAAGAGCAGATGTGTGGTTTGTGTCTTTGTCCATATAATTTTCTGTTTAGACCAAATGACATTATAGCTGAAAATAACATACCCTGATTTTTCCTGATGCATGCAGATCCTCCAAAGTTTAATAGGATATGGCCGAATATTTCTTCCCTTGAGGTTTCTAACCCAAAACAAGGTAGGAGCATGTAAAATTCCTACTGATATAAAATCCCACATGTTTAGGGGAAAAATCCCATATACTATTTTTTAGCACTAAATAAGAGCATTATCATGAATGCCATGTCTTTGAAAGAATCATGATTCAAATATTATTTCTAATATGAAGAGCGTCCTGAAAATATTATAGTGAAAGACATAGGAAAAAATTAGATGTCATAGAAGTTTTAAGCACTTTATCAAATTTAGGTTGAATGTCAAGTCAGTCCCTAGAGAAGCCTGGAGTTTTGTTGCCATCACAGTATGGAATATAAATAATGTCTTAAAAACTTGTGAGTTGGTACAGGCATCCTTCTGCTGTCTCCCTTTTGCTCTTCTTAACTAAACTGGTACACCAGTTGTATTGAAGGTCAGGGGGAAAAATACATAAAGGCAGTATTGTAACCCCTAAGAGACCTGTTTTCTTTTACGGTCACTCCATATTGACTGGCGGAAATCTGGATCTCTCTCTCTCTCTCTGTCTCTGTCTCTCTCTCTTTCTCTCTCTTCCACATCACAATATATTTTTCTCTGTTGGGGCTTCCACTTTTAATCCTCTGTGAATTAACAATTATTTCTAGCTGCATTAAGGGCAGCCTGCTTTCTGTCTGTCCTTATTTCTGACTTCTAACACCAAAAACAAGTAAATAAATAAAAGAGAAAAACTGACAGCAGTGTGATTACTCAGGCAGAAATAGAACTTCTAAAAACTGGGCAATGGAATTCATAAGATGCAGTGCAATGTTAAATTCCCATTAATGTCTAGCCTATAGATATACACAGACATGTATAAATAGTTTATTTTAATGGAAAATTGTATTCTTTTGCCTTCTTTCTTCTCAAAAAAAAAAAAGGCACATTTTTGGCTTCCACCTTCCTTCCTTGCATACAGGATGTTCCTTTTAAACTCTAATGAATACAGATGGAGGAGGAAATGAGCAAAAGGAGGAACCAGGAAATAGCTGCTAAGCAAAACAAAATATATTAGCAATTTGTTGGGGAGTCAAATTGGAAGGGCTGCGTTTTCAGTCCTTGATCAGAGTGATGAAATCGAGACTGTCCTAGATACATATATTAGTAGCAAATAGAATTATCTTAATCATCTGCTCCAAATAAATTTTTTCAAGTTTCTGCATACATATGTGGAAGAAGAAATACAGATCAAGCTTACCCCTATTAGTATAATTCTATGAGGATTCAGGGGAGGTTTAGTGGCTTTATTCCTTGGCAAGTTCAATGAGAGCATCTTCAGTAAAATGTCACTCTCAGTATTTCCCATTGAATTTCATAGCTCAACAAATTATACAAGACAAGATCTAAGACTTAACACTTCTCCACAGTGAGTTTTGAGATGAACAAGATTATGCGTTGTTCAAAACCTGAAACAGACCTACTTAATTATTTTGCTATGTTTTCTGTCAGTGTCACAGCGCTGAAAACTTTCAGAAATCTTCAGCTAACACCAGGTGCAGTTTTTTCGAATGTGGATAATGAGTTCAAATGAATTTATTTGAGAAGCAGCGCAGTTGAATAAAGTGCTTAAACTTGAAATTTTAGCTAAAGGTGCACTTTCTAGCAGAGGCCAGTTCGGTGCAGCTGTAATTTATCTTGTCAACATCTGCAAAGAACATCAGGCTCTGTCCGGCTCTTGCTATCTTCACAAACAACTCATCATGAATAATTGGAAAAGAAATGGCAGGCAACTTAGAGAGAAATCTCTGCCATTAGCGAACTGATATCATCACAAAGGTAACAAATGTTGAGAAAACTACATTCTTTTAAAGGGAGACAGATTCAAGGTGACTCTGAGACTGAGGACCAGATGGTTGACATTGTGATTCTGTTCTGTGATGTCTAATCGGTTACACAAAAAAAATCAAGCTGGCTTATATGTAGATGAGCTTTGGTTTACACAGAGAGAATGACAGTGAATTGAGGCAATGAGATGTCAAATTACCTCAACATTATTACTGGTTTAAGAGAGGGACAATAGGGCATCCTAATATCCATATTGTTACTGGAATAATCCTTGCATAACTGGATTCTTAACTTAAATGGTAATTCTTTTTGCCTCTGAAAATAAACCTCTAAACTTTATTACTGACAATGTTAAACCATTTTCAGCCAAATACAAGACTTCCTCTGTGACTGAAACCATCTCCCGGAAACAACATATACAAATAGTCTCTTCCTTTAGGGCTCCTTTTTGAGTGGGTTGATAATAAGTTATTACAGTTTGAACGTTTCACTATTGTTTCTAATGTGCTGTTCATTCTTTTAAACCTATCCAGTTGCTCCCAAATTAGCTTTGTCAACAGTTTCTTCTGTTCAAGTTGCAAACCACAAGAGAGGTAGGAATTCTTGGATTCATACAGTGATTTCATGGTGTTATGTGTTGTGAAACATTGCACTGTATGAATCTGGAATATCTGTGAAGTGTACCCATCAGCTTATTGGTGAGGCATGTTGACT
Organism: Zalophus californianus; assembly: GCF_009762305.2. Taxonomy (NCBI): domain Eukaryota; kingdom Metazoa; phylum Chordata; class Mammalia; order Carnivora; family Otariidae; genus Zalophus; species Zalophus californianus. Next base: position 90,356,887 of record NC_045598.1, read on the forward strand.
GATTCCAATCAATGCATCAAATAGTACTGAGAATGTCATCTGTAAGAGGAAAAAAAAAGCTTCACTCAGAAACTTGACTGCTGTAAATTAAAAATGCTGCAACATTTGTTTTCTGAAAGATGAATGTGTGAATAAGCATTAAAACAGTTTAGGATCCTGTTTAGAACATGAATGTTAGAGTATTAACATTGTTGCTCATTTGCATTGAAAATAAAGAAACTCACTGTAAGTGAGTTTCAAGGATGCTTTTCATGAGAACAGAGTGGCAGGTTCCATGTTTTGTGCCCATTTGACTTTGTGACAAATGAAATACCTTGCAATTTCTATTTCCATTGTTTGGAATGAATTCGAACAAACACCAGTGCAGATCTGCACCGGGTGAAGCATTGATTATGACCTGAAAATAATAGTTATATTGCTTTCTTTAAATGAAAGCAAGCAGTATCTCATCTGTGACTCATGAATAGCCCATTCCAGCTAACATCTGTCATTCACAGAATGAAGATTTTTCAGGAAACATTTAAAGACTCCTGTTTTTATTTTACCATTTTACTTTAAATGTCCTATGTGACAGGTGCGTCTTGTTTTCCACCCTTGACTGTTGGGCTTATGTCATGTTTTTTATTTTTATTTTTTCACGAAACACCTCTTACAAAGAAATATATTTATTAGCAAAATTGAATTTAGTTTGACCCACTTGGTGAAAATGACCATAATAGCTTCTTTATTCCTTATTGAATAGAGTCAAATCATTTTCCAGATTTTAATTAATGTTGAGTCGGTCCTTCTGTGGTGTATAAAGAAAAAGATGAAGCTGGTCTGAAAATGGGAAAGGGGAAACCGACAGTATTTAAACCATGTCTTTAAACTTTCCTCACAATGTACTTTTACATATCAAACATGGACAATGCCCTTTTGAGGGGAATGCAGATGGATTTGAAATTGGGGGGACGAAGTTCTTTAGGAACAGAACAGCCACAGGTTCCCAGGGTATCAAGCCTGTTTGGGTTTGAGTGCACATCAGAAAGCAGTCACTGAGGCCACAGAAGGGAGATCTTTCTTTATCTCCAAAATGCAAATCTACACAAAGAAACCATGGAGGTGGAGGAGAAAGGGAAGCAATAGGGACTCTCACAGATTCCATCTCTTTTATGTCATGTCAAGCACACTGGAAATACAAGAGACCTCTTGACCTGGAATGTGACCCTGCATCGTTGAATCTTGAGTTTCTTGGGGTCACAGCACTAATGAGGTTCACTCACATCTCCAGAGGCAGGAAGAAGTCACCTAAGGACTTATAAAAAAAAACCCATATTGTCATCAAATGATGTATGTGGAAGAGCTTCAAAAGCTACATCAGGTTGCAAGAGAGGGCCTGGGGCGGGGGTGGTAAGGACCAGCGACGTGCTACAGCCACTTCACGGCCACCCCTGGACGAGGCCCCTCCGAGGCATGGTGACTGTGAAGGCAGTGAGCGGAAAATACTTTTTAAGGGTCCTCATTCCTTCACTTTCTATCTAAACTCTTTTTCCCAAATCCTTTTTTTTTTTTTTTTTGAGGGACTAAAATGAATTTTCATCAGCTTGCCTCATTTGGCCAAAACAGAAAAAAACTACCCGTGCCATTTTGAGTACTTGATCTCCTACTTGCGTAGGCAATGTAACCTATGATTAGAGGCAACATGGGGAACAGTAAGAAAGAAGACACCAAGGGGAAATTTAACCCCTCCTCTTCTGCCATTCTTCGTCTTCCACTCTCTATCCCTCCAACCTCTTGTTTCTGGGAACACTTCCTTGCCCAGCCCTCCTCCCAGCCAGTGGCAATCGGAAAGAACCTTTACCTACAAGGGTTGGGTCTTTCTTGATCAAGAAAACCAACTCTGAACTCTTCTTCTAAAACATCCCTAGCTTTTATTGGTCCCTAGCTTTTTACTGCTCTTTTTTTTCCCAAGATTTATTTATTTATTTGAGAGAGCGAGAATGAGAGAGAGAGAGAGTACATGAGAGGGGGGGGAGGGCCAGAGGGAGAAGCAGGCTCCTCGCTGAGCAGGGAGCCCAATGCGGGACTTGATCCCGGGACTCCGGGATCATGACCTGAGCCGAAGGCAGTCGCCCAACCAACTGAGCCACGCAGGCGCCCTATTGCTCTTAACTAAGCTACTAAGTACCATATTATCATAACTGCTTTATATGATGTCATACACGTCCAATGGGGGATTTTGCCCTTCCCCCCCAGGGGACTTCCGGTTGTCACAGCTTGGGGGTTGCCCTGCATCTAGTAGGCAGAGGCCAAGGATGCTTCTAAATATCCTCCAGTATATAGAGAAACAAAGAATTATTTGGCCCAAAATGTAAAGAGTGCCGAGGTTGAGAAACTGCAGTAGACTCTGCAGGACTAGTTCATGTTGTTTCCTGGCACAGGTCGTTCTCAGGAAATAGGTGTTGCCAATGCTTGCATGCCACGCCTTGGAAATGTGTTCTAGAGGACCCCACAAGCTTGTCTACACAACAGCAATTAAAACTTGTCTCCAATGTAATTTGAGATTGAAAAATTATATAAAACCACAGCAATTTTTACAAATCTCCTTTTTTCTGCCTAAACTGATCTTCACTGACATATAGACAACCCTCAGGTAAAATAATCACCAACTCAGTTATATCTTGTTGTGTGGCTGTTGTTTTTCTAGACTCTTTAATATCCGGTATCTAGCCAGACTCTTACAGAATTCATATGGGGAGGGATGAATTTAAACATAACTGCCCTCTTGTGTCTTCCCCTGTTTCGCAAAGGAAGGCACCTCAGGAGCATCCCGGATTTGTTGATATGTTCATTTGGCAGCATTTTTTGAGTGCTCAGTATGTGCGGAAGATGTTTTGAGTTTCATGGTTACATCTGTGAACAAAACAGACACAGTCTACACTCATGTATTTATACTTAGAGGATGGGGGAGAAAATTTTTTTAAATATACTTTTCAGATACTACAAATTCTACAAAAAAATTAAATAATGTTAGGAAATTGAGGATTACTATGTTTAGGCTGGGGGCTATTATTTCCGATAGAGTGGTCATAGAATTTTCTTTGAGCAGAAACCTCAAAACAAAGTGAGGAAGCAAGTCATAGGGATGTCCAGGGGAAAAGTATTCCACACAGAGGCAAAGGCCCTGGGAAAGTCCCATGGGGAAGACCCTGGCATGTTTGCAGAGCAACGTGGAGCTTTGTACAGCCAGTGAGGAGGAGAGTGAGAGCAATGAGCCACCAGGGAGGCCAGGGGCCAGATCAATTGGGAATGAATGAATTTAAACTCTGTCTTTTATTCTGAATGACATGAGAAGCCATTAGGATTATGAGCAAAGGGATGTCATGACCCAATTAAAGTTTTGAAAGAGTCACTCTGACTGACGTGTGGAGAGGAGACTATCACTAGGATGGAAGCCAGGAGAGCAGTTTGGGGACCAAAGCAATAATCCATGTGCCTTTAACTAAAGATGAGATAAGTAAGAGGTGGTGAGATTTAGAATGTATTTTAAAAGCATAGCCAAGATCTGCTGGTTGATTGTTTGTCGGGGATGAGGAAAAAAAGAGATATCAAGAACAACTCCAGGAATTTTAAGCTAAACAATTGGAAGAATGAAGTTGCCATCTACTGAGATAGGGTGGGCTGCCTGGGTGAGTAGCAGGTTTGGAAAGGTAACCTAAGAGCTCAGTTATGGACGTCTTGAAGTTGAGATATCCATTAAATGTCCAAGTGTAGAATAAAAATGCAATTGAGTAGGTCAGTTTGGAGGAAGTCTCACTAACTGGTGAGTTGATCTAGGCTGAAATAACTATTTTGGAAAGGTTAGCATATAGATGGTATATAAAGTCATGAAGCTAGGTAAAGAACCCTGGCTCTAGGGTGAGCCTAAAGAGCAAAGAGTTCCAAGAACTAAGCCTTGAGACATTTGAGGAGAAAGGACCAAAAAAAAAAAGAAAAGAGAGGGAAAAACAACGGTGAGTGATGTGGAAAACAAAGGAAGAAGAAAAGTTATTAAATTTCCTTACTATCTACAGCCCACTGACAAGTCTTTGAAACAGGCAGAGTGACATTCTTCTAGGGACTCAGCTGCCTCGATGTTGACACTTTGCTAAGGGCTAAAGGCAATCCTAACCTGACCCTCAGGACTCTGAAAGTCTACTTTAACATATAAAAATTCCTTTATCTTTAAACCCCCAAGATACATGTTGGCAATCATCTGCCAAGCATATGGCCCACCGATATACATCTGAAGGGTCTCATGACTAAGGTTTTATTAGACGGTAATAAATGACCTTTTCCCAACAATAGCTAGCCCCCCAAGGTCCTGGAAACCTTGCTTCCAAAATTCCTTAGAGACTTATGCTATCCCTAACCCCCTCCCAACTTGAAAGTATATAATGGGCCACTCCTCATGACCCCGGTGCAGCTCCTTCTGCCCACGGGTCCTGTCCCCGAGCTTTAATAAAGCCACATTTTTCCACCAAAGACGTCTAAAGAATTCTCTCTTGGCTGTCGGCTTCGGACCCTAATGTCTTTCCTACATCAGTGAGTAGGGAAGAAGGAGAAGCAAAAGAGAGTGGTGGCCCAGAAGCCCCCTATTTCAGGAAGGGTTGCCTGGCAGTCCTAAAGGTCCCTTTGAGGTTTATGGTCATGAACTTAAAATGAGACTTGTTTCAAAATAGTTGGAGGAAAAACTCCAGCCACATTTAGCTGCTGCGGTACAGGCATGGAGAGGTGGAGAGTTGTATTTAAGCAGGATCAGGTTTTCCCAGGAGACCATGATTGGGGTGGGCACGGGACACCATGGGGGACAAGGGAGATGAGAGTGTATGAAAGGAAGCCACTGTAAGGATGGACCATGGACTCTATACTTTGTAAGAAGGGAAGGGAGGACATGGTAAGTCAATGAACTGGAAGATCAAAGAATTATTGAACTATTAATATCATCCCTGCAGGGTCCTAATATGATAATGTAGCTCAGACAGCATCATTAATGATCATTCAAGGATTCTGTGCCTACATGGAAAGACTAGTTCCTGAAGAGTGGTAGATTAACAGGATACTGAAAAATAATACAGCAGCCTAATAATTACATTTGAGATGCCTTACATTTATACAGTGCTCTCATGTTTTTCAAAGATCTTTTTCTCATTTTACATTCTCAAATATATCATGGCCAGAGAAGACAGCTTTACTGAAGTTTCAGAAGAGTCTTAGAAGTCCTAAAAGAATCAAACTGCTACCCTATTTCCTAGATTAAAAGACATTTGGATATCCACTTATCTTCTAAAATAAATGTATTAATTAATATTGGGTGTTCTGCTGATATGGTTCTATATATAATTATTTATACAACTTATATTATTTATCTTTTCCTACTGAAAATAATAAATCGGTTCTCAAACAAGACCCAGAAACAAATACTGTTATCACGAAAATGTATACTATCCATTGAATTCAAAGAATAGTAGACAGTAGTGTGACATTTGACGTGTCCGTGGAGATTCATGGGCTGGGTCTTGAAAGTGTTGAACTTGGATATCTATGGATATGTTTTCTTTCTTGGATAAAACTGTCAGATGGAGCCCAGCATATGGCTCTGGCCATTGGACAGATCTTATAGAACCCTTCAAATACCCACAAAGGAACTACATTATGAAACTTCTCCAGCCTTATTCTCTACACTTACCCCAACTTCATACCTTTGCACGCTCTATTCCCCTTTCACCTGAAATACTCATCCCCCACACCTCGCCTTTTTTTCCCCCATAATAAACCCTATGTACCCTCACAGAAGACTCGGTGTTAAGCCCAGTGTTAAGTTAGTTTTTCCTAATTCCCCTCAAGTTAAATGAATTTCTCCTTAGATCGCTCTGTGTCTCTGTCTGGTTTTCTTAGCACATGCTCCTTTGTTTTCTAGTTATTCTAAGCATGTGTTTGTCTTGCCCACAAAACAAGCTTTTTGACAACAAGTACTTCTGTGTAGTTCCAAAAAGTTCCTGGGATCAATTTGTGCACATAAATGATGCGTTTGAAAAAAGCTGGATAAATTATAGTAGGTGCACCAAGGGCCAACCTGAGCTGGCAAATGTGAAGAACAACCACCACCAAGGAACCTCTTCTGGAGAGGGAGAGCCAGAGGACAGGGCTGTTGGTGTCCAGTCCTCAGCAATTCCAGGCAGCTCTGGAGAAGTCCCGAGAAGCAATTAGATTTGAGAATTGTGTCTCCTTCCTGCAACCTCTATTCTTGGATGGCTCTAGACCAGAAAGTTTCTCCCCGTTTCAAATCCTCAACCAAGGAAGGTTCTAGAGGCCTTTTAGGTTTCCTAGCAAGTCAGAAATGCCAGCATAAACAAGGTGTAACTTGGGGAGATATAGTGTATTGGAGTGAAATGTTTGTTTTCCAAGAATATTTAATTTGATGATCTGTAATTGTGTTATTTTTGTTGTTACTATTTTATTATTAATAATATGGCATGCCTTAACTACTGCATTCATGCAGGTGTGTTCTTACGCCATGTCCCACATCCAAGTCCCAAAGGCCCCCTTCCCACTCTGTTCTCCTTCGCTCTCTCTGCTTCCTCCCAATCCCAGCCCCCAGCACACTTAGACACATGACAAAGCTAGCCTCCCCTAAAGGAAGTGGCTTGCCTACAGGAGCCTCCCTCTTCTTGCTTCTTTTTAAGCATCTAAAGTCCCCAAGGTGCTGACCCTATTCCTGGTATCTTCCACTCTTTACAATTTCCAGTGTCCTCCTCTGCTTCTATCCAAATTTGATTTCATTCTCTCAGGACCTCGACCTCCATTCTCGACTATAGCAACTGGCTCTGCACTAAATGAACCCACACCATTCTGATGAGTAGCAGCATGTTAAAAAAAAAAAAATTCTAGTCACTCTTCCTTAATCCTCCTGATTCATTTTGACAGTGCCCATTCATCTTTACTCTGCTCATCAAATGCACTACTTCCAAAATCTATCTAGGCCAAAAGAGTAACTCAGCCATTTGCATAGTGCCTGGCACATGGTAGATCAACCCCATAAAATATTTACTGAATGAATGAATGAATGAATGAATGAATGAGCTCAAATAGTGACTGTGTTTGGCTTCATAGTGAGGTAAAATAAAAGCCAGACTTTTCATAAGAGGAGCATTTTTAGACTAGACAAACAAGGTTTACTATCACAGTTGACCTTCCTCATCAATGTCCAGGTAGGCCTACTCCCATATTTTGACAAGACAAATTAGCTTCCCCACATACTTACTCCTCCCACCTTTTTTTTTCCATCTGATTTGATACTTATTTCCACCCGTAAAGGCTTTGTCTTTACCACTTCTTTGAAAAACGCTGAGTTAGATGAACAACTTCTTGCTTCCCTGAGATGCAACAGAGAGAAAATCTAGTCACTCTCCACCCTTCCCCACCTGCTCTCCTCTCCCCATCTCCTTGTCTAGTTCTTCCCACCTTCAAGCCTCAGCCTCAGAGGCATCGCCAACATTCTGGGGAAACAAAGAAAAGGAAATCTGAGGGTACTGCCTAATCATTAGCTGCCTAATCCTTCTTTTGTAGCAGACTTAGCTTGAAACTTGGGTGAAAAGGAAATCTTAAGAGCACTTTTCCCATACAAATCTTCTCCCTGCTTTTTATATTTTCTCTCACAGATAAACATCAGATGTGGCCTGATGAAAGGCTTACAAAAGCTGTCTTCCCTCTTAGCATTTGGAAAAAAACAAAAAGAGAGAACTGTTTAGTTGTCTAGATCCCTGTGAAATTTGCCATAATTTCTGGAAATCCTGACCAAGTTACTGTCTTGACATAAAAGATACTCCAAACAGAGGAGTCATGGGTAATGGTAGGCTCAGGCCCTCGATGCTCACATACTTCCCTCCCTCTTTTTAAGAGTGCAAATATGAAGAAAAAATGGGGGAAGTGGCACCAAGACAGTAAATTTCTCAACGTGCAAAAATTAGACTTTTGCATCAATGGCAACTGAGCCTTCCCAAATTTTAAAAGGTGTACACCTGCAAATGCTTCTGTTCATACTGTATGCCAAGAATTAGCACTCTCCAGTCATGTTCTGAGTGTCCAACCTTTCTATCTTGCTTGAAACAGATGCTACTTCCATGCCAATCACCACCACCTGTGGTTGCCATGTGTCATGTTGCATCACATAGATGTAATGCCATTCCACCATCTCTTCTCCACTCCTCATTTTATCCAAGCATGTAGTGTGCTGTGACTCTGCTGCTGTATACACTCTGTATACATTTCTGTTCTTCCTTGCAAGATTGTGAATGCTTCGGCCACTCCAATCGATGCAGTTATATCGATCTGCTCAATACAGTCATTTGCGTGAGCTGTAAACACAACACTAGAGGGCAGCACTGTGAGTTATGCAGGCTGGGCTACTTCAGAAATGCTTCTGCACAGCTGGACGATGAGAATGTGTGCATAGGTCAGTTCCATTATAATTTCAGCTTTTGTTCTGTGCCTTTCGAGCTATGGGGAGCTATTTAAGGTGAAGAGGCTGTTGAGTTGCACCACGGCTGAGCCAGAATGAACTTTTTCAATGGAGAAAACATCCTTGTGGTAGACTTAAAATTCTCTTGTGCTGGTTGAATTGGGGGATATATATCCTGAATCCATATGTTATTGTTGCTTTAAAGATGGTGAGCCAAAAATCATGTTTAGAAGATAAAGAATTTTCTATTATTCTTTCTTCCTTTTTTTTTTTTGCATGCAATCTTAAAACCTGGTAATATCAAACTGATAAAGTCTTAAGTTGTGCATTCAACTTTTAAGAGGGAAACTCACTATATGGGGTTTAATTATAGCTATGAGAAATTAGGATAAACTCTTGCATATAACTGGTAACCAACAAATATCGATTGATTAAAAATATTGCCATTTGGAATTGAAAGCCATTAGCAATTGGTAATATAGAAGTTTGCCTGACTTTTCCATCCATAGTAACGAAATTCCATTTATTTAATTTTCTTATATCCCCCCAAAGGAGAAGCAATTTCTCAAAGCTATTGTAAGCAGTTAATTCTCTTAGCTAACAAGGTAAATAAGCTCTGGAAAACTGGGTCCACAGGGTTCTCTCGAGCACTCTCCCCCACCCACCATGACTACTGCTCAGGTCAACTGGAGAGAACCTGCCCTTCCCACCCAAAAAAGTTTCTCCTACCTTTTGCGTAGCGGAACCCATCTTTAAGAAAGGGAGCTGATGGAAAAATAAGAAATAATAAATGGAATTTCACTTCACAATTTACTTTGAAGAAACGCATATATTTGAAATGGTCAAGGGTATGTGCATATCTGTTACCTCACCAGCAGGTAACGACTTAATCAACTAATTTTAAAAGTAGAATTTTGCACATAGAGACTAATTTAAATAGAAAACACATGCTGAAAAATGGCAGGCAGTCTTTTTGATCAAAAAAGAAATCTAATTAACCTGCAATTCTGGGGTCACTGTTTTCTGATTGGATTGTCAGGGTCATATAGCCACTTGCCCAGGATCACATAATATAGCTATACAAGTTGTTTTGAATTCAGTTAGGCCAAGTTTACGTAATACTGTTTATATCTACAGTATGTTCTATTTTTCAAAGTGCCTCCTTATTTATTATTTGTGAATTAGTGGAGAAATCACTGGACTTAGAGGCCGAAGAGCTGGGTTCACGTCCCAGTTTGCTATTTAATAGCTGTGTGTTTTAGGTAAGTTATTTCAGAACTCCTGGCCACACTGGGATCATATGGGATACACAGGAAACACTTGGTAAACTGTGAACTCACTTGCAGATATGTTTTTTCTACTTAAACCTCATTAACAAAACTGTGGGGTAAGTATTCCACTGATAATTTCCTCTATTTTCTAGTTGAGAAAAGTAAGGCAAATTGACCCAAATCATATAGGTTTCGTGAAGAGTTAGTTTTCTGACTTCAAAGCTTGAACTCCTTCTCCCAAATATCCTGACATAATTAGCAAAACTAAGCTTGTCAGACTTCTACTTATGGTACGCTTTTTTGGATGACAGTAACAATTCCACTATGAGCTTGCGAACAGAAGTTCAGTTGCCTTTACAACTACTGGGGTTACAAAGATTTGAGGTTATTAATAACCCAAAAGACATGTAGCTGTCAGAATTTCGAATGCAGAGTTACATTTCACTGAATGTCATTTGTCAAAGTATATAAATGTCATACTATAAATATGGAAACAAGAGAAAAGGTAAAATAAATAGGAACAGAGGAATAAAAATCATTTATGTAAAATGCCTAAGATTAAAATATTTTAGTGTTAATTTCATATTATTTTAAATGAACAAAGAAAAGGCCCTAAAAGAAAAGATTTTATTCCATATAATATTTAATAGGTAACAACAATATCCCAATGTTTTACTCAGAATATTCTATTCTTATGAACTTTGGCCTTTTTCCAGTCCTAAAATAACCTTATGAACTATAAAATCTGCACTTCCTATTCAATTTTAGGAGGTATAGTTGTGTCGTAAATCTATGTTGGATTATATCCAGACAGGAAGACAGCCTATTTAGCTTTTGTCTTTTAAATAGCATGAACTAGAGATGAAATATGGAAAGCTTAATATCCATTTTTTCCTACATAAAAAAAATCAAAAGCAGTTGTTTTCTCCATTTCTAGAAAGTTCATTGGTTAAAATTATAAATCTTTGGGGAATTTTATTTCGTTGAAACAAACATGTTTCTATTCAGTATTTTATACTCTTCAAACCAAATAAATCGGTAAACCCAAAGATGAGAATTTTTAGGTACCATTAAAATTAGCTATAATATTCCCCACGTGCCAAAATTCCTTAAATTGCTGCCCTTTTCCTAAGGGGTAAAATGGCTTGTAAAGAATAAATTGAAAAATGTGGCTAGCTGGCATATGTCACAGTCTATCTTTTGTCTTGAGTCTATATATGCATACCATGAATCAATAACAATTTCCTACAAGAGCTATGGATTTTGCTTTTCCCACTTGAGGTATCAGGGCTGCCTATCCACCAGGCTAAGGCTGGAGTTTGCTCTCTGAGGGCCATTGGTAGCCTGTGGCTCCCTATTGCCAAGGTTTGCCCTATGGAAAAGCATGAACCCATTCCCTGTTTTCCACAGTTCAGCTCCCCAAGAAGCTTGAGGCAGGACTGAGAATTAAATTTAAGAGCATACACCACAAGTAATTGAGAGTTTAATACCTTTTTGTATAGAAAGCACAAATGAAAATGAATGGATATTGACCTAATTCACTTTCACAGAATTAAGCACCAATCTTGGAAAATTTGAACTTCATCTAAGTCTTCTCTAATTCTGAGGAAAAGAAAGGCACTTTGCCATTTCTTTAACAAATGACAGTGAAATCCACCACGCTGGTTATAAGGGAATAGCTCCTATCTTTGACAAAATGTAGACTGCATTGAAATAGATGTCATAAACTATTTGCATCATTTTATATTATGGCAAATATAAAATGCAGACTATTCCGTGTTTCCACAGTGATTGCTTCTTTGTGACTACCAGTGAACTTACCCATTTTCATACAAATTCCAAGCACAGCCATGTCTCCAAAGATGCATGTAATTACCCTGTATGACGCAGCAATTACATGAAGCTGACACCTTTGCATGCTTCTGTTTCATATAAACTCAAGCATTAAGCAGGAAGCTAGAGGATATGTGGTTCATGACCTTGGGTAATCACTGCGAATAATCTCTGATAACAAGTTTGACATCAGAATGAAACACAGGGCTCAGCAGTTACTATTAAACATATCTCAAATTAGGCTGTATTATTTTTTATACCCCTTGAAACCCAAGATCAGGTAACCAGAGGTACCTTCTATAGATAAAACACTTCTAATACCTATAAATCAATTGTAGTATAACTTTTTAATCAAACCTCCAAAAATATTTCATGTTGTTTTAGCCTAATAGTCCTGCATATTCTTTCTAATTTCATGGAATAAAATATAATACTCCAAGGCCACCCCCAATATCTACCATTGACTGTGGTCCCACAAATGATATTTTTTAAAAAACTAAGTTATTTGTACATAAGGTGTCGTGTAGACCACACCCCTCCTTGTCACTTATTTTCATTACTGTTTGAATAACACTACACTTCATCACTTTTTCCTATGACCACTACTGGGATATCCTATGGTGTAGATGGTCCACATTTTTAAAAAATTTTGTTTACTTTCTTTGCATCTAAACCCTTATATTAATATAATTGCTGTGAGCTAATTGACTAGAGTAGCACATGAATTCATGTTGGCCAGATATAACTCTACTCCTTGGTTTGCGAAGTGTTGGTGACTCATTGTCAACTTATACACTTTAAATAGTAAGAAACAAAGTAAATGTTGAGTAGTTATAAATATATACTTATAATATAAATGTACACACAACGTTTTTAAAGCCACAACAAAATCACTATTTTAAAAAACAACTCCCATATACACACACATTAAAGTAAAAAATGCCCACTTAAAATAAAACTCTAGTTATTAAGCACAAACCAAGCCAGGCAAAGAGGGAGCATTTTAGTTTATTTAGTTTTATTTTTCCCTCCATATGTCTCTATTAGTCTTAGGTTTGTATCACAATAATGCTGAACTCAAAAACTGACTTAATCAACATGAAATAAGTCATAATTCTAAGACCCTCTACATTCTTTGACGAAATTGTCAAATTAATCCCAGTGACAAAAACAGAGCCAAACCTCCAGACCTCTTTGTAATGTTAAAGCTTGAATCTCTTTTGCCAATCTAAAACGCTAAACTTGATGCTTATAAGCTGAAGTTCTCGGGGCTTCTCTTGGTTGGTTTGTCGGTATTTTATTTGGTTTTTAAAAAGAAAACCTCTTAACGGGGTATTTTGATATAAAGGAAACAGAGTGACAGAGAGGCTTGCCCAGATTATACAGTAGGGTAATGAGGAAAGAAACCTTGGCCCCCAAATTCCAAAAGCTGCAAACTAGCCATTGTTGCCTTTCAAACTAATGGAAACCTAAGCAATTCCCATATCAAGTTCAGCCTTTCAGCAAAATAGAGCTTCCGAAGCAAAAATATCGTGTATAAGAATGTGTAAGTCATCGAGAAAATATTCTATTTACTTTTTACTAGACAAAAGTTGTATTGTCCTAAAAAACACATGTCTCAAATTATGCCTATGTTGAAATTTACAAACTTTATTTTTCTTTCATGATTGTTAATCTAGGCTGCGTGAAAACCCTACTAACATGCCTAGCATCTAAACAACATCTACAGGCTCCTCACATACAAGTTAAAGTGCTCTCCCAAATCATACAGTAAAAATGCCTTTGAAAGAACAAAGTGCATTCATATTGCACTTGAACAATGTTCAGCAGTTCTCAAATATTGAGTGTAACAGATAAGCCTATTTGAATAATTTAAAACAGATGTTACACTGATGGCATATTGATTTATACTTGATATACAAACTTCTCATGGTGTTCATTAAACCATCTAAAAATGCCCTAACAAATGGAATCTCTATTATGATCTGTTAGCCATGAAGAACATGATGTCTTATTTCCCCGAAAGTTTTCAGTTAATTTCCTCCCATATCATAAAAATGGCATCATGGCAGGCGGAGAAATCCATACAGAGGGCCAAAATCGCCCTATTTGCCAAAGCATTTCATTAGCGGACATCTTCCTTTAAGTAAGCGATGCTTTTAAGTGACGCTCCTGTGTTGATAACCTATAAGCCATGCAGACTTGTCTCCAGCCTGTGTGTTGTCTTGTTTCTACAGAGTGTTATTGTAACCCTTTGGGCTCAGTCCATGATCGTTGTAATGGCTCAGGATTTTGTGAGTGTAAGACGGGAACAACAGGGCCTAAGTGTGATGAGTGTCTGCCAGGAAATTCCTGGCACTCCGGCTGTCAACGTAAGTAACTCTGGGAGCTGCCCTCTGCCTGCTGCAGCATGGCTGATTCCGCTTGTCTAGGCCAGTGCGTGCAGCTTCTCAGAGCAGAAAAAGACCCAAACCACTGACAAGCTTTAAAAGCTACTTAAGGCCCCAGCCTACATAGAAGAGAGAGAGCGAGCAATCCATCAGCTGTCCAGCTGGCTTCTTTGAAGCCCGTCTTCTTCCCCTCTGAATGCGGGAGCAACTTATATTGAAATATTGCACTCAGATCCAGGTACCTGGCCAGACCATAAATTAAGGGGCACAATAGGGACCCAGCTTGGAAATTCTCACCGCAAAATGAAGGGTGATGTGTATGTGGTTAATATATTTCTTGAACTGAAAACTACCCCGGAGCTCCAGAGTTCATAAATTAAATGGTATCTACATAACTTATCACCACCCCTGCTATCACACCCATTGCTGAATCTTACCCAAAAACCTGAAGGCAATAAATCTAAGGGATATTTAAATGCCAGGGTAAAATAAATGACAAAAATCAATATTGATTTTAAGCCTCTGAGGTTAGGAACCATGCAGCGAGCCTTAGACAGATGCCACTTGGTTCAACCTCATTTCTCTGGGGATTATCAGACCTTCTTAAAAGCTTGTCAGGCAGGTGGCATGTCAGCGTATTCAGGGAACAGAAATTTAAAAATCTGAGCAGAAGCTTCCTTCTGTCATTCATAACCTTTTCTGCTTTTTCATTATGCGCTAACTTTCTAGTCTATCTGTACACATTTAGCTTACTAATATTAAAGAGCCACCAGGCAAATCCTCTGGAGCAGTGCAGTCAAATAGCAAATTATGCAAGCCACATATGGAATTTTCCGTGTTTTGTTATCCACATTTAAAAAGTAAAGATAAATAGAAGAAATTGATTTTAACAACTTATTTCATTTAACCTTTAAATACCTCAAATAGCATCATTCAACATATAATCAACATCAAAACTATTAAGGATACATTTTACATTTTTTTCATACTATATTTGAAATCAAGTGCGTGTTTTATACTTACAGAACATCTCAAATAGGACTGACCATATTGCAAGGCCTAATAGCCACATATGTCTACCATATTGGACAGCACAGCTCTGGACCTTCCTTTGCTTACTTTTCACTTGAAAACAATGTCAGCATGCAGGAACTGTCTAAAGCCAATTCCAAGACTATACAGAATATTTCACTGGCTACTTGTGGAATTTATAGTCATCTGTAAGCTACGCTTCTACGCAATGTAAAGCGAAAGTGAAATTTACTGCCATACTATTGCCATGGGCAGCAAAGAACTGTGGTGATAGTTTGAGAAATCTAGCATCGAGGACGCCAAGGTTAAGATGGGACCCCGGAGCTGGAGGTGAGCATCTCTAGCCATACTGGAGAGGAACGTTAAAAGACAAATAGGCAGCACATCTGCCCATAAGCTCTGCATAAGGTCATGGTTTAAAAGTCCTACTTGCCATAGATTCCTAGAAAACACCTTAGGGGGTTGGATGACTTGGTGGATCCCAAGGACCATGCGAGGAACCAGAATTCAAAGGAGAGTCATTGGTCCTGGAACATCTGGATGTGGAGGACCAGAGAAAGCCAACAGTCAAGAGGAGAGAAGGAGGGACAGACAGAGGAAGGACCCAAACCAGCCCAAGACTCAAGGCATACATTGTAAGGAGACTTTGCAATTAAGACACTCTTCTCAAAAAGAAAGGCTCATGTAAACTTCCTGATGCAGGACCTAATGAATAGGTGTAACCAGGGAAAGACATTAGAGAGGGAAACTAATCCAGTCTTAGGGGAGGTATATCCCAAAAAGGTCCTACCTTGATTTTTCTGGATTAATTATTGGAGTATTATAAAAAGGTACAATGTCACCAAATTTTCCCTTCTGGAATTAGAAGACTGGATTATATGTGGCCCTACCATATAAGGGCTGTGTGATGCACAAAACCCTCTGTACCTCAGCTCCAGCACCTCACATCCTCGGTATGTATGGATCAGTGAGATTATGGAAGCAAATTCTTTATGCTCTATTCTCTTGAGTATTTCTTGAGTACCTACCGTGAATTAGGCAATGAACTAAGAGTAGAGGCTGCAAGGATGAAGAAAGATAGCTGCTGTGGACATATGGGCATGGAGTTCACAATCTGAAGTGAGAGGCTGACATACAACACGACAGTTTTGACAGGGGTAACCAGAACTAAGAAAAAGCTATGTATGTGCTTTTAGTGAAGCCCAGATAGAAGTGAGCTTCCCAGAGAAGCAATGTTTGGTTCAGTCCTGAAGGATTAGTAGGAGATTTCCAGGATGGAACTTCTTGAGCAAAAGTACGTGAGTTAACACACTGTGTTCCAGAAATATCAAATAGTTTTGATACGTTGGGAGGATAAGGGGTGTGTGTGTGTGCGCGCGCGCGTGTGTGTGTGTGTGTGTGTGTGTGTGTGTGTGTGTGTGTGTGTGTGTGTGTGTGTTGGGAGGGAGGGAATATGCTCAAAAGGCAACCAGAGACCAGATCACATGGTTTCATGAACACCAAGCTGAGGAGTTTCTTATCTGGGAGGAGACAGACACGGGGTCCATCATACAGTTTTAGACAGAGGAATGAATGAAATGGTCAGAATTTGTTTTAGAAAGATCATTCTGGCTGCTCTGTAAAGGAAGGACTGGAACAGGATGACACTTGATTTGTTACATCAATTTAACGTATTTCAAATATACCTTTGAGGACGCAATAGCTTTATATCACTCCGAAATCTTTTTTCCTTCCCTCAGATCCACTCATATAGGGCTGCTATTCTATGCAAAAATATTGAAATTTCTGCTGTCAGTTGATAAATGGCTACAGTATGAGGATCCCTAAGTGCCTTCCCCTGGGATCTCTCAGACCACCCCTAAGATCCACCAACTAATGGGGTAACACCCATCATAGTAAGGTGCCTCC
Organism: Zalophus californianus; assembly: GCF_009762305.2. Classification (NCBI taxonomy): domain Eukaryota; kingdom Metazoa; phylum Chordata; class Mammalia; order Carnivora; family Otariidae; genus Zalophus; species Zalophus californianus. Next base: position 90,373,800 of record NC_045598.1, read on the forward strand.
AGCACCAGTGTTATAACAGATGCTCATTCTAATTAGTTGACGATTACAGGTTGACAAGTATTTTTCATATCACTCCCATGTCTGCACACACATGAATGCCCTCAAAAATGCCCTTCCAAAAAAATGCCCTTAAAGTCAATCTCTCTCTTTCTCTCTTCCCTCCACCCCACCCCCACACACACACTTCTACTGAGTTGAATGCATCCTTAGGTTAACCTCATTATCAGTGGCAGTGATTAAACTGACAACAAGAAACCAATGCCAAGAAGAAAGCAGTGGTAGATAGAGCAGGCAATGGTGCTGGCTGTGAGCCATGAGCTACATAGTAAGCAGACACACTTAGGCCCTGGGCTTGAATTCCATCTCCACCTCTTACTTGCTGCAAGACTTAGAGGAAATCACTTAGACTCTCTAAGCCCAGTTGTTGTTTTTTTTTTTTAATCTCAAAATGGGGATAATACTAGGACATGATACATCTCGTAATCATGAAGATTCAAGGAAAATAATGAATGTGGGCCTCATGGTACATAGTAAGCACTCAATTATTTAATTCCAAGCACATGTTGATGTATCAAAATGCTAGGAAAAGCCGTGTTTAAAACTTATTGTACAATGATAGTGCAGAACATGCAGCAAGATTAGCCACGATTGAAATTCCAAATTGTTGACCTAGGAACTTCTAAAAAGCCCTTGATTATAGGCAAGGCTGATTTAAGAGATTGAAGTAAAGCTGACTCCAAAAACAATGGTGTGGCTTCTGCAGGGTAAATGAAGAGCGTCAGGCTCATAAGTTAACCTTCTGCCTCAGGGGGCCACCCGTTGTATGTTCCATAAATGTAAGCTGGTCTCTCTGACATAAAAGGTGAAACACTTGAAAACCATCAGAATGAATGGTCTTTAGACAGCATGGGGTACACCCAATCCAGGAAAGAAAGCAGAAAAAAAAAAGATTTCAAGGAGACCAAGCAGAATCAAAATTAGTGTTGAGCTTCCTATGAAACACTGAGGAGAGGCAGTGTTTTTGTTGTTTGGTTTTTTTTTTTTTTCTGTGCCCCCTTGAAATTAGTGAAGAGGGATGAGCCACTTCCCAGAGAATAAAGCTAAGCCTTCGCAAAAGGAAGCCACATCCCATGCTTCACATAAAATATGGAGGGTTAACATGTATTGGGAAGTAATGAAAAACTTGTCACCAGCACTAAGGAGATTGGACATAGAGGAGGTTTGTGATGTTTTGGTTTGGAGAACGGAATGGAAATAGCCACACATAAAACCAATGAGGTTGAAGAGGAGGTGTGTTGTTTTCCTGGAGGATATATAAGGATGTAAAATAAAAATATTAAATGCATATGAAAGCTACCAACAAGCCCCCATTTTTACCTAGCTTATATGAATGGTGCTTTCAAAAGAACTTATAGTCTAAATATTTGGGTTAAAGTCAAAGGCTTTGGTGACATAGGGTCAGTGTTATGATTTTGGAAGATAACAGAGCATGTAGGAAATCAAGAACTTAAGTACACATAACAAGGGGAAGGCTGAGATTCAGTTGCTGGACCATGGCCTACAATATCCCAATAACCCTAGAATACAGGTTCTTGGAAGGAATCAGTACATATATTATTGAGAACAGAAAAACGTGTTTAGTAGAAAGCTCGATAGTCTGATCAAGAAAATTTTTAATTAAGTTTGAGTAGAATATTGTGAAAATACCCTTATAAAACTCTAAAACCAGACAGTATGGCAAACCACAGATTTAAAAAAAAAAAAGACAACAGTTATTCTCAGGAGAATAAGGAAAGTTTTGTGGAACAAAACTCTATGGTTTAGATGTTTTCCTTCCCAGAGAATGCACAGTAACTATTCGTTTTCTCCTGCTGCTACAGTAAACTGCCACAAGCTTAGTGGCTCAAAACAACGAGAATGTATTTCTTACAGTTCTATATTTAGAAGTCCAACAAGGATCTCACTGGGCTAAGATCAAGTTGTCGGCAGAGCTATGTACCCTTCTGGAGGCTCTAGGGAAAAATCTGTTTCCTTGCCTTTACTAGCTTCTAGAAGCTACCTATATTCCTTTGCTCATGGCCGCCTTCCTCTACCTTCAAAGCCAGGAACTTCCCATCTCTCTGTGCCTTTTTTCCATCATTACATCTTTCTCTGACCATGGATGGGAAAAGATCTCCACTTTTAAGGGCTCAGATGGCTAGCTTGGGCACACACAGATAATCCAGGAGAATCTCTCTACCTCAAGGTCCTTAATGTAATCTCTCTATAAAGTCCCTTTTGCCGTGTTAAAAAAAAAAAAAGAAAAAACAAATTGCAAGGACAGCTGACGCTGCCTACCACAATAATCATTGAGAATGGCAACTTTTAATGCCAAGCATAAATATGTGGGTATCATGGAGATGGAACGTAACTCATGCTTTGAGTAAAGATATGCAAGAGAAAAAAGAAATACATAGTAGATCAGAAAAGAGTGCCATGTGTCAAGAAGGTAAAGACTTGCATGGTGAATTAGAAGGTAGAAACAGGGAGATATTTTTCAGTCAAGACCAAAGAGCTTATAGAAAAGGTATTGTGAGAGTGTATTACAGACTACACAACCATTTAGAAGATAAACATATTTTTCAAAGCCAAAGTAGAGAATCTAAATGCTCTGTAATCTTCCAAAATGAAGGAATTCAAATATCATGATATTTACATAAAGATGTGTTCTGCTAATTGTTGACTTGCACTGATAAGAATTTCTTCACTAAAAAGAGTGGAAGAAGGAGTCAGAAAACTAGTACCCCACTCAGGGGTAGTACAGAGATGGTAGTATCGTGTAAGAGAACGAATGTTAATAAAAACTTTTTTTTTAAAGATTTTATTTATTTATTTGAGAAAGAGAGAATGAGAGACAGAAAGCATGAGAGGGAAGAGGGTTAGAGGGAAAAGCAGACTCCCCGCTGATCAGGGAGCCCGATGTGGAACTCGATCCCTGGACTCCAGAATCATGACCTGAGCCGAAGGCAGTCGCTTAACTGACTGAGCCACCCAGGTGCCCACAAGGGACATTGTCCCAAACCTTAAGAATTATTAAAAATATACTTAGGGGAAAAAAAGTAAGATCCTCGATACTTTTTAAAACACACACACACACACACACACACACACACACACACACACACATTGATTTTTTAGAAATAAAAGCACAAATTGTTCCCAGTAGGCTACCTAGAGAAATAGGAGACTTCCAAAATAACCAGCATAGCTATACAATGGTTTCCAATGGGGTTTGACAAACATTTATTTAGTCCCTACTATGTGCTAAACACTGCTGCAAATTAAGGCTAAAAAGTAAAAATTGCAAAAATGCAAGATGGTATAAAGTTGTGTTCACAGTTGTTCAGGTGAGAAAGATGGGGCAATTTTAGCTCACCTTCAAACTCAATTCTAGACAGATGTATGTCATGAGCAGCAAAGAAACTAACACAATTTCAGACTGAATGAAGACCAAAAGAAGTTACAGTCTTTCTGACACGTGCCCTGAACAGCCCACATCAAGAGTCTAGTCCTTGGACACTGCATTCTAACATAGCTGACAGTGATGTAGGAGGGCTTGGTCTTTGATTAAGGGGTTTTCATAAAGCCAGCAGAAGCAGGTTGGTAAGCATATGACTTGACACACTGCAGATGTCGACCAGGGTTCAGAGGGCTATTATGTAACAGGTGGACATGTTGCTTCAGGAAGATAGAATGGAGACCAAATGGGTGAAAGAGAGAGGTGGGTTTCAGTTTAGCATTTTCCAACAATTATTCTCTCCAGCTGTCTAAGAATATACAGTAGAGTGCCTTGGTCATGATAAATCCCCAGACTCTGAAAAAGTGCAAAGAGAAGCTGGACAGGCTCCTATGAGTGATGCTTTTTGGAGAGTTTCTGCTTAAATGAACAGTTGAGTGAAAAGATCTCTGGGACCTCTCTAGCTTCTTGACTCTTTCAGACCAATCACATGGGCCAAGGGAAGGTGTAGAGAGACCCCAGCTCAAGTTGTATTAAGAGCCAGTTCGGCCACTCAGCTGTCCTCCGTGCTCTCATCTCTCTTTTCAAACAGGTAGATTCTCATACTTCTCACCAGTATGGAGAGAAGGATTCCATAAATCCTTTTTATCTAGAGATTAATTGGTTCTGCTACTATAGATCAGGAGGCTTTCTTTTCTTTTTTCTTTTTTTCTTTTTCATTTTTTGGTATGAGATTAACGTCTATAGGCCTGACAACTTGTGATCATTAAGATGATGCTTCCAATTGCCTTTCTGAAATGAAGATTATACCTCCCTGGACAAATACCTTGAGCCTAACTTGTAATTTTTCAATTGCCTCCAGTTGCTCTCTCCCGCTATTTTCTGTGTTACATTAAAACATCCAGTTCACATTTCACCAGTTGACCTCACATTTTGAATCCATTGACAGGTGGCGTGTCACTTAAACAAGGATGTCAGTGTTGCTTCAGAGCACTTGCTGTCCCAGACATATGATTTCATTCATTTGGCTCTTACACTTCTATCACTGAACATGAATGGCGTCACTGGATCCAAGTTTTTAATTTCCTTGCTAGCAACTTGAACAACAGTCTCATTTCCCTTGCTGAGTACCACATTCATAACAGTGATGAAAAATAAATAGTTGGAAGGGCACTTGATGTTACTGTTGTTCAACTCCTAAGGGTGGGAAGGAAGTGCTCGTTAAACAGAACCAGTAGGAGCCTCCCCAAGGTAATTTAAAAAGGAAAATATTAGAAAGACAGAAGATAGAAAGTGGCAATTTGTAGGCATTACAAATATGCCAGGTAGTCCTCCTGGGGAAAAAAGGCTCATTTTGTCAGCTAGAAGAGCAAACCCCAGGGTTGCTCCTAGTTGTGAAATTTTTCCTGATTCAGCAGGACGAGGCCATGGCACTCAGTCACACTAATAGCCATCACTTTCCAGTTCCGGTCCTGTTTCCCTTCCATTCTTAACATCACTTTAATTTGGGATTGGTAACAAAAGCCCACCAACCTCTAATACATCAGGGACCCGATGCCACCTGCGAGCAGGAGGGTCCCAGGCTGACACTCACCCTGTGGAAAGTGCTTTAACTCTTCACTCCACTAATGGCTCCATTTGGAGCAACCCTAAGAGGCAAAAGCTGGAGCAGCTTGAAAAGAGTGTGTTGTTCAGAGCCCCCTTCACAGTTGGATCATATCCATTTAAACCTGAGGCTCTTGAATTTTTGGAGTTTGGCATAAGACAGATACAGATAGTGGATATACTATCCACTGGATGTAATGGCAACCCATGTCTGGACGTAATAGCAATTCCAGACCATTTCCAGACAGTCTGAGGTTTCCTGCCACTCAGCTACCCTGTGCTCAGCCTTCTCTGTGCATCTCCGGTGAAATCCTGGAGAGGGCGTGGATGTTCTCAGGCTCCTTGTTGTTCTGAAATTCTATGATCCTGAAATCTCACAGATGGTTTGACCTACTTGCTTATGGACCAAGTTCTGAGGAATAATCATTATTTTTTAAATAATTTAATAGTAATTTAAATAAAATAATATTTTTATTATTTTAATAATAAAAAATGTTATTTATTGCACACATCCTGTGTGTCAAGAACATGTGTGCATTATCTCATTCTACAAGGGAGGTGAAGATTATTTTCTATATTTTAGAGAGAAAAACTGAGATTTAAAGAGGGTAATTCCCCCAACTCAAACATCTGAACATGGCAAACCAGTTATTAGCAAATATTTATGAATTGAGTTTGCTGCAGCATTTTATAGGATTTTTGTCATTTTTACTTTGAAGATGGAGACAGGCTTTGGTGATTTATTCCAGGGGTCAGCAAACTTCTTCTATGAAGGGTCAGATGGTAATTATTTCAGGCTTCTTGGGCTCTACAGTTTCTGTTGCAACCACTCAATTCTGCTATGGTAGCCCCAAATCAGCCCAAGATGACATTGAAATGAATGAGTGTGCTTGTGTTCCATTAAGACTTTATTTATAGATGCTGAAATTTAAGTTTCATATAATTTTCATGTACCATGAAATATTATTCTCCCTCTGACTCTGTTACAAGCACTTAAAAATGTAAAAACCATTCTTAGTTCATAGGCCATAGTAAACAGGAGGCAGGCTCCATTTGGCCTGCAGACCATAGTTTGATTTATTTCAAACTCACACAACAGTTAGAAATGAGGTAACAGAGGACCTGGTTAATAAAGTGGAGAGAATAAGAAGCAGAAGACAGAAGAGAACATTAAGAAAACACACACACACATTTCATTAAAGTGTGTCTTCCATCCTGATGTGGGTATCACAAGGGGTTGGTCTAACCGATTCATATTTACCAGGTCCTAATTAACCTTAAGAAAAATGTTAGGATTTCCAGAAACATGAAAGCTGTGACAATTTCCAGGACAAGATCACAGGCATAGTCAGTGCCAGGCATTTACAGGCTTACGAGCCAGCCAAGTCAATTTAGCATCAATTCAGTACAATCAGCAACTAATGAAAGAGAAGTCAGGGTGGCCATAACACAATCAGGATTGCTCATGTTGGTGTGAGGAATCATTCTGTTGCATTCTGCAGGAACAACCAGTCACCTTGAATATCAGCAAAAAGCTCTGCTGAGAGAGAATTATAGTAATAATATCAGCTACGACACCAAGAGCACAGGAAAAAAATACATACAGAACCTGTTGAGAATTTATTTTTCTTACCATCAGCTTTGATATCAGAGGTAATTATTTTAAAGAAAGGGCATGTCAGTGCCATGAGCCCCTGCCTCTTCTGTCCAATTCTCTTTTGAATGTGACCTCATCTATTGAACCCAGGGCATTTTGGATCACGTGGCTCTACTTTCAGGAATAGAATTATGTCATGATCATCTCTACTCAAGGGCTGTGTGCTCTTCATCCTATCTTAGTCAAATTTTTTGTTTTTAAAAATTATACTCAACCTCCAGTTTTTCATTGCTGCAAGATGGGGAGAAGAGGCATGCATTAGCACACAGCAATTGACTATCTCAATGTAAATTTCAATGAAGTTGCATTTCATCTAGAAGAGGCACATACACACAGAAATTCAGGCCCACACATGATTCATCTGCTCTGCATCCAACTTCAATCACCGACTCATCCTCGTAGTTGGCAGTCAAGATCATCCAGACATCCGTGGATGCTTTAAAACAGAAACAGTTGCTAAAATGTATTTTTAACAGAATTCCTTCCCATATTCTGCAAAAGTGTAGCATTAACATTATGCATTGCAGTTATTTCTTCTGAGCTACAGCTCTTTGGGGAAAATGGGGGTATGTCTCAGAGACAAAACTGCAAAAATAATGAAATATTGATGTAATTATTTTAAGAATCACATTTAGACCTCTTTTTAATTAATACTTTGACCCTATGGACTTAGTTTTATGTTAATCTGTACTCTTCATCATGAAAATCAATAATATGGACCACTACATCATTCACATGATTTTGAGTACAAAAAGACAAAGTTTGGGAGTTTGTAGGAGTGCTTGTTACCAGGATAATCTGGTAGTGTATTAGTGATATAATGTCACGATTGCTGTATTTTCAATGATTTTGCTGACCCAGCTTTTGCTAATGCCCAGGTGGAAGATATTCAGATGTATTATGAGGTCTTTACTGAGATATCACATCCCTCTTCTTTCTAATTAAAATAAAAATTAAAGTTGCTGATTTTGCACCAAGGATGCTAAACTACATATAGACATATAGATATGGCATATGAATTCTATCTGATCATATCAGGCTTTGAAATCTCTGAAGTCACATTTTTACTAGAGACTGTCAGATCATAACCTACCCTATAGGAAATCTAGACCCTTAAATTTCATCTTTGGTTACGAAATTCAATTTAACCAAGGTGATAGAGGGCTACTTAAGAGAGTCTTGCAATATCTTTTAAGTTCTCCTCCCTGTCAAATTGGGCTGGCTAGAGGATTTTCTGATTCATTCACTTGTTCATGCAATCATTCATTTACTCACTTGTCATTCACTCATACTGTCATTCATTTTAAAATATTAAAGCCCAACCATGTGCCAGGAATTGTGCTAAATTTCAGCACCAAAGCCAACTCAAATGTTTTCCCTGCCCTCTAAAGGCTGACAGTTTAAGAAGGGTCTCAGATCCAACAGCCCCTGACTCTTGTTGGAATCTGAGAAGACCGACCTCCAGCACTACTTTTCTAGCTCATTCTTCTGGTCACAGGAATCTCTACTCCAGCCAATAATCTTAAAATCTTATATATGAGTTGGAGTCTTAGACATATTCTAGCTTAGCACTTATTTTAAGTCTTAGATGAAAATTGTTTAGTCTTTAAAATTGTTTAGGGCTTTAACGAGCTCTCATTATTACAATTAATAATAACAATGGCGACTATTCAGTGCCCGCCATGTGCCAGGAACTATGCCAAGCCATTCACCCTGACTTGTGTCATCTGTATAAAATCCCATTAGCAGTTACCCCTGCTTTACGGATAAGTGAACTGAGCCTCCAAGAGGCTAAATAACCTGCACAGGGTCATCTAGATTCTTGCAACCTGAAAGTGCGATCATTCCACCAGTAGCATCAGCATCACAAGAGAATTTGTTAGAAATGAGAATCTCAGGCCCTACTCCAGACTTCCTGATCTGCATTTTAACAAGATTTCTAGGTGATTCGTATGCATATTTGCATTAAAATTTGAGAATTTAGAGGGTGACGTGGTAAGTGCAGATTTTAACCTTGGGATAGGCTGATTCCAAAACCCAGGTGTTTTGTTTACTTGTTTTTATCACTTAGTGTTCACAGAATGTTGGTGGTTGGGCAATCAAGGGCCTACGTATGCCTTAGAAAAAATTATATAAGGGGCAGAAACTCAAAGAGTATCTCATGACATCAGTTTTTACCAACTTGTACTCTACAACTCCAAATCATATTAAAATAAGGAGAATCATGAAAACTTAAACAAGTAGCCTATTTGTTTTCTTTCATCCATATAATTTAAAAGTGGTTAATATTTGATAGGTTAATAATAAATATTTTAATAGAGTATATTGCATTTGGTTATGAATATATCAAAAGGAAATACAAAGTGAGTTCCGAAAGATAAACTTTTATTGGGCACATGAAATAGAACATAAAATTTGATGGCAATTACCATTTAATCTATTCATGTTTGGAAACGTATTGAAAGAGAAACTCATAACTCAGTTAATTGTTATGAATTATTAATTGCTCATTTGAAAAGCTATGAGCAGAACCGCACTTGTTGAAAAACTTTCCTTCTCAGTGGCTTTAACCTTTGTGTCATTGGTTTTATGAGAACAAAAGGGAAAGAATGACAGCAAGATTCTAATCGTCCAAAACTAGAAAGTGACAAGGCTGTGAACATCTCAGTGACTATATAAAGGTTAATTGAGATCGAAATGAAATAGTTATCGCTGGCCCCACTCTAACATACTTAAGTATGATTCTCTGGGGGCAGGCCCAAGCATCTGTATTTTACAAAACTCCCCAGGCAATAACAACAGGCAGCCAGGATTGAGAACTACATTTTCAGTAACTGCACATTGTCAGAGAGATTTCAGCCAGCCATGAATTTGACTCGATATTCTGCACCTCGAGCGAATGCCAGGTGGGTTCCAGTTTGCCACTCCTCATTAGAGTCTGAGGTAAGGAGGCACTCAGCCAAGGCCAGGATCCCTGGAAACCATGTGTAGCTTTATAAAGACATATTCCCCAGCTGGCAAGTGATTTCTAATCCATACAGGCTAAGATCAAGAATATATCTGGATTTAAAGATACCTGATGTAAATAGCCCCTTCTTTCTCAAAACAAATCAATGTTATGAGCTTCTTCTGTTGAATAAAAAAAACTAACCTTCAAAAAGTGGAAGGCTTTTTTTTATTAACTAAATCCAGGGATTTATTGTTTAGTGTCAGCAGCGTAACTGCTTTATAATTGATTTTTCTGAAGAGAACTGAAAACTTAAGCTACCTTAATTTCCTTTATCTTGACACACATGATTAGCATTACTCTGAAGTATATTTTATCAGGTTCCCAATTACCATTTTTTTTTAAATCAACTTCCTCATGGCATACTTGTCTCAATAACATATTTCTAAGACAAAGAGAAAGAAAGTGTACAAAGATAAAAATATGGCTGCTTTATTCCCCCTGACAGTTTTATCCTCTTTCTTCAAAAAATTATGTTGATATTCAGTTATGTTTTTTAAAATGAGTGGGATTATTAAAATACATTAACACCTGTTAATTTTTAAAATCTTGGGATAAAAGAGCAAGAACATTTGGGCAGTGACAGAAGTTTAAAGATAATGAAACAAAATGTAATATTTGCAACTTAGGCTAATATGCCTAAATCCTTATAGACTCAATCAAACATTTGGTGTGCAACAATTACAGTCCTGTACCATTAGTTAGCCTTACTCAGCCTCAATTTGCTCATGTAAAATGACAATAAGAATCAGATCTGCCTCACTATCTGTGAGAATTAAATAACATAACGATATTTAACCCAGTTTCTGTCACACAGTAAGGGCTCGTTGTGAATTAATAGAACTAGAAGCGATAGTACCTGCCCTCAAAGTTTCATTGAAAATGGTGGGGATTGGATCAACAAATTTAATAAAGCAATCAAGTTACAAACAAATGACATGATAAAAATGAAAGCGATCATAGTCATGGCTGCTTCCTGGAGAAAAGAAAAAAAGACTAAACAATGAATGGGATTTGATACTTATTGTGTCATCTCTTGTGGTTGTTTCAAGTCTTAATTGCCATCTGTAAATGCAAAGTTTTAGTTAAGATTTTGTCTAAAATCAGTGCCTCTTAGTTTTGCAGTTTCCAAATAGAGAAATAAAGCCCTCGCTATAAACTTTTATCCACTAAATTCACCCTACCATTAGCAGCACTTCTTTGTCAATTTTAGGATCATCCTAAATCCTGGAAATTACCCTGTAAAGCTAAAATGCCTGCCTGCTAGCCAGGTCTTGAGTTATGGTGACCCCCTAAACAACCCAAAAGCAGACTGGGTTCTGTACTTAGACCTAAACGAGTTTCACAGGAGTGACAATTGGACACTTATAATCTGTTGTGCCATCATCAGACCCATTGGATACTTGACGATTTTCAGCTAGGTGACTATTGACACCCTTAGGGATTTGTATGTCAGAAATGCATTCAGAGCACTCTTTTTTTTTTTTCTTTTTTTTAGAACTTCTCAGGAGACTTTTTTTTTTTCTATTCTTGGCAAATTTCTGTTTTGTGCTATTTTTCAGCAAAGTTCAGATTTCTCTTCTTATACTACAAAGATGCTCAAATTGAGATTCTTACTTTGAAGGGAAAAAGGTTGTTTTTTTCCTGCAGAAGATTAAAAGAAATAATGTGAGTAACAATTTAACCACATGTCATAGCACCCTTGAAGAAGGAAGGCTGAAGTTTTAAGGTGAACCAAAGGCATTGAGGAACAGAAGATGAGTTAATACTTCCTCAGTCCCAGCAATATCACTACAAAATGTGAAAATGAGAAGGAAACAGAACCTCCAAAGAGTAAGGAGAGCATAAGAGACGTGTTACTGTCGCTCACAACAGGCTCACGGGGCATTCGCTCCCAGGGTCAGCCAATCTTGGTTTAGTCTGTGCCTTTGAAATGTGCCCTCCCTCTGTACACTATATTGGAATATTAGTTTATGTTTTAAATGAATGTCCTGGTGGTTGAGGAAGAATTTATCAGGGCAGGGAGAAAAGGTGTGAGAAGAACCAAGCTCTAAAGGAGCAGGGTAGGAGGAAAGACACTCAGTTGAGGGACTCATCAACACATAACCGAACATTTATTGACCTTTTGCTATGAAGCCTGCATCATGATAGGTGCTATATAAGATGTAAAGCAAGATTTATACAGCCTGTGCCCTCTAGGAGGTTACCAAATTTGAGATTGGGGTAAAGCACATAAAATCATAGAATGAAACAAAGTCTCCTGTCCAGAGTACTTAGCACCCTCCTAATGAGTCTGGTTTTAAAGGGAAGTTTTAAAGAAACTACTCTAGGTCTACTCTAGCTGAGTAGCTCTGTCTTGAATAGTGGTTGCAATCCTGGCCCCACCTTGTCCTGTGTTGAACAGGAGCTGACCTAAGATTTTGCCTCTCTGAAAAGATGATTCCATCTCATAGAGTTGTCAGGAAACCAGATGAAATGCTTGTGAATTACTGAGCACAGTTCCTGAGCCAAAGTAAGCTCTACAAATGATTGCTGTTATTGGCATTGCTCTACTAGAAGCACATTTCGGTAAGTAAAGGCAATTGATGAAGAGCTTGGAAGGATTTGCAGCTGTCAATGAGCCATTAAACCTGTAAATGGGAATTCCAATCATAAATGTTATTTTTAAGCAATATTTGACAAGATGACTAATTATGTGTGCTCAGAAGTCATCAGGGGAAAGTGGGAAGTGTCTGGGTGGTGGGCAGAGAATTTTACACGGATTCCCCGATGTTCTGAAATTCACTGGGGGGAGGGAGGTGTGGGAGAGATAAGGAATTGAAAGGCTGTCCTATATTCAGGAGGTATCTGACATCACAGGTCTGCTCCCCTGTTCCTGGGGAAGTGACCAAGATCTATGTAATGCTTGAATTTCCCCACCTTGTTGGGGATTCTTGAATAATCCCCCATCGGTCCTTGAGTGAGAGGATGGAGCTTCTGTTCCCTGTGGCTCACTTCTCTGGCATGAGTTTAGCTTCTCAAAACAACAGTCAGCATTAGCCATTTGTACGGCAGAAGAAACAGTTCTCTTTTGTGTCCAATTTCAAATTAGAATTTTATTGTTCTGTGGAATAGCACAGTCAACTTCACATTTGTTAATAAATCTGGAGGTAAAGATAGTCTTGTACTTTTTAATCAAGAAGGCAAATACTACCTGTTCCTAGCTCTAAATTTAATATTAGTACAGAAAATAATGTTCCTTTAGAGCATGGACTTCTGTCTAAAAACTCTATTCAGAAACTGACAGTCAAAAAGGACACTGAAAACACACTTTTTTTCAAGAGAAGACAGGAGTTCACAGGGGATCTTTTCTTTCCTTCAGCAGGTGCCTCATTTCCAGCTACAAGAGTATGCATTACTCACTGAAAAATGTGTTTGAAAACACAACCAGAGATCATGACTAAAACCCCCAGGGGGCTGTCCTCAGGCCAGCATAAAGTCCAATTCTGCTCCTGCAATGTAGTTAAGCTTTTCCTGCTGACTATGTCCTTCTTTTCAAACTGCTCTGATTTTAATAGCAGGAAAGATGAATACCATACAGGGAAATATGCTGGAGTCTTACAAATAAATACACCTGTATTATAAACACTTCATAAATTAAGTTACATTCAAAAATATTTCAGTAATAAACACGCCATAAGCCTGCTTGAACATTTCACACATTTTATTTCAATTCTTTTTCCCTGTAATCCTGCAAAGAGGTGCTAGTATACCCATTTAATAGATGAAGAAACTAAGGCAGAGTTTAATTCATTCAAACCAAAATTGGTAGGTGATAGAGCTGTTATAAAACCAAGATAAAGATCTGACTCCTTGTCGAATATGCCATGCAAATTCATTGCTGTAGGTCCAAAACAGACACATTTTTAAGCTCAATCCTCCTTTGAAACTGGGAGGGTAATAGGAGCTTGCGATGTTCTAGTCTTGGACCACAGACCAGCTACAGGGCCAGTTTGCTTTCAATGGGATGGAAACAAGCCTCAGTATTCATTAATAGGAGTGTTTATGAACACGAACCCTACCACACAACAGAGAAAGAGCCTTCTGGACAAAAACAAGCTTCGACTGACAAAGGTTACTGACTCTCTTTCACTCCCACTTTATCATCCGCTTACGGGAGCAAATGTTTATTTCCTGCCCTCTATGTGCAGTGAATTTATTTCTCAGAATCAGCAGCTAGTCCTCCCATGCTCACTTGGAACAAGCAAGCTATGCTCTTAGATTCCCAGCTCTCGAGGTCGGCACCTAGAAGCACGCAGAGAGGCCTTGCCATAACGTACAAACTGTTGAGAGGTAGCATCTCATGTAGGGGAGGGTGTTAACAAATGGGACGGGCTCTCATTCTAAGGATGCAAATCATTCAATTCAAGGCAAAATCCCATGTCTTTCCACATGGAAAAATCACTCAAGCTGGTCATGAAAAGGCTTTCTGACCAATTCCTCCAGCCAGTCAGAAATTCAAAAAAAGACATCAAACTGTGGCTGACCCCATGTCACTTCACAAGTTAATACCTCAAAGAAGGAAAGAGCATCCATAAACAGCTGTCAGATATTCAGTCCCTGGATCAGATATGACAAAAGAAATACTCTTATTCCGACATCATCATCATGGCAAGCACTTTGCGTCATCCTATTTAATCTTCACAGCATCCCTGTAACAGACTATATCACTTTCTGAGTTTTACAGACTTAGAGAGGTGAAACAAACGATCTAGGTCATGAAATTAGAAGAGAAAAGAAGAAGGCCAAACCCAGTTCTCTTCCTCTCTGAGTCACCAATGTGTAATCACCGTCAGGGGCCGCGGGCAGAGCGCTGAGCTATGGCAGCTTCCGGGTGAGCCTCACAGGGAAGGCGAGGTGAGAAGTGAGGCATAATGAGGAAGACGGTTGAACATCAAACCCTTGCAAGATGACTTTTAGAGATAATAGAAAGTCATTATGGACAACGTTGTCCATTAACCTAGTATGGTGCTTCTCGGGATCAAATGAAACAGAATGTTGGATGCTGGAGACAGGAAGGTGCCCATTGTCTCTAAAGCAGCAGGCTTATTCTTCACCAGCTGTGTGAGCACTTGTGCAAAGTCATAAAAGCCTGATTCACTCTAAGGGTCCAATATTCTCAGACGGACAGGGGCCAGTAACTGCTGTTGCATTGCAGTCATTCCAGTGAGATAAGGTGACAGCATTGGTTAGCATGTCAGGAACAATGTGCGGACAAGCCTTGATTGTGGTAGCAACTTTCATGATGTCATGTCAGGACTATGTGGTCAGGCTCTTTCTGCTGCCCTGGCGACAAGGAATGGCAAGAATTCTCTTCATCATCAAATCATTAGCCACTGGTGGTGGACACTGCCGCAGCCCTCCTGTCTTGTCCCTGTCATCTCTTTGGAAGGATGCATGAGGGAAAATGGAGATGGCTCGATATCGTGGTTATAAATGCTACAAACAGGATTTTTAACAACATGGGTAGGTGTCATGGAGTCATCTCTGATCAGATTTGGAAGGATGCACCCATTTCTAGAAGAGGTCAGAATATTGCCCAGGCCTGAACACAGTGACCCGTCATGATGAGAGACAGGTCATTTCACCTCAAAAACTGAAAACCATCTCATGGAAAGGTGGGTGAGCAATGAAGGGCAAAGGATATTAAATAGTGCAGTGGAAGGCATCCTAAAATCACTTGAGGCTGCAAGTGGAGTGAATGGATCTGCTTACAGTAAGAAGTAAAGCAACAGAGTGATCCACAGGAAGACTTGATGCCCTCCGTTGGCTGATCTGCTAAGTCATAGGCTCACTTGGCTGCCTGGGCTTAACAAAATGAAAATCACTTGGATACCCAGCAGATATCCATATCCCTGTTTTCAAATTTTAGGAGAGGGAGTGGGATTTTGACACAATGGGCACAAGCAAGTCCTCTCTCACCCAGCCTGGCTTTGGAATCTGTCATAAGTCCATACCTACTCCCAAAGACCCTGATATTATAAAATCGCTCTTGGTCAAATGAATCAGCTAAGCTTTTCCAAGAGCTCCCAGCAGAAACAAGTGGACCCACCCAGGCACTCAGCCTGTTTGCTTACTGGGACTCCTAGCTGGATTTTAGAATAGCCTTTGGTATATCTGCAGATACCACACTGCACTTCATCTAATCCTTATGCCCAAAGTAGATTAAGGTATCTGGTACCAACCAAGAAACCCTATAACCCAGGATTAGAGGTACCACTTGATTCATATTGGTCTGCAAATACCTTTGTCTGGCTACACATTGCAATACTGTTGCCTTACCACGATACAAGACGTTAATCCCCAGTTGGATGACATTTGTGCTTTAATGTGCCATTAGCTATCAGAGACTCTATTGTGAAACTGTTCTCCATAAGACCATACTGGAATGCTAGGTCTTAGGTCCATGGAATTACACATTTGGAGTATCATGGGCCATATAACTCAATGTACAGATGAATTAATAATCTGTCTGCAGAAATTCTACATACAACACCATCCACACATTTAAGAAATGTTTTCCTTTTTGTTCTATCATGAATCAAACTACTGGCACATCTATGATGTATCCTTTGAAGAAAATACAAATCTCAAGCCTCAGGCTATGTGGCTAGCACAATTCTTTTTATGATATTTTAGATGTGTACACTTACAATTGTTCCAGTCTGTTCTCCTTCATTAGGAAAGCATTCTTAGAGGGGTGGCTCAGTCGGTTAAGCATCCAGCTCTTGGTTTAGGCTCAAGTCATGATCTCAGGGTCATGAGATCGAGCCCCGCATCTGGCTTCATCCTCAGCACAGAGTTTGCCTGAGATTCTCTCCCTCTCCCTCTGCCCCTCCCCGCCATTCTCCCTCTCTCTCTCTATTAAAAGGAAGGAAGGAAGAAAGGATCTCTATTAAAAGGAAGGAAGGAAGGAAAAAAGAAAGAAAGAAGAAAGAAAGAAAGAAAGAAAGAAAGAAAGAAAGAAAGAAAGAAAGAAAGAAAGAAAGAAAGAAAGAAAAAAAGAAAGAAAGAAAAAGAAAAAGAAAAAAGCATTCTTAGAAATAAAGTCCTTTGGCAGCATCCAGATTGAAAGGAAACACCATACATTTATCTCTCAACCTATTTTCCAGTATATGAGTTTCTGGTTCTTTTAGTACCAAATCCTCTATTCAATACTTTAACTATGAAGAGCAGCACATATTTGGAAAAGTCTGGAAGCAATGCATTTGAATTCCATTTGCACCTTTCACATTTATCCATGTGCATAGCACTCTGCTCAGTGCTGTAGATATACACAGATACGAGCACTCATTCAACATGGTTACTTTGAATGTGTTATGCTCAATTAGCAGAGAATGTGGGGATATTATTTAATATTGTGCTTAATTATGACATAACATACATGTGTCTATCAGATATTCATGTAATGTTCTAAAAGGCAAATAGGTTATTTTGTTTGGGGGTTTTTCTAACAATAAGTTTTCTTTCATTAAGTTTTTTATAACAAGAAAATTGCAACATCCTTTTATAAATATTACAGTTTGAATCATACATAAGCTTCCAGAATAAATTATTTATATCGGTAGACTTATGAGTTTGTAGTGTGAGGATGTGTTCGCCTTCTAAAGTATTAGAAAATTATGAATCTAATACTTTGCCATAATATCTAAGGAAGCAGAACATTAATTTCTTGGCTTTTTGTGTTATGAGTAATGTAAGGAAATTTTTCTGAGGACTTTTTTTTTTCATTTATATATCCCAGACTCCTTAGCGATATTAGACAATGGGCCCATCCCCGGGATGGTATGTTTTTATCCATAATATTCACGGAAAAGGCTGTTTCCTTTTAAATGTTGATCTCACTTACTCTAATAGCCCAAGAACAGATATCTTCATTTCCAACCTGTCCTCATATGAAAGTTTGGGAATGTTATTCACCATATGTCTGTCAAATATTAAAAAACACAGTATAATAAAATGCTAGTTCAAAATCCCCTTACTTTCAATCTGTTAGATTAATGGGGATGGCACATTGGTTCCACTGTTATATCACTCCAGTGGCAATCTTCTAAAATCAGGAACTGCCAATCTGGCGGAAGCAGAAGAACTCTATATCATTTTAAATTTAACTTTAGCCTGCTCTGAAGCCGTTAGAGACGATTAAAGGAGATCTCCAGCCATTATATTCAGCCCAGTAGTCTTCAAGTTCAAAAGGTAAAAAAGCACTTTTCACTATAAATAAACTGAGAGACAAAATTATTTTCAATGAAGTTTCAATTTCAGTGAAAATAAAGTAGGTAATTACGTCGGCTATTACTGAGGTCACTGCGTTCATTGACCATCTGGCTTAAAACTAAAAAATAGGTATCATTTGTGACATGGACAGAAATGAGCAAAGTGTCCACAGCTTCCTCTTTTAAAGACCTGCAAATTCATTTAATTCACATATTAACAGTATTCATGAAACAGTTACTGAAAAAATAGCCTGATGGCCTTTTTGAACCTGAACAACTCACAGGGAAGGAAAAAAAGAATAGAGAGCTATGATATCTGACTGTTACCATTACTATAGTTATGGTTTCTATGGGATAGGCTCTATATGATGGCACATGTAATATTTTTGCTTGCCAAAACTAGTGGGCCAAACTTATCACTCCAATTTCTATAGTTTTCCTACGTACATGGAATCCTATCTGTTGGTTGTAAACTTTATTTTTCAAGTTGGAAGTGTTATTCCCTAATAAAAAATATAATTTAATTTTTGCCTAATTTTGCTCTTTCTATAATTTCCAAAGGCATCAAAACAGTTTAGAAAGTTGGATGGCTACTGTGGTAAAGTCATTCTCAATGCGTATTGCTTACTTTTATTAATCCCCTTCACTTCTAAAAAATGTCAGTATTGGATTTTTGTATAGCACTGGCTCACATAGCCATTATTAACTGAGCTGTACCGAAAAGAAAAAAGTTAGAGCAGTTTATTGCCTTTTTTTAGGCAGCTTTGCAAAGACATAGATATATTTTTCAAGAAGAGTGAGTTAGAAATCAGATTAATTTTGTTCGAGTCTTAAACTTAGGATAACTTTATTCCTATATCCTTTGTAAAATCCAAAACTTTGCTTAAAAAAAAAAAAAGACAAAGCAAGTTCTGTTGTGTTGTGTTCTTGTTTTCCTAACACAGAGGCCACTAACTTCAGGTTATGCTATTCATTCAGCCTCAAAATAGGATATATACTTTCTGAATATCCCATTCTCTGCATTCCTTGCTGTTGGAGAGTCTTTGCAAATCCCCTTGCCAGTAGACATAGACGTTAGCCCAAGAAAAGGAAAGGAATGGTGGGGGCGGGAGCAAGGCAGGAGAGGAAAATAAGTTGCCAAGGGAAAAAAAGCTGTACTTTCAATTGGAGGTTATTTTTTATTCAGTAAAGTCTTGTGAAATTATTCACAGTAGAGATTAATGATTCCTTACAGATAGGGGTAGGTCTTAGACTCCCTACTAGTTTCTCCTGACAAAACCCATTATGCAGTGATGCTAGTGGGAAGCCAGCAGGGGACAGTTTGTTGAAACACCTTTGGGATGGAGCGCTTTAACCTAGAACCTGGCACAAAGGAGCTGTTCCAATACACCGCTCTGGAATGTTGAAGAAAAGGGTTCACAACAGCATTTTCACACGTAGCCAACCAGGTGCTCCCAGAGTAAATTATTTGCTTGTGGATTTACCAGTGGGAGACTGAAACCCACAAATCAGGATCCCTCCCCGCCCCCCAGCTAGCCGGACGTACACATGCATTGATGGGTTCAAGGACAGTGGTGGCTAATCTCTCATTTTGCTCTTTGTTCTTTTCTGTTTCTTTGGAACACTGAGAGTAGGAAACAATTGGCTTTGCCAGGAGAGAAAACCTCAAACCACAGTTCTCAGCACAATGTGTGTGCAGGCTGAGACCCATCCCGGCGTCACAGATGGCTAGTCCCGGTTCTCTTCCTGATACTCATCTCAACGCCCAGAGCCGAGCCCCACGCCACTAAGCCGCGCGCTTGCGCAGTGCCGAGCTGGCTGCTCACCCGGAGCCCGCTCGCGGGCCATTAGCAACCTCTTTTAACATGACCTCGCTCCTCTGCTCTCTTCCTCAGACAGAGGTGAGCTGATAATCATTCTTCAGGCAGGACAGATTTTATACAACCTGGAATAACTTTGGCAATTAAGTCTCACAAAGAAATCCAATAGTTCCTATTTGGGATATGAAATTATTTCCTCTATGGCCCGTGGTTTCATATTGACTTCTTACTTCTTTATATGCCTAGCATCTTAGCTGCACTGCCAAGGAAAAAGCACTTCTATTGAAATAATAGCCGTAATTATTTGATTATTTGAAAATTTCTTTTCTTTTGAAGGCAGTACATCCTTCAGCTTTCACTTCTATACCAAACTAGAAATTTAGGAGGTAGCCTCGCTGTGGAAACCAATGCTGGAAACTGTCCATCCATCACAAGGAATGATCTTTTCTCTGAGGGGTATTTCCTACTGGATTGCCAAGTGCATAATATTCCCCTGGAGCGAGGCTGCATAAAACAACATCGCTGTGACACATCCTGTGATATTTAACTCTAGAGTGCTCGGAAGCCCGATGCGCTGGGGTGCTAATTGTGTTCTATAGCGATCACTGCGTCTTAAAGCCCAGAAGACCTGAAGTTTATCTAATCCTGGGTTAGAAGAGCAACTAAAATCCATCCCAGCCAGGAGAGCTTCCATAAAATGCATTATTCCTGCCATATTTTTAGGCCCTTAAAGGAAGGATGCTGGGTAAGACAAGCCATAGAGAAGCCCACACTTTATTCAATAAACATGGATGGAACACGAATCCTGTGCCAGGCACTGTTCTGGGTACTGAGGATATGGTAATAGGAAGACAAACGCAGACCCTCTCTCAAGAGCTCACATGCGGGTGGGAGGCAGATGGGAAATAAGGAAGGGCATAAACAGTGGGTGGAAACCATTTTAGACTTGTAGTTAGCCAGGGCCTTTCAGAGGAGGTAGCACATCAGCTGAGACCCGAGTGTCAAGGGAGAGCCCACTGAGGAAAGTTCTGAAGGAAGACTATTCCAGGTAGAAGAAACACGTCTGGAGAAAGCCGGAAGGCAGGAAGGAGCTCTGCCGGTCCAGAAAATGGGAAGAAGAAAGTGTGGGTGGCATAGTGAATGTGAGGGAGAGGGGCTGAGATGAGGTGGGAGAGGGAGCTGGGCACCAGATACCTGTCCCCGAAGATCAGAACAAGAGGTGTGGACTTTCTTCTAAGTGCAGTGGATGCTAAACAGTAGAGTGCTTGAGGATATGGGGGTTTCGATTTAAAAATAGTAATTCTGGAAAATAATAATAATAACAGCAATAATAATTCTGGGTACCGTGAGGACAATGAATGGTAGAAGGGGCAAGGAGGGGAGGCCAAGATTAGAACCAACAAGCTTATGGTAGTCCAGGCGAAAGGTCATAGTGGCTTGGACTTGGTTGGCAGCAAAGCAGGTAATGACAATGGATGGATTCAGGACCTGGTAGAGTCTGTGACCGCCCTTGCTGAGAAACTCAGTATTCAATCTAAATTTTGAGGTGGTCTGCAACGAAGATGTACATTTTCTGTTTTCTGTTGCCCTCGGCACCTGGATGCCTTGTCATTGGTTTGTACCGGTTTCGGTGTGGTAGAGAAGGAAACCCAAGAGACTAAAGTGATAGCGGTTGTAGCATTCCAGCGTATGGGTGTGAAGCAGGGCGGTCAGACAAAGTGGCTGAGTCCACAGAACTGGCTGGGCTCCCAGGCTCTGCCACCCACTACCTCTGTGACTTTAGACACGTTATTTACCTTCCCTGGGTCTTTGTTTCTCAATCTATAAGACTATTAGGATAAGAATACTTACCTCATGAGACGGTTAAAGGGATTAAATAAATTAATGCATGAGAAGCACTTAGAATAATGCCCTGGCACAGATTAAGTGCTCAATAAATAAATGGTAGCTTTTGTCATTATTGTGGTTTGATTAAACCCCTTCTCTACCCGCCCACCCCCACCCACCCCCTCTGCACCAAGTGATGCATAAAATGACGTATCAACATGTTGCTTTTCCTCTTAGTTACCAAACAGGAAAAGGGACTATATAGAGATTTTTTTTTTTTTAATTTCTTAAGAGGAGAAGAGAAACTAGTATTTAGGAAGCTCTTGCTACTGGACAGCACTTTCATAGACAATTGTATCTCATTTAGACCTATCATCAAAATAGTTACCATTTATTGGTAGGCTTTTTATATAGAGTACCTATTTGCCCCTTCGGAAGTACTCTGCTAGGAAAACTTGTTGTGTCTGTTTTACACATGTGGAAGGTTCAGGGAGGTTATTTGCCCTGCCAAGTTCCCACCACTAACTAGTGAGTTGAAGAGACCAGATTTTGAGCCAGCTTTGTATGACATCACAGCCTTCCCTCTTTCTCCTAAAGAGTGGGTTAGAGACAAACTATACCAGGCGACTTCCAGTTATCTCTCAAATCTATCAAACAAACCAGGAAATTTGATTTCACCCTTACTTTCCCCCATGCCAGCCAGCTCGGGTCTTCCTTTGTGCCTTGAGTGGCCTCCAATCAAGAATGTCCTGAGCTAGATTCGCAGTCTAGTTAGCACGCACTGATCATGCATTTTGATGTCATCAGGCAAGTGCCCATCATCAACATGAATTCATTATATGCTTCTTAGGAAATAAACTGATGAAGGTTGGAAATCACTGAAAATCCTTTACTTTTTCATGTGGTTATTCAATCTTTTCACACTATTCTCACATTATTGCTCTTGGCAATATAATTAAGGATCTATTGAGGTTTAGCATTGTAAAATAAATCTATATCATGTAGTTTATAACTTGATCATACAAACTCATTTATCTGGAAATTTTGGCGTATTTCTTTACTGACTGAATTTTTATCATAAACATTCATCTTATTAGTTATGTAATACTAGAAAAAATAATACACGGTATCAGTTCATGGTACCTTTGTTTCTTTTTTTTTTTTACACTTGATCCCACAAAATAGAATCGATGAATTAAAAGAGCATACTAATAACCCAGAATATTAATTAAGATATTTTTAGATATTTAAGCATTAGATCAAAAGAAAATCCAAGAGTTCTCATTGGAAACTTATTAAATTGTCGGAAAACCTCTGTTGCCCACTTCCTACCTTTGTGAATCTTCTCTTTCTTTGCAATCTGTGAATAAACTGCCCTGTTTTGTCTTGGCTGAAGCCAGGCCAGCCATAGGCAAACCTTTAGAATAGGGCATTTAAACATTGTAGGGGGATTTGACAAGCATAAAGAGTTATAGCCAACATCATTAGCACAAAGGAATTGCCTGATTGAACAGGTTGGAGACCTGCCTGAAACATCCTAATAGGCTGGAGTGATATTCAGAAAATGTGACTAGTTAAGGGCACCTGGCATAGAAAGCAAGCAGTTCATGGAGATGAGTGACTTGGACACATGAAAGGTCTAATGCAGCAGTGACAGGTAGCAGGAACCCAAGAAAAGGGGGGGTGAATGGGAGCAAAGAACTTTAGATTTACCAAGAGACCTACATGGATCAACTGGTATAAGACAATTAGCACTTTGGAAGATAGAACCAGATAAAGTGATCCACATAGGATCACGCAGTGTGCCAAGCAGCACATCTAGAGACAAGAAACGTGTTTGTTTGAGTCAGAGTCTTAGTTTTGGCCTCAGGAGAAGTCAGAAAGTTGAATCTGTAGAGAGTAAAAGCCTATTCACCCTTCTGCACTTTCTTTATAGGGAATACATGAGATTTATTCATCCTTCCGGTCCTTGGAATAAAATAGCCATGATAGAAGCTAAATCTAAGATATTGTTTTAATTTAAGATTCTGAAGGCTTTCAACTTTAAATGTGATCCATACTCCCAAGCAAGCAGAGCTGAAGACCTTCCACCCCCTCCCTGAGGAGAACCCGCACAGCATCTCTGGAGAGCTTTATGTGTGTAGTTCTTTCCTGATCAACCCAACCCCGAATCTCCCTTCCTTCCCTGTCCTCCTTGCCCCTCTCTCCTGGCGGCTCTCCTTTTCTCCAAAGAATTAAAGGAAACAGAAACAAAAGACATTAAAAACGACTAAGGTAAGGGACATTGCTAAAACTACTATGTAGTTTAGTCAGTAATGAACCTCAGATTATTTTCAGTTATAGTCTCAGGAATGATTTAACTCTCGCATGATCTTAGGAATGCAGAAATCGCTTGGGAAAAAACACCACGAAGAATCTCCTGTTATGTGCCAGGCAATAGAATAGACGTTTCCAATACAAAGATCAAAGAGATGTCAGAGGATACAAAGATAAGAGATGTCCACTACCCTGAAGAAGTAATATTTATAGACCACCCACTCTGTGCAAAGCACCGTGCTGCTTAGTGTGAACAATGAAAAGAGGTACAAGACCATGCCCTCCCCTCAAATTGCATATGTTTCCATGGAGGAGACGAGAAATGCATATGGAGGAGTGTCTGTTGTAGGTTTTGAAGAGTCAAATAGACCTTGACATTTACCCAAGGACTTTCTGTTTGTCAGGCACTGTAGTGGTTGCCTTGTATGTATTAACCCATTTAATCTACCTAACAGTCCTATGAAGTGGATACCAGGTATTAAATTATCTGCATTTTATGAATGAAACAAAGATTGGTTGAGTGATTTCATGAGATCACCCAGCAAGTATTTGGTGGAGCCAAGGTTTAAATCCAGGCTGTTCAAACTGTATCTACATTTATACCTATGTCTAGATCTAGATCTGTCTTCCAAGGCAGGACTAGGGTCCAAACGCTGGAACAGCCCGAAAAATCTACGTGGTAGGGGTTGTCCACAAGCTGGACTTTTAGGGATGGATGGGGAGTTTAGGGAAGGACACACCAGGAGCAAAGGCTCTGACTCAGGGGCCAGTATGTAGCAGCCAAAGGGCAGGAAGGCAGAATGGACCGATGGTGCTTGGGGTGAGAGGGGTCCAAGTTCTAGTCCTGCCTCTGCTGCTGGGTTGCTGGTGGGGCTGGGGTAAAATCCACACATCTCCCACAAAATGAAAATAATAATAATAATAATAATAATAATAATAATGCCTATCCTGCCAGGTTAGTGGAAATATTTGGCAAGATGACATGCAAAGGTATCTTAATGAAAATTTAATGTGCGTGTGTGTGCACTCACACGTGCATTTAAGACAGTGAGTAGATTAGCCAGGATTGGAAAGTTTATGTTGGGGAGTAAAAGCAGACAATGAGGAGATTCTCAGCACATTGTGGGAGATTCTGACTACAAAATTATCCCATGAGTGAGAGGTATTGTGTAAGCTCTGTGAGATACTCAATCCGGCCATAGCACTCCTGTGCACTTGATTTGGGGAGAGAGAATAAGCATAGTGGGAAGATATTTTAGAAGTAGAAAAGAAGCACTGGGTATGAAATATGTGATTTTTTTTCTATAAAATTCATGTATTCATCCACTCAAGAGTCCTCAGATATTCACTGACTACAATCTAGTACGAGGCACTGTTCTAGGCATTGCACTACAGCAAGGAATGAAACGGCCAAAATCCTGATGTTCATGGAGTGTACATTCTAGAATAACTCCTTACTAATATAAAAATATGTATATTCAAAAATAAGAATAGGAAATGTCGGAGAAAGTTAAATGTGTGAGAAGAAGATATTTTCAAAGCCTGTTGTGTGATCTCTCTTTAACCAGCCCACCCAAATCTTACTCATCCCTGCCTAATCTCACCTTGGGTATGCCTTAGTCTGCTTCAAAGGGGAGGGTGAATGTCTTTTCACTGTGTTTTAAATAATGTTCACCGCCTCCTAGTTGTATCCAAAGCATTCCTCCTTGTTTTTTCTTTCTGCCGCTGGATCTAAAAGCCCAGGAAGGTCCAGCTTCCACACGTTTGCTTGCCAGCCTCTTGATTTGGGGCTAACTAGCTCACCTCTCTCCCAAGACACAACAGCCATGCTTTTGTTAGGAGAAGCCTGAAAACGCCCTTCTTTACACCTGCAATGACCCTGTTGCCCCTTTTCCGGTCATCCTCTCTGGATTTGTTCTCATTCTTACACCATTTTCTTAACCACTTAAGAAAAAGTTCTTTTGGCTATCAAGAAAGAACTGAGTACCTTTCCCTTTTGCCTCATGTTTGAAGTTTAGTTTTAGTAAAAGCTATGTTGCATAGAATTATTGAAGTCACTCGTGAGCTCACCTGGCATTCCTGTCTTACCCAAATGTTTTCCTCAGTAAGCGTTTTTGTCTGTTTTTCTTTTCATTAAAGAAAAATGAGCAAATAGATCTTCTTTCCGACAGGTAAGCAGCTGTTTTTTTCTATGTAAGGAACTGTAGATGTGAAAGATGATTTTCTTTTCAAATCGACAAGGATTTATTAAGCTGCAAAGAAGCTAGAAACTATTAACAATGAAAGTGAGCTAGAAGACACAAGAGCATACCCTGTGTGAAGTTACGTTCTCTAAGGAGACGGAAATCCATGAACCTAAACACAAATACCATTTCCGTGTGGCTCTCCCGGTCTGGGTTTTTAATGCAGGATTTTGAACAGTGCCCACACTTACAAAACTCTTTTTTTCTTTAATTTTATTTTATTATGTTATGTTAATCACCATACATTACATCATTCGTTTTTGATGTAGTGTTCCATGATTCATTGTTTGCGTATAACACCCAGTGCTCCATTCAGTACGTGCCCTCTTTAATACCCATCACCAGGCTAACCCATCCCCCCACCCCACACTTACAAAACTCTTAATAATAATCATTGAGCTGAATGATCTCTCATGCTCACAACATCTCTGAGATGCCTCTATTGCAGATGAAAAAAGAGAGACTCAGAAATCCAGCCATGAGTGGTGATGTCAGTATTCGAACCCAGACTTTTAGACAACACCACGGTAAGCAGTAAAATACTGAAGTTTGCCGTTCAAATTCTGGATATCTCGGGGATGTATCAATGGGAAAGGACAATGTGAGTTGCAATGGGTCACCATTGACTTTATCGAAAAGGTATGTTTGTGACTCGTCTGTAATTGTAACCCCTTGTCCCTCCCGAACCTCGCTAATATATTTGAGAACACTTAAATGTTTGGTCCCTGGTGCAGTGGTGAATACATTTTTGAAAATTAGCAGTCATTTTTACTTGAAGCTTGGCATCCCTAAATGACTCATGTCATCATTTTGCACATTCTCTTGATTCCATAATGTTGTTTTCCCCTCACCTTGAATTTATTGACACCAATTCATTTCGCCTCGACATTGGCATTAACAGGGAAATGGCTTTGTTTCATCCTCTTATAACATCACCTCCCAAGACTTGGTTCGACATTGTCAGGAGGTGGTTATGTTGACAGCAAGGCCACAACAGACAAGAGTGAATTACAGTGATTCCCGGGGGGGAAAAAAAATCATTAAGAAAAGTTACTGCTGTGTGATTTCAGTAACTATTTGTCATACCTAAATATCCCTGCTGTTTAAAAATCCTAAGAGGGCTTAGACCATATTTAGAACACTCCTGCCAAGTATACATAGGAAAAATTAAGTCTCTAAGGAGATATTTAGCTATAGCTTGACAAACAGGAACCTCAAATTATATTTTAGCTTTACACAGTGCTCAAAGGCACTGAAATTCTGTCTTAAAAAAAATGCATGTGAATTAATGACACAATTATCTCCTTTCAGTCACAGATACTTCGGATTCTTTATGTCAAGTATCAAAGGCCTGTAGGATTGCCTTACCTCCTCCTCAGAATGTGGACTGTTTCACAGATTTGCCTTCAGCTATACGGGTCGCCTTTCACAATTCCCACGTCATTTTAAAGAGCACCAAATCTTTTTACCTGCAATCTTCTCTGTGCCTCTGACGGTCTCTTGGTCTCCATCCCAGTTCCATCTGGATTTTCCTTTAGCCCGTGTCTCGAATTTAACGAGTTACCTTCCAATTAAAAAAAAACAAAAGTCACTCATTTCCTTCAGGGCCATGTCTTTTCCACCTTCCTATGGCTGGCATGCCAAGATTATAGTAAGAGCTAATACATTTTGCCTAATGAAAAATGAAGGGGGTGCTTCTGCTCACTTGGCTCCGCCGGCCACTCTTGCTTCTGGGGAAGGCTTACCCTTCCCCAGGCATACGCTGTATCATTGAAGGAAGAAACCCCAAACAAGTCACCATTCCCTTCCTGCTAGTGTTCTCCATCACAAAGCAGGATGGAAAGGCCTGGCAAGTCATGGGGTATGAGCTGAGCTGGAGTGTCAACGCTGCCCAGCACTTTTTCCAGGTGTCCCCAGTTAGTTTCCTCACCTATTCCCTCCCAAATATTTCACCCCTGCCCTCAAGATCTCACCTTCCCTCCCTCTCCATGTGCTCAGGAGTTAGCCTTACCTCCTACTGCCCAGAAACAAAAGGAAGCCATCAAGGGAAACTTCCCTGTACTTCCCACTCTCCAGCCCATAAGCTCTGTATTCCTGTGTATTGATACCAATCTACCAATCTACTTGTCTATCTACAAATAATAGACATATGCCCTCCGTTCAGAAAGAGGCACAGAACAAAAGACATATTTTATTTGTGTGTTCAGTAAGTAATTTGTTGGGCATCAATTTGGTGCCAGGAACAGTCCTCCATACTAACGTATAACCACAGTGAGCACGTCAGACATGGCGCAGACACGTACAAGGGGAACCCAGAGGAGTCTGCTGCAGACTCAGGTTGCATGAAATATGTTTTCTTTCAGGGCAGTTAAGCTGGACTCGGAGCCCCTATCCTGGAATGATAGTGGAAAATTGCATCACAGTCATCGCTGTGATCTGCCAATGTAAAAATGTCCATTCATCTCGCATCACCTGTACCAGTTAACAATAAGCAAGCCCTCGGGCTACAGATCCCTTTAGTTCCAGAGGCTGTGTAATTTTGACAAGGCAAGGAATCCCAGTGTCTGGGGCCTTCCTAGGATTATAGGATTGTGTAGGAACTCTTCTGTCTTTCCTGAGATCATTTGTGTGTGTGTGTGTGTGTGTGTGTGTGTGTGTGTGTGTGTGTGTGTGGTTTCAAGTTTTTATTTAAATCCCAGTTAGGGAACATACTCTGGGATAATTTTTGCAGACATTTAAGATAACTGGTAGTTTGACTAGAAATATATATGAATGACACAAATTCTGAAATATGGCAAGATTTGGTCACATGGATCATTTCTTATATGAATCACCTTTATCGTCTCAGTAAAATATGACTTTTATTTTCTCAAATAACAACAGTTCCTTTTATTAACATTTTTAATATGTTAAAAGGACCATATATTTATTCTTGGTCATTTGGAGAAAGTGAAGAGTCTAAAGATGAAAAATAAAGTTACTAAAATCACCTGCATTCCCACCAGCCAGAGCTAAACACTGGTCACATTTTGGTACAGTTCGTTCCGGTCCTTCTTCTAAGGTCTGTTTTACATGAGCCATGTGTAGAGGTGTAAGTCTGTACTTTGGGGGATCATGCTGGATAAATATTTGGGCTGCTTTTTCTCCTGACATAACGTCCTGCACTTTGAAACAGTGGTTTATACCCTGATGTGTGTTGCACCGTGTGTGACTAAGCCTCCCAAAGAGCACCATCTTTCACCTCGGGCAAAAAGAGTCGAGGCCGCACCTTTTTATTAAACTAGACAAGTGCATTTTCTGATACCAGATGAGAAACTCTATGATTTCTCAGCACCGTTTTTATGAGCACCTTGCCTCTGTCTGTGTCTGAAGGTGTTGACCTAAATAGGATTTCAATACATCATTAATGATCACTTTGGGAAAAGATGCCCAGCCTTTGGCTTTGTGGGATTCTCAGTGAATTCATTCTTTCTCAACATCAGCAAAGGCTTTTTTTTTTTTTTTTCAGGTTGCAAAGACTGACAACTTTGGGGGGTTTGGGCAGTGCCTCTTGCTCCTTCATTGGAGTTACCTGTTATTTCTTTCACGCTAGCTGGTGTTACTGCCTAGTGCAAACACAGGCTCCTTCAAAATGAACGTGGCTTTTTTTTATGATGTTTTGAGCAGTGTTTCTTTTGACTGGACAAGAGCAAGTGTCACTCCCATAATCAGTGCTTTGAAATTAGATTACTCTGAATAGAATGGCTTCTCTCTAGTGTCTTGATTGCCCACACATGTCTGACCACCCAGCCGACAGCTCCCACATTGTTCCCTACAGCCCCTTCAGCTCTGCTCCTTAGCCTCAGGACACTGAGACCCAGTAGGCTAGATGCTGTCACACAGGAATCATGCCCCCAGCACCACTGTCCCCAGATGGATCTAGACACAGACAGGAGTGGAGGTTGAGAACAGGAAGACAAGAATATTTCCAACTG
Organism: Zalophus californianus; assembly: GCF_009762305.2. Classification (NCBI taxonomy): domain Eukaryota; kingdom Metazoa; phylum Chordata; class Mammalia; order Carnivora; family Otariidae; genus Zalophus; species Zalophus californianus. Next base: position 90,404,000 of record NC_045598.1, read on the forward strand.
ATCGCCTCCAAGTTGCAGTCTAGATACTATTTGCATCTGAACCTATGCCCTGCCTCCCCAAAGCAGAAGCTAAAGCTGGGCTCCCTGGGACCCTGAAAACACACCTTCTGTACTCTGATCAGTACAGGAGAATGCACATTGAGTGAGAGTACACAAGTCACCCTTGAGAAGACAGGCACTGCCCCTCCAGGCCAGCTTCGCAAAACCTTGTGGAGGACACAACAGCTGAATACAAATATTCAAGACCTGAATGTTTGACCCCAAACTGTCTCAAGATTCATACCTTCAGAGGACATATACAGATGCTGTCTTTGAGGGAGGACATTTGCTTCCGTTTTCACTTGAGCACCTTGAATTGGTTAGGTAGTAATGAATTCCTTATCTGGCAGGGTTAGGAATGAGCACCTCACTCTTCCGCCCTGGGCTTCTAGCACTGGGGTTGCAGGGGCGGGGGATGGGGAAGGTGTTTAACATTAACAAAGTATCCTTAGGTTGTGTTTTATATTTTTTAAAGCACCTCTACATAATTCGCCTTGAGGCTCCCAACAACTGCGAGGTGGGTGAACAGGACAAGTGTAACTATTCTTGCTTCAGAAGTAAGGAAAGAGAGACACATAGAGGTGAAACAATTTCCCCAAGTTCACACGGCCCATTAACTACAGAGACCCGACTTGAATCACAAGGTGTCTTCACCTCATTCTCTTGACACCACCTCATGCTTCTAGTACAAGTCGGAAGAAAAACTATGCCTGCTCGATGGGGCACCAGATAAGACCGACGGGCAAAACCAATCAAGCCAAGACAGCCACCTGAGTCATCACCAAGACTCATAATATTGGAGAAGTCCAACTATCATCACGTATTTGATGAAAAAGAGGAGGAATTCCTCACTCTTTGCCTCTTAAGACGATAGGCTCCCCATGAAAAATATGCATGTAAATCATAAAGTTCAAGAGAACTTGAGAGATACATACTTCAAACTCTTTCCCTAACTTTCTAGCTTTCATTAGAATGTAAGCTCCACAGAAGCAGCTACATCATCTGCCTGGCTCCCACCATGTGCCCATCATCTAGGACAGTGCCTGGTTGGGTGATGGATGGATGGATAGATGGATGGATGGGTAGATGTCACTAAGTAGCTTCATGGTATGTCCAAGACCTCACAGCAAAGGGATGGCTAGTCAGAACTAGAACCCAGGTTTCATGACTCTTTTTTTTTTTTTAAAGATTTTATGTATTTATTTGAGAGAGAGAGAGAATGAGAGATAGAGAGCATGAGAGGGAAGAGGGTCAGAGGGAGAAGCAGACTTCCTGCTGAGCAGGAAGCCCGATGCGGGACTCGATCCCGGGACTCCAGGATCATGACCTGAGCCGAAGGCAGTCGCTTAACCAACTGAGCCACCCAGGCGCCCCAGGTTTCATGACTCTTAATCAATGTTTTCTCCACTGTACCACGTCACCATTCATAGCCAGACATAAGTGAGAAAAGATGGGGGGGGAATGCAGTTAGTGTGCCCAGAATTCACAAAAGGCCATTAGACACCAGCCTGCAAAGATTCTTCCATACCCCAGGAGCTAAGGCCCAATTTTATATCTCACAGCTCACAACTTTGTATCACAGCCGCCAAGGCTGAATAAATGGGTCATAATCATAGCTCTTTATCTCCCTGCCACAAAATCTCAAATGCCTAAATCGGAACTGAATGTTGCACACATGCCTTTGTTATTAGCCTGTTTGGTAGAGGTTATTCACTCTTTGACGTTTCTTTGAAAAGGACGGGAACAATTTGGAACATCTTTCCCTCGGCAATCCTGGGCTCGTTTCAGGTGGGGAAGGTAGAGGTCACTTTATTAATACAACCATCAAGGAAGGCTGTCATGGCAACGCGTTGCATCGATCCCTTGAAGTGCCTGAGACAAAGCCAAAAAGAGAAACTTTCAAGTCTATAAATACAGACCCAGCATTGCTCAAGCATAGTGGCTCACTGACAGGGTGAACCTAAATGTATAGTGGCTTTGAACAAGATCCAAACACAGAAAACTTCCCTTTTGTAATGCAACGGATCATCATGACCATAAGGGGAATAAGTGACCCTTCAGGTCACCAAAGCAAAGAAGAATAGAACAAGCAGCGACACTAAGTTCTGGCTGGTGCCCATTTTGAACATAGGGATCCCTCTCTATGTCTGCTTTTCCATACGTTCCAGAAAGGACTAACGGAAGGAAAAGGAATCAAGGTCTCGTCATTCACATTTTTTTTCTTTTTTTAAAGAGTTTATTTATTCATTTAACAGAGAGAGAGAGAGAGAGACAGCGAGAGAGGGAACACGAGCAGGGGGAGTGGGAGAGGGAGAAGCAGGCTTCCTATGGAGCAGGGAGCCCGATGCGGGGCTCGATCCCAGGACCCTGGGACCATGACCTGAGCCGAAGGCAGATGCTTAACAAATGAGCCACCCAGGCGCCCCTCATCATTCACATTTTGACAAGGGATTGCAGTTTGGGAAGAGGAAACATGCATGACAATCAAGGAACCCACAAAAACAAGTTAAAGAATTGAATAATTTAGCCACATCCCTGTGGCTCATTATCGAAGCCAGAGGAAAGGTAAGAAGGGAAACAGGGAGGAAGAAATGCCGCTCATTCTTACTTTTTCACTTTGAAAATTCTGAGTGTTTTTATAAACTCATAGCAACTGTGGAAGCTTCTTTATCTGCTATTGTGGCTTGCTTACTGAAGCTGTGATCAGAACTATTATAACACCTTGCCAACTACAGCCTCTTCACCAGGATCCCACACTTCATCTTTTAGCCACATAACTGTTTGGTTCTAACATTAATACCCAACCTTATTTCTTAGGGGCCACAGATCATTCTGGTCGCTCCACTTGAAAGCATTCCTAATATTGAAACGTCCGACGGTTAATGAATTATTTTTATCAATGGTAAAAGTATCCTTTAGAATACAGTCAAGCCAGTACCAAAGTAGGATTAGTTTTTCTGGTATCTAAGGATATTTCATCATAATAAACATAATGGTGTCTGGCAAATAACAATTTGCAGCCAATACTGGATCAAGTCTCATACAAAGGACTTAAAGACAAACCTTCTTTGTTTACAGAGATCGCACACCCTTAGGTTGTCAATAGCAATGAAGATAGAATCAGGACATGTTTAATGTAAATACTTCCCCAAATAAGGTGAGAGTTTTCAGTTTGAGACAAATCCACACAGAAGGGCACCAAGTAAAGGAAGTGGTAACTGCAAGATGTGTGTTGGGGAGCAATCCCTGGTTGGAGTTTTAATCTGCAGTGACATGCTGGATGAACTGGAGATACTGCCAGGGTTGTAAATGGTGTTTGTCTGTTGCTATTCCCAACCTAGACCTTTGATATTTTTGGTTACACTTTATGGATGAGCTGATTGGTATTTGGAGTGCTGCCAGAACGCACTGGAAGTCTGGAAGATATGAGATCTAATGCTCTCAACCTATACCCCCGCCTAGTCACAGTGTGGTATGAAGGCAGAACAGCTGGTCAGTACACGTGACAATCCACTGAGGATTACAGAGGTTAGTTAGATTGTCTTGAGGAACATAGGATGCGCACTGCACGCCACCATTTACTGTGTTTCTCCTGAACGTTCTTTTCTATGTAAAGAGCAGGAATCTGTAAATCAGGAGCCCTGATTCTAGCTCTAGCTCTTCCATAAATTGCTTTCAGTTTCCTCATCTAGAACTTGTCTAGTTTCTGGAGTTTCTCCACACTGTGATTTTACTATTCCTAACAGAGCAAAGTAGAACAAATTATACGATGGGTCATTTTGGTTCATCTCTCTTATTCTCTCATTGTCAACGGTGTGTGACCCAACGGGTCTGTCTTAAATCCCAGCTTTCTGTATTTACTCCCCTCCAAGGATAAGCCACTCTTATATTTCAACTTTGAGTATTTACAGTCGCCTCTAATTCCCGTGGCTCTGCACCTAAAAACTCACTATCTCTCTGTGATCTAGAATCAGCAAGGCATCTTCATTCCCCTTTGCCCAGTATATGTAAGGACAACCGCTCCTCTTCGTTGCTGTGGCTGACACCCTGGTAAAACTTCATCATTTTACCATCGACATTAATTGAAGAGTGATTCTTTGTTTGGGGAGGGGACGGGGGGGGGGGGAGCTGTCCTGTGCATTGCGGGATATTTAGCATCATCTCTGGCTTCTATCCACTAGAGGCCAGTAGCATGCCCTCCCCTGAGGTGTGACAACCAAATGTCTGCAGACATTGTCAAATTTCCCCCAGGAGACAAAATCATCCACTGTTGAAAAGCATTACTTTAGACTGACAACCAAAGACCTCTGTTAAATGTTAATTCCTTAAATTTCTCCAATCCTTTTTTTAATTATTCCCAAATCCCTTCTGTCAGATTCAATCAAGAACATGTAATCCTTATTTTGCAATTTCCTTCACTCAAAGTACCCTTCTTTCACACTCTTCCAGTCTGTTTGCTCATCCCTAGATAAAGTCACCCACAGCAGAAAGGCTTCTAGAATTAATTGTATACCCTCATATGATCACTGCATCTTGTTGACATCTTTTCTTCTCAGGACCCTTCGTGATCTTTCATTCTCTTCCTGTGGCCTAGATGCTGATATTCTTCAGTGTTCGATCCAGAGCCTTCACTTGTCCTTACGCTACATTCTACCAAGATTAGGTCTTCTAGTCCCTTCACTTCCATCTGTAACAATGACCACCATCACCCCTGCTCCAAACCTGTAACTCCAGGATGACCTACCTCCTGAACGGTTAACTGGTTTTTCCGGCTAAGAACAAGACCCCTGAAGAAGAGCCTACAGACCCCTCAAAGTCAATAGGTCCAAAAAAGTGCATTTTCTTCCCTGCCCAAAGTCTTCCTCCAATCTACTTTTCTTTATAAATTTTATTACGATGCATCCGAATACTGAAAACAGGAACCTCAGAATCTCTCTTAACCATTTCAAATCGCCTGCGTCCAAATCTATCACCTCTCCCTCCCCATTGCTCTAACCAGACCAAGCCCGTTCTACTGAAGCATCTGGGCCCCTCGCCTCCAGTCTGTCCTTTCTCTGGCTAAGCCTCACCTGTGTCTCCCCCCTTTAAAACACCACCCTGCTCCTAGGTCTTTGACAGCTTCCCATTGCCTATTATCGAAACTCTGTGTTGTGTGTTATGAAGAAGGTACACAACCAGGCCACAGCCTACGTTTCCAGTCTCCATTTGCCCTGTGCACATCCAACATTCCAGCCACACCAGTCCGTTCACAATTCGCCAGTGTGTTCCATGCGTCTCTCACTCAGGCTCCTGTCAGAAAACTGAAACCACACTAGGCATCTCAACAGAGAAAATTCATTGAAGGGAACAGTTAAACGGGTGTTTTGGAATTTAGAAATGAGAAGAGGACACTGAAGTCACTCAGAGATAGTAGAGACTGAATAAGCAGAGAGCAGCACCACTCCTGGGCAGCAGGATCACAGGAAAGAGGATGAGTTATTAGAAACTAAAAGGACGGAGGGGAGACCCCACAGACATGGGGGGACAGAATGCCTGACTGCTGCCTGGGACCTCTGAAACCTGGGCAGGGCCCCTCAGAGCTGAGCTTGAACCTCTAGGGAAGGAACGCCGCTGGGTTGGTGCAGGAAACTTCTGAGGGGGGGAGGGGGTGGGGGAATAAAGCCGGTTCTGAATAAAGCTACACCCTGGGACCAAATGCTGCTACCGGGGTAAAGGGCCATCACAGGGCAACACTCCCCTGTCGGTGGAAGCCGGAGACAACGTGCAGAAAGAAGGGTGCTTTTAGAGTTGAGAGACAATTGCTTAATAACCAGCACTCTGCACTTGCAAGTCTCCCAGTCCATACTCATACAGTTTCCCCATCCATAATGCTCCTTCTACCAATATCTGCCTGGAGTGCACTATTGTTCAAATACAATCTCCTTCCTAGAATCTTTTCTAATCTTCCTCCAAATAATTATTTACACCAGCATCTCAGTTCCCCTAGCATTTTGCAAATACTTCCTTTATTGTCTTTTTTTGTATCACAGTTATTTCTGCATGTTCGTTTTCATTTGTTTTCTGCCAAACTGTGAGCTCCTTTAGGGCAGGTACAACAGTACAATCGAGCGGGATGGTTGGCCCACAACAGATGTTGGCTGAGGCGGATGGAATTGATAAAGGCATGCTAATGAAATTATTATTGGATCATGTCTTGCCTATGTTTTAGCTTCCCAACCAGACTTGAACTCCATAAGAGCAGAGATCACGCTTTATCATTTTTTATCTGTTCACGGCGTTTCGTAAAAGGCTTCATATGCTGAAGAAGAGCTCAGTGATATTTGTTAGCCACCTAGTTTATTCATTAAGCACCACAAATTTGGTTCAAAAAGACATGAAGATGAAGGATAAATTTATGAATAGCAAGTAAGATCTGTAGTTAGGTTCAGATGTGCTTCTAGCACGTGATTCCAACAGAATGCTGCACATAGCTATGAAGTTCTGTGTTTGTCGAATAGCACAATCAGGAGACTAAATGTAAAAAGTCTTATAGCGAATTCTAAAGTAATGAAAATATATTCTAGATTTGATTTTTTCTGTTTATCTCTTACAGAAAAAAATTTACTTCCCCAATCCATGATATTATGAATCCTGGGTTACATCTGTTCCTTGCCTAGTTATTGAATTTCTCACACTCACCAACATCAACTAGCAGATTATTTAAATGTAAGAAAGGTATTGGATTTTAACTTAATCACCAGCTTCTTGGGGAAAGAAAAAAGAAAGAAATCTCTGTTCAACAACTGGTTTACCTTCAAGTCCAAGAAGAAAAATAGCTTTTTTTTTTTTTTAAGGGGAGCACTATCTAATTAACTATTGATTTCTTCTCAATAATCCAAGGCAAGCAATTATTGATATTGATAGAACAGATATTTCCCTACCTCTGGTGCCCAAATGGAAGGAACTATCCCATTCAGCAATCTGCTGCCTGGGACTAGAAATGCTAAGAATCTTTAACTTTAAATGGAAACAGTTATTTGGATCTGTTTCTTCCATGTTACCCCAATTAAACAGCTATTTCCTGAAGGGTAAGCAAAACAAAATGCTGAAAACCTATGGATGCTTCTCAAATTAACAACAACCAGTTTTGACCATGAGTAGAACCACTCTACACTTGTAGATTTTTGCCTCCCAGCTACAGCTCTTGACATTTTTAACCATGACATAAAATACTATAAATTGGGTCTAATATTCAAGATTTCTCCCACCCAATGAGAGGCAGCTTATATAATCACTAGAGCCCCCACAATACCACCTTGTATGTCAATATTTGGAACTGAAGGATTTAGTAGGCCTTAATAGTCACTTCTGACATTTGCAGACAGCAAGGGTGGGTACTTTTGAAAATTGTACCAATACATTATGCAGCTGTCTTAGAGGTCGCCAAGGAGTTATTGTGGAAGAAGGCAAAACAAGGCCCCGCTGAGGGCACTTTGTTATTAACTCTGTGAGCGTCCACTACTATCTTTCCTCAGCTCATTTGCACACAGGGCATTAGAACGTTTGTGTGTAGGAAGCTTCCTTTCAAGGTGACATGACTACTGAACATGATTAATGGACAAGCAGCATTTATTGAATTACTACTTGGGAGATTTTTTTTTTTTAATACTTTGAACTTGATAGTAATATTAAGTGTGTGCGTGTGCGTGTGTGTGTTTAATTCATGTGGTACCCCCAGGGAAATTTGACCATGACATTTTTTTAAAAATGAAAAATGTTATAATTTATAAAAATCTACTTTTTCTGCTCTGCCCCTAACCCCCCCTCCCCGCCCCGCTCCGGAGTGGTTCTATATATTAAATGCTTAAGCAGCATATGTTGTTGGAAGTGTTCTTGGCTCTTTTACTCTTTGTTGTTATTTTAATTTCCCTGGGTCCTATTTAACATTCTGCTAAATCAGTGAAACCTTGATTATCTAAAAGAATAGGAGACATGGAATTAATGAGGATAACCAGAACTTTGAAATAAGTAATTATTAGAGATGAAAATTACATGACAGGGACCATGAATGAATTTTCGTATCTGGAATTGCTTGCTTGATTTATTCAAACCGATTCTATTAATTGACGGACATAGCGAAATTTTGGTAATCAGGGTCTCATCACTGCATTTTTTATCATTCCGGGAAATCAAGGTAACCTTGGACTCTACTACTTCCCGGATTTACAAGGCAGTGAATATCCTAATAGGCTGTCAGGGGCAAATATGACGGCTCATCCTCACTCTCCTCCCACTTTCTCTCTTCTGATCTGGCTGCCGCCTGCCTGGAGCATGCTGCCTGCCCCCTCCCCTCCCCGCCTCCCATCCCCTCCCTCCTCCTGCCTCCCCCGTTAGGCCCTGTCTTCCCGCATGCTGCCGCTGGAATCACCTGCAGGGAGAATGCCCCACCCCTTTGGAGGTTCTTGGTCCTTTTAGCCATACCTATTTGCATTTTAACTACCATTCATCTGGCTTTTTAAAACTCTGCATTCTTGTATCAGGGCACTTGTCCTTTAAAAACGCAGGAGGTCCCAACAGGTCCCAGTCCTATGAAGAGAAGATACTGCTAAACCAGGAGTATTCCATTACTTTGTACTCGATAGCCTGACATGGACAATGATACTATCCAAGATCGCAGCAAAAATCTATGCGAAAAAGACAAATATGATTTAAAACAAACAAACAAAGGCAGCAAACTACATTTGTTTGGAAATTGGGAGTCACGTGCTTAGTTTGTGGCGGGGAGGGGAGGGGGGCGGGCGGAAACACAGGATCCGTAGAGGTGTTTTTAAGCCGAAAACCTGCTGTACTAGATGCACTGAAATGGCTTCTGCTTCTCCTCCCCGCGCCCCACCCCACCCCCCACCCCCCGCTCTGCAGCGAACGTCTGCGACAACGAGCTCCTGCACTGCCAGAACGGAGGGACGTGCTACAACAACGTGCGCTGCCTCTGCCCGGCCGCGTACACGGGCATCCTGTGCGAGAAGCTGCGGTGCGAGGAGGCGGGCAGCTGCGGCTCCGACTCCGGCCAGGGGGCGCCCCCGCCCGGCTCCCCCGCGCTGCTGCTGCTGACCGCGATGCTGGGCACCGCCAGCCCCCTGCTCGTCTAGGCGCGCCGCAGGCCACCAGCCCGGCCAGGGCTCGCCGCCGCCGCCGCCGCCGCCGCCGCGCGCGGAGGGGGGGGAGGCCAATGCGACCCGCAAGCATTCGCTGAGAACATAGGAAACACACCCTCAGACACCCCCACTCCGACACCGTGTACAAACTAAAAAGGCCTAACAGAACTAAGCCATATTGATCAGCCGTGGACAGCACATCCGAGTAAAGACTGTTCATTTCTGACTCCAGAGGCGTTGGCAGCTGTTGATCCTATCACCGCAAGTCACAAGGCCAGCTGCAGAGCTTATTGCCGACTGGGAAGGAGCGACAGCCCCCCCCCCCGCCCCGCCCCGAAACAGGAAAGACAACAAACAAACAAATCAAGCAACCTACAACCACTCGCTACTCTCCCGTGGGGTGCCCCAGCACCACTGGCCCAGTGTGTGGACCAACCAAACAGAAGCATTCTTTGTTGGCAGTGCACTGTGGGTATAAGGAAATCTGTTACAAGCTGCCATATTGGCCTGCTTCAGTCCCTGAACCCCTTCCAACCTGTGCTTTAGTGAACGTTGCTCTGTAACCCTTGTTGGTTGAAAGATTTCTTTGTCTGATGTTAGTAACGCACATGTGTAACAGCCCCCTCCAAAAGCTCAAGCCAGTCATACTCCCTATATCTTAGCAGCACTGAAGTCGTTCTCAGTGTGAGCACACATCCACTGTCCAAGAGTGGCTCTAGGAAAAAAGAAAGTGTATCTATCCTTTTGTATTCAAATGAAGTTATTTTTCTTGAAATACTGTAATATGTAGATTTTTTGTATTCTTGCCAATTTGTGTTACCAGACAATCTGTTAATGTATCTAATTCGAAGGAGCAAAGACTGACATTTTATTTTGTCCTCTTGCGTTCTGTTTTGTTTTCATTGTGCAGAGATCTCTCTGTAAGGGCAACGAACGTGCTGGCATCAAAGAATATCAGTTTACATATATAACAAGTGTAATAAGATTCCACCAAAGGACATTCTAAGTGTTTTCTTGTTGCTTTAACACTGGAAGATTTAAAGAATAAAAATTCCTGCGTAAATGATTTCAGGAATTTGTATTGCAATTTCTTAAGATGAAAGGAGCAGCCACCAAGCAGTTCCACACTCACTTTACTGGTTCCTATATGGACTGAATGCGTTCAGCTGACGAATTTAGTACCCAGGAAGATGGATCGATGTTCACTAGCTTGGACAACTTCTGCAAAATATGAGACTATTTCCACTTGGGAAAAATTATAACAGCAAAAAAAAAAAAAAAAAAAATCTAAGCGATTGCCAAGATCATGCCAAAGCCTGTTGGCAGAGTACTAAGAGACTTTAATTTTCAAGTCATGCTATTTTCACAGATTGATGTGATCATGTGACTCTAGGGATGCTGATCTGTGTATCTTCGCAAATACAGTGTTTACATGGAGTATCATGAGAGGCAACCTGGAGAACCAGGAAAGTGGCAGGGAAATTGAGTGATTAGCAATTTGATTGAATATCTACAGACTTAGTATTTAGAGGAAATAGCAACATATACAGCAGCAAGGAGACATAACTGCTGTTCCTGAGAATAAAGTTTGTTTTAAGTACCACCCGAGGTGTAATAAATTGTTTCTGCCTTTTAGCAGGCCAATGACTGTGCCAGACAGCGAGGGCAGGGGTGGTGCGGGGGGAACGCTTGCAAAGTCTCAAAGTGGCTCAAAGAGTGTGCGTTCCGTTCCCAGCACACTGTCGTTCCACGGCTTACAAATGTGTTAGCAGCAGGTCCTGGAATCAGAAACAATTATCAGCCCAAGCCAGGGTCTTTCGGACAATGAAGTCCTTCATGACTTGGGAGAGCAATAATCCATGATAGTGTTAGGTTGGAAGCTTGCTCCCAGGCTGAATTCTTCACCCCACCATGGGGTGGGGGCCGGGGGTGGGGGATGTCTTCTGATAAATAACCTGGGTGAAAACTAGATGAAGGAACATCGTGTCTTATTGGTTTTGTTCCCAGAAAAGCCAATTCAAAACAGGCAATAAAAGGTAAACAGGTAATGCCTGCGCTGCCTGCCACCCCACGTCTAAGTCGATTGAATGTTTCTTATTCAAACCAACAGTCTCTTTTGATGTAAGAAATAAGGAGAGATGGAAATAAATTCGAGTGCTGGTTTAGTGCCAGGGTGGCCAACCAGAAATTGGAGACTTACATTAGAAGCATAAACAGCAAATTATAGTTCAGACTCACCAAAGAATACACATGAAAATGCTGATAACACACAGAGTTTGAGATTACTTATAATGAGGTGGATTTCTCATATTAAAATTGGAATTTAGGTTGTCTTATAGTTTATGAGCACAAACCAAAGGCAGACTGTGTTATTTCTAGCAATGATGCACTTTATCATTATCCACTCATGGCTTTGTCACAATGCTCAGGAATCAGACTCTGCACATTGCAATACATGGGATTCCAAAAGCTAATTCTAAAATTTAATGAAGGCTTGATCTAAATCAATTCATCTGCATTTTATCTTTATGAGGCTATAAGAATCTAAATTGATGAGGAATATCTTGTGTTCCATGTATTTAGATATAGTTTTCTGAATTTCCTGAAGTGATGTGATCTGCTTTTAATAAAAATTCACTTTTAGGTATATTACAAATGGAAATGAAATGTTCTTTTTAATCTGGATTCTCAAGTTCTTCTAAAGGGTTTATTCCTTTGAAGAAACCCCAGCTCAGTGGATTTTTATGCATCTGCTGCTCTCCAGCATTCTTGCAAAGCGGGTTCCAGCTACCATATTATGTCTTTAGAACAGGACTCGGCTGAAAAGTGGGGACTAAGCTGTTCACATACTTAAGGTCCCAATTCTTGCTTTGTCAACTTTCCCGCAGAGTAAAAATATAATTCCATCCATCAACACCATGAATGAGCATAAAACTGCAACAAAATTTTTGTCCGAAGGCTCAGCTATATACAAAGTATCACTATTTCTAAAACAGTAACTAGCCTGGTCTGCTGTGATATGGAAGCGATTTATTCCTGACCATGTACCAGCCTAGATGGAGCACTTCAGTCCCAGCAAAGAGGGGCCCTTGCTTAAAGGGACCCATTCTGACCCTCCTGTCACTTGGTATTAGTAGCTGGGAACCTAGTATTTCCTACCCAGATGGCCTCCAGCCACTTTAACGGCATGTATGCACCTCTTCTGGGGGCCCAAGGTCCTAAAGGCAAGCGGCATCATGCATCATGACTGCACATCCCTGGGCGCAAGGGTGGCCAGCAGTGAGTCTGTGTGGATAGATTCATGAATCGGTCGTGGCAGGCAGTGCACACTGGAGAATTCTCACAGGAGCGAGAAGAAGCTCCTTGCGGTGAAAACCAGAGCTCAGGAATGGAAGGAAAGGGGCGAAAGGTGGGAGGGGGAGACTAGGGCTACCTCAGGGCCAGGGTCCAGGACGGAAGGAACTCTGAGCAGGCTAAGGATTCTAAGTCGATACCTGGGTTTCCAATTCCTATAAAAGCATTTGTGTCAAAGTGGCGGATTGGAATGTATTTTATTCAAGCCTGTGTTAGCTTGCCATGTAACTTTTAACTGTTTAGCCATATGACACATGGGCTTCCATTGGCACTTTTGTCCTGGTCCCCACCTGGTGGATCTGCCTGGACGGAAACACTGCATGAGGTGCCCTTGAATTAAATTGCTAAGATGGCACAAATCACTCACCTGGGTAACAGAAATGTGCAGCTTGGGGGAAGGCATGGGCCACAGTTCAGCGGTTCCTGTTATGAATGCTCCGCCACACCTCTTCTCAGACTTGTGCTGTGGACTTGCTGGATGGTAGGAAGTTTGGGATGGACTGGGGGCAGCTGTGAGGAAACCCTGAAGTGAGATCTTTTGTCCCATTGCCTTCCCTCTCCACCATCAATAATCCAGTATTACTATAGGATGTAAAGACCCCATACTCTGACATGGGTGCTCGGTGCATTATGGGATATGGGTTTGTTGTACTTCACCTGTTGTTGAAGACTAAATAAAATACCTGTTCAACAGTCTCTGCTCACAAGCTTGCACAGAATCTGTGGGAACTTTGAAATACATGTTCTAGATATATTTGTTACATATGGGACTCTGTATCTTATGATCTGGCGCAATTTTAAAGCTTCAGCTTCAGCAATCTGAATAGAGTTCCTTCCCCACCATGTTTATTCCCAGTCTTTCTTGGTAAGGGTGGGAATGGGGGCAGAAACCAAGCTACATGTTAGAACAATATGAGTAACCAGGTAAAACTGTAGGATTTTTTTTTTTTTTTGGAAAATCCAATTGGACAGCCTTAACGGTATATAAGAATGAAAAATAGAGGTAAGGAACACCTCCAGAGTTTTGATCCAAATGTCTGGTTGTGAGCAATTCCTTCTTGGCCTCAGGAAATCAGGACTAGATTCTAATCCATTTTCTGTCTGAGAAATATTGAATATTGATCTGACACAAATATTCCTACAGTTCTGACCAGTTCCATATAGAAGAGTTTTTCCCTTTTAACTACATTTCCACTTTTTTACACTAAAAGTAAGTTTTCCCCTTTAGTTACCTAAAACAGATGCCGAGGAATTCCTAGCATAAACTACACATAAACATAATATGATGTCAGAATTAAGAATGCCAACCATCACATTTTGAATTTTCACCCAAATCTTGGGAACATGGAGCACTTTTACTCTCCACAACACCTGGGAAGGTGTGACTCACATACTATCTTCATTTTGCATCTGAAGAATCAAATAACTAAGGAACAGATATATCCCTTGTAAAAATTGTATTATTGCACTTAGCTAGAAATGAGAAAACAGCATCTCTGAAAAACCCATATTAATATTTAAAAATGCAATTATTTGAGATCGATTATGGCAGAAAAATTCTGCTCCTAACACATTTTTTGAGTAGGTCCTGAAAAAGCCTATCAAAAAGACTTAAATGATTTTAGGGGGTGTTTACATTTATACAGTTGAGCATCTAATCCCTCTTCTACCTTCTCCCGTCACCCAAGAGCTGTTTTTAATTGATGGATGAATTAAAATGGAGTAGTAACATTTAAAATTATGTGATGTTTTTATTAACCTGAAATGATAGCTGGTGAAATAGGCCATTATTCCATGAGACCTAATTATGTTAACACTGAAGATTTAGCTAGGCTGGCTGAAGAGAACTGCAGAGAATTGGAAGGAAAAATAAGACCCATTTTCTTAACATAGTCCCAGTTTTTCAGAGGCATCAGCTGTTATTTAATTAGTGAAGTATGAATCGAATGGGGAGGGGGGACTGACTAGAAGAGAGAAAAAATAATTACTACCTCTCCTGCATCTGTCTGCATAGACTCTGAAATTCCTGCGTGGCAAGAATGTGTCAAGTTCCGTTAGAAACATAATGTCCCGCGGTGTGTCTGTTCCAGCCGCCCTGCCCTGATACAACCGCATTACAGCTTCGCTCTTACAAGGCGCAGTCATTCTAATCTAACAAAAGAAGGAAAATGGCAGAAAATCACACACCTGAAGTCCTGTTAAGAATAGGTGATTCTTTTTGCCCCAGGCAGGCAAGAACATAATGTCATTTTTGTGCGTTTGTATTTGCGCTCGGAAGGAGGGCCGCTCCTGTGGGGGAATGGTTTTCCCTCTGCCAGTGTGAAACACGGCGAGAAAACATTCTCCAAGGAAATAGCATTTTGAAATTTACTAGTCGTGCCTACCCCCGTGAAGCCCTGAGTAATTGTTTTGGCTTCCATGGTGTGATAAACACCTAAAGGCAGAGATTAGTGTCATCACTCCCCATCTCTTTCTCCCCGCTGGGGGGGGGGGGGGTGGAGAACGTGGGACCGAGGACAGTATGTCCACGTTTGCAGGAATCCTTCAGTCGGCTGATGCCTAATTATGAGGACCCCAACTAAATATTTAGTTTATTAAATTAATAGTGTGACAAGCATTAGAGTACTTTTACAACCACTTAAACCCGTGTTTACATCCTGTGTAATTACAATTCATAATTGGGAAAGCAGTCAAATCTAAATGCATTCTGATCAATGGTTCTCATTCTGCCAAATAGACCCAGCAGCACACATTATAGCAAGGGACTCTTAAAAGAGGATCTGTTTCTACATCTAGACTTCAAACCAGATTCAGGGAGGGAGATGGAGGGATTCTAGCTGTAAAGTGCTTTAAATTACGCGTAAGATTTTGTGTATATATGATTTTTTTTTCCCCTGGGCAAAGAATCTATTACACTCTGTTGTTTTGTTGTTTTTTTTTTTTTTAATTTATAAAAGGCCTAAAAGTATAAGGATGACTGCTCTAAAACCTAAGATTGAGATTTATCCTAACTATGGAAGTCCTGTTAAATAATAAATTGTAGACAGGTGATGAGTGAAAATAACATGAGGGTATTTGAAGGCACATGTCCAGCAATCAGCTCTTTATTCATTTCATACTGACCTTACCTTGCCCAAGCTGCTAAGGGCATCTATACTCCCTTTTGTAGATAGCTATTTTAACATGTGCATGGTTGTTCTGGAAGCCATGCGTGAAGTAAAAGTGAAAATGGCCCGGAGCAGCAGTATAATGTGAGTGACAAATGATCCAAGTGTCTTGGCAACTTGGTGTGTTTCTCATGGCAGCATGTAGACCAATGGAGATTCACATCCTCTGGGGCCCTGGGTGAACCCGGGTTAACCTTCCTTCAGGGTCTGAAGGATATTAGTGGTTTGATAAGGGTTCTAAATAAAGCTCTTGGGAGAATCTCTGTTCCTGAGCAATATAAATATCTGCATTAAAATGTGTATAATAAAAGCCTCATACTTCACAATCAGTTCCAATTAAATAAACTCTGGCAACTGGATACATGTCATTTTTCATTGGGTCTGAATATGTCCATATTTCCATGTAAATTCTCACCTTAATGCACACAATATATTTGCATTTTTGACCACATGCCTGTATTATTGATAGTGAGGGCTACCTCCAATTAGGGGCAGATAGCCCTTTGTTGATTTACATTAGAGGATGTTACCATGTAGATTTCAACCCCTCCCAGTTCTTCAGATTGTGTCACCTGAAATATGATCACACTCTGAAAAAGTTTGAAATGATGTGAGTTCTGATTCTGTTGTCAGGGTTGTGAGCAGCACAACCCACTCTGCTTTCTCTATTGCAGACATTGTGCTGGAAAGGGGTCAGGGTGTTTCTTTTTCCATTCTTGTCCTAACATTTTAAAAAGTAAGATACATGCGACAACGGGACACATTTGGGTTAAATGGCACCAAGTCACTTTCTTTCTGTCTGGTTTGTTTCATTGTTATGGTTATTCTAGTTTACAAGCATTAGATCAGGAGCAAAGGTCTTTCTAAGTTGTGGGCATTATTCTGACCCTTCAGGGCACATATTTTCATTTCCCACTCTGCCCTCTGGACCAGCACTATCTAAATCAGTAGGCCCTAGCCACCTAAAGCTATTGAGCATTTGTATGTGGTTAGTCCGAGATGACATGTCCCGTGAATGTAAGAATACTCACTGGATTTCAAAGTCTTTAGTACAAAACAAATGAGAAAAGAATGTGAATTCTCTCTTTAATAATTTTCATATTGATTACATGTTGGAATGATAATATTTTGGATATACTGGGTGAAATAAAATATATTATTAGAATTCATTTCAGCTGTTTCATTTTGCTTTTCTAATGTGGCTACCGGAGACTTTTAAATTACATATATGGCTCACATTATATTTCTATTGGGCAGTAATGCTCTAGACACTTAATTTTCCCCCTCTATAAAATGGTGCTAATGGTACTCATTCTCCAGAGTTAATGTGAAAATAACAAGGAGCTAACGAACACGAAATTAATTGATAAACTGGTAAACCACAGGAAGAGTCTAAAGTGCTGATGACTGCAATGGTGATACTTTCAAGCTCCAGTTCCACATTTCCAGATTTTTCTGGAAATGTTCGGCCAGAGGTCTTACCGGACCTCCCCCCAAAAGCACTCCAGGACAATGAACGCAAGGCTTTTAAAGTTTTAAATGAGACATATGGCCTGAACATGGAGCTTACATTAGCAACAATGCCAAAAGGAGAATACTAATGGTGACCAAAAAGTAATAGTAATAGCAACCACACGGTGAATCTTAACTGAAAGCCTGGAGCTAGGTACTGTGTTAAGTATTTTTACCATCTTTATTCTAAATAATACACTACATTTCTATCACTGTAGCTTATGAGACATTGTTGACCCCTATTTTTCTTTCTGTACACTGAATTGCTTCTGATAAGCTATGTATATGCATACGATGAAGGGAAGACGGCAGAGTGTGGCAATCCAGTGGAGAAAAGGTTAAATGTGAGTGTACAAGGCGCTCATGGGCTGCATGGTAGAGATACAGCATTATGATGGGAAAGGTGTTCAGATTTCAGTAGTTAAAAGAAGTGTTGAATCTTTCATTGATTTACAGTTAACCTGCTTAAACAATGATTTTCAGGAGCTGGCACCTCTGTGATCCCTCCATCTGATAATCCTTCACAATAACTGCCCACTCCACAGCCTTACACTCAAAACCCACCTTCAGGGTGTCCCGGCATACCTCTCCAACCCACGGGGCCTGAAGATGCCCTGCACGTTATCATCTTCTTGACCTCAGTCAGGTCTTTTTAAAAACCTGAAATGCCTTTCAGTATTCTTCACCCATGAAAATCCTACCCCAAGTCAAGCTCCACCTCTCCAAGAAATCTTGGCAAATCATCCCCACGGCTTCTACTCATGCTTAATGGTCTGACTCATCACTTAGTTCTTACTATATGATTTATACTGTGATTTACTTGTTATCTCTCCTAGCAGATACAGACACACACACACACACACAGAAGACTTTCCGTGTAATAAGGTCCTATACGTGCATTCACAAATATTTACTGGGCACCTGTTACGTACCAGGTGCTGATCTGGATGACTGAAACAACAGGAGCTAATATAAATTTGAGCGTGTGCCCCTCTCATTATATTTAAATAATGCAATTTAAGTAAACAACTCTATTAAATAATAGAAAGAAGAACTAAAACACGCTGAATTCCCGAAGAGAAAATGTTAGATACATGAAAGATTTGCAGGTTGAATCTCATTTTAAAAACACGAGGGGAGTATTCCCAATTAAAACTTGCGATGTATGCATCTTAAAAAGCAAACAGTCCTTTAAGTGTGATCAATGTATCCCAAGTTACAGCTCTAATTTCACAGTTTAACATATAGCTCCTTGTCTTAAAATAGAAACATCTCGTACTTCTCAATCTTTGTCACACTTGGCCTCGGAACAAATTGTTCTCAGACTTGAACATGCATCAGAATCACCTGGAGGGCTTTAGTGAAACAGTTGGCTGGAACGCATCCCTAGGATTTCCGACTCAGTAGGTCTGGGGTGGAGCCCGAGGGTTTGACTGGTAACAAGTACCTGGGTGAAGTTGATGCCTCCGGTCGAGAGGTCACCCTTTGAGACCCATTGGCTTAAGCTAATTAAAAACTTCACCGCAACTTACTGAGAAGCTCACAGGGCTTTATCTAACTCCCCTTCCCTGAGGCTCGGTTACCTAACATTAAAGTGGGCATCTTGAGCCTCACCCCACAGGGCGATGGTGAGAATTAATTGACAGCCTGTCCATGAAACTGTTTAATCTGAGGTTCACATTCAAGAAATGTGAGTTGAAGCCACACATTTCCAACTTAGCCGTGAAATAAGGCAAAAGCTTTTCTTTCACTAGCTTCTCCCACTCATGCAATTCTAGCTATCTAGTAGAAATTCTGGTCTCTAAATTCAACTAATTTCACTGACAAAATGATAAAATAATAGAATCTTACAGTTTGCAAAGACCTTAGAGATTTTCTGGAGCGAGCAGTTAAAAGTTTGGGACCAGCTAAATTGTCAAACCTTTTTTGTTTACTTTCTTGATTCAATAAAGCAAACAAAACAATTGAACTGGTGGCATGTATCATTCCTCAACTTGAATATCTGGTTTTTCCAAAATTGAATTATTTGACTAAAACAAGCTGCAACCAGACTACAAGAAAAATAGAAAGAAGATTCTCGTTTTTTTCTTGCTTGCTCATGGTTGTAGCGTCCACATGGACGCTCTGAGGCCCTGAGAGATCCCACTTAATGAAAGCCCCCTTCCTCCTAGCTCCAGCTTGTCCACTCCCTCACTCTGTGATGTTTCTCTGCCCTCTAGAAAGGATCAGGGGGCTGTTGATGCAAGGAATCAATGATCAAAACTTAATTTTAAAGCCCCTGATAAGAGCGCACTAACATGAACAGTGCAGCTTTCCCAGCAGAGAGAACAGCACAGCTGAGGTCTTCCAAAGGATTTGAGAACAAAATTTTGCAGATAGAATGTATCTTGAGAATAATGATGTATATCACTAATAACCTAGTGCTAAGCTATAAGCCTAAATTGGAGACTTTGCAGAGGAATACACAGCCTCTGTAATTTCCAGTTTGGCGTAATAATATGGAAATGGCTTTTGGTGCCGGGATTGGATCAGTCTAAATGAGCTGGAATTGATAGCTGCCTGTAATACTAGGGGCAGGAGAGAGTGATCACGTCTGTGTCCTTGCTGACTTATCCAGGGCTCTCCAGACGTGACAATTTTAAGGAGTGATCCCTTAAATATGTTATGGAAACGCACTAGAATATCCTGCAGCACAGAGCGAGGTACTTCTAAAATTGTCTCAACAAGAACACAGGATGGGGAGTCTCCTTTTCAGGGAGGGAAAGGGCTTTTGTTCCTGTGAAAAGTAAAAGGAGCTGGTTAAGTACAGGGAAAAATAAAATGCGATAGAGGTGTTCTGAGAACACAGAGAATTAGCTGTCCCTTTAGGAGACTCCCAAGTCCCGGTCTGCTCTGTTCCCTGGAAATGATTAGCATTCCAGAAGGCAGACACCTGTGCCTTTCCTTTCTAGGGACAACATAATGGACACTTGAGGACGAGACAGTAACACTCATGATTCAAATGTTAAAACAGCAAAATTAAAACCTCCGATCAGTGACTTAGGGAATAAAGCCTTCTTGAGTGACTGTATTATAGATAGCATCTCAAGTGTTATGCAACAGTTAACCTCACTAATAAGTCATCACTGCATGAGTAAGTCATCGGGAATCGCGGAACAGCGGCAAATTTAGAGTTGATGGAATCAAGCATGATGAGGTCTTTGCACGGCATATGAGACTCCCTATTACTTGGTATCTGTGTCGCTTCAGCCTCATCTTCTGGCCAGCTGTGCTCCAGCTGAGTACCAGTGGTGGCAATTCCCTGAAGACACCAGACTCGAATGTTCTATGTGACTTTGCATTTGTTGTCCCTTCTGCCTGGTCTGGGCTTTCCCATTGTGTCCGTGGGGTGAGCTCATCCCTTAAGACCCAGTCCAAGGGCCTTCTTGCTGATGCCCTGTTCCAGTTACTATTGCTGCATACCAAACCAGCCCCAAACTTAGTGGAGTAAAACAAGACAAGGGATGATGGTTTGCCCTTCTCCGAAAGGTCTGCCACATCGCTTGGGGCTGAGGCAAATGATGGAGGGCTGGCGGCTGGAATTAGAAGATCCACTCCCAAATGGCTTCTTCACTTAAATGTCGGGCATGTTTTTGGGGGATGGTTGAAGCCTGGGACCATCCACCAGAATGTCGGCACGTGTGGCCCCTCTGGCGTAATAGCTGTGGGGTAACCAAACATCCTATGTAAAGGTTTAGTATTCCAGCGAACAAGATGGAAGCCACATGTCTTTTATGACCTAGCTTCGGAATCCATATGGCATTACTTCCGTCACATTCTAGCACTTGACACAGCCACAGGCTAGCCCAGATTCCTGGGGAGAGGACTCAGACTCTGTCTCTCATTAGAAGTGTCAAAGAATTTGGGACCTTGTTCCTTCTTTGACTCCTCCCAGATAGGGTGGTACTTTTCTTCTTTGCCCAACCCTGTACCTTGGGGTCTCTATCAACACTGGCTTCGGGCTGGGCTGTGTGGCTGGCATCATTGTATCTGCAGGGCCTAGCAAAGCTCACATAAGATAGTGGATAAAAAGTGCTTAATGAGGCCACCCCCAGCATGGCTCCAACAGACGGTCCGTTAAATTTAAGTTTGGATTGCAAGCAGGAGCTCCCCCATCAAAGGATATATAACCGCACCCAGAGCACAGCCCCACTGTGCCATGTGGGAGAGCACTGTGTGTGGACAGGGCGCAGGGTGGCTGAGAGAACGTAGACTCAGATCTCCCAGTGAGAGAGGCCACCGGGAGCCACAGCCCCCAACCTTCCCAAGGGGTGTCATCGAAGACAAGTGCTGGCACTGACGAAGCCAGCCAAGGGCTCCAGGCAAAGAGCAGACTTGCAGGTGCAGAGGCAGCAGGGGACAGAAATCACATGAGGCACAGGGCAGAGGATTTTTGCTGGCCAGGCACATAGCACTCCCCAATTAGCTGCAGTCATGCCTGGCTTCAGCATGAAGGAATGGAATCCTGAGAGGAAAAGCACTGTTCTAGAAAACTAATCTCATCATAGAGGCCAGGGGAAGGAGTCTGTCATTTTAAGCTGCAGTGTATTTCCATCTCTTGCGGACTGAATTGTGTTTCCTCAGAATTCCTATGTTGAAGCCCTAACCTCTAAAGTGACTGATTTTGGATATAAAGGCCTTTAAAAGTTAAATGAGGTCATAAGGGTGGGGTCCTAATCCAATAAGATCGGTGTCCTAATTCAGTGGGGTTGGTGTGTCCTTATAAGTAAAGGAAGAGACTCCAGGAGTGCAAGCACAACAGAGAGAAGGCATTGAAGACACAGCAAAAGCCGACCCTCTGCAGGCTATGGAGCGAGGCCTCGGGAGAACCCAACCGGGCCAGCACCTGATCTTGGACTTCCGGCCTCCGGAACTGTGAGAATGTTGATTTCTATTGTTTAAGCCACACAGCCCATGGCATTTTGTTCCAGCAGCCCTAGCAAACTAATAAAGCACCTATAGACCTGAACTTCAAAAGGAAAAATAAAAGGCACTGCCAAGTTCAGTCCCTCATTCTCCAAGCATTTATGGAGGACTTAATATGTGCCGGAAAGGATTATGACTCCAGTGCTGGGTTATAGTAGAGAACAAGATGGCCCCGGTCCCAATGAGCTCACGCTCTAGTGGCAGGTGACTGACAGGAACAAAAGCACAGACGGGGTGTGTCCGATGGTGACACGTGACATGAGGACAGCGAGCACCAGCGGATTGATGCCACCTGAGATGAAGTGGAGATGCGCTGTCACGACAAAGCGACATTTGAGCAGGAAGCTAGAATAAGTGAGGAAATGGGCATTGCCAATATCTAGGGAAAGCCCATCGCAGACAGAAGGAACAGCCACAGCAAGTACCATGAAGCAAGAGGATGTCTGAACAGCCGGAGGATGGAAGACCAGCTGAGCTGGCTGAGCCAAGGGCAGGACGTAGATGAAGGTGAGAGACAGTCAGGGCCTGTTTCATCTTCAAACTGACATATAGGGACGCCTGGTGGTTCAGTCAATTAAGCGTCTGCCTTCCCCTCAGGTCAAGATCCCAGGGTGCTGGGATCGAGTCCTGCATTGGGCTCCCCGCTCAGCAGGGAGCCTGTTTCTCGCTCTGCCCCTCCCCCTGCTTGTGCACCCACACGTTGTCTCTCTCTCTCTCTCTCTCTCTCTCTCTCTGACAAATAAATAAATAAAATCTTAAAAAAAAAAAAACTGACATAAGCCTCATACAAATTTCTGAGTGAGGATTGCTGGTGCCCAGAGGAAATAAAATAAAGAAAGTGGTCCCCTTATAGGGTTCTTCTTCCTTCGTCTTATTTCTGTGTTGCAAGTTGCACAAAACAATTAGCAAATCACATAAGAGCTACTCAGGAAATGCTTGTGGAGTGTATGTATTCATGCACCTCAACTTCACCAACTCACTGATAACACACCCAGCCTGTCTGAACAGTCTCAGTTTTGAAATATTTGATATTTTATCCATGCCAGATTTTAATCAGAAAATATTATCAACATGTTTCACAGGGTAGCCGGTATCTCCTTCACAATCAGAGGAGAAACTTTGCCAGTGATGGGAATTTTGTCCAAGGAAATGTCGGATGTCTGTGAACTAAAATGACAAGCTCGGGGGTGCTTGCTCTCACTCTCCCCGTGCCATTGTCATCTCGCCCTTTCCCAGGAGTCCAGCCTCCGTGGGCCTTTACCGCGGTGTCTACCAGGAGTGCCCAACCACCATGTCTAAAATGCCAAATCCTCACGTGCCCACCTCCTCCAAACCCCATCTGCGCCTCCACCACCTTCCCATCTCACATTGTGACACCACCTTTCCCCCCGTTCCTGAGTCCCCAAAGCTGGGGGTCTTCTCTTTGCCTTGTCCACCCAGTGAGCAGGGCCTTCCGGCTTCCCCCTCAGGTCCCGTGCCATCCCAGATGCAGCACCTCTCCCACCTGGCCGACTGCAGCTGTGTCCTCACTGATTTCCTTTCATCCAGCCTCGCCCCCCTTCACGGCCCCCTCGGCAGGCAGAGCAACCCTTTAAATAAGGGAATGTGCCCTTGTCCCTCCTCTGCTCAGACCTGCCAAGTGGTTTCTCCTCACAGGTAGACTAGAGTCCGAAGGGATTACCACGGCTCACGGGGCCCTACAGGTATAGCCCTCAGCGACATGGCCGCCGGAATCTCCTACCACACCACCCCTCACTGACCCCACTTCACACACACTCTGCCTTTCCCTCAAGCACACTCGGCCTCCAGCCTCTCTCCTTGCTCTTTCCCCGCTGCCTGGAATCTTCTTCCCTAGACATTCTCCAAAATTCATTCCGGACTTGGCTCAAATGTCACCTCATCAGAGAGGTCCCTCTTCCTCACCGGTCCCCTTCTCTTCCTTTAGACTGCCTTATTTTTCTCCCTACTACCACTTATCCCCTCTGACATTCTATTATTTGTTGATTGTCTGTCTCCTTCCACTACAATGTCTGCTGTGTTTACGGCTGCCTTCCAGGCATCCAGAACAGTGTCTGGCGTTATAGAGGGCACTAAATAAATATTCGTGGCATTAATGAATAAGTGAATGAATGCTCGTGGAAGACACTGATGACAGTGCTCTCGCCTGCAGGACCCGGGCGAGGCCTTAGGATCCCTCTGATCCGTGCTCCAAGGGACCACCCATCTAAAAGTATTTTGGTTCAAGAAATGAAAGCCATGTGCCATCTCTGTGCTAAACTGTGGGATGCTTTACTTTTGTTTTGTTTAACCGGCAACAAGGACTGTTTTTGTCTCTCTCGATTCCCAGGACCTAACAGTGTCTCGGATAATAGGCACTTAATAGGTTCCGCTGCACGCATGCTCGGAAGACAAGTAGAAGTAAAGCACACACCATGGCTTTGTGACTCACCATATGTGATAACTAACTGGTGATAGGGGAGCCCCAGCTGAATTCTGCAAATATCTCATCATCACCAAATATGTATTAAAACCTGCGCCCCCTGCACCTCCTTCGGGGCTCATCAGACAGTGTGGAAGGGCGGAGAAGGTGCTCCTCACCCCTAACCAGCTGGCTCCAGGAAAAAGAGTATCTGGGTCCTCTTGCCTTCATCAGCGCAGCCTACTCCCCTAGCACGGACTAGAGTGATGTGGCTGGTCACTCCAGGCTGACCTCTTGCCCGGAATTACAGGCAGATAAGAAATGGTGCTGTCTTCATCCTGTGCTTACACGGAACTGTTTAGGAAATTATTGTTCGAGTTTGTAACAAGAGACCTTAATTTACATTTGACACTTTCTGTCGTCAAATGTTAACACCCAGTCACTCAGGTGGCTTGATGTTTCGATAGGTCCCAAGAGACGGTGCTTTCTGTATTACTTTTTGCCAGAGAGGCTCTCTTGTGATAGGTGCTAAGTAAGGACAAAGCGAGACAGGAAATGCTGCTTTGTGTTTGCAAAATTTCTTTAAGTCAAGGTTCTCCAAGCATCGTAGGAACATTAAGAGAAATTATTATCCCCATTTTACATAAAGAGGAGAAACATTTGATTTCTTTAGTAATAGCCTCTTATAACAGTTTCCAAATGTAATTACGTTAGTTCAAAATGGCAACTTGTGCAATGAAATTATCAGCACATTACATGAGACAAATAAAGGAAACAATGCTTCACAGAACACATCAAGTACAAGAGGAGTTTCTTCCTCTAGATCCTGACTCCCACTCTAACACACGAGCATTGCCAGTATGAGGACATCTGACACATCATTTTGGGCCATGGTTGAATGTTCTAACATTATCATTTGAACACACCCAAAATAGGAGGTTCCCCCCCCCCCGGCCGGAGTAGGAGGGGTGGGCTGCCCCCTGCCCCTCAGTTCATTCTCTGAATGAAGTGAGGGGATGAACAAATCAACTTTTACCAAGTACTGGCCACACACCTGGCATTGTGCTAGGTATATTCACATACCCAATCTCCTTCCATCCCCCTGACAGTTCACATCACAGATGAGGGAACTGTGGCTCAAAGAAGCAGTGGCAGCTCCATCTTGGACTCCAGGCTCGATGCGCTTTCCATCACCCACAGCTGCCATGCTCCGGCCAGGGCAGGGCAGAGCTCGCCACCCCTCTCTTAGCAGCTGCAATTGCTCACTCTTCTGGCATCCCCAGTGGGCCGAAAGCCAGCCCTCCTGGACTGCAGGGGGCAAGTCTGAGTCATGGGAGTGCTAAGCTCACAGAAGGAGCAGAGCATGCTGGCCGTTTGACCTGAGAGGCCCCTGCTCACTGCCAGGAGGCCCTCAATATCCATCCAGATTCCAAGCATCCTCCCTGCCTAACAGACTGGTTGGGAGGGTGGGCTCAGAGTCCACTTGCCTGGGTTAGAAGCCCAGCTTCTCCACTCATAAGCTATGCAATCTTGGGCACCGACTTAACCTTAGTGTGCCTCAGTTTCTTCACTGCTAAACGGGTTTAAAATTACATCTACCTCACATTGTTGTTATAGGAGTTGAATGTATCACTACATATTTTAAGCTCAGAACATAGTAATTCTTAAATATTTGATATTGCCATTATTATTTTTATTATTGCTTTATTACTGCCAAATGTCTGTGTCCTCCCAAAATTCATATGTTGAAGTCCTAATCCCACTGTGATGGTATTAGGAGGTGGAGCCTTTGGGAGATAATTCATGAGGGTGAGGCCCTCATGAGTGGAATTTTAGTGACCTTGTAAAAAGAAACACAAGAAAGGTGCTCTCTCTCTTCACCCATGTGACAATGCAAGAAGAAGGCAGCCACCTACAAACCGGGGAGAGCAGTTGCCAGGAACCAAATCAGCCAGCACCTTGATCTTGGACTTCCAGCCTCCAAAACTGTGAGAAATAAATTTCTGTTGTTTGAATACAAAAATACTAATCTGAAAAAGCTATGTGCACTCCTACGTTTATAGTGGCATTATCTGCAGCAACCAAATTATGGAAGCAGCCCAAGTGTCCATGGATTGATGAATGGATAAAGAAGGTGTGGTGTGTATAGACAATGGAATATTACTCAGCCATAGAAAAAGAATGAAGCCTTGCCATTTGCAACAACATGGATGGAGCTAGAGAAGAGAATGCTAAGTGAAATAAGTCAGACAGAGACAAAGACCATATGATTTCACTCATATGTGGAATTTAAGAAACAAAACAAATGAACAAAGAAAAGAGAGAGAGAGAGGCAAACCAAGAAACAGACTCTTAACTGTAGAGAACGAATGGACAGTTACCAGAGGGGAGGGGTGGGGGATGGGTGAAGAAGGTGAGGGGGATGAAGAGCACACTCATCACGATGAGCACCAGGTGATGTAGGGAAGAGCTGAATCACCACATTGTACACCTGAAACGAATATGATACTGTGTGTTAATCCTGGAATTACAAGAAAATTTTTTTCTGTTGTTTAAGGCACCTCGCCTGTGCTATTTTGTTAAAGTAGCCCAAAGTAATTAAGGCAATTACTATTACATGTCTTTAGTGGTGTCGTCTACTCTCGCTGTTATGACTTCCGCCTTCACATAGGTCTTCCTCAAGCTCTCCCTCTATTTAGTGTCCCCCTCAGAGTGGCCAGGACAGATGGGTCTGACTGAAATGGGAGCCGGCAGCCTTGTAGAAATTGAGTCAGGCAGCATGATCCTAACATCGTCTTCAGCACAAATGTCCAAAACAGATTCACCAAATTTGTCATATGGGGTTCTGAAGGATCAAAACTGGCACTGAGGATTTTCCTTTCCAAGTTTAAAAGGGTGGAAAAAGCCAATACTTATGACAGCACAAGAGATGCAGGCGCTGAGGAAACAGTGACATGGCAGCTGAGGTGGGGCGTGGGTCAGGGAAGGAGGAGTGGACATAGCAAGACAGTCACCTGTGTCTCCCAGTCACCCAGGCTCCAGAATGTGTGGTATTTGCCACCTCCCTCACTTTCCCTTTCAGTTCAGTCAACATGTCCAGTTGATTCTATGCCACCAGGTGTTTTTGTATGGGTCCCCTGGCTTTCATTCTCACCCCCCCCATCTCACTTAGACCCTCTTTGCTGACCTCCAGGACCATGATAACAGCCCATGCTCAGGTTCCCCAGCCAGTTCACTCAACTGCTTGCTCCTGGCAGCTGGGAAGGGGGCGGGGGGCAGGGTGCAGCTGTATAAAATAGACTCAGAATTCCAATTCTGCCTTTCAAACAACATCCTTACAGATCCTTTTCTTAGTGAGTAAAATCCATATGCCTTGCCTTTTCCTCCTGTCCACTAGCAAAGCTGACTACTCGCTGTTCCCAGGCCATATATACCCTGTGCTTTCATTAAAGACATATTGATTGAGCACCCTCTGTTTTATACCGTTGCGGGAACTACGAGGGACACAAAAATGAGTCCTTGGTCCTTGAGCACCAAGTCACAGCATAGCAGGGGGAGATCAGCAGGGACCAACAGGAAAGTACGCCAGGAAAAGGCGGATAGGATCCGCACATCTGATCGGCAGTGCTCACGTGGAGGGGTCTTCTCATTGAAAATGCTGTCAGTGTTGAGTTATATTATGAAACATTAAATCACTTTTGTTTAGTGAAAAAAACAGTCTGAAAGAGAATGGCGAGCACCTGAGTCAGGTGTAGGAAGAAAAAGAGAAGGGCATTGTCGCCACACCAGACCCACCTTGAGTAGTCAGGCAGGACCAGTGGGGGCTCCATGTCAGGCCTGGACACATCCTTCTTCAATTTTCTTTCAAAATTCTGTGACGAACCCACAACCTGAGCAGGGCATTATCAGCCCAGTGAAGGCCCTTACCAGCTGCCCCCGTGGAGTGAGAAAAGCCAAGATGGGGAGTGTTCACACCCAGGATGGCATTCTACCACCTCTAAGGAGTTGTATGTCTTTGGGCAAGTGACACAAATTCTTTGAACCTCAGTCTGTTCTACTGAAAACTGAGATGACACTTCCTATCCCATAGAGTACTGTGAGATTCACCTAGGTAGGATTCATTTGCCATTATGCGAGTGCTCTTAAGTCAGGAAAACAGAACCAAACCAATGACCATGAAAGGGTTTCTGACATTACCTTAATTTCCCAATGACAAGCAGAATTCAACATTCTAAATAAAACAAAGTCATAAGCAATGACCCCTGGGGTCCTTTGCTTTCCAAGCCTTCTCCTCTTTTTACCAAGACCCCTTTCTCCTTGACACAGCCGACTACAGATAACACTAACTCAGTCTCTAGATGATTCCATCCCTGACCTGTCTCTATGACATGGGATATTGTTCTCTGAAGCTAGAAATGCACTAGGTAAGTGCATATACACATTCTCATCCCCTTTGGCAATAAAAACTTAAGGGGGAAAAAATGTGTTTTCCAAGATGCAGTCATAAAACTATTTGGTAGGACCTTATAATCTCAGGCCCAAGAGAAAAAAATAGCACAAAAAGGGAAATTTCAAACAATGTTACAGAACCACAGCAGTAAAGAAGCTGTTTCCGGAACAACATAATCGCTAAGCCACGTGACCTTTCCTGCCATGTGAAGAGTGAGAAATTCTCTAAATTAAATCAGTCAGAATGGCAAACCCAAGAGGCGCCTCCTGACTGAGACCTCCGGCAGCAGGGCAGAGGGCCAGTCTGGGAAATCAAGCAGAATTGAAGTTCCCCTGAGAGAGCAGTTAAGAGCAGAATGGGTAGGTGTTTATAAGTTTTTGCCAAGGCTTCTCCTGCTGACAGACCGTGCCTTCCCGACTGAGTACTGCACTTTGGTTTTATGTTTCTGCTTCTGAACCATGGCCTTGCAAATACCATAATGTAATTACAGCATTTATCCGTTCTCTGAACCTATACCCAGAAGGTAACTCCCAGCCATGCATGTATGTTAGGACTAAAGACAACACAGGCTTATAGCGTCCTGATACTCTAATGCCCTTCTTCTGAAATTGGGCATTTGGACTGAGCAGATCTGGACCTGAGATGTGTCTAGGCAGAAGAGTAGGTGACCGCTCTCTGGCCCTTTTTGCACCTGGCCAAGCTGGAGCTCAGATACAATTCACAGATGGTGTTAAGGGGCACCTTTCTCCATGCAGCCAGCAGTGTTTGGGGCTCAGATGCTACCAGGAAGTGGAATAAGGCAAAGACCTCCTTCCTTGTCCCTCCCCACCCCCATGTACCTATTTGAGTTTCTAATTTTTGCACTGACTTGGAATGGATCAAATTCCAAGAAAGGGCATAAGGTGCCAGAAGAGGAAAATAACTTTGGAGTCAATACCACAACCTAAGACACAGAGGAGAGACTTGATTCCAACGCAGTCATCCTTCTGACATGGGGGCGCCTTGGGGAATTGGCTCTGGGTGCATTCAGGGTGCTGGCAGGAAAAGGATGGCACACTCAAAGGGGGCAATTAAGGAGGATTTAACAATGGGACAATGTTTGAGGATGTGGGAAGAGTTAAGGAAAAAGGAATGGTAAAGTATCTGGGTTGGGGAAGCAGCTACTATCCCTAGACCTCACAGGTGAAGGGAGAGAGCCGTCACCACAGCCTAAGGAGACTGGCAGCTTTGGGGGAGGTGTGGACTTTAGCAGAGGAACCAGACTCTGCCAATCTGCAGCCTACAGGGAAGGATCCTGGGAAAAAAACTTTCTCTTCTTCTCTGCCCTTGAATCTCCCGCCAGTGCCTCCCATTGGCCGAACCCAACAGGAATCAAGAGGGCCAAGGAGCCGACTCATGTGATCCTTGAAGGAACCATAAAGGATTACCCAACAAGGCACAGAGCAAGTGGAGAAGAGTGGAGGGTGGCAGATGGGGAAGACACACAACGTTATTCTTCTCTGTCCCCGGAACCCTGGCAGATTGGGGCAGTCAGAGAAGTTTGGCTGAGGCCAACCCAAGAGATTTGACCAGGCATATCAGCAAGAGGCTATCTGGCCCTGCTCTGTCTTCACTGGAAGCCCCCCCATAAGGTTGACAAGTTTCTGGTTCTACCAATAACAACTAAGATGTTTTGCAACATAGTTGCCAGTGCAGAGGGGACAGTGAAAGCTATGGCATCAAGGCCACCAAGGCCAGCAGCCCTGGGTGATCCTGTTGAAGGGGCATTTCTGTAGGATGTTTGGAGGCCAGCAGCTTCTGAGCCTACCCTCAAAGGGCACCTGCAAAATCCCAGCTCCCCACAAAGGACATCCTCAGAGCACTGCCCAGGACTGATGCGTAAGCCCCTTGGGGGAGCTGCATACATTCTGGAGGCATGGGAATAGAGCTCTGCCAACTGCCTCTGGAAAGAGCCAAGTCATGAGTATTTTAGGCTTTGTGAGCTATAGGTTTTCTGTTACAACTACTCAGTTCTGTTGTTGCAGGGCAAAAATAGCCACAGACAAGTAAACAAATGGGCATGGCTGTGTTCCAATAAAATCTACACAAATAGGTGGCAGACTGGATCCAACCTATGAGTAGTAGTTTGTTGACTACTGGCTTAGAACATTGAGATTTAGGGTGTTCGTACAATTCTGCCCTCATTTGTACCCACAAGATGGCAAGGCTGGGATCGTATCTGTTATATGCGCTGATGTCCCTGATTTATACTAGATTGTAAAACAGGAGCCAAGGCTTACTGTTCTGGGTATCCCTAATACCCAGAATTACATGAATGAATGAATGAATGAATGAATGAATGAATGAATGATGAATGAATGGATAAATGTCCACAGAAGGGATACTATAATTTGTGGTTTCATTTGCAGTTCTTTTTAGGATAAACCTCCAGCCTTGCTCCTATGTTTAAAATATCAAATGATCAGAAGATATGTAGAGAGAGAAACTCTGTATGCGTCCTAAATTTCTTATAAAATTGAAATACATCTTCATGCACTAACTGGTACTGCTTTACCTTAATGAAGGTAGAATAGATTAGCTCAAACAAACAATTGTTGACAGTAGCAAAGTAAACAGGATCCTAATTAATGTGTTTGCTAATGAGACTCCCCGGATGGGGGTTTAACCATACACGTGAATTAGGTGTTTATGCCCAATGTATGCTCAACTCATAGGGTTGGGTATTCGGTGCCTTATTTATCATACATGGCCTTCAAAAACTCCAGGAAAAAAAAACAAAAAACCTCACAACGCTGTTTTATGATTTTGCATAAGCTGCTTTTCTATCTTCCCTCCCTCCCATCCCCAGAGTATTTGTGATGCACCTGCTATCATTAGCACTCTCGTGAAAGATAACTTTGGGTTTTGCTTTGTTTTAAATTTTTCTTATTTACGTAAGTAATCTCTACACCTGACGTGGGGCTCAAACTCATGACTCTGGGATCAAGAGTCACATGCTCCTCCAACTGAACCAGTCAGGCACCCCTCATGAAACATAACTTTGGAACTGCCTGTGAGACACTAGTCTAGCACCCAAGCACTAATACAGATCCAGAGACTCAAGGACTACGTACGCCCATTTGCAGTGAGGCAGAGAGAGCTGGAGAAGAGAGTACCAAACAGTTTATGTTAAACAACATTTGAGCACCAACCCCCTTTCCAAGTGAAAAACAAAAGCAAGGGGAGAAAGGTAGCTCTGCCTTCCAGATAGTCTAATTTTTCTTTCTGATGAATGGAAGATAGCCAACAAGGAACCGGAAAAGTGCTTCTGCTTTTTCCTTAAGGAAACAGTAGTTTGAATCATTTGACCATAAAAATTAGGGAGATAAGGGAGGGAGTTCCTAGCTTTCTCTAGTAGAAAATTTGGGTGATGGTGGAGTTTCAGGGGCACAAGGACTCTAGTAAATGTGTTTCAGCTTGAGTGGCTGGGAATATCTATGAACAAGCATCAAAAAAGAGACATGACCTCCATTTCTGGGTCACTGAATTCATTCAATAAATATTTGATGAGCATTCGCCAGTACCCAGCAGACATGAATCCAAATCTGGATGCTGCTACTTCATCCCATCCTTTGTTGAGCCTCCAGACAAACTATTTTACCAGCTTTTTGAAGGTATATATTTGATACTTGCTGTGTAGTCATCATGGAATCAGAAACAAGGGTCCTGGACACTGACATGCTTCTGTCTGTGTTTGTGCCTTGTTTTGCCATGCCTCACTTTGACATAGCTAGCCAAGAGAATACAAAAAAATAATAATAATAATAAAATAAAGAAAGAAAGAAAAGAAAAAGTTTTGTGGTTTATTGACAGGTGATGGATAAACCACTGTTCTTATTTTTTGGTGAAAGCAAAAACTTTTGTCTAGTATATTTCAATCTAAGTAAAATGTGAATTTCATTTTTTTAAATTTTTTTAAAAGGGCAATTTTTAGTTCTTCGTAAAACCTGTGCTCCAAGTATTCCTATTTTGATAAATTATAAAATGACTTCCTCTCCTCTGGCCTTTTCCTGCTGAGACCTAGCTCTTCCCAAGTCTTGGCTTTCTGCCCCGGCAACCTCTGGCGTATGTCTATTACTCAGAGCACCAAGCAGAGGTCAACAAGTTCCTGCAAAAGACTAGGCAATGGAAAGAAATCTTTACTGCCTCTCAATAAGCATTGGCCTAAAAGCACAGTGATTCATTTCGTATTGGGGGACAAGTTCTTATATGTCAGCCCGTGTATGGGCAATACATATAATAAATGAGCCAGATTATAGAAATGTTGAGTTGTTTGTGTGCAAGTATATTTAAAACTCTATGAAACAAAAAGATGTAGTCCTCATTCTTCCATCCCAAGGCATTCTGCTACAAAGAATTCTTGTGAACAGGATGAGAAGAATACAGATCATGAAAAATACTGGAATTTTAGAATAAATAATGAACGTAACTGGAGTTCATAGATTAAATCAAGAACTTTCATGCTGTTTCTGAATTTATCATTTACATTGAAAACGAATTGTTTAGTTCTCAAGAAGCTGTAAATTCAAATAGTTGAAGACGTATTCAGCTATAGGGCTTGAGTCACCAATGGACAGCATTATTAACACGACAAGGATGCCTACTCTCACCACTAGTGTTCAACATAGCACTAGAAGTCCTAGCAACAGCAGTCAGACAACAAAAAGAAATAAAAGGTATTCAAACTGGCAAAGAAGAAGTCAAACTCTCTTCGCAGATGACATGATACTTTATGTGGAAAACCCAGAAGATTCCACCCCCAAATTACTAGAACTCATACAGCAATTCAGGAATGTGGCAGGATACAAAATCAATGCACAGAAATCAGTTGCTTTCTTATACACTAACAATGTAACTGTAGAAAGAGAAATTAGAGAATCAATTCCATTTAAAATAGCACCAAAAACCATAAGATACCCTGGAATAAACCTAAGCAAAGAGGTAAAGGATCTATACTCTAAGAACTACAGAACACTCATGAAAGAAATTGAAGACACAAAAACATTCCATGCTCATGGATCAGAAGAATAAACATTGTTAAAATGTCTATGCTGCCCAAGAGCAATCTATACCTTCAACGCCATCCCGATCAAAATACCAAGGGCATTTTTCAAAGTGCCTGAACAAACAATCCTAAAATTTGTATGGAATGAGAAAAGACCCCAAATCGCCAAGGGAATGTTGAAAAAGAAAAACAAAGCTAGGGGCATCATGTTGCCTGATTTCAAGCTATATTACAAAGCTGTGATCACCAAGACAGCATGGTACTGACACAAAAACAGACACATAGACCAATGGAACAGAATGGAGAGCCCAGACATGGACCCTCAACTCTATGGTCCAATAATCTTCAACAAAGCAGGAAAAAATATGCAACGGAAAAGAGACAGTCTCTTCAATAAATGGTGCTGGGAAAATTGGAAAGCTATACACAGAAGAATGAAACTCGACCATTCTCTAACACCATACACAAAGATAAACTCAAAATGGATGAAAGACCTCAATGTGAGACAGGAATCCATCAAAATCCTAGACGAGAACATAGGCAGTAACCTCTTCGACATCGGCCACAGCAACTTCTTTCAAGACACATCTCCAA
Organism: Zalophus californianus; assembly: GCF_009762305.2. NCBI lineage: Eukaryota > Metazoa > Chordata > Mammalia > Carnivora > Otariidae > Zalophus > Zalophus californianus. The sequence goes on from NC_045598.1 coordinate 90,438,678, forward strand.
AGGCAAGGGAAACAAAAGCGAAAGTGAACTTTTGGGACTTCATCAAGATAAAAATCTTCTGCACAGCAAAGGAAACAGTCAACAAAACAAAGAGGCAACCCACAGAATGGGAGAAGAATTTGCAAATGACACTACAGACAAAGGGTTGATATCCAAGATCTATAAAGAACTTCTCAGGGGCACCTGGGTGGCTCAGTTGTTAGGCATCTGCCTTCGTCTTGGGTCAAGATCCCAGGGTCCTGGGATCGAGCCCCATGTCGGACTCCCTGCTCCCCGGGGAGCCTGCTTCTCCCTCTCCCCCACTTGTGTTCCCTCTCTTGCTGTGTCTCTCTCTGTCAAACAAATTAATAAAATCTTAAAAAAAAAAAAAGAACTTCTCAAACTCAGCACCCAAAAAACAAATGATCAAGTCAAAAAATGGGCAGAAGACATGAACAGACACTTCTCCAAAGAAGACATACAAATGGCTAACAGACACATGAAAAAATGTTCATCATCATTAGCCATCAGGGAAATTCAAATCAAAACCACATTGAGATACCACCTTACACCAGTTAGAATGGCAAAAAAGGACAAGGCAAGAAACAACACATGTTGGAGAGGTTGTGGAGAAAGGGGAACCCTCTTACACTGTTGATGGGAATGCAAGTTGGCACAACCACTTTGGAAAACAGTGTGGAGGTGAATCAAAAAGTTGAAAATAGAGCTACCCTATGACCCAGCAAATGCACTACTGGGTGTTTACCCCAAAGACACAGATGTAGTGAAAAGAAGGGCCATATGCACCCCAGTGTTCATGGCAGCAATGTCCACAAGAGCCAAACTGTGGAAAGAGCCAAGATGCCCTTCAACAGACAAACAGATAAAGAAGATGTGGTCCATATATACAATGGAATATTACTCAGCCATCAGAAAGAATGACTACCCAACTTTTGCATCAACATGGATGGGACTGCAGGAGATTATGCTAAGTGAAATAAGTCAAGCAGAGAAAGTCAATTATCATATGGTTTCACTTAATTGTGGAACATAAGGAACAGCATGGAGGACATTAGGAGAAGGAAGGGAAAAATGAAGGGGAGAAATCGGAGGGAGAGTTGAACCATGAGAGACTATGGACTCTGAGAAACAAACTGAGGGTTTTAGAGGCGAGGGGGTGAGGGGATGGGTTAGCCCGGTGATGGGTATTAAGGACGGCACATACTGCATGGAGCACTGGGTGTTATACACAAACAACGAATCATGGAACAGCACGTCAAAAACTAATGATGTATTGTATGGTGACTAACATAACATAATAAAAAAGAAAATGAACAGCATTGTTGACACTATCAGCCAGTGAATTAAAAGCTCTGTTAGTAAAAAAAAAAAAAAAAAAAAAGGACATATTTTCAATTCAGATTGACACTATTCAAGATACAGGCATAACTGACATCTCTTCACTAATACTGTACTAAGATATATCACAGGATCTGGGAAAGTGTCTGATACTTAGAGTAAGCATTAAGTCAAACACTGGGAAAAAACACGTTCCAGACTGTCACAGATGTTCTCAGCAAAGGTGTGTAGGATGTTCAGCTGATGGAAAATTCGACATAAAGGGACTGTTTGATAAGTTAAATTGTGTTCTTAAAAAAAAAATACATGCTAGCCAGGTTTCTGTGTGGTGTGATTCTTTGTTTTGGATTTGCTAATAGGAGATAAGAAAGACATCAATGTCAGTCCTCATTCAGCTATTATATCCCTATGGGTCATCCTTAAGAGAATCATGTGGGAGACGAGAGATTTTTAGACACAATTTTTTTTTAAAGATTTTATTTATTTATTTGACAGAGAGAGACACAGCGAGAGAGGGAACACAAGCAGGCGGAGTGGGAGAGGGAGAAGCAGGCTCCCCGCTGAGCAGGGAGCCTCACGTGGGGCTTGAGCCCAGGACTTTGGGACCATGACCTGAGCTGAAGGCAGACGCTTAACGACTGAGCCACCCAAGCACCCCTTTTAGATACTATTTTAAGCTCTCTTGGGGAAATGAGGCAGTGGGCTAAAGATATGGATTTGACAAAAGTGTTGGAGAAGTAGAGAGCTCAAAATCTGATTCTATGATTTGCGCGAGAGCATTCTAGTCTGAGCGTGTGATAGAAACAGAACTGCTGAATAACAGAGTCACATGGCCCAGAAATTGCTTGATTTGGGTAGCAGGTGAGGACACTAAAATACAGACAAGTAAGTACTCAGGTGATCACTCAAGGGGCAAAGATGGCAAACTCCGCATGTGAGGTGTGACTTCTACTCACCAAAGAAAATTCTAAAACACTGAATTAGAAACAATAGCAGCCAAAAGAACATTGGTTAGGTATCCCCTGCAGCCCTTGTACTCTTGCTCCGTTATTTTACAGATGAAGAGACCAAGGTCCAAAGAGAGAGATCTATTCCTCTGATCATATTTGTTATTCATTCATTCACTCAGTAAGAGTCTAAGGAACACCTATGATGAGCCAGGTGCCATGCTAAATAGTAGGCAGGAATAGATCCAGTTTAGTGGGTCCTGAAGCTTATATAAGTTTAAGAAAAGAATGTAAAGTTAGGTCAAAAAATGAATACTTCTGAAGAATAATGGAAAAACACAAATGAAAAAAAAATGTCAAAGCCCACAATCACCACAAGCATCACAAAATCCAGAAAAATAACATAACATTTTTATTAATTAACTACCTACCACACCTCTATAGTATCTTTTCCTAACACTCTTGGCCACGTATTCCTGCATCACCTTCTCAATGACAACGATTTTATAATATCGTCGTCTGTAGACAGAAAGGGAAGATATGTTAGTCTTTCCTTCAGTATCATTGATCAAAATCTGTTTCTGATAATTGGCAATTTGAGGTGCCTTTTTTTTTCAGCTTCACAACTAATTATAAGTAGTATGGTATAACACTTCAGAATTACCAACAAATTTGGGAAAACGTTTATCAAGGAGAGATCTTCTCTTTTGATTTGGTTCCAGCAACAAGAACCAAACCCTTATGATTTTATACAGCGGATGATTGGAAGAATTTTCCATAGACTAACTTCTGGTACCATATAGTTCAAACCCTGTTTCTCTTCTACTAGCCCAACGCCTCCCCTTCTTGGAGCCATAGGAATACACTCATTTCAAAGCACAACCTCTGGCCCTTCATCATTATATCCCAAAACCAGATGAGTTGGCGCGGAAGGCAGTGGGGTTCTATTTGGAAGCTCTTCTTGGATCAGCCAGCAATAACTTAGCCATACAAAAAAATGAATGTGAGCCACATAAATATATCTTATTAAACAAAAATTAAATATATATGCAACTCAATCCTGTCTTGGTTGAATCCCAAAAGCACTCCTGGCCACATCAACACGACTCACCACAGAGAGAGGGTGTGACAGAGAGGAAGTCAGGGGGGAAAGACCTGTAAGTTTAACTGATTGTGGTTAAAACACCTTACTAATGCAAATTTTTACCACAATTAAATGGTCATAGGAACTTTTGTTAAAGGACTCCCCTACCCTCCCCATCTCCGAGCAAAGGCACAATGCAAATCAGGAACTGGAAGCCTAAATTACACTAGCTTTATAGTAAATGCACCTCAGGTAGTAGGGATTCAATAATGAAACTCAAGTAGCCATTGGAAACCCATCCAATGACTTTCAGTCTAAATCAGTAAACCGGCAATTACCATACAATATGTTTGCTGACATGGAGAATAAGCATATGGACTCCGTGTGAAAACACAAAGAAGACATATCATCCCTCTCATTCCTCTCAGAGAATAAGGGAAATTGTGTTATAACTGAAAGTAGCACCCAGTCCCAGATTACTCTAGCCAGTAGTCTAAGACTGGATAAAAAAAAAAAAAATACTTTCCAAAACCTGTATGTTACACAGCTCAGCATTTTAGTTTATGACCCAGATGATGGCTCCTAATAAAGCAGACAATGAAACAAATTGGTAAAGGAGTCTTGCTCGATTTTGAAGAAGTAATAAACTAGAAAGAGCGGTCCCCAAATTATTTCTCATCTGCCAAGCAAATTTTCCAAGTATTCTAAGTTGGAGATCAGTCTCTGGTCCCTAAAACAACTTACTTACCTACTGGAAACCTATAAAACTATCTATAACCGCACCTGTCATCCCCATTTGTTGAGCGCTTGCCATCAACAGGCTCCGGGCTAAGGGCTTTACGTGGCGTATTGCATTTCATTCATTTGACAGCTTTCATGTTTGGGATCCTTAGTACCTATCCAGATATAGAAGCTGATGCTGAAGGAGTTTAAATGCTTTGCCCAAGATATATAGATATGAAGTAGTGGGGTTCTACTTGCAGTAAGGACTTTCTGATTCCAAACTTTCTTTTTCCAAACTCCAGACGTTCTTGCTTCAGCTTTGGACCTACTATGTGTCAGGCAGGGTTACCAACACACGAGACACAGAGGTGCAGGTGACACGGTTCCTGTCTTCATAGAGGAAAGAAAACCCCAAGCCTGTCATGTCTCCTGGGTGAGTGCGGTGAGATACTATTCATCCCCATCTACTGCCCCGCACTGCTCATGGTGCCCTGTCATCCATGCTCCTTACTTGTTCCTCAAGTACACAAATATTCATACCTCAGGGCTTTTGCCTTTTCTCCGAGTTCTCCATAAAGTGTATCCCTCACCTCCCTGAGGTCTCTGCTCAGATACCTGCTTGACCAAATTGCGCCCCTTTCCATTCTATTCTTCCTCTGTTTTATTTCGCATCATATCACTTAGTGCTACCTGGACGCATGAATGCTGACATACACATACTCATTTGTCTACCACTGACTCCCCAGTTAGCATTTCAGCTTCATGAGATTGGGGCTCTGTTTTATGGTCTACTTTATGCCAGGTGCATTGTAGGGGACCAGCAAATACTTGTGAATGAATGGATGTGTCTCCTGGGTGGCCTGGTGTCATGAGTGGTCAATGAGATAGGCTGTCCCTGAAAAACCAAAGCCGAAGCCAAATACAGGTCCCTATACACTTATTTTTTCCACGAAAGGTCTGGATCTATAATCTGAGTTGTTAAGGTTCCCAAAGAAGCCTCCTGCTTCTACAAAACAATAAACATCCCTTTTCTTGGTCAGATAAACTCCTCTCTCTGCGAGAAGACCAGGTTTTAGACCAAAATTGGGATTCTGAGCAAACCTTCGGTCCTCACACAGACTTTTCGTTCTCTGCCATGAGTCACGTGTGTCTCTCCCTATCAGCAAGTCCAACTCTTAAGATATACTTACTGTGTTTCTCTGGGAAGCTGTTTGTTATATTTAGGGCATCACTTTGTCTGCTTTGCTATAAAGTGATATAGACCCATGCTATGTAAAAATGGCTGAAGTTAATCACATATGCCTAGCAGAAGTAGGAGCGTGGATTTACGTGGCTGAAAAGCTGACTCTGAAGCTATTGTTCTTGGGCCCTATGATGACATCCTCCTGGTACTCTCTCTTTTAATGAAGAGGATGCATTCCAATGAATTGCTTAAATTCAACAATTTGTCAGAGGAGTAATGACCTAGAAAGTCCCAAGGTGTGCTCCCGCTTTGGCAACTAAGAAGTCACTTCTATTTTCCCAAACTGCCTAAGAAGAGAATAGATTCAGAGGCTAGAGTGTACAGAAGCATCATTGCATGCTCCAGGGCAGGCCTCCGCCTGATCCCGGTAGCTGTGGTTTCCAAGAATGTGTGTTATTTAAGAACAAAAATAAAAGCAAAAATCTTTACCTTTTAGAATAATGGTGTACTTCATAGGTACTGGATGCTTCTGGAATCTTTATGGATAAAAATCTCATTTCTTGCCGTGTGGTCCAACCGCAGACATACAATAGGGTGGGAAAATGCATTCACACTCCAAAGACATAGATATTGACTTAAAGGCTTAGTTTTTGCATAAGTGTTGCCATGGTGCCACCCCAATACAGAAGCCCCTCCGAGCTCTGCAGTGGTCAGGCACTGCCTGTGCGGGCTCCCTTTGAGCATGCGCCCCCGCACCACATCTAGTCAGAGGCACGGAAACAGCCTTAGCTGGGCTCACCCTGTTCTCATGACGAGGCAAGGACCCATCTTCTCCCCAACCCAGACCCATTCTTGAGATAAGTTCCCTGCATCCTCAGATGCTGCCTTAGCCACCATCATCTCAAAATATAGACATCAACTGGAATTGAATCTTCAACAAGTTCTTTGAAGTTCTTTGAAGATCAGAAATCTAAGCCCACTCCAAATCCAGGCCAGAGGGTCTTTGCATACAGAGGGCTATAAATAGCTCCTATTGATTGTGCCCTTTATTATGTGCTAGTGTGGTTGGCGCATAGTAAGCCAAGAGTAGGGAGGTGGCAGGTGAGGTCAACACAGGTGGATAGGGGCCAGATCAAGAAAACACTCATTTAGGATTTGGGTCCCCTGGGAGGTCCTCTTTCAGCAGGTCACACAACTTGCTATTGACAAAACTGAACTCAAATTTAAGCCTATCTGACCCCCTGGCTCAAACGCTTAATGATTATGATGTTGCCCTGATCACATTCATTACCATCGAAAGTCAGCGTTCTATAGAAATTTCCACTTTTTATTTATATTTATCTTTTTCCAGTCTAACTTCCCATTTCTTAAATCCCTTTATTGGCAAATTTCTTGAGTAACCCATCTATACCCATCCCCTCCCAATTCCCAGTGCCCACCACACCCCCTTTCTGTTCTGTAAAATCTGTTCTCCGCTCTGAACTCTTTCAGGAAACCCCTTCCTCACGGAGTTCCAGTGTGGTTACTGAACCTCAACTCCAATGGATTTTTTCAGTCCTTATTTCTCTCAGTGTCTTCACAGCAGTTAATACCTTTTCCTTCCAGAGAGTCTCTTCTCCTTTAGCTCCTATGATGCTACAACTTCCTATACTCCCTTTACTGTTCACTCTTCATTTCCTGTCCCCTAAATATGTGATTGGGCTTCTGTTCTCAACCTTATTCTCTACGTAGTCATTTTCTTCAGGTCAACTACACCCTAGAAGCACACAATTCCTAAACACTGAACTCTGTCCTGAAATCTTCAATTGTAATTGGCTCGTGGACTGAATTCTTCCCTCCTCCCCAATTTATTTCTCCTATTACACTTTATTCACTAATTCAGAAAGACTTTTATATTTGTACTTTGGAAATCGCAACATTCCTTTAAAAATGCTTCCACCCCTCCTTTATCTATTTTCTTTTTTTATTTAAATTCAATTAATTAACACATAGTGTATTATTAGTTGCAGAGATAGAGTTCAGTGATTGGTCAGTCTTATATAATACACAGTGATCTTCACATCACGTGCCCTCCTTACTATCACCCAGTTATCCCATCCCCCCAGCAAGCCTCAATTTGTTCCCTATCATTAAGAGTCTCTTATGGTTTGTCTCCCTCTCTGATTTCATCTTGTTTTATTTTTCTTTCCCTTCCCCCATGATCCTCTGTTTTGTTTCTTAAATTCCACATATGAGTGAGATCATATGATAATTGCCTTTCTCTGATTGAATTATTTCGTTTAGCATAATACCCTCTAGTTCCATCTACATCATTGCAAATGGCAAGATTTCATCTTTCTGATGGTTGAGTAGTATTCCATTGTGTGTGTGTGTGTGTGTGTATATATATATATATATATAACATCATCTTTATCCATACATCTGTCCATGGACATCTGGGCTCTTTCCATAGTTTGGCTATTGTGGACATTGCTGCTATCAACATTCTCTTAAAAGGCAACTTGATTCTTTTGGTACCTGAACCCGGAAAACCTAGTCATCCTAGACCCTTTGCTCACCTCTCATAGCTCATCGCTCATCAAATCATGTAGATTCCATCACAACAATATTTCTCCTATGCATCATCTATTTCACCACCGTATCCTAAATCTCTCTCATTATCTCTCACCTTGATTACTGAATATAACTTTCTGCTTTCCTATAAATTGACAGGATAGCACTCTCAAAAATTTAAGCCATGAGCACATATGCCACTGACCTACTGTTAAAAAAAAAACAAACATTCCAATTAGTCCTCATGCCCTTATAATAAAATCTATACTATTAACTATAGTTTGTGTATCAATCAGGACAGGCTAGGATTTGCTAAAGTAACAAACAATCCCTAATGTCTTCATACCTGAATGATGCATTTCTTTTTCTTTTCCTCTTTCATTTTTAGTAAGGTAGAATTGACCTATAACATCATATTGGTTTCAGGTGTACAACAGAATGATTCAATATGTTTATACACTGTGAAATGATCACCACAAAGTCTAGTTAACAATCGTCACCATACAAAGCTCCTTTTTCCTTATGATGAGAACTTTTAGGATTTACTCTCTCAGAAACTTTTGAGTATGCTCTAAAATATCATTAACTATAGTCAGCATGACATGCATTACATCTTCATGTCTCATTTATTTTGTAATTGGAAGTTGTACCTTCACCTTTTCGCCCAGCTGCAACCCCCCTTCCCACTAGCAACCATCATTCTGTTCCTTGTATTGATGAATTTTGTTTTGTTTGTTTTGTTTCATGTGTTTCTTTTGTTTTTTAGATTCCACGTATAAGTGAAATTATACACCATTTGTCTTACTCTGTTTGACTTATTTCACTTGGCATAATTCTGAAGGTTCATCCATACTGTCACAAATGGCAAGATTTTCTTCTTCTTCATGGCTGAGTAGTATTTATATGTATATATATAATCATCCATCAATGGACATGTAGGTTGTTTTCATATCTTAGCTATTGTAAGTAATGCTGCAATGCACGTAGGGGTGCACATATATCTTTTTGAATTAATGTTTTCATTTTCTGAATACCTAGTAGCAGAATTTCTGGATCAATCATATGGCAGTTCTATTTTTGATTTTTTGAGGAAACTCCATCCCGTTTTCCATAGTGACTGCACCAATTTATATTCCCAAAACATTCCCAAAAACAGTACATGAGGATTCCCTTTTCCCATATCCCACCAACATTTGTTATTTCTTCTTTTTTATAATAAACCATTCTAACAGGTCTGAGGTGATATCTCATTGTGGTTTTGATTTATGTTTCCCTGATGATTAATGATATTGAACATCTTTTCATGTACCTATTAGCCAACTATATGTCTTCTTTGTGAAAATGTCAATTCAGATCCTCTGCCCATATTTTAATCAGATTGTCTTTTGCTATTGAGTTGTATGAATTCTTTATGTATTTTGGATATTAACACCTTGTCATATGTATAATTTGCAAATATATTTTCCCATTCAGTAGGTTGCTTTTTAATTTTGTTGATGGTTTCCTTTGCTATGCAGAAGCTTTTTTGATGTATTTTGATGTATTCCCATTTGTTTATTTCTGCTTTTATTGTCTTTGCTTTTGCTGTCAAATCCACAAAATCATTGTCAAGATCAATGTCAAGGAGGTTACCACCTATGTTTTCTTCTAGAAGTTTTATGGATTCGGGTATTACATTTGTTAATCCATTTTGAGTTAATTTTTTGTAAGGTAGTGGTCTAGTTTCATTCTTTTGTATGTGGCTGTCCAGTTTTCCTTGCATACCTAAAATAAATTCCACCTCATCATGATGTATGATTCTTGTAATGTAATGTTGAATTTGGCTTGCTAGTATTTTATTGAGGATTTTTGCATCTATGTTAATCAGGGATATCGGGCTTTTGTGTGTGGGGGGGTGTCCTCGTCTTGTTTTGGTAGCAGGGTAGTGCTAGCCTCATAAAATAAGTTAGAAAATATTTCCCCTCCTCTTCAATTTTTTGGAAGAGTTTGAGAAGGATGAGTATTAAATCTTTGAATGTTTGGTAGAATTCACCAGCGAAATTGTCTGGTCCTGGGCTTCTGTTTGTTGGGAGATTTTTGATTACTGTTTCAATCTCCTTATTACTAATTGACCTATTCAGATTTACCATCTCTGCCTAATTCAGTCTTGGAAGATTGTATGTTTCTAGGAATTTATCCATTTCTTCTAGGTAGGCCAACTTTTTGGCATATAATTTTTCTTAATAGTCTCTTACAATCCTTTGTATTTCTGTGGTATCAGTTGTAACTTCTCCTTCATTTCCAATTTAATTTATTTGAGCCCTCTTTTTTTTTTGTGGGGAGTCTAGTTAAGGCCTGTCAATTTTGTTTATCTTTTCAAAGAACCAGCTCTTAATTTCAGTTATCTTTTCTATTGTCTTTTTAGGCTCTATTTCATTTATTTCCTCTCTGATCTTTGTTCTTTCCTTCCTTCTACTAATTTTGGGCATTGTTCTCCTTTTGCTAGTTCCTTTAGTTGTAAAGTTAGATTATTTATTTGAGATTTTTCTTGTTTCTTGATGTAGGCCTGTATCACTATGAATTTCCCTCTAAAAACTGCTTTTGCTACAGCCTATAGATCTTGGTATGTTGTAGTTCTATTTTCATTTGTCTCAAGGTATTTTTTGATTCCAACTTCGATGTCTTCATTGGCCCATTGGTTGTTCAGGAGCATGCTGTTTAATCTCTACACATTTGTGATTTTTCCAGTTTTCCTCTTGTAATGGATGTCTAGTTTCAAAATATCATGGTCAAAAAAGATGTTGAATGTGATTTCAATCTTTTTAAATTTATTGGGACCTGTTCTGTGGCCTAACGTATGATCCGTCTTAGAGAATGTTCCATGTGCATTTGAGAAGAAAGTGTACTCTCCTGTTTTGGGATCGAATGTCCTATATATCTTTATTAAGACCATATGGTCTAGTGTGACATTCAAGGCCAATATTTCCTTATTGATTTTCTGTCTGGATACTGTATCCATTGATGTAAGTGGGGTATTGAAGTCCCCTACTATTACTGTAATGCTGTCAATTTCTCCCTTTAGGTCATCTAATAATCGTTTTATATACTTAGGTGCTCACATGTTGGGGGCACAAATATTTACAAATGTTATATTGTCTTGTTGGATTGACCTCTATCATATTGTAATGCTCTTCTTCGTACTTTATCAGAATCTTTGTTTTAAAGTCTATTTTGTCTGGTACTTTGTCCAGCTTTCTTTTGGTTTCTATTTGCATGGAACATGTTTTTCCATCCCTTCACTTTCAATCTGTTTGTGTCCTTACATCTGAAATGAGTCTCTTGCAGGCAGTATATGGATGGGTCTTTTTTTTTTTTTTTATGCATTCATCCATTCTATGTCTTTTGATTGGAGAATATAGTCTATTTACATTTAAATTAATTATTGATTGGTATATGCTCATTGCCATTTTGTTAATTGATTTCTGGTTGTTTTGTAGTTCCTCCCTGTTCCTTTCTTCTTCTCTTGCTCCCTTCCCTTGTGGTTTGATGCCTTTCTTTAGTGTTATGTTTAGATTCCTACATTCCCTGAGAGCTACTCCATAGCCTCTAGATGTATGATTAACCTGAAGCCTGTCCTTCAGGGCAGAAGCTCCAGGACAAGTAAATAGTCCTTTTTCACAAGAAGACTTGGAGTGGGGGGAGCGTTTCACTCTGCAGTCTGTGCAGTGCCCTGGGGGTGATGGCCTGCCAAGAACCATCTCTCTGACTGTTACAGTACTGTGGACTCAGGAACGCAAGCCCCCGCTGACCACTAAAACCAGGCAATCAAGGAGAGTGCCCTGTGTGGTCTGCATGTGCCCACCAACTTTAGCAGGGCCGTGGATGAGCACAGGAACCATGCACCCCTGCTGGTGTTAGCAAGGCACTGGGGAGAGCACATCTATTTTTCATTCACATGAAGTCTGATGGGTTCAAAGGAACCTGATATGACTCTTCAAGGAAGCAGTCCTCCACGTGATGGCTCTGGGTTCCACTTCCATGTCAACACCTGTTTTTATAATCTCATGACAACACAACCAGATATAGAGTTGAATACCAGTCATTAAAAGTTTCTTCCCACACACATTCCATTAGACACAGGCAAGATGGCTATGCTTAATTTCAAGAGGTATAGAAGTACAGTCCTCCCATGTGCCCAGAAAAAGCAGGCAACAAGACTTCAGTGAACAGTAGGAAGGTTTGCCACAGCTTGCACATGTTGGAATAGTCTGTTCCCTGCTTCTCTCACTAAGTTCGTCTTTGCCTACTCTCATCTCCCTTTCACAATCTAAGTGCCAGTCTTCTTGAGGTAATTCCAGTTTTCCCAAACACAGCTTGAATTTCTTCCATATATTCTTGTTTAAATTCCCAGGATTCAGAGTTAAGGTCATCTATCCAATAAACCGTTCCTGACCTCAAGAATATAATAGGTAATGTGTCCACATAGACCCTGCATTGGTTGTATTAACACAGATTTCCCATTTTGTACTGAAATTGCTTTTTTTTCACTGTGTTCTTATTCCAGAAAATTGAAATCTCTGAGAATAAGTAGCATATCTTATTCATAGGGCCACCCACCTAATAGATGTTCAGCAAAAATTGGTTCAATAACAGCACTGTCTACCACATAAAGTCCAAGTTTTTTGGCTTAACCATAATCTGGCCCCTACCACCTCTCCAACATTAACTCCCTTGTGTGCCTTTGTGAACCTTATTTTATCACAATTATCACAAAGTAACAATTAAGTTACTTACTTTATCTATTACATGCCCCACATTTTCCCATTCTTGTGTCTTTGTTCATACTGCTTCTTTATCCTGAAAGCTTTCCTAGTACAAAATACTTTTGTATTTTTAGGTCCCACAGATATTTCAAAGGCCAGTTCTAAAGACAATTCTCTTTCCAGTCTGAAATAATGTCTCCCTCCTCTGAATGCCCATCAAATTTTACCCGTAGCCTGTAATAGTACTTTATCAAACAAAGTGCTCAATAAAGGTTTGTGGGATGAAAGTTGAATGTTTTACAAAGTGTAAAATCCTTTCCATCCCCTCCCCACCTTGGAAACAAGAAGTAGACACAAAAATCTATGAAATATTCAACACCCTATTCAGTCCCTATTAACAGGCTGCTGGAACAATGACCCTAAAGTGCAGAAACATCAGTAAGACTTTAAATGAATTATCAACAATCAACATTTTGCCAAGGAAAACCAATAGGTATGTCTTATTTGTCGTTTTTCCTTATTCTTTCTTCCTATTGGATTTATTAATGCCCATATCATCGGAGCTATAATAAGTCTCAAAATTAATGTCCAATGTCTTTTGTAGCTTAAGACTTAATTTATTCCCCAAGCCTTAGACTCTGGCACAATTAGGTTTTGATACATGTACATTTCTGCTTACTCGGGACTTAGTAGGAAAGGACTCCACATTTTCAATGGCCTCATAAATATATATTGAATTTAATTTTCTAACATGCAAAACCCATTTTCCTGTTGTTTGAAGGTTTTTTCAGGCTGGGGGTAGAGCAAATTTCTATTAAGTATTTTTGTTGCGTGCCATTAATTAGTTCATAAATCAACATGTCTCAGAATTGCACAGATTACCCTAAAGCCAATCCACTTAGCATCACAACAGCATTCTTCATTCTCACCTATGTTTCACCTATGGCAAAGGTTTTGTTCCAAACAATTAGGATTGCTGGGGTCAGTTGGACATTAATAAGAAGTTAGTCATACTTCAACAGTTTTTATTGCATTCTTTAAAAAAGAAAAGTTACTGTATTTAATTACACGATTTCGTAGTTTTTAAAAAAATATCAATGGAGAAAAAAAAAATACCGAGGAACTTAAAGATTAAAAATTAAAGTCTCCCAAGATCACCCCCAGCCAGAAACAACCATAGTGAATACGCATGTTTTTATTTCATTCTATCCCTAAGCCTTTATTTGTTTTTTAAAAACTTGTTTTTAAAAAAAAAATTTTTAAAGATTTTATTTATTTATTTGAGAGAGAGAATGAGAGAGAGAGAGAGAGCATGAGAGGGGGGAAGGTCAGAGGGAGAAGCAGACTCCCCACTGAGCAGGGAGCCCGATGTGGGACTCAATTCCGGGATTCCAGGATCATGACCTGAGCTGAAGGCAGTCGCTAAGCAACTGAGCCATCCAGGCGCCCTGTTTTTTAAAAAAACTTCTTTCTCATTTCTGGTCAAAGTGCCTTGTGTGCTTTATTGCCCACACTCACTGTTGGTCATTATGCTTTTTTTTTTGATGAGACTATGAAATTGTGGATTCTCTCAGTGGGACAAAAGAGGGAAATAGGAGCAAGAAATTCAAAAGATAAGCACTCTCTTACATTAGATACTCTCCCATTTCTTCTGGTTTCGCAGAAGCAACAAATGGGTGTGGCTCCGTTATGTCCCCTCTTGGTGCAGCCACTCTGCCCTCACCTGGACACGGGCAAGGAGGATGCATGGACACCATTCACCCCTGCCTTTCCCGACTTCATGTTCTTCTGACTTTAAAAAGGGTAGATCAGGTCTCCTGGGTGGCTCAATTGGTTAAGCGACTGCCTTCGGCTCAGGTCATGAACCTGGAGTCCCAGGATCAAGTCCCACGTTGGGCTCCCTGCTCAGTAGAGAGTCTGCTTCTCCCTCTGAACCTCTTCCCTCTCGTGTTCTCTGTCTCTCATTCTCTCTCTCTCAAATAAGTAAATAAAATCTTTAAAAAAATAAATAAAAAGGGTAGATCAAATGAGGCAGCAAAGCCACATGATGAAGGAAAATGGCAAAAGATTTAGATGTGACTTTGGCTGAAAGCAGAATGGCCGGGAGATGGATTCATTTCTTTTTCTTTACCTCTAGCTCCCAAGCTCCTAACAATTTAAATGGACCAAAATGATCATCACTGATAATGCTTCAGGGCAGGGGTCATCATAGGCACATGATCCAAGTACTGTGTCTAGTGAATTACTCCAACTCCCACCCCACCCCAGGAGTATGAGTACACACAGAGAATCTTTACATGGGACTGAGAAGCTCAATAATTCACCCTGATTTCATTGGAATGTGGAAGATTAGGCCCATTTTCATTCCAAGACCTCTCAAAAATACAGTCCCAAACATCTTGACGTCTAGACCCACGTCAGCCTCACTTTCTAATTATAGGGAAAATTCAAAAACTTATAATATTTATTCTTTTCTCAGAGATGGTAAGACTGATTTTTTTCTTCAATCATCCACTAAAATAGGGTAAAGTATTCTCATTAAGAATTAAAAGTAAAAGGAGGCAGAAAACACAAATATCTGGAAGAAAGATTCACCAAGGTATGAGCCAATAGAAATTTCTTCATGAGACATAATGGAAGGGGATAGATGAGATAAAGCATGCAAAACTGCACAGTGGGAGAATGGAGAAAACCTGTAGTGGAACAGGGCAAGAGACGGAGCTATTCAGATAAGGTTAGATAAATGGGAGCCTTCAGGATACACCAAACAAGATGGCGCAAGATAGAAAGGGCAAGTGTGTCGATGAGATTAAAAGAAGAGAACGAAGCTGAAGAGACAGTGAAGTGAGGAGGCTGAAGAGGAAAGACAGAAAGGAAGGAAATAGGGTTAAATTCCAGGGCATTCTGTGTACTTCTGCTCATGTAGCAAGGGACTCAGATGCTGCCTCTCACCTTGTCCCCATGGCTCCCAGGAACTTCACTGAGACGCTGCTTATTAAATAGAAAAAATAATAAAACAAAAATAAATTTAAAAAAATAAAAAATAATAATTCAACTTCACTGAGAGAGAAAAACACTGGCCATGTCTTCAGTTCAACATGAAGTCCATTTTCCAACGTGGCCTAGAGTGAAATGAGCAGCACAGACACGGTGTCTCCTCTTAACTCTTTCCATATAATCAGCATCTTTTTTTTTAAATAATTCTTACTCTCCAAGCAAAAAATAATTTCCTAAGCCAGAGAGGTCTCCTTAAGTGACAAAGCCGTGTACGACAAAAGTAAACAAAAAACTATGACCCATGGAGAATCACAAACGTCGATTCATCCATCCATCCACGCAACCATTCTTTACCTGTTCACTTATTGTCTGTCCATTCTTTCTTTGTCAATTCTTATTTACTTACTCTATTCAATAAAGGCACTGTTATTAGTCATGAATATTGATCAATAAAATGAAGATTTTATCTTCAAGGAGTTTACTCCCTGGGATATAATCACCATTTCCATTCTGGCAAAAGCACACCAGAAATTCCTTGTTTTTTGTCTTAATCCTGGGTTTCCTAGGTTTGGATCCCAGTCTCCAAGACACACAGAAAAACCCTCTTCGGCGCAATAGCCTAATTCTGTTTATCAAGCCAAGGGGGAAAAAAACTTGTATTAGTGTTATAGCTCTCAGTATTGGATAGGTTTTCTTTTACTAGGAGAAATAAACCTTGTCAAGCTCCACTTGTTGCCTGGCAGGGAATGAGTGGCTGACAGATCCTTCCCTACCTCTTCCCCTTTAAGATGGTGCACATCCCCCCATCCTGTGAGGGAAACTGAATGGGGTTTAATCACTTTCATTAACCTACGAAGAAAGGCCTAAGACTAAGCCAGGTGACAGAGTGACCTCTGACCTCTGACCCCTCATCCAGTGTTCTTTCACCTGACACCTGACCACCTATTGCTAGGACAAATACAGGGGAAAGAAATTGAAATACTAAAGAAAATCCCACTTGGCTTTGGACAGTTGGAAGGGATTTTTCTGCACCTGCTTGGAGATGACAGAGCCCTGTGGGCTCACATACACCTTGGTCTCTACAACATACTAGGTCCTCTTCTGTGGTAGCAGCGAGAGCTTTGCTTGGCTGGCCTCTCAGAAATCCTGTCAGGTGAAAAACCAGCAGCTTCCCCATGACGACTGCTGCCATTCCCTCCTTATGCCATCAGAATGAAGGCCAAAGCTCTCATAATGGGCTTGAGGCAAGATGCCATCAAACACTCCATCTTCTGCCACCCAGCACCCCTACTCTCCGTTCTGGCCACACAGGCCCCCTCGCTGACTCAGAACAAGCTAGGTCTCTGACCTGAGGACCTTTGTTCTGCTGTGTCATTGGTCTGGAACACTCTTTCCCCAGACACCCTCAAAATTCTTGCTTACATACCACTTGTACCAAAAGGCCAACCTTGTCCACCATACTTAACATGTCAACTACCACCCCCTTGCCACACCCCTACTCTGTTTTTTCTGTTGGCTTTTTTTTTTTTTTTTTTTGCCGGAGCACTTATCAACTTCTAAAATATATATTTTATTTAATATGTTGATTATTTATCATCTGTTCCTGCCTCCTCTGCCTATATCTTACCCAAATATATATCTCAGGCAGCACACGGGAAGTGCTTATCAAGATTTTAGTGAATGAATGAATGCATCCCTAGACAGAAGTCAGGAGTTGATTAAAATGGATGCAGAGTAGATATTATTCCTCTACCAAGATTCATGGGAGGAATTAAATCTTTCAAACTGTTATCTTTTATAACATTAGAGTTGCTTAAATATCTTTTGTGTTGTTTTTTTCCTTCATGGAAATAATTCCCAAAGGGATCCTGGGTTCCCTTGATCCTGCCTTGTCCCCCTGCGGGAGCCCCTGTCCCCAGAGCTACCTGCATTAAGCAATTAGGGCATTGCACTAATCGGACCTCCTTCCTGCTCCTGCCTGAAACTTCCTTCCTTCGAAAGGCAGTCTACCTGGCAGACGCCTCTTCCGCACCCAGTTGAGGCTGCTCACACCTGAGTTTGCCAGCAGTGTGTTTTCCTGTTCGGTCCATGTTAACATTCCAGTACAGGTTCTCCTAACTGGCATCTATTCCATTTGATAAACCTTGCCCTCCCCGCCTCCTGCCTCTGTCTTCTTCTCTCTTAGAGAAACATGATTTATTTATAACATATCGTAACACGACTATACAGTCAAGAGGAAAGCATACCTCTTCTTAACAATACCCACAGAAGATAGGAAGGATGATTTTTTTTTCCCCCTTGCATGATAAAGGCTAAGAGAGTGGCAGAGGCTTGACAGGAGCCCGAGCTGATGGAGTGGGGATGAAGATATAGGGAGCCACCATCGGGGTGGGTCGGCTAAACCATCTCCTCTGGAGCCTGCTCAGCATGCGTGAGCCTCCCAAAGCCGTTCCTGCGCTTCCTCCCCAGTGTGACTCTGATGTGTATTTGGAGGTGGAAAGGGCTGACCTCTCCCGTCTGCCTGACTGGGCCATACAACACAGAATGCATCTTACAAGGGGAAGGAGAAAGGAGAGCTTTTAATTTTCCTTAATTTGTCACGGTTTTCATTTCCATTTGAATGGTATGTGTCAGAAGACCTCTGTGCGGTGAAATGTCACACCCTTGTCATCATTTCCTCTCCACAGCCTGCCTCCTGCCCATGAACTACACCCCGGAGTCATCTCTGACAGGAACCCATCCCTTCTTGAACTACCTTGGATATCACTCCTAGTCCACCTTTGTTGCATTATAACAAGTGCTGCATGGGATCATTTTTAGGGTACGGGGCATATGTTTTCAGGACGGTGCTTTGCTAGGCATACAATAAATAATTATTGATCAACCGCTTTACCACCTAGGTAGGACATTTGTAATCTTGCCATTGTGTTGCACAATGGCTGGGAGGCCACAGGGGCCATTCCCAGACAGAATCCAATCTTGCTCTTAGCCCATCACAAACATGCTAAGGCCAGAGCCTGGTACAAACAGTATCTTTACCGTTCTCTGGGAGTTCAGAGGGTGGCCGACCACTCCTCCTCTCTCCTTTTTCCTTTGGGTCTCTCTGCCCCGCCAGGTCCTGCCTCCACCTAATTGTGGCGTCCATGGTACAAGTCTGAGGGACACGAGGTGGATAATCACTTCATTGAGCATAAAGCATCTGAAAGACAAACAGACTCTCATCTGCTAAAATCTGTCATCTCTCAAGCTGAATATTAAGAGTTAAAAACCTAAGGAGCCCTGACTATGTGCTGGACCCTGTGCTAAGCACCTTACATGTATTTCTCATTCAAAGTTCATGAAACCTATGAATTAAATACTATCATTTTCCTGATGACGTCATAGACCAGGAAGCTGAGACATGGAAAGCCATACAGCTGAATAGGACAGAATCCAGAATCCAAATGCAAGCTGTCTAATTCTAAAGATCTTTATTTATTAATTTCAGACAGAGAGAGACTAAGAAAGAGAGAACACGAGTGGGGGGAGGGGCCGAGGGAGAAGCAGACTCCCCACTGAGCAGGGAGCCTGATGCGGGGCTCAATCCCAGGACCCTGGAGTCAACACCTGAGCCAAAGGCAGAGGCTCAACGAACTGAGCCACCCAGGGACCCCTCAAGCTGTCTCATTCCAGAGCAGCGTGCAGTATGATCTCAAGCAGTGTAAAGAGATTAAAGCCAAGACATAAAAAGCCGCGCTTCCCACCGGGGACAAGCATGGGATGGAGCCAAGCAGGAGGAGGGAAAGGGGAGGTAAGTATTGTCACACACTCATTACTTGGAAAGTGTATATAAAGAGCGAAGTTTTAAAAAAAAATGGGATTGAGAAGCTTTCCTTCCCTTATCAAACATCCATAGGATGATGCTAAGGGCCAGGCCCTATGCTAGGTGGAAAGATTTAACCTAATTTTTGTTTCAACAAAAACAGAAAACAAAAAAAAAACAGAGGAAGAGACTTATAAATGGATAAAAGTGTTCTAGGCCTTACTAGAGCATGATCTACAGAGAAAAGAAAGCCGTTGATTCCTATGGGAGCGGGGTTCAGGGTGGGAAGGATTTACAAGGAGTGCTATTGGCCAGAATGAGGACCTCCAATTTGTAATACAGCTGCCGTAACAACGAGGGGCCTTGGAATCAACATTTTCCTGAATTCCATCTGCTAAGCCTGGCAGCTTCCAGAAGCTGCGCACAGACGTCTGAAGGATATTTCTGGTCACATCCCCCTTCATCAGTACAGTAGGAAGCAGACATTGTTCACTACCATATGCTTAATGAAGTGTAGAGATTAAATCCAAACACACAGTCACATAAACCTGCTTTAGCTGTGATGACTAAATCACCTCTTTCCTTTTTCCAGAAAGGTCATGTTTGCCCTAGATATAAAGAAGGTGTTAGGCAGTGAACTTGGGTTTACATTCTGGTTTTGTTTGTTTTTGTAGCCCTCAGATTCTAATAATTTTCTGCCATACCCATATTACCACATTTCCCTGTTGTCATTACACTAGGCTAAATTGACTTTTTTGCTTGTCCAAATTTTGTACTTACAGAGTTAGACTAAACCCAGGAAAATGTGAGAGGATCCTGAACCTGGAGTTTGCTAATTTGGCATCTAACCTCTGTTCTTTCATTTACTAGCATGGCCATGACTTGGACTGCTCATTCGTAAAATGGGTATCATAGTAGATACAGAGTAAGTTGCTACTCTGGAACTTGGAGGGAAATAAGATTGACTTTTGAGAACTCAACTCAGTTGTGGAATTCCACAGAATAGGTGTGACATATGTCTGTGTGGTAGTAAAAACTAAAAGATTCTCTGTGACTTGTAGCTTTAGAAACATCCCAAATTCCAGATATGTTGGTCTGGCTGCAAACTCAGGATGGGTAAACTTAAACAGAATTAAGATTTATTAGAAAAACAAATCAATAGTATTGAGTCTTCTTTCCAGAAAGATTTTGTGAATAAAGAGATAATCTAAGATAGGCAGGGGGGTCAGTCGATCCAAATCCAGCTTATTGCCTGTTTTTGTAAATAAAGTTTTATTGAAACATTTGTTCACGTACTGTCTATGGCTGGGTGTGTGTGTGTGTGTGTGTGTGTGTGCGCGCGCGCGCGTGCGCGCCATCATTATAAAATTGAGTAGTTATGACAGAAATCATATGGTCCTCAATACTTAAAATATGTATTATCCTGTTCTTTACAGAAAAAGCTTATTAATCCCTAATGTAGAAGGCCAGCCTTTGATTTCTCAGTCTTTGATGTCTTCTGGCACGTCTCCCAAAATAAAATATACCTCTATTAGTCCCCACATTGGGGCTGAGAGGCCCTGGTTCTTACCAGAATCTCTGTGTGTGGGATATAATTATAAATGTCCTCTAGTGTGAATATAGTGATGGAAACTCCAGGGTTTCCTTCTACCTCCTTGGACGAGATGCCTGGTAAGTCCAACACAAAAAGTTAATGCCCCCAATCCCACCGTGGAGATGAATGCATCAAGCTCCCAGAACTTACCACTATTTAATACTCAAATACAGAATTCCCATGTTCTACTCCACACCCCTAGTCATCTCTACACCAGTGGCCTGCCTCCAGTCCAGCCGTAACAAAGGAACCACCAGGAGAAGAGTGACCTACCCCAAACACAAAGTCAGCATGTCGGTTCCATTGAAATGTTTCCCTGTAGCTTTCAAACTGGCCCCACCCCACCAGGCACGTTAGCCCCCACACCAGTCATAATCCAGCTGTGCTTCACCACATACAGATTCTACAACACAGCATTCCCTTTATAACCCTTTTCAGGCTACTGGTTGTTCCCCACAGCCTATTCTTCCCCTTTTCACCTTATTAAAATTGTATTTCCCTGCTGCCCCGCCCCCTCCCCCACCGCCACCGTTCCTCTGAAGCTAGATTTGGCCATGTGTTTGTTCTCAAAGCCAGTGGAATGTCGGAGGAAGAGAGGCATGTGACTTCTGCCTCACTTGACTAAAATGAACTCGCTTACCCTGGACCTCTTCCCTCTTTCCTCCCCATGATGGGAATTGCTCTTAGCAGCAAGCTAGCTGATGCGCCACCAATCCTGGAGGACCCAAGTTGGAAGGACCTCGGTCCCTGAATGACCTGTAAGAGCAAAGCTGCCCTGTCATACTGACTTCTCACCTTCAGACTGTTGTGTGAGAGACTTCAGTGACAGACTTCTTTCAAGTCATTGTATTGTAGAGCTCTTTGATACGGCTAAGTGCTTTGCCCTAACATATTTGCCTCCATGTGTTCTAATCCTGCAGGCTGCCCTGTCTTGCTTACTGGGTAAGCTCCAGTTCATCATTTTTTGTGAAGGGCCATGACCTTCTCAGGAGCAAGTGGAATTAATCCTTCCTTGCCTGCACCCTCCACGGGGCATCTACTTGATTACATCACTAACACCAGACCACTGTAATTTGATTTTTGGCTTGTCTGTTCCATGACCATACTCTCCCATCAGATAGGTGAGCACTATTTTTTTAAAGATTTATTTATTTGACAAAGAGAGAGAGAGCACGAGTGGGAGGGGCAGAGGGAGAGGGAGACAGAATCGCAAGCAGACTCCGTGCTGAGCATGGAGTCTGATGCAGGGCTCAGTCTCACAACCCTGAGATCAGGACCTGAGCAGAAACCAAGAATCGGATGCTTAACGGACTGAGCCACCCAGGCGCCCCGAAGTGAGCACCATTTTAAAATTTATCCTGGAATCTCCAAGCCAAAGTTTAGCATGTGGTAGGAGGTCAATATGATTTCAAAGGTAAATGAATAATGGCTCATCTCCTTATCTTCTAGCTTAACAGTAAGCAGCATTGGAAGGAGTAAGAAGCAGAATACTGAGAGAAAGGAAATAAATGAGAAGGAGAGCAGCAAGGGTAAAGCATAGACCATGCCCTCAAGGTCTTCTGCATCCTCACCAACACCTGGCCCTGTGTAGGAACTCACTAACTGCGTATCGATTGGACCCAATCTTTGCTTGTCATGACTATTTTCTTCCTTCAGATCCCAAGGAAGCTGCTATAGGAAGTCACTCAGGAGGCTAAAAGAATAGTGAGGGTGGAGTGTCAGCCAGGCTGGCCATTACTTAACAACACCCATCCTTCAAATCATTGAGGAAACAACTATAGATATATGCACATGTTTAGACATGTGGCTTTATTTAATTTAATATATTCCAGTCTACAAAGTGTCTCACGAGTTTATGAAAGTTACTGAAACCCATTTCTTCATTTTATCAGATTTTCAAACAGAAACCTTCAAAGGAGATCATTTCTCTAACGAATCCTCTCTTCATGGTGCTCTATAAACACAGCACATGTTGCTCATGGTAACACATGCTAGAGAAAGATCTGGGAAATTCAGTGGCCTTTAATTATTCGGGATTTAATCATGCAAGCATGTACAATCAATATTTGTTCATCTTAATCTGATTGCCAGCTAGTGGTGTTCAGTACGTCTATCAAGAGGATAATGATATGACACATTTCATAGACTTCCCCTCCACTCTTCCAACAAGCTTGTTGGAAGGATTTTAATCAGCTAATGAACTCATCAATGGCATTTTCAGGAGCCAAGGCACCTTCCTGCACCTACATCCCATGGCCATATTTGCCTGACATCTTGTGGCCACAAGGAACATGACAGTCTCTAACACCAACATCCGTAGCCAGTGCGAAGAGCATCTTTGAATGCTAATGCCAGGATTACAGTTCGGGCAAATACAAAACTGCTCAGGAGATGTGTGACATGTAATTACTTCATCTAATTGGAATGGAAACTAACCTTTTATTTTTATATTTACGAGGCAAGTTGGAACATGTGGCTCGGTTTCTCTAAGGAAAGGAACGGGGTCTCTATCTGGGCTGCACAACATCTGGCTTCGTGTCGTCGACCTTGGCCGCAGAACACTTCTCCTGCAAAAGATCCACCAAAACAGACTGTGGCTCACCGGACTGAAAGGGGAAGGAGCTGACTGCAGTCAGCTCCTCTGGGGAACAGGATTCAAGCTGAGAATCCTAGAACAAAGAGGGAAGAATCCTCTGAGTGCTAAAGAAGAGACTGAGAAAAGGTTTCCTTTTCAACACATAACGGTAGAGGGTTGTGGCTCGCAAATTGTGTTTTTTAGCACGAGGAACATTTTGTTCAAGGCCAAATTTAGTGTGGAATCCTATAAATATAAAATAGAAAACATTTTTAAAAGATGCTTTGATTGAATCAGGTGATCTGAGCTTCCCTGGCTTGGCCCCCTTATTCCCCTGAGATCCCTCCCCAAACCCAGACCTCTGAGAAAACAGCTTGAAAACCATTAGAAAGATGGAAATTATTAGATTTGAAATCTGAACTCCTAGTTTTGTATTCCAACTCTACCCCTTAACTAGCCAAGCATCATTTAATAAGTCATTAACCTTTCTAAACCTCAGGTTCTTCATCTATAAAATAGGGGAAATAATATTTATTCCACGGGATTATTGGCAACATTAAAAGAGGCAGTAAAATGAAAATGCTTTGTAATTACGAGACAAATGATCATGTTGTCATCAGACAGCCCTAATGGGTAGTCACGCAACCAAGAGGAATGAGCTCCAGACAATGGCTTGCATTGTCTTCTTGCCCAGTCCCAAGGAAATCTGGAGGAATCCATAGGAAGTTTCATTTGATGAATATGTCTCTGAGTAGGTCAGAATAGTTAAGACTTAGTGGAATGCTCTGAACACCAGAAGACAGGGCCATCAAAGCACATGTTGGTTCATTATCATCATCTTGCTCGTGAAGGATAGCTTTCACCACATCTCTTACCTACTCCCACCTTATGTGATAACCACGTCAGAAGATATACATCTTAAAAGAAGGTACAGATACAGAGGCACAAAGAAGCTGTAGCTTGTCTCTGGGCACACAGCAAGCTCATGACAGAGCTAGAACTAGAGTCCATCTGTCTTGTCTCTCAGTGATCATCTACCGGCCTAAGACAGCCTGTCTTACATAGGATACCAATCTATGTCAGTGAAGGGAAGAAGGAGAGCTAGGCCTGCACTGAATAAATCCAGTGAAGATAACCAGTAAGGCAGTTCCAGAATCATCTCCAGGAGCTGGGAGCTGGCTGGGGACAGCAGGAAGAAAGTTAGCATTTGCGTCTCTTAGGAATGAAATAGGTTCTCTCTGCTAGGAATAGGATCCGGAGATATTTCCAGGTGTTCCCAAGGGCAGAGTAATCTTGACTAACCACAGTAATCTTGACCATCCCACGACTGTGAGCACCCAGAGCCCCAGGAGCGTGTGATACCGAGTGAGGTGGGGAAGCAGGAGACCTTGGTACCATGCCAGCCACCTGGGTCTTATCAATGAGCTAGGATGCAGACAAACACAGAAGACCTGGCTTACCCCACAGCACACCTTTTTACACATTCGAATAACTTCTGAGGAAAAGATGTATCATTTCCAGGGGAGAACTTCAGAAATAAGCTATGTGATGTGTGAGCCTGACCCAAAAAAAAAAAAAGAGGATATAAGAAGGATCAGATATCCTACCGAACCCGCTCCTTAGGCTGAAAATCATATGGTTGCGTTGTGCCATTAAAGATAATTTAAAAGAAAATGGATAATTTAAAGATCATTTCTGGCTATTACATAAACCACCAAAATCAGAACCACAGGCAATCTTGTCTATTAATGGTCCGGGCATTTGTGCCTTTTTCTCTCATGCTCTTTAATATTTGCTGTTTCCTTTATTTGAACCAGGAGGAGAAAAGGCTCAGTTGCAGAAATAGAACGTGTCACACTTGAATTCGGTGGAGTTTTTTTTAAAAAAAGAGAGTCTTCTGAGGCAAGATGATAAATGGCTAATAAGAAACAGGGGGGCCTGGGGGCTGGCGAGGAGGGGCTAGCCATGCTTGGGAGAATTCAGGATTCAGTGATAGGGAGCTGCTGTTTCTAACTTCAAAGAAAGAGCTATCGATTCACTTTTAAGGAAAACAAGCTGGATCCCGGGGACTGCTGTAGGTGGAGCTGCCACACGGGGTGACTTCTGCACGGGGCCACAGGAAGAACAATGGAGAAGCAACACTCTTAAATTAGTCATTGGGGCTGTTTGATTTGTGCCTGTGCCAGATGTTCCGTCATTGATCCCTGCCTGGCCCATATGTCCTCTGTGAACAAGAGAGCACGCGGAGCAGGCGGCCGCCACTTTAGAAACAGCCACCAGAGCTGGCTGATGGAGTCCTTGGCAGGAGACGGCCATCCAATTGGTTCTCCACCAGTTCTCCTAGAGATCAAGGGCATGATGCAGACGGCACACCTGCCCGCTCCCAGGGCCAGGCTGGACGGCTAGGCAGCCTTGATTCCCACTGAGCTCTGGTGAGCTGCACAGAGCCCCTCAGCTGGGTCCCTGGCCCTCTCCCTCTTTTCATCCCCTTCACAAGAAATCCCTGTGGAATTTAGTAAACAGCCACTGCCCCGTTCAAAGTGAGGGCCGATCTGGCTGGCGAGTTTTCTGTTCCCTCTAGCAACATCCATCTGCTGTCCACTGAGCTGAGGGTTGGAGGGGCCTCTACTGTCTCCCAGGGAGAGGTGGAGGGGGGATCATCATTTTAAGCAGGCAGGTGGAGACAAGAGGCTTGAGGGCCTGTTCATTTAGGGAATTGGCTAGTTTTGTCCTTTTGTATCAACAAGAGCTACGCTGTGGGTGTCCAAGGCGAGGACATCTTTCCCAGCTTCTCATGAAGCCTGCAGGAGCCGTGCAACTGCTTTGTCTGCCCACATCATCCCCTTCTTCTGGAAACTCTGCCCCGCCCTGCTTTTGGGTACCTTTCTCAGGCTGGCCAGAGAACTCCTCTGCAATTTTCAAACCAAAACGGGGGGGAAAGGCAGTCCACTGCAGGAATGGGAGCCCTGGGATGTGAGGCTGGGACCGGTCAGCAGTCTCCTTGCAGAAGCCGGAGCACCATAAGCGAGACTGGGCTGAGAGCAGCAGTGGGCCAGCCCATCCCTGGGCGCTGCTCCTGAGGACCCGCTGGAGCTCTGCCCTTCCCCCTTAGGTGCCTGATTGTTCCTCCATTCGCGTAGCACAATCCCATATTCCTCCAGTAAATTACTATTTTTGCCAATGCCATTTTGAGTTTCGGTCCTTGAATCTAAAAGAGCCCTGACAAATAAATGAATCAAGTCAAGTAGAAACAGCACACTGAATCCTCATGTTTCTGAAAGCCACCTCTCTGATTAACCAATTTGCCAAAAATCAATTCCTCAAATGATCTATTTGCTGAACGGACCTAGTCACAAATCTGAGGCCTTCCCCCATGCTTTGGTTTAGCCATGGCTTCTCCAAGGCTGTTGCTTTAGCATTTAGCTATGACGTCAGTCAAACTCATTCCAAGTCGAATGTCAATTTCCTCTGGATTTCACATCTTTAATGCCCAGGACCTTTCCAAGGGTAAAAGTTTTACATGCAAATGAATAATGAGTTTCCCTGAAATACATGCGGTTTGCCACCCTTCTAATTTGAGATCTTACACCCTTGCTTCTGCCTATTTCTTCTCTTTACCGTGTACTGTTTCTGCCTGGTGCCCCATCTTTGCCCATGCCCCCAAAATGGCCATGACCAACTGTTCCAGATCCAGCTAAAGAATGCAACCGACCAATTCCAGTAATTTGGTCATTTAACAAGTAATCTTCAGGTAAATTGTGAATCATTTACCTTCAATGACTTGACCAAGATCCCAAACACCTCACCCGACAGGAAGGGGTTGGATAAACGAAATCCAAGAAGAGCTTGCAAAGTTTAGTCTTTATCCTCCACTCCTCCCTTCCCATTCAGGAAGCTTAGCCCTCTTAACCCACCAGTGGATCTCCCTAACCCCCAAGACAAATTCTGAGTCCCCAGTATGAAGGGTAGGTACTCTTACTTTGGGAGGGCCACAGGCTCCCTCTCTGGCTGGGCCATACTGAGCTCTGGCTGGTTGTGTCACCCCTGGGCTTGGGACCGGAACTTCTCCTGCACAGCACATCTCTCACTTGCATTAATTAATCTTTAGTTACCGTGAGTTGTTTAGTGTGTCCTTTCCCACTGAACTGTAAGTTCTTGAGCACAAGAACCACTGCGGTCTGGTGCCCTCACTGTGCGCCAGGTGCCCGGTCGGCCAGTGGCACCCCTTGGTGTCCGTCCTGTCTCTGGCCTCCTGCATTGACCCTGCAGCTGCCTCACTGAAACCTTCTCAGGGTTTGGCAGCCTGAGGACCAGGCCTCACTCATCCGTGCCTTCTCTGGCGCTTCTGGCTCTTCAGATGGCCGCGTGGCTGAGAGAGCCCAGTCTCACCTGCTGCACAAGCTCAGCCCAGCTTTCTGCTTTCAGTGGACCTCAGCAGCCATCTCCTTCTGGTCTCTGTGTCTGGGTAAGCCTTTGCCACCTCTGTGGTCTCCCTGAGAGAGAGGAAGACGAAACACCTGACACCCTTCATCGGTCATGCTGGGAGAAGGGGGCTCAGCAGGATGCTGCAGAAAAAGCAGGCAGGCATCTTGGAACCATGCAGAGCAGGGACTGTTGTGGTTGGCCGAATTGGAGTCAGTGACAGGTGTTATCAATTATTTGCCACGTGAGCTGTTGTAAAGAATTCACAGTAACAACTAGTTCACCACACACTAGTTACGAGGACCAAGAAGCCCCTCAGAATTTAAAAACGAAATTGAGATGAATTATAAGGGAGCGGGTCTGTCAAGCCAGTGGTAAGGACAGCTGAACTGGAAAGGTGTCAGTATACTGTTTATTTCTGTCCGTCTGTCTGTCTCTCTCCTTCTCTGCCTCTCTCTTCCACGTTCTCCTGCTTCATCTGCACTATGAACGGCATGGACCCACCAGTCTGGGCACCTGAAAGGACAAACTGACCTTCTGAGTCCAAATGACCTTCTAAGTTTTCTTCCCACAATTAAGAGGCTCAGTCTCTGTGTCTCATTCCAAGGCTTCAGAAGACTTCCCTGTTGGCTCAGTTTAGATAAGATTTGCATGGAAACCAGCGGCCAAGTCTGGGCTTTGGATACGTGCAGGGAGGGATGGGGGGTGGAGGAGGAGAAGGCAGTGAGGCAGATCCTGATAAGGGCTGGGGTGCTGGGCAGTTACTAAGCACTGACACCCCCTATGTCACAGTGGCTGTTGTGAAAAATAAATACAGAAGCAAATAGAAGATGCTTGGCCCCGAGCGGATGCTCCTTACTTTCCTCTCTCCCCTTCTGCCCTATCGGGTCACACTCCCCAACTAGCTATGGAGAATTCCCATTTAGAGTCTCTGCCTGAAGTCGTACCCTCGGCCCCTAGGATTTCCTACCTTTCTCTTGCTTTCAAAAAAAAAAAAAAGTTCTGGAAAAATGTGAAATGTTATTAATTACTGTTCGGTTCATAGCTCAGTCCAAAGTCTGCCTGGACGCAGCCTGTATCTTTCCCCGAGGCCTGGTGAAAGCAGGTCTCCTGATGCCCCCACTGACGTGGGGGCTTGGCTGCACTCCACAGCAAGCCCACCTCCTGGGCAGAACCCTCGGGGGCCATGTGGCCTGCCTCCACGAGGCCACTGCCCACCTGCTCCATCTGACCCGGGCCTCCTGGATGTAGGGCTGCCAAATTTAGCAAATAAAAATACGGGACATTCGGTGAAATTTCGGGTAAACAACAAAGACTTTTTTTTAGTGGAGGACTATCCCAAATATTCACTGTGTACCTGAAATCTGAATTTAACTGAGTGTCCTGTATTTTATCTGGCAACATGCCTTTGCTTGTCTCATTCCCTGAAGTGGCTCTTTAACCACACAGACCCCCAGCACACATACTTCTGCCCCCGGCAGGCCCATGGGGATTGCTCAATAAAGTGAACCGTCTCCCCACCTTTGCCTATCTGCCTCTGTCAGGAGGCTCTAACCACAGTCCTGTTCTTTCTTGTCTGACCAACTTCCAGCCTCAGCTCTACGTGCCTGATCATTTACGCCAGACACTAGCCCAGCCCAGGCCCATAACAAACCATGCCCTTGGCTCCGGATCAGCTCCTTCTATAGCCAAAATGGGCACTGACTTTGCTCATGAACTAAAATGTGGGAATAATAGCTTAGCCCTTCCAAGTCTCCCTTTGCATTGCCCGCTAAAAGAGTGATCACCCATCCAGCAAGCAAGGACTCAGTCACTGTCTTGTACTGTTTCATTTCCCCCTCCTCTCTAGGCACCAGTGAATATTCCAGAAAACCTCTCTGGCCCCCATTTTCTATCTCTGCTGAACTCTTTGTACTGCTTTCTTAAGGTGATGGTGGTGGTGGTGTTTCGGCTCATTTCCCCAAAGCTATATTCCAGAAGGTCTCACCTAGGTAGGAACGAGGAGGAGCAGACTGTATTTGGAATCCTCCAGGTGGAGAACTGATTCGTCTTGGATCATATCCCTGAAGAATGCCAAGGTGGGTAGTACATCCGAAACTATTTCATTCGACTTGATGACTTCCAGAAGCCACAGATTTTCATCTGACGCTAAAAGACCTACAGCTGAAATTGTCAAAGATCCCTGCAACACAAAACAAGCCCCAGGCCTTATAACCTCAAGATTCCAAGGGGCAAAGGGTAAGAAAAACATCAGAAAACTGAGCCAGTGTGGCCTGCCAGATGTCAGAGGGAAAGGAACACCTGCTCAAGTCACTATTGAAGATGAAACAAAACATCTCTCAAATTAAAGAAAGGAAAATCCTTTCTCATCACAAAGGAAACGTTTGGCAATTGAGTGAACTTTTGCATCAACTCATTTTGGTGGTGGTTACAAATATAAACATCAAAAGAGTTTTTCAGAGAGCCCAAGAGGGAGCACATGTTAATTAGAATAAAATTGTAGCAAGGCATGCTGAATTTCTTTTGTCCTGGTGTTGCATTATTAGTTCATCACATCCACTTAGTCAGCACTGCTCCCTGGGCAGAAAATAACCTGCACAAATAAGTTGTGCAGAAGGAGAAGTCATGCTCAAAGAGGGGTCCTGGGCGGAAAGTGTCAGCATACCATAGGAACTTGTTAGAAATGCAACTTCTTGGGTCCTACCGAATCAGAGAGGCTGGCCATGGAACCCAGAAGTTCTTGCTAAGAAGCCCTCCGGGCGGTTCTGAGTACAGCAACCTCTCAGATGTCATCCACATGGTTCTTGGGGATCACCCCGAAGTTCAGCCACTCTTAAGTCTTTTTCACAAAAGAAATGGCTAGTATTTTTTTAAATGTGTCAGGAGTCTAATGTGGTCCTTTAATGTCAAACATGGTGTTTATTCTGGACACGGAGAGTTATTTATTTAGGTACCCACAAGCCTCTCCAACAACGAATGCATGGTTTCTTATTCCTTACCCTCATCTGAGGTTCTGAAGAGGGGGAACCAAGGAGAGAGAGGGAGGGAGAGAGCAAGGGAGAGGGAGAGAGAGTAGAAGAGGGAGAAAGAGAGAGAGAGAGAGCTAAATTTTTGCCAGTTGATATGGAGCAACCCTAAAAGAAAACAGGTCTCTCAGGGGTTGCAATATTGTCTTTAGGTATTTTTCCCCGACCCTCCCTACAACTGACCTATCAGTCGCTTTACTTAAGAAAAGCAAAAGGGTGGGGCGCCTGGGTGGCTCAATTCTGTTAAACGTCTGCCTTCGGCTCAGGTCGTAATCCCAGGGTCCTGGGATCAAGCCCCGCATCGGGGCTCCCTGCTCGGCGGGGAGCCTGCTTCTCCCTCTGCCCCTCCCCCTGCTCGTGCCCTCGCTCTCTCTCTGTCAAATAAATAAATAAAATCTTAAAAAAAGAAAGAAAGAAAGAAAAGCAAAAGGCAGACCGTGGAAGGACGCCTGTAGCAGTCACAAGTGTTTAAGTCTTATTTGTACCCCGCACTGTGATGGTAACAGAACTCCAGGCTTCTCTTGGGACTGAGAGTCAATGTAAATTTGATAAAGTGCTTATAACTTCCATGGCATCTAATTTTTTCCTACACCTTTCACTACAATAGTCACTCTTTCACTCTTCATATTAGAAAAAAGATTCAAATTATGGTTCTTTCAAAGACGTGGCATTTATGAAACGAGTCCTAATTGTTAGCAGCTGGGCTGCCCCTGCCCCCGGGTGCAGGCTCCTAAAGTGATGAGGAAAAGCATTTGCAATTTCTTTCAGTTGGTGAAAGTCAAATGCTCTTGAATGAGATTTAGCCTGGCGTTCTAGAATGTCTAAATGTCTCAGTTTTCACCGCGGAAGACTTGTGGCTTTGGTCTCTGCCTCAGAGGTCAAGAGCTGAGAGTGAAATGTCCTGCTTAGGATGTAGGGGACTACCCAGCCTCAATCTCGATTCTTTTTACCCTGTTAAATGGCTTAAATTAAAAACCCATATTTTTTAAAATTTTTATTTAAATTTCAGTTAGTTAACATGCAGTGTAATATTAGTTTCAGGTGTACAATATAGTGATTCAACACTTCCATACAACACCCGGTGCTCATCACAAGTGCGCTCCTTAATCCCCAGCACCTATTTAAAGCACCCCCCACCTACGTCCCCTCTGGTAACCCTCAGTTCATTCTCTATAGTTAAGAGTCTCTTTCTTGGTTTGACTCTCTGTTTTTTTTTTCCCCCTTTGCTTATTTGTTTTGTTTCTTAAATTCCACATATGAGTGAGATCATATGGTATTTGTCTTTCTCTGACTGACTTATTTCACTTAGCATAACACTACACTCTAGCTCCATCCATGTCATTGCAAACGGCAAGATTTCGCTCTTTTGATAACTGAGTAATATTTCATTGTGTATAGATAGCACATCTTCCTTATCCATTCATCAGCGGATGGACATTTGGGCTGTTTCCATAGTTTGGCTATTGTTGATAGTGCTGCTCTAAGTGTCAGGGTGCATGGATCCCCTTGAATTAGTATTTTTGTCTTCTTCGGGCAATTGCTGGATCTTTTTTTTTTTTTTAAAGATTTTATTTATTTATTTGACAGAGAAAGACACAGCGAGAGAGGGAACACAAGCAGGGGGAGTGGGAGAGGGAGAAGCAGGCTTCCTGCGGAGCAGGGAGCCCGATGCGGGGCTCGATCCCAGGACCCTGGGATCATGACCTGAGCCGAAGGCAGACGCTTAACGACTGAGCCACCCAGGCGCCCCTGGGCAATTGCTGGATCTTAGGGTAGCTCTATTTTTAACTTTTTGAGGAACCTCCATACTGTTTTCCAGAGTGGCTGCACCAGTT